>NC_140923.1:35580768-36225768 GCF_045865225.1 Trachurus japonicus | reverse complement strand
ATGATGAACTTGCTTCATAGTACAGGCCTCGGGAACTGAGCTCGTGACCGCTGTGGCTTGTGAGCCAAATTCAGCCTTAGAGAGATTTTTTTTTTTTTTTTTTTTTTTGTAATGGCAAACACCAGATCAGTGTGCAACCAGCATCAGTCTACAGAACTGTGCAACAATATAGTTTGAGAAAGATTTTCCAGCATGAGCACAGCTTTGCTTTGTTTCTGTATTGTTATTGTTATTGTGCAGGCATCTACACAGTTTACGTCATTATTTTCTTTTGTCATTTTTGGCTCTGTGCAGCAAGCAGGTCATCTAAGCTAACGTCTAGACTGCCGATATCCACCAGAAGCCTGTCAGAGCTCACCCTCTCACTGTAGAAAATGTTTCTTATACAGCAGGTTGTGGTAAAAACACAACAATGTGCCCCACATCTCTGTGTATACCATATGTACAGAACATGAAAGTACAGAGTACAGCGCGCATGGTGTTGGAAGGCTCAAACCAACAAAAATGTGCAATTTTGTGTTTCCCAAATCAGGGAAAATTATATATACTGACATTGTCATTTTAATTCAGCGATACTAATCTTCATCTAATGTTTTTACATATATTGCAAGTTGAAAATAAAAACACGTATTTGCATTTTTACAGGCACATACATACCACAAAAATAGACTATGTGGAAACTAGATGTACTAGGCACAAGGTATATACAGTCCGTGTGCATGGGGCACATTGTAAAAACAATAACCAAACAAAGTTTACCGATAAAATCAAAGACACTTTCACAAACAAAAATAATACCCTGATTTGCTAACATATCAACACCAAGGCATTCAGTACCCATAATATCTGGTACAGCAAGAATGAGAGGTTTGAAACTTAGATGCTCTCAATAATTGTCAGTCAGTGTCAAACATGTACAGTATGAGGGATTTCCATCCCACTTCACAGCAAGGTCCAGAAGAAGAACCATTAAACAATCGCACTTTGAACCCTCCGTCATCAGGCAAATACAGCGCCATATCACACGCGCGCACACACACGAACAAGTCGACGGTGGCTGGAGGCCAACTGACTGAACACACTTGTGACACAGACACAAAACAGATAACTGGCAGAAGTATGTGCTTGGCCAGGGCTGTATCAGCCTCATAGCTGAGGGTTCAAACAGAGCAGTACTGATCAAAGTGTCTGGGATGCCATCCTTTGAGTGGGAGTGAATTACACACTACAGTATCTTATTGGATGGATGCAACGAAACAGAGACGGTGCCTGATATTGCCTGAAACATTAGCTCTTTGACTCTCCTTCCATCTTGCTCTCACTGACTGTGGACTCATTCAAATAACATCAGCACAGTCCTGATAGCAGCTTAATAGGGCAAACTCTGGTATTAGCACAAAGGAATAGGGAAGAGGACCAATTGATTGCACTGGAACAGTATTGAAGCACACAACAGCCACTGACTCAAATGGACTCGGTTCATTCACAATCGTATTGGCATTTTGGCATGTACCTTTCCCATAGGAAAAAAAGCAATACAAAGTTCCCGTGTTGCTGATGAAGTGGGTCGCATCACTGTGACCCAGGTATGACAAAGACCAAGGTTTAGTGCATGTTATTGATCAAACAGAAAGTGAGAATGTGGCTGATCTACAGTAACAATGAGCCAGGGATTACAATAATGAAGCCCTTGGATAAAAACAATCACCTACACCTTGTTTCACGACTCAGACGGCTCTCAGGACGAGCGATTGGGACAAAACGGCAGCAGTGAGTTCTGCTGATATCAATCTATGGGTTATGACTCCTCTAGGTCTGCCTTGTCTTTCTCAGCCAATCAGAATTCAAGGGGAATCTTTCAGCGTGGTTAAATCAACAAGTTGATTATGGGAGGATAGACAAGTCTACATAAATCAATGGAAAGCCACGCTGTGGCGATCAATACATCTCTCTGGAAAGGTAGCAAACCTGAGTGAAATGTCCATCGCATCGATTTTACAGTTTGGCTCTGGATCGATGCTCAGAGCAGAAAAAAGTTAGATGCTATGTTTGTTTAACACATTGAATCAGCTGTCTATTTTCTATCCCAATTGAATTCAGTTTTCATCCTTACAGTTTAACCAGATAATAGTTCCAGAAGAGGTACTGCAACTGTTTTAAGAGAATAGAGCATTGATTTTCATTTTGATTACAAGGTCGTAGTGCAACACAAGGTGCTTAAATGGATGTCCTCAGTGCTCACATTAGGCCGAGGAGTTTGAAGTGGTTACGACTCTCTCTCTCTCTCGCTCCAACTTACTTCAATAAATGAACCAAAAAAAGAAAAGAAAAGAAAAAAGTATCCTCTCATGTTATATCTGGGGATGGGGTGTAGTGATGGGGGGGTGGTGGCATACAGGTTAGATACAGCAACGTTCAACCCAGAGAAGCATCATCGAACCGAAAAAGATCGCACAGACACTCAGCAACACATACAGCAATGCCCACAACCCCCTTGCATCAAAAAAGCTTCGTTAAATCTCTGTCCCTTTATTTACATGGCAGTTTATATCTGATTAGCTGTCATCCTTCTCATATGGCATACATTCAGCAAGAGAAGGCTTTTAGGCTCAACAGGATCAGAATATTTAGACGAAATATAACTAAAGCCTCAACACAATCCCAAAGTTTGAACTATAGGGATTGTTGTGGATCTAAATGTTGAGACATTCATGGGAGTTTTGGGTGTTGTTGGGCACAATGAGACTTCAATAACACGTTTTTTTCTTTAATACAAGTGAGGCTTTCCTGCCCCATGTTGCCCACCCCAACCCCTCCATTCATCTTACAATTGAATAACTTCGAATAGGGCTTTAAAGTGACGTTTCTGAGGATCTGACTTGCTGAACTTAAAGTGTGGATTCTTCCTGTGACTCTAAACCAGTTTTAAGCAGTTTGTTCCGTCTGTTTTTTGTTTTTTTTTGTTTTTGTTTTTTTGTAGTTTTTTTTTGTAACGAAAATGACACTGCACATCCTCTCATTCCTTCAAACATTTTTGGTTAAGGTAACAACATGGTCACTGGATTACAATACCTCAAGTGAAGCCACAACAGCTGCTGGATTCTTTAAGATTTCACATTAAAAATAAAACAAAAGGAAAAAGAGAGAAGTTCACTTTCCTGTACAGCATATGTATAGATATTTATATTCATATATATTTATATATATAGGCGGGGTAGAGTATTGCAGAATTATATTGCATGTGTTAATCAATAAACCTAGACAAAAACAAGCAAGTATACAGTATGGGTTGTTCACAAATGTTTTCTTTCGATAAAGCTCAGATTATTTAACCACCTTTGCCTTCAGGGTTACAATCAGTACGCTGAGCGAGCAGCTGACCACCTCCCAGATGTTTCATGAAAACAGGTCAGTGCCACTGTCAGCATGTCAAACCAATCGCGCTTGACAAAGCAGTGTAGAGAGTATGTGAGTCCGTTCTCTGAAAATAGAACCAAAACGTACCGACAAACTCACGCACACAAACTTACACCCACATATATACATACACACAAACCAAATATATGGCTTCTAACGTTGAATCAAGGCAGTTAAATAAATGGCATTTTCTTCTATGTTTCTTTTTTAGTTGATACAGACACAACCAGACTTTGTGTTCAAGCTCAACTTTGGTTTGGGTAGATACAATGAATATAATATCCTTCCGTACTTTTTTCATCAACTATTTACACATCGATGTAAGATCGACCAGCGGTCTAAAACACTAATTTCACTACTATTTTAAACAATATGAAGAGCAATGTGTTCTTTTGCTACGACAGCTTATACAGAAAAATTACACTCAAAACACTTGTTGAACGCTTAAAATGTCATTGTCATTTGACCTCAAGTCCCTGATTTTCATTTTTAAGTCCAGCTCCTGCTAGATTGCATTGCATGGATTCTACACAGTATGCAATAGTTACATTAATCATACTTTTCTTCATATCTTTACAGTAAAGACAGCGATATACAGTAGGTGTTTGGAAGCAGAGTGTAAGGGGTGATACTAAGACTAAAGGTGCTGGCACAGTAGACTAGACCAGTTCAACCTTACTAGTTTAATTGTATAGACTCCTCCTAGCCAAAGTGTCTCAAGACTTTGAGTTGCTCTTTTCCTTCTGCTGACACCAGCACACAGTGCATCCAGGTCAATTGACTGGTGGCGAGGGCGGTAGCTGATTGGTCATTTAGCAGGCTGACAGATCAGCTGGACTGACCTAAAACAAACAGATTCTCCTACAAAAAAGGCCTCTTTCCTGAACTCTACCAGGGTCACAAGTTGGAAGACAGCCGAGATCTGGCAGAGTCTAGCTCTGGAAGGCTGACAATTGAATCTTTCTTGGGAACTCCAGAGTCTGGAGGTCCTGATCCAGCAGCTGCTGCTACTGCCCCCATTCCAGCAGGTCCACCGGGAGGCGGCGTGGAGGCAAAGGCCACCCTCTGTTGAGCTCCTGCTGGTCTCCCCACCCCTGACGTCCCAGCCAGGCCCGGATGAGCGGGCTGAGGCGGACCGATGGAGGTGTTGGAGGTGCGGGTGGAGGGCGGAGGGCTGGGGGCTGCAGAAACAGCCTGTGGTGCTCCGTCCTGGGGGAGTGAGGGCTGGGAGGCAGACAGGGCCCGGGTGTCCTGGCTCAGGGTGCCTGCATGAAGGGAGTGGGTGCTCTTGTGTGAGGCCGGCCTCTGCTGGGTCTGTGTGGGGCTGGGTGCATGGTGCTGCACTAGGGACAACTGGGAACCAGAGGGTCCTGCGCTCGCCATGTACTGGAAAGTCCGTCCTGAAGCTGCGAGCGGGCTTTGGACAGGAGGGCTGGAGATCGCAGATCCGAACGCCCCTCCAAGTGTCTGAGGTGGTTGAGACTGAAGAGGAGACATGGACACCGGGCTGGCCAGGTTCTGCATCACCTGGAACCTTCGCACCATACGAGGAGACTGCAGAGTCCCCGGACCCACTAGCGGACTCGCCATCTGAGGGCAGAAGCTCATGGCCACGGCCTGCTGCAGGGTGGCGATAGCAGAGCCCGACTGCGGTTGACCAGGGGGAGCAAAGATACCGCCTATAGAGGGGGTCATAGACATGGCCCGCGGCCGCTGCAGGTCCACCAGCTTCACCATCTCACGATCGTACTTTACAATCTCCTGGATCATCTCGTTCTCTCGGTTGTTAAACACGCCAGAGTTGAGATCGTGCTGAACCTTGTGCATCAGGATGGAGTTCTTTTTACCTGCAGAGACAAATCAGTGGATTGATTATTAAAGAAAAAGCGAGGAGGAAGGACGGGGCGGAGAGGACAAAAAGCAGAACAAAGCATAAATATGTGGAAAAAGGATTTGGGGGGAGAAAAAAAAAAGAAGAACAATACGAGGTAGATAAAGCATGTGATGTCCTTCAGACCAGGTACATCCTCTAGCAGAACAAGCCTGGAGGAAAATGGACGTGTCACCCTGTACTCTCATCTACCGTTACAGTGTCCTGTGTCATTCTGAGGGAACAGCGCAGCTCATTTTACTGCCTATTTCAACATTAATATTCTGAAAACATTTCCTGGGCACAATATCATTTTTTGTTTTCTGTAAACCGACTTCATTTCAGAGTGCTTTGTGGACCTCTTCAGAGAGTAGTATGCAGAGACTCAGATATGTAGAATGAACCTATTTAATAAAGAAATAATAATAACTCAGATTTATACAGCGCCTTTCAGAAGACCCATACCGCTAGTCATATGTTGGACAATGTAAATACACACATTTGCCAGGGTCTACTTTTATGTATATGCATACACCAGAAAAACGTTCATTTAAATGTAAATTTAAATTCTTTCCTCCTCTCATTCTCTTTTTTTGTTTTTACCTATGCGGTCTAGACGGTCGATGGCAACGGTCTCAAAGGCTCGTCTCATCATGGGATATTCCTCCAGCACCTCATTGAAGTGGTCAACAGAGAGAGAGTAGAGTCGACAGTAAGTCTCTGCTCGCACGCTGGCAGTCCGCCGACCCCTCGTCAATAAACAGATCTCTGAAACAAGAAAGGGAGAGTGCAAAAGTTTAAAGGAAGAAAGTTACAAATAAATAAAATAAAAAAACCTGAAAGCTACACACGGTGGCCTACCGCCAAAATAAGAGCCATCAGAGAGTTTCATTGCCAGGGTGCCCTTGGTGATGACGCTGCAGACTCCATGCTGGATGAAGTACATTTTCTTTCCAATCGTTCCCTCCCTTATAATGTAGTCATGTGGCTGGAACACCTCAAAACGCAGCTTGGTCAACATGGCCGTCACAAAGTTTGGCTCTGCGTTGGCAAACAGCGGCATGGACGCCACCAGCTTGCGACAGTTGAAGTTGACAATTTCCTGAGAAAAGACACATTGTTTGGTACAGGTTGCACAAGTGCAATGCTAGACTGAGGTGTCCCTCGTGAATAAAAGTCCAGGTATAGAAATCTTGTGCACATACGTATATGATAAACAATCTACAAAATAAAAGTTGTATTTTCTAAATCAAACATTTAAGAACAATAACTCATACACAGAAACATCTTAAAGTACATCAATGTATATTACAATAATAAAAACAGAAGTTGTGTGTCTTGGCGTGTGTTTACCTCTCTGAGCGGCTCGCTGAGTTCTCCCAGAATGCTCTCCTCATCAAACATCTTGCCCTGGTATCTGTGCTCATAATAATCATGGATTTTCTGTCGGAAGTCGGCAGGCAGCTTGTGGAAGGACATATACTGCTCCACTTGTTTGTACTGAGAGGGTGTGGGATGGACAGAGATAATGGTCTGTTAATGCAGTGCATACAATCTTTTTAAAAACATTTTATTAACTCAGTGTCAGCATGTTAGCTAGTGCATGATAAAAGCCTAAGCAGAGAGGGGGTGGGGTGATATTCTCTCTTTTTTAATATGCAAATCCTGTGAAAACACACAGGAAAAAAAAGTCAATATAAATGATCCCCTGTATTGCCTAATATAACTCATACCTCTGTGCCATTATGCTGTGTTCAAGTCCAAAAACTATTAAAAACACATCAATGAGCCACAGCATTCGGCTCTTTTTGAGTCAGTCCCACACATACTGAGCTATTGTGGGGAAATACTCAATACAACACCATATTTGTAACTCTGCTTCCAAAAATAGTTCCCAGAAATGCATTACCTACTCTCATTTGAGTCATATTTACTAAAAGTGGGGTTTTCGAGTTTCACCTTGTAAATAAACAAAAAAGAAAAAAGAAAAAAAGAAACAAAATTATGAATAAAAATAAAATCAACCACACCCTTAACAGTAAAGTTAACAAAATAGCTGTAAAGTTATGATGTAACAAGGTTTAACATGTTGTTGTAAGATCTGCCCGTCCCATACACTATGAAGGCAGAGGTTGTTGTATATTGTTATTCTTTTTTATGAAACCACCTCAAAAGCACAGAAAAGTGTCACATAACTTTTGTTTTGATGTTTGCAGCCAGCAGTTAGTCATTTGTCTTTTGAATTACACTGATACCCCTACTCTGTTGCCAATCTAATACAGAAGCCCTGCAATAGATCCCACCTTCATGAAGGCTTTAATGTTCAGTTTATAGTGCAACTGTTCAACTTTATGGTCACTTTGGAGGCTGTAATTTATCGTGCTGTTGACTCATGTTGCATGATCCTCAGAGGTTTTTCTAATATTTTATTTCATACAACACAATTCAATAGCACAACAAACTCCACAGCGGATACAGCTTATCAATGACAAGAAATGTGGCGTCTTATTTGAGGAAGACGCCACTATATTCCTCTCGTATTTCCTCCAGTGAGTCAACAAAGACAATGCAAACAACCAAACAGAACAGAGTGAGCTCACGCCCTTCAACTGTCAACTGAAATGAACACACTCGTTCTTTGATCACTGCTGCCCAGAAGCTGATCAATGCCAGATCAATAGAAAGTGAAGGGTCCAACATGGAAACAACACAAACAATCAGCTTCTGTTGTGTCGGGATATGCTAATCACAATCCATACCGAAGTGAACACAGGGAGACCAAAAAAAACTAGGTACATGGCCAGGCTGCAGAGCCACGACGGGAGTGATGTGGCTGTAAACAGGACAGACAGTAAATTGTTGAGAGGAAAAGATTTCTGCTCGTACTTTGTGTGCGCTTCGGCTCAAACGGGAAGCTCGATAACACAGCTCAACCTTGCACCCATAAAACTGTCCTCCTGAAGACAATTTGGAGAGGTGGTGTGACATGCTCAGCGGGCTGGCACATATTGACTGAAGAAGTCATTGTCCATTCTACCTCTTTCCCATCGCTCCTACAAGTCTTCTGCTGTGTGGATGAACGACACAAACACTTGTCAGGTGGCATCAAGAGACGATCCCCTGACAGTGGCTTCAGTGGGTTCGCCTCAGAGTCGACAGACTGCAACACAACTGGATGACCCCCCCCCCCCGGCAGCCATGTGTCCTGTCAGAGGCCCCCGAGCAAAACAATGAGGCCCACCTGCTCACACACTGTTACAAGCTTTGGATCCTCACCAGCGCCTGTTAAACAACACTGGAAAACAGACTGACTCACTCTTTGTTTACAGGGAGGCACATTGGGCAAACAAAGGCTTTAAGTTGTACATAACTGAATGCTTATGTACCGAAGAAGGATCCTTGTCTCAGATCCAGCAACACAGGGCAACAAAACCCTCCCTTTTCTTACTCTAACTTTATCATGACAGAGCAATAATTCATGTTGAACAGAAAATTATCCTAATAAGACAAATCATATAATATAATTGTATATATTATATATTGTGCTGCAGATTTAGAAAACATCTTCATCAATTTGACACATGCACTTGTTTATTTGCATGAGTTCTGACGTGTTGCAGCATGTGTTCTGAATTTGCAGAACCTTTGTGTCTTTGCATATTTTTTGTTAAGTTGCAGTGTTGAGCTCTTACACACTAAACCCAATCACGCAATTTGAAATAACTAGATTTATTAAGAATTATTAAGAATTATTCAAGCTAGAGTTTTTATTTATGGTATAATAAAGTGCAGTCACAAATACTTAAACAGTAAAACACTTCGTTCCAATGTTGCCTTCCTACTTCAGCCAACTCTCTCTCTCTTTTTTTTTAACACAGTCCCTCAATTTCAGGGGACTGACATAAACAAATAAAGTAACATAAACTTAAATAAGGTTTGGTGGTGAATCTCTTGCTGTCAGTGACTGTCTGAACTCAGTAGACACTTGGCATCTTCTCTGGTGGTGCTCTGCCAGGTCCATTTTCAGATCTTGCTTACTTCAGCTACTTTTTAAGTTCAGTTTGGTGTTGAGGCCACGTTCTGCACTAAACTTTGTTCACCCCTTGTGGGTGTGAACTCCCACTCATCACAAAACAACATTTTAGTATTCTGTTGAGTGTAAAATGTTTAATGTAGGGATAAAGCATAATGCTGAGATGTTGAATTCTTTGTTTTGTGTTTCTGTTTGTCTCCCCCTCGTCGTAATCTGTAAAACTGACTCACAACCCGACTCTTCATCTCAGAGGTAAAAATGTCTATGTCGCATTAATTACAAAATCTTCATATATGCAAACATGCAAAGCAGAGGTGACCATGGTAAAACTGCTAAATGTCGACATACTGGTGTTGTCATTGTGAGCATGTGTGCATCCGATGTTAGCATTTAGCTCACAGCTTCACAGAGCTGCTGTAAACTCTTGTGTTTGAACATAACCACATTAACTCGAAAGCTAAAAAGTCTAATCTGTAAGACATTTTCATTATACAATCAGCCTGTAAATGCTGCAGCATCTCAGAACAGTAGGTGTTAAAAGCTTAAAGCCTCGCAGTGTTGGATTACAGAGCCACCACAATGGAAACAAATACTTTCTGCACAGTGTGTAGGTTCAGTGTTGTCCCACTAATGTTACACCACACACTGTTTCTGCAGGTGGGTCTACCATCACACCTCATCACTCTGCACTGCAGGCAGGTACAAAAAAAAAAAAGTTGTCACTCTGCCTAGAAAAAGCAGGATGTTTTTCTGACTGAGACCGTCATCCCCTCTGCTTCAGCCTGCCACATGACGTCAACATCATCTACGTCAGGAGAAGTCTCCTGGGCGGGGACAGCTGCACGGCTCCTGTGACGGAGTTATGCAAGGCAAAGTCTCACCTGCGTGAGTAACTCTGCTTCCTGACATCTGCAGATGGAGAGTGGCCCGGAGAAATGACCCAGTGTCACAGCTCTTTACCCGGCATGTCAAAGCCAACGCTGCAGCTGGTGTGCCTTTCATAGGATAGAAGTGCTGATTGTGGACAAAGTGAAGGTGTGGGGTTTATTCTGTGCAGGGAGGGGAAAAAAAACCTCACGCTCTCCACAGAGATGAAGTTAGACATGAAACTCATTCCAGCCCATTGTGGCTCGGCTAAGTCGGAAAGAGTGAGGCAGCAAAAGCCTATCTGATTGAACTTAGATGGTGGCATTTAATGACTTGACTTTGAGAGCCATGTCACAGCGCGCCATATCGATCATCGCCGGGCTCAACCTGAAATCTCTCCAGTGTCACGGAGGAGAGGGAGCATGCGTTTGTCTGGTGTGTCTCAGCACCCAGAGGGGACTGACAAACACCCAAATGAGATCGAAAATGACATCCACTTTCTGTGTCACTTTGATGACAGTGTGTGCGACAGCAAAACATTTCACTGACATTTTGTCATCTAAACTGCTGTTTTGGGAACTCTTTGCATTTTGTGATTTGTCATTCAGGGGAAAATTTATGGAGAGTTTTGTTTCTAACTTTGATTAAATTTTCCACTTTTTAGCTTGTGAACTATACTGACCCATCACAGCTGCCAGTTTTTATCATCCCTTCTCTTTTTATTCCCTTTCTTGCTTTTTCCCTTCCTTCATTTGGTCCTTCCTACCTTCCGTCCTTCCTTTTCTCTTTCTTTTGTTCCCTATGCTCTCTTCTCTTGTATTTCCTTTCCTTTCCTCTCCACTCCTCTTCCTCCTTTTTCCATCTTCTCCGCAGCTCATTCATCCCACAACTTGTCTCTATTGGAAATTCTAATTCGGGTTCATCCCAAACGGCCATGTGGATGTATAATTCATTCACTTCATTCCCGGCTAAATCGCCTCATTACATTATGAAGCACATTCACCAAAGAGAAGAAAATCAGATAGCAGTAAGTCAGCTTGTCTTGTCTGTCTTCAATTCAAAGATGTGTACAGAGGGAGGAACAACACACTGTGAGGTCCCACACAGTACAAAGTCTCATTAAATGAAATGAGGCTTCTAAGGAAAATCCTGTAATTCAGTCAAAGGGAGTGAGGCGCAGATAAGGGTTTGTACATCAGACACACTTTCAGAGCACTGAGCATCATTTGGCACAACCGGAGGGACACTGATTTTTGTTGCAGACGGAGGTGAGCAGGAAACTCTGTGGCCAGTATCTTTGCAAAGTCAGCCTCGCTCAGGATAATTGGAGCGATCAGTGACAAGCAGTCTGGCTAAGAGCGGACAAATCACTGTTGTTGATGGTGTCAGTGGCACGAAGACGGAGAAGAGGAGGAGGAGGAGAAGGAGAAGGAGGAGGAGGGTGTATATGTGGAGGAGGGTGTAGAAAACATCATGTTGTATCCTGTGCAGTGCCACATCATGGCAGAGAGCTCAGACTGCTGTCTGCGGTGCGTCTCGCTGACTGAGATTAGTCTCTACAAGAGAGAGGAGCTGATTCAGTGTAAAACCCCGGTGAGGCCATTAAGAGCTGATTATGGATGCACAAGGTGTATCGGTGTAGAGTCACATTACTAATACGCTGTCTGTTGTATGTCTTAAAGGCACAATCCATGCTCTGAAGGTAAGATTTAAAATACGAAACACATTACTGAAAAAGCTTATTTTTCTCAAACGCATTGACACATCTTTTAATATGTCGCCATTCTCGCCACGTATCTCAAAAATATCCTCAAACAAAAACGGCTCTGTTTTCGGCTTTGCATTTGCATTGCAATGCATTTTTTTTTCAAATATTGCAGTGTTTTTAAATGGTTTATTTTTAGCTCAACAAGTAGGAGGAAATTCTCATCGGGAAACTGTGCAGCAACATGGGAACCTAAACCAAAGAACAACTAAATATAAGTCTGCAGTGTTTCTAATGCTAAAAGGCTTTCTTTAATAAGTCATATTTGTAAATAATGTATAAGAATATGCCTATATTTGGTTTTGTGACGCACACAACACAGATTTTCATTCATTCATAGCTAAAACTTCCAAATTATGTGAATATGACTCTGATATTGTTTAAAAATGTATCTGCCTCTGCAGCAGCTGATTAGAGAGAGACACTATGAGCTGAACATAGTTAGCATGTTTGTCAAACTGCGTAGTGCACTCACCACCTACACCTGATAAACAAGCGAGTGGAGGCCCTGCTATGATTTCAGGATCTAAATTCAGTCATTCACGAAGGCAGGTAGGTGCAGAGATCAACATTTAATGATGAAAATAAACAGGCTCACAGGCAGATGAGTCGACAGGCAGGAGGGGGGGAAAAAACTGGAACAGACAGCAGAACCTCGAAGCAGGTTGCAGGCACAAAGGAACAAACACAGGAAACAAACCAGACAAAGAATGAAGAGAATTCACAGAATTAAATATGTTAGTGACAGCGAGATTAAATGACACAGGTGAGACTCATCAGGGTGGGTGTAGAAAAAACAGAGAGGGGGCTGTGTCACTTCATTTATATCAAATCACTTACTCATTCACAACTCCCTCCCCAATATCCAGGGAGTTGGAAAAAGAAGACATTAGCTAATCAGTAAAATGAAAATACCTTATTCTGTGAATTTCTCTGCACTATTTTTCTTTATTTCAGCAGAAACACTATGCTGGACAGCCCACTGTATGTATAATAACTCTCACCATTCGGTCAGTCCTTCAAAATGACATGGAGTGGTGAGTGATTTCCAGGGAGTCAAACTATCATCAGACACGCGAGGAAGAAATTTCAAAGTAAAAGGGGACACCAGAGTCCAGAGAGTCACTCAGCGGGCAGAGCATGACACTACACACCTACACAGCTGTTTTCACTTGTACTCGCTCATTAGATTCCTGCTCAGGTTTACGTTAGGCAGACAGGTATGAATGTGTAGCCTCCCCTGCTCTAACTGGTGCCATGGGGTGGAGCACAGAACGACTGTGCATGCCACATTTGTGTCACTTCATTAGATTAAATTTATAAACTGAGTGAGAAAAGACGTTGACAAGTCAACAGACACCATCACTGCATCTGAATAAAATCCAACACTGACGCTAATACAAAAGGTGTGGGTCACATAAACAGTTCAACTCTCTGGTTGGACTAAAGGGAGGTTTTTCTGTTCTTATTCAGCCAGTGGTGCATGGTAAAAAAGAAGAAGAAGAAAAAAAAGTAAAAGCACATGTGTGAGTCAGGCCATAAGTTTGAGCCTTTAAGGATGCGTGTGTTTCTTTTGGATAGACATGCAGGTTTGTAGGGCAGATACCAGCAAAACATGAACTCCAACTTTCCAAAGCTCACTGCCAAATGTCATGATCACCAGAAATACATTCCTAAATTTGTCATTTACTGCAACAGCAAAGATGACACAAGTGAGGCTACTTCCTTGTCTGTGATGTGTCACTTTGCACTATTACTGAGTATAAATAACTCACAGGTCTCTGCACCAAAGCGACCAAGCCAAATTCTGCGTAATTTTAACCTGCATGGATCCAGAGTCTGACATTACAGCTGGGCTGAAATGGAGACCTCCACACACAATGTTAGCTTGAGCCTCACTGGGGCTGTAAAAGACTGCCAGCAGACTTGTTTTGCTAACACTCCCCAAATGATAAAAATGTCACTCATAGTCCTTTCTGGAGGCGTGGTGAATTCACCCAGCAGCATCAGCATCAGCCTTGCTGGCATGGCTGGCATTTTTAGCTCAGCGTGTATATGTGTGTGTGCTTTTTTTTTCTTTCTTTTTTTTCTTTTTTTTTTTTTTAAATATACACATCTTCAGCTCAAATACTAATCCTCACAGAGCAGCAGAAAAAAAAACTTTGCAGAAGAAAAAAAAAACAGAAAATCTGAAAACTGGACAGAAAAAGAGTTCTGGCTAACTGCACTTTCCTGCCCTCAGCAGAAAAATTATATATACCAGGATGGAGTAAGGACGCATGAGAAAATATCTCACACAGTAATATGAACAGATTCCAGATGTTTAAGTTTTTTACCTCCATAATTTATCCCTAAACTTGATACAAATACTTGAGCTGGTTGAGGATTGTACAAACTTATACAACTCGGTGTTCAGACTGCTTGTGGTGCAATTCAACAGGATATTTAAAACTGATAGGAAAACAGCTGAGGAATGGTTTCTTGCTTAGACAAAAACATTCCTTCAAATAAAAATCACACACACACACAATGGATTTCTCTCTAGCCTTTTAACTCCCATCATCCAGGACACACAGGAAGAGGAGAGCATCAGTCAGCACTCAATTTGCTGAATCGTCGTCTACTAAACCATTTATTAGACATGATATATACCCAAGCGAGCGTCCGTCCACAAGACTGCAAAAAACTCCACAGGGAGTTCCACACAACTCGAACACACTCTAAACGATGTGAAACAGGCAGCGTTCAAATATCTTGCAGTGCACCAACAACAAGGCCCTGCCGTCTCCCACAGGTCTCCCCTCCCCCTCGCTTTTGCTCCCTGTAGCAGCCGGTTAGCAGTAGCACTGCACCTCTCAAGGACACCACCACCAGAGAGGAAAGAAAGAGAGAGGGGGGGAAGAGAAGAAGAAAGAGAGAGAAATTCAGATCTGGAGGAGGAGAAGAGACAGACAGCGAGAGAGAAAGAGAGAGAGAGAGAGAGAGAGAGATAAAGATGAGATAGAGGGGAAATCAGGTGGGGTGTATTTAAGAGGTGAAGGGGAAGAATAAAGGAAAGAGGGGATGAGATAATGTAAAGAGGGACACTTAAAGACGCATACGAGATGAAAGAGAGTGCAGGTAGGGGGAGAGCCAGTGAGTGAGTGATCAGGAGAAGAGAGAGAGAGGCAGCCATGGTTGCTTACGTCACCTTCAGGATGACATTGGCAGGACACACAGGTCTGCTGCCTCATCAATTCTACTGCTGCCCAAGGGGACATCATATCTCACACACACACACACACACACACACACACACACACACACACACACACACACACACACACACACACACACACACACACACACACACACACACACACACACACACACACTCTCACTCTCTCATTCTCTCTCTCTCCCACATCAGCTCACCCTCGCACACACGCACACACACACTCGCCCAGCCCCTAGCGACGTGGCTCTACCTGGCCGAACACACCCGCAGCCTCTGATTGGCTGCTGAAAGCCAGCAACACTCCCCCTGCTCCCTAGCCAGCGAGACTCTGCTTGGAAACAGAGAGAGGCTGTGCTGTGTTACCACCACAGACCACTGCTGCAGCGCTGCTCAGCTATGCTCCGATCCCCATCGCTGTTCCAGAGATGTCTGATAGTCAAAGGAAAACACTGCCCAATGATAATATATGCAAGGGCTTTAACAGGACCTGATGATGTGTAATTAAGGTCATAACCTGAGGGTAAGTGTGTCGGTGTGATCTGATGCTGTTGCACCACGGAACAGCTTCTTATAGACACAACCGCACACTCGTATGCTGTAGTAATGTATAGAAATCCTGCATCATAGGTAGATGAACAGATGAGGCAACAAAACATGATGATGATGAACAAAGAGAGCAGAGGAGAAAAGAAAAATACACACGTGTTTATGAGCTGTGTCACTGTTTTGACCTAATGTGGGAATCTTACAAATTGAAGGAGCTCTTTAACCCCCCTGACCTCCACCAGTGAGCTTCACTGTGAAGCCACACAGAGTGAAACCTATCCAAGTTTTTCTCCTCTGATACAGATTCCAGCACTAAACTCTTCTGGTCCCTTGTAATTATGTAAAATCCTCTGAGCGAGTTCAGGTTCAAATCATCCTCTACATGTGCAGGTTACATGGCACTGTCACCTCACACTAGTTCTTTACCAGATGTGGACATATCCATCCATTCATGCATCCATCAATCCATCCATCCACCCATGCATCCAAGCATTCATGCATCCATTCATCCATTCATCCATCCATCCATTCATGCATTCATGCATCCATCCATCCATCCATCCATCCAATTCATCCATCCATCCATCCAATAAGTTTAGTATCAGAACTTTAAATCAACTCTGAGTTGGGAAACATACCAAATATATCGGGCTGAATTTTGAAAAGGTGTAAAGAATGATAAACAAGACAACTAAAATATTCACAAAAAAGGTGTTAGGAACATGGGACAGAGCTGATTTAATGAGGCTCCTCACCTTTTCCTGATACTGCCGTCTGGAGGAGTCCAGGGACTGGATGAGGGCTGTTGCATGGCCAATAAAAACAGCATAGCAAGTAGCTCCTACAATCATACTCAGCATGGTGAGCCAGATATCTGAAAGACTTTCTGGGGCCTGCCGGCCATAACCGATGCACAGCATGTGGCTCATTGCTTTGAATACAGCAAAGGAGTAGAGCTCTGACCAGGTATCATTCTGCAGAGAGAGAAAAGGGGGAGATAAAGAAACAAGTTAAAGACATCAATGTTATATAAAAGACATGTTTTGAGGGAGAGTGGTGGCAGAGAGTAGGGAACCAGAAGAAAAGCTTTGGGGACAGCGGGGTCACGGAAAAGCACTTATACAAATGAGAACTCGAGGGACAGAGCTGCATTAGAGGGGAGGAGGGAGGAAGTGGAAACGACATCAGGGGAATCCTTCGAGGCCTAATCAGTAAAGTAGAGACGGTTTGGAAATTATTTCCTCTGAGAAGAATGATAATGAGAGGTCATTAAATATGCTCTTTCAGAGCAGTGTATATAGGAATCTACTACAGGAGGTGACACCTACGTAGCTTCCTGCCCGTCTGTGTGGAGATTCACAGAGGGACAAACTTCAGATCATAACTTACAAACACATCAAGGACCATTAATCATGTCATTGAATCAACACTGAAACTTTCTCAGATGTTAATAATTGCTCATTGTTGTTTTGCTGTAGCTTTGAGCCAAAAACTCTCGTCCTCACAAAAGCTGAGCCACAAGCTCAACTGACCTGACACTTTTGTTCACTAAGCTTCTTTTGTTTCCCGTTTCTTTCATTAGTGGCGACCTCGGTGTGAACAGGCTGATGATGCCAGTTAATTCAAGCTGAAGCCAAAATTTTGGATTGATTTTTTTTTGTTTTGTTTTTTTAATCATTCAACCAAAGAAACTAGTGTCCTGTGTAATGACATTGTATTAAATGGGGTTGAAAAGCTCTTAGAGCCTGGTTTTAAGCACACAAACAAAACCTCTCTATCATGGCCCCTGACACTCACACACTCTAAATTTGCAGCATGCTACACAGAGGTTACAGTCTGCACTGTGCTAGCAAAGGCAATCAACTACCTCTCTCATAACCTACAGAGGTACATTAGCAGTCTATTAATGTATCTGCTGCTATATTTCTTAATAGTGATATATTTAGCTTGGCTTTTTTCCAACAAACGTCCCGCGTCGTGCCTTGTGAAAACCATGTATCTCTAAAATTACTTTCAATGAGTTATAAGAACAACTTTGTTTTCCGTTTGAGCCAAAACCACTTCAAATGAAAGAATTGTTTGTTCATTTAGATTAGGAGGTAGGAACGTGTGATCTTTAAATTCATCTGAAACAATCCACCCAATTTAAGATGCATAGTTCATCAGAAAGTGACTACATGTTCAGATGCGAGTGACAAACTGGGTATGAAACAACACAGAGCAGATTAGATAATGAATCCATTATTTAAATGACAAAAATAATCTAGCAACACTTTTGCTTTTTTGTTAATAATCAAGCAAGAACAGTCTGGTTTCAGCTTCTCATGTGCTACTTTTTGCTTTGTCATTGAAAATGAGATACTTTTGGGTTTTAATGCATTGTTCTGGAAAAACAAATGGCCGCAGACATCATCTGTGGGAAACTGTGGCAGAAATTTTCTGATGTTAAAGAATTGCAAATATAACATCCATCCATCATCTGTCCCAGCTGACATAGGGGTGGAAGGTGGGGTACACCCTGGACAGGTTGCTAGTCTATCACAGGGCTGTCATATAGAGACAAACAACCTCGCACAGTCACATTCACACCTAAGGGCATTTTATAGTCTCCAATCCACCTATTTCTCATGTCTTCGGACTGTGGGAGGAAGCTGGAGGACCCAGAGGGAACCCACACATACATAGAGAGAACATGCAAACTCCATCCAGAAAGGCCCCCGGCTCAGGAATCAAACCCAGAACCTAATATATCTAATTAATCAATTTAGAAAATTATAATCAGACATAAAAGGGAAGAGTCATAGTAAAACATAATGGCACATGTCTCTGTGCAGATCTATGAGGAACAACATTAAAGGGCCACAAAGTGATTAGAAGTGCTTCTCCGTCATGAACAGAGGAAAATGTAGACTCCAAAAATAAATCTAGCTCCACCAAGTGGGCTGAGACTAAATGGTGTATGTGAAAACAGAAAGAGAAACAGTGGAGTGAAACAGATTGAATAATAGATGAACGATGAGCACTTTGATTCTGAAATAGCACAGGCAAGAGAGAGGGAGAGAGAGACTCCACGTCCTCACAAGTCTCAACAGCCCTCCACAGAGAATTCAGTTTGGGAACTATCCGTTACTTGTTGGTAATCATTGTCTCCATTAGCGGCAGATAGTCTGAAGTGGGCTGAAAATCCAGGGGCTTTAATTTTATCTTCCAGTGTCTTCTTCATATATGCCGTGTGGCAGCCCTGCTGTGCAGCAGGCGTGAATTTTTCTCGTCTGCCAGAATGACAGAACGACCACGTGCGAGTTAAGTGATGTGCCTTCAAGGAGCGACACATTTACACACCACGGACAAAATGCACCAACATTTAGCTCAGTACATGCACTTAGACCACGAGTCTGTAGCTGTGCCAGTAGTCCTGTGAGGTCATTGAAAAGAAAGCCAAAATGATAGATACAGTATATAAAAAAAAAGTCTAGCAACAAAAGGGGGTGGTGGTGAATAAAAATAACTTGTGTGAGGTGGTGTAATCGGAGAGGTCATCATGTCATGTCTTTCGTGAGATTTTATGATCATAGCCAGTGTTGGCTGAACTAGACACACAGAAGAAATGCTCCTCTAATCTTCATGTTTCTTGAACATTCAGGCATACAGTAGCCTATATTTCTGTGTCTCTTGTATCATGTGTTTGTTCTTTTTTGTTTGTTTGTTTGTTTGTTCTTTTTGTTTTTTGTCTGTTTGTTTGTTCTGCTTACTTTCTTTGTATGCTACTATGTACTATGTATGTTTGTATTTCCGTTGATAATATGGACCCCCTCGAAAATGAGATGGCACATCTCAAGGGGCCATCCTGTAAAATAAAGTCAAATAAAAATATTTAAAATAATCAGCGTTTTATTTATTTATCAGTTTTTAACTAATGTTCAAGATCATTGTTTAGCATGTTAGCTTGCTAGTATTAGGAGTGTCACAGTCATTCAACACAAAGTAGTGGACGGAGTGACTGACATCGCCATCCCGACAGCCACACCAACATGCATGGCTAAAAATGACCAAAAGCACATCCAAAGACCTGAACCTTTGCCCTGTTACCACTCACATCAGTTCACACCTCCCTGCACCACGGGCTAAAGGCTTGAGGCTCTGTCTGGGATGGACAGGTGCAGTTATGGAAGAAATGACAGAGGCAGGAAGAAGCTGATAACAGAAAATGGAGTTACAACACACTGGATGACCGATGATGTTGTGTGTCCAATGGACGATAAGCTCGACAAATATCAAAAGATAACCGACGCACATGTAACAAGGCCTCTGGCCTGGCCCACCAGTTTAAATTACAATGTCTTATCTGAGTTTACTGTACAGTCGCCTCAGTCTCTCTGCGTCTCTTTTTTCAATTCACTGCCTCACCGAGAGTGTGTAGTCTCTCTTTATAATCTGTGGACTGGACAGTGAAATTTGTTTTCACTTAACGTGGAGACCAAGACATCCTCTGTCCCTCTCTGCTCATTTTAAGGTTAAAGTAAAAGTGTCATGCAGTATTTAATCCATCAACATGAACAGCATGTGAAGGCTGTCTGAACTGGTGTAGCTACATAGTTTGAGTTAATTAATTTAACCTCCTTTTTATGCCGTTGCATGAGTTTAAAGGGACAGTTTAACACTGTAGGAAATAAACTCATTTTCTTGCTAAAATGACAGAGCTGATATTACGGCAATTTCTGTGCTTATGAAGCATTAACAAGGAGATACCTCAGTTTTAGTCTTGGTAGGGGATTTTCTTCTTCTTTTTTTTTTTCTTTTTCTTTTTACATTTTTCTCCATGTACTGGTGAAACAAATCACATAATAAATGTTAATAAGTGAGATTTAGAAATGCTGCTCAGTGTATCTTTCAGTTTTAATGCTAGACTTAAGAGCCACCTGGTTCTAGCTTCATATTTTGTGCACAGATATTAAAGTGTAATAAATTCCTCCTCTCCTCACTATCAGGGATTTTTATTTACTGACTTTATTTGAAGATCAATAAGACAAGGTGATCCAATATTTGCACATTCAGGTGGGAGGACTGTGAGAGATTAAAATCGACTTAATGGATCCACAATCCCCTGACCTGATCCTGGTATGAGTTATATACCAAAAGCACTGCATTTACCAAAATGCAACGTGGCTGAATGTTTTTGTTGAACCCAGGTGACAGTACTGGAAGTAGGTGCGTATCTGAAGGTAGCAAAAAAAAATTAACAGCATTTTGAGACAGTCTGTAAATCCAAATCCAAATTGCTACAACTCTTTGGTGAATATTATGAGCTGGATTGTTGAGATCAACAGATTGTGTTGAATCTCCAGTCAGATGACAATAACCCATGGCAGAGGAAGAGGGTGCAGCAAGATGACATCATTAAAAAGACCACCAGTCAAACCTCAACCTCATTCCTGTGTCATGTGTCAATATAAAAGGTGACAAGATTTCAGTTTTCCCCTGTTACTTTTTCTTGTCTCAACATATTTTTATTTTGTCACATGGTTCATTTACCTTGTGGTGTATTTGTTTCCATTTTCCCTTTATGGCTTCAAAATTGTCCACCTGAGCCTGGTGTAAAATATATTGTCAGATTGTTTCAACTTTATTTTGTTTGGTTTTTAATCTAATTTTAGCTTTTTATTTTTGAAGAACTTGGAGATATAAACAAGAACAGGAGTAAACCGACTTCACTGTATGATCTGGGACATTACACTGTTATTTTTACAGGCTGAGTAACAGTCCTGAAGTAGACAAGCATGTATGCGATCTATGATTTTGGGATTTTTGATGAATTCAGCTCCTATAGAGGCATTTAGAGAGAGGGTGTGTGGGCTGTTTGTAGGATGCCCTGTTTGGTTTGCTTTGAATCTGTGAGAAACTTTCTTCCAAACAAGAAACAGTCACCACTATGGACAGTCAGCCTGACCGGAAAAGTGTTGCTCCGTCTTCAAAACATTTGCACTCTGGCTTCAATTGCTCTCAACACAGGTAAAGTCAATGCTGCTTGGCTGATGTATAAAGTGCAGTAACAGTACTTCTAAGCAGAATATGGCAGCGATGTCTGCACTACTCAGCACAATGAGATCTTTGAGTGCAAAACCACCTGAGATCCTGTGGGACTGAAATAATCACATCCTTTTCTCTCCCCACACAGGAAACAAACACCACCTAATTTCTTATCCATTTACAGAGGTTGGACAGCAGCTTTCACTTTTCATGTGTAGTATACGCTGTTACCGGCCTAGTGAGTATGTTCAAATCAAATTTGCCATGTCCAGCAGCAGGCCCGTGATACTGTTTGGCCAAACAAATAAATAAAGTAAATCAAGTGATTTAACACCGTACATAGTGATTACCGGCTTATCTTCTCCAAGCCAGCAGACCACTGTACAGCAAAGCCCCCTCCCGCTGATAGCAGTGGGGGATAATAGGAAAGAGACGTCTCTGTGATGTGGATACAGTAAGGGATGGGTACACACACACACACACAGTTGTAATTACAGAGTCGAAACTATACACCCGTGCCTGTCAGTTAGTGCTGTTGTCACTATTATTACCCAGTTGCCTCTGTGCTCCACTGACACAGCTTAGGGTCCGTCCGCCACCAACCCACTCCCTCCCTACCATTGAAATTAACTTTGTTGCTGACAAGGGGGCATAAAGGTAGCACTAAATGTAAGCTAAATGAAATGAATGGATAGCAGTTGGGGGTGTAATGCAAAAAAAAACAACCTATGTTCCCTGAGGAGAATTACAAGTTAGACAGAACCCAATTACTGGTCGGTGGATGTCATCCTGAGTTACAGAGTGTTCTCAACGCCCTCCACGGGTTCTGCCCATAGGCCCCACACCACCAGAGCCGCTGTAGGATGCGAGAGGCTTGATGGATGGTCTGGCTGCAACACACTGGCTAATGTTACAAGTTGTCAGCCACTCAATAGGGGGGCGGTCTCAGGTGGCTGTAGGCAGCCTGTACCATGCCAGGCTGGTCCTTTAGTTTGAGAGTGACGGCTCTCTGGAGACCGACTGTCTTTGATTATACAGAGGGAGAGAGCAATAGAGGAGTCAGTGGCCTGTCAGCTCTGAACTTCATCATCCCAGACTTCAGACTTCAGACTTCTGCGCTGCATGCACTGCAAGGTTGTCCTCTTGTTTCACATGTACGTTTTTAACGGAAATGTTCAAGTTTTCTTTAAGTTTTGGTTGTGAAGCTTTATAAGGAAGATGAGGACTGTATATGTGGTTTTTACATTATACATACAAAGCCCATATTGGGAGAATGAGAATAGGCACAAATCTGTATATTTTAATTACATTTAAAGCAATAAAAGCTATTATGTTCATTATTGATTAATCTACTAATTATATTCTAAATTAATCATTTAGACTTCACAGTTTCTCAAAGAAAACAGAGACAGAAACATTTTCAGAGAAAAGCAGCAGCAGTGGCGTGTTAAGTATTTTTGTTTGAAAAATGACCAAAACAATAATTCAGCTGTTGAAACTGTTAATTAATAGTAAATTCATTTTCATTTGAATTTGTAGATTTGAGGATTCGACATTTGCTTTACTTTGTTACAATGAGAGTTGTGAGTGACTTTGTATTTCAGCAGAGGGCAAACAGTTGAATGATGCAGGTAAAAGAAGTGCATGACGGACTCCTCAGTCGTCTGTAACATCAAAGACCTGGTGAGGACATGGTTGAGAGTCAGCCCCAGGGACAGTGGACGCACCTGCTCTGATTGAAGTCTCTCAGTGTCTGCACCGTGGTTAAACATTGGACCACTGTAGTTTACACATTATCTTTTGATAATCCTAGACATTACACTGCAATATGATGTAGAATTACTTTCTAAATTTGAAAGACTTTTAATGGCAGCATAAAAAAACAAATGCCTCTAACCTGGTTTGTCCCCATAGTAAATATTTTTGGTCTTTTTTTTTTCTTTCTTTTTTTTTTAGATAATTTTGCCACTGCTTTATGAAAGCACTGTTCATCAGACCCAAACTGATACTGAGAATCTGAGTCAATATTGTAACATATGATTTTGTTGATGCTTTAAAAAAAATAGCACCAGTGAAACTGCAGTTTGTTCCCATTTGGCAGAGGATTTCCTTCCCTTTCATCAACATGAAAGAGAGGCTATTTACTCTCATCATCACATTAACTTGTTATAACTGGACTTACTATTGTACAGCAATAAAATAACTGCTGTCATCCAGGAAATACTTCAAATCTGAAATTTACAAGCAGTTATGGCTGGCCCTGACGTTGTAAGGGCGCAGGACCCAATCTGTTTAAAACCCCATTTGGACCTGTTCCTGGTGTCTGGGTTAGTATGGTCTCCCCTTGCTCAGTAAAAAGCTGAGGCTGACAGACAGACCTATAAACAACCAGCTTTTATCTCTCTGAGAGAGACGTGGCAACAAAGAGCCCAGCTGCCTGGCCATAACCCCCCCGCTCATTCAATCCCTCTGTTTTCCCCTTTTATCTTTCCTGTCATCGCCCCACCAAACTGAGGAGGAGGCACGGAGGGATCTAGAGGTGCGTGTTTAAATCTCTCTGCCTCATTGGTGTTCTCATGCTGTTTTCTGTCTGGCACAATGACTGAATGCAAGAGCAGAAGTTGGTGATATGAGCAATTTTCTTCATGTGTTGACTTCCCCTCCTGAATCAGCACTAGTATTATAACAACTGACATCGCTTAAGCTCGTACTTCTTCTCTGAACAGTGGAGTGCTCTGTTTTCAAAGTGGACCCTCTTGAACCAAATTGCAGTATATATAACTATCACAACCTACAGGACCTTTTATTTTTAGTCATGCTTGCAGCGTGCTTTTAGGGATGTTGCTCTCACACTTTGGTCTAAACTGAAATATCTTATAGTTTCACTATTGAGTAGATTGCAAAGAGTTTTGCTCTGACATCCGTGGTCCTTAGAGGATGAAATATAATGTTTTTTCTTCTGGCATCGCATATCACACTATGGATTGGCAGGAAATCCTGGGAGGTGTTTTATGGTTTTCAAACAGTAAATCATTTCTCTGTTCTGTTTCTGTCTCTGACTTTTCAGGTCAAATTGTAATTTATCTCATAAATCCAGCTTTACTTTGTATTTATTGCCAAATAGCTTTTTTCTTTTTTCTTTTTTTTTTACCATGCTGACACACTAAACCAAAATGGTGAACATTGTATACGGTGTAATGATAATTTGCAGTCACTGTGAGCTTGTTGGCATACTGATGTTTTTACATGTATTTACAACCGCGCACCAGTGTCGTTGAGAACGACCCCACACATTTGACCTTTGACTCCTGCTCTTGTGTCAATGACTTGGACCTACATAGCCCACTAATTTAATTTTGTGGCAACAAAAACTTAGTTACCAGGAACAGGAACCGAATTTCTGGTCTTTAGAATAAAATGAATCTAATTAAGATACAAAAATACATACAAAGATTTGAGTGTTGACGTTACAGAAAAAGACAGGAAAGCATTTATCATGGCCACCATGACACATTGATTGACATTCAGCCAATATTTTCTGATGACGGTCAGACACTCCAATCAATACTCTGTGACCACGATCAGCTCTTTCCCAATCAGCTCAGAGTAAAAATGTAAATCCAGTTCTGGGGTGATATGTGTGACTTTGTATGCACAGACATGATTTCTTGACACATACCTCCATCTTGTTGAGGGACACCCAGCAGTCTGAGGGGAAGTCCTGCAGCATGGGAACCAGGAACTGTAAGCAGCCATCCCAGTGACACAGCAGCAGCATCATACCAATCAGGTTAAAGATCCGCATCACCGCACTCGCCAGGTCATAGGTCATATGGAATATCTGGCGTGAGACAAGAAGACAGGAGGGGGGTTTAAACTGTGAAACATACTGAATTGAAGGAGAGAAAAGCAGACTACTTCATATTTTTTGGGTAATAACTTTCCTTAAATCGGTGAAATCATATCTCAGCGTCACGACTGACTACCCACTTAACTCCACAGTCTCTTTTGGATCACACCAAGTTTGATTAATGAGTGGGGGAGACAGGCTCCCATCAGTCCCAAGTCAAACACAGCAGGAGCAGGCAAGACATTTGTTACACAAAGACACATGACATCAATCAGAGGCTCAAACATGCACACAGAGCCCAGTCACACTCACGCAAGCCTGCGGGCACAAAGATACGCTAACAACACAGACAGACATGCCAACTTGAACAAATACACACATTCAACGACACAGGATGATGGACAGGGACCATCATGATCCTTAACAACTGATAGTCTACGCCGCCTTACCCATCAATCATTCTGAGTCACCGGACGGTCACTTCGGCCAATCATCTATCACCTGACTGACGTCAACAAGTCACTCTCTGTTGCTGCTTAATAGTCTGATGGCTGTTTAAAAGTAATAATCATTTCCGTGATGTGTGAAGCTGCTGAAGTTTCAGTGCCGTTCATAGTACGAACAGCCGTCGTTGTCTAATAAAGTTCACTATCAAGGAATGAGAAATGGGTCATTTCTTACTCAGTGCAGCTGAGGCAGAAGTGATACTCTGTGAAGGGAGAGATGAAGAATGAGGGTGGACATGAATCACATGCGCTGATCTTTCTAAATGCCGCTTTAACCTTTATGAGGTTTTCACTGTCAGGTTTTGTCAATCACTAACTGACAATATTTATAGCGGTTTATCAAATCGTTTTTACAGAGGATTGATGAGAGAAACTGTACTGTACAGCTGTGCTGAGGCACGATGGATGTGTTCAGCACTGTGTGGACAGCTCCGAGGCAGTTTCAGGAGCTGTGAGCAGCGCATGGTTCAGATACTTGGGTTTTCAAAATAAAACGATGGCTGATAACGTGAAAGAGACAGGCATCTGAAAGTGGGTATCGCCTCTCTCAGTGTCTCTCTCCACCGCATCTCATTCTCCATGCATGCCAAGTATCACTTCCCATCATGCACCACTGTGTGTGAGTGTATGTGTGCGCATCACATCATATCTTCAGAAATCCAATTATCCAAAGGTCAAGTGAGCAGCCGAGCTCCAATGCGCTGCTCACCACTGCAAAATGCCAACACACCATGCTGCCGATACTGGCACAAACGAAAAGTCGAGAGATCTCATGACATCCCGGGACCTCCTGTCTCCCAGGCCGCTCGCCTTCATTTGAGAAAGGAGTCTGGGGACAGGCTGGAGCAGGGCCCCCGACAACGTGCATCCCACACAGAGTAAATAAAAACTGAGCGGCCAGGAAGGGCAGGGTTGGGTCTTTGAGTTCGGTCTGGAGAATCTACCTGGCAACAGCACCTATCTTCACATCCAAAGTCTGCAAGTGAGGCCCCTAGAGAAGAGCCAGCTTACCCAACTTCTCCATTGTTTCCAAATTAACGGTTAGTGACATATATAATCACAGTCAACAGCCCCCTAGTGCTGCATATCATCATCACCCTCTACCCCACCTGCTCTTCCTCTGGCATCTTAATTGATTAACTGTGTTTGCCCTGGTAATAGGCTCCTTATTAGACCGCCTGGTGCCGCCTGTGGGCCTGCCAGGTCAGACAGGGAGACAGAAGGGTAGGGGGGGAAAGGGTTGTGTGACAATAACAGTAATTAGGATGCAAAGTTTGTTAAAGCTCAAACATCCTGCTGACATTATACATTTCTCACCAGGTGGCAGGTGAGAACATGAACACTCAGCCTCCAGGCGGAGGAGAGCAGGCAGCTCAGAGCAAGCAGATTGTTGCTTTGGTCATGAGCCAACATCAGCATATTGGAGGCAAATCGGCGACCTTTTATCACCAACTAGATTAGGCGTTTCTTCCTCTGTAGCTAGAAGATGTGTGATTAGATTTCATATAATATTTACACAGGGACACAATCGTGAAATGCATGCTCTTACCTCTTCCCATTGGTGAATGTAGCGTATTAATCTGGAGAGCCTCAACAGCCTCAACAGACTGAGGATTTTGGTAAAGCGGACGATCCTCAGTGCCCGAGCAGTCTTGTATACCTCCGAGTCGATTCCCTTCTCCACTATGAGGAATATGTAATCCACTGGGATGGAGGAGATGAAGTCCACAATGAACCAAGTCTTTAGGTACTTCTTCTTAATGGTTTTAGGGTCCAAAATGATGTCTGAGTTGTCCTCAATGATGATTCCCGTGCGAAAGTTCAGCACCAGGTCCATGAGGAAGAAGGTGTCGGAGACCACGTTGAAGATGATCCAGGGCGTGGTGGTCTCTTCCTTGAAGAAGGTGATGCCCACGGGGATGATGATCAGGTTGCCCACCATAAACAGCAGCATTGTGAAATCCCAGTAGAACCTAGCGGGCGTGTGTGGAGTTGTGGTGTGCACATGTGTGTGTTTACATGAGTGTGTGTGGTGTAAAAGAGAGGGGAAAAGGAGGAGGGGGGGTGGACAAAAATAGAGTTAGATAAGAAAAGTTGCCGTGGCAAGCCGATAGGCACAAGAGACTTCCAAGCTCAAGATGGAAAAAAGTGTAAACGGAGTGCAGGAGCTTCACTCCAGCTGCCTGAACATGAAGAGAGTAATGAGAGCTGCCGAACTTTCTTTTTCCAAGACTGACGTGTATTATGCATCATTCTTTATAAGCAGTCTCTCTCTGTGCATTTTACATACAAAATGAATCTAATGACTGTCACTGCTCGTGGGGTAAAAAAAGAAAAAATGTATTTGCATGGCTGTTTCCTGTACAATGACTGACAGAACTAAATTTTCTCCCCAGGCTGTATTTTCAAGGTTTACATAATGAGTTGAAAGATGGAGGCAAGAATCATCCTCCTCTCTTCAGCCCTCTGTTTTCTACACTTTCCTTGTGACCTTCTAAAGCCCAAATACAGTACACCACAATAATGAAGTGGTTATCCTTTCTTTTTCTTTTTTTGTTTGATAGATCTAACAAAACAGCGTGAAATTATTTAAATGACCATAAAACACTGAAATATTTTCGATTATATTATGATACTGTATAGTATGAATGTTGGATTGTTTTTAATCTTTTGACTCACTGCAGAGTGCCAACTTGAATGACAATAAACTTCCTTATGTCCTTGTGTGAGCAATGCTCATTATGTCTGTCAAAAGGTTTTTGCTGCAAAAAAAAAAAATCATACAGTATGTTGCCCTTCACAGTGATTTTACTTATATTTGGCCTAAATACCAAGGATAAAGTCCAAATAGACTTATTTAGGGTGCAGGGACATGTAAGGACTGTAGGATCTCACATATTAGTTTTATAGGCCTAAGCGATTTTCATTTAATTAGTAAGTATAAAGCTGATACATCATTGTTAAGGACATGTTCTTAGCTGTTATCGACCTTGCAGTTGCACATGCAAGCCGGGGCGACTATTGCTCCTCTCTCTCAGTAGTGATGTGGCACTTTGGTGACTGGGACAGACGGAGTAAAAAAAAAAAAAAAAAAAAAAAAAGTGGTGAGGTCTGAGCCCGTCAGAGGCCTCTCTGCAGGACAGGTGCAGCGCTGAGTCATTACACTGCGACTTATGCAACATGCTCCGACTCCTCCACTCCACAGGCAACAACAATAACCGCCGCGATGATCACGTCTGAGGCAACTTTGATTGCGTTAACTACGCTCGTGCATTCATTTGCATGAGAATCACGGAGTGTCAGAGCGCCCCGCACAGCGCGTGATCTCCAAAGTGGCCTGTTGTCAAATTACATCTGCTGCTGCTGAAGACGTGTCTCAAGTTTAGCCCCTCAGTGGTCCACTGACTCGGCGTTATGTGATACAAATGGTCCAAACATGAATGGCTCTGTGCAGGGGGGTGGGGTGGGGGAGGATGTGTGCGTGTGTGTGTATGTGTGTGTGAGGGAGGGGGGGTTGGTTAAAGGTAGCGCTCAAACGCGCGAGCCGACTCCAAATTAGAGACGGGAGCTGTCCGCTGGTTTGTGGTGCTGAAACCAAACCGCGCAGCCATAAGAGGAAAACCATAAACTGCTGGCTGCCTGAGCACAAGACGCAATTCAGCGACGAATTCTACCTACATGTCGAAAAAAGGCTACAAAAGCCCCTACAGGCTCATTTTACCTATGGCCCAGGTCACGAGGAGCCTTCGTGGCGCGTGGATTTCCCTAAATATTTGCATGACCAAATAGCTGCCGGGGGGGGGGGGGCAGCTGGGTTATCAGTGTCGAGCCGAGATAAACAGAGTGAATCCGTCATTTAAATGCAGGATCCGGGGAGTCGTACAGGCGGATGTGTCTCCAGTGAGCATGCTTGAGGTTTTCGCACACTTGGCTCAAGGTGACATTCCGTTACTGAGTGCATCGCACACACACACTCACACACACACACACATTCACATACACACATAGCCTACATCCTATCAGCACGGCTCTTGTCGCAGAGCACAGCTTCTACTACAGTGAATATTAAGTCGATCTGTTGATGATGGTTTTTTTTTTTTTTCTTTAAAAAAAAATGAACTCGTCTATCGTCAGATCACTGTCTTCTCTGTTAAATGTGAGCGTGTGCTGCAACGCAAAAGTCGAGATATGTTAGCAGGCCGGGGCTTGTTGAGCATCCCAGACATGCTACTGTACCTACAGACTGGGATAGGATTTGTTTACAACCTTGAAATGACACTTTTTTTGTTTGCTCCAGTCAGTTTGCCTGACAACAGGTTGTTTGGGGAGCAAGTTGCAATGCATCGATTCAAATCTCTAAAGGTTCAGTCATAAGGGAGGGAGTGGAAATATCAGCAGCCAGTAGCCTTGGACAATAGTCATGCATGTGCTTCCATTGGGGGTCACAGTGGTTACTCACTATAAAGTAGGCTAAGTTGCAGATGACAATGGGGACCCATACGGGCCCCGCATGACTTTCAACGTGCAACCAATGGCGGCCCCAGCTCTTACCTGAAATCGCTGTAAGGGTGGATAATCCAATTCCCAGCTGATTTGACCCTCTCCTGCTCTCTCTCCACTGCTTTTTGACTACCATACATGCGTAAGGAGAATTTGTTAACTCCAGGCTGCAGCATACTACTAAACTGCCGCTGCATGAAGCTGGCTTGGCTGCCCCGAGGCTCCGCATCCTCGGCGGGCACAATTGGCGGTCCATCCTCCGGCTTCTGGAAAGTGACAGAGTTCCTCGGCTGCTGGGTCTGAGTCTGAGTCGGGCCGTGCAGCGAGGACGAGGCTTTCCGGCTCGGTGCGTTAGAGAAGGACACCTTGGAGTCCTTTTTCTCGGGGACACCGCTGGACACGGGGGTAGTGCCGGGGTTGGCGCTCTCTCCTCCGTGCCCCCCGGTCAGGGACCCGCCTGGCGTGATGGAGCCGTCCATGCTGGCGGTGGTCGAGTTACAGGCTCCTCGCTTGGCGCTGCCTGCGTCCTCGGCCCTCCCCGACACTCCTGTCTGCCTCTCCTGCTTGGAGATGATTGAGCGCAGGCTCCCGGTACCCGAGTCCCTCCTGCATTCTCCGTTTTTGTTGCATTTCATGCTGGAAATTGAAGCGACGCTGTTGCAAACATCACCCGCTGCCGCGTTCAAAACCTCTACCGTGACCGCTGACACCGACGCCTCCACCCCAGATGCTCTGCTGGTCTCGCCGCGCAGGGCAGCATCGCCCGGACAGGGTGTCTGGGTCTCGGCAGCTCTGGAGGCAGGAGTGGGCCGTGGGGCGGCAGGAGCGTCCTCTGTGTGCGTAAGGCAGGGCTCCTTGTTGGAGTTCCTCCTGGAAGCCGAGGACGCGGCTCCCCCTCCTGGCGTAAAGTTCTTCATCCTGATACTGCCTCTTCCTCCTCCTCCACCTCCGCCGCTGCCGCTCCCCCCGGCTCGGCGCAACCGCGGATGCTGAAACTTGGATTCCTCTTCTCCGTCCTCCGTCTCGTCCATCACGACGTTGCTGGCCACGCCGGACTGCTGCTTACCGCTCGGTGCGCCGGAGGAACCGGGGTCCAGACAGTTGTGGCTGCTGGTGCTTCTTGTGCATTTGGACGCGACGGTCCTGGATGCGCCGATGTGGCCGAATCCGCTGCCGCCCACCGCCTTCTTCTTCATGGTGGCAGCAGACGCCGGTGACACCTCATTCCTGTCCATGACATTAAGCAGCTCAAATTTTGCCTCCAATTATCTTTGGAGAAAACCAATCAGAGGTAGAGGAGAGAGAAGAAGAAGAGGGAGAGAGAGGGAGAGAGAGAGAGAAAGGAGAGGGGGACAGAGGGAGGGGTGGACGTGACTTCTTTGCAAACTACTGCATTTATACTTTCACTAGTCATCCTGTCAAAGACGCTCAAGCATCAGACTAATTAAGCCTCTCGACTGCGTCAAATATCATTAAACCATTAGCTTATGCTGTTCCCAGTTCAGTTCAAGTAGCCTACATCTCCAGCTGAGGCCTCTCCGTCATGACCTGAAGCTGAATTACCTCATGCAGCTCCTTGCAAAAAAAAAAAAAAAAAAAAAAAAATCACACGGAAACACACACTTAACATGTCGTCAAACACATAATATTGCCCACTAACATCAAAAGTTTAATTACCACGTGCTAATGAAAACTCAGAATGATGTCATATGTTTTAGAAGGTGTTTTCAATGACAACCTCCCTGAATCGGTGTCACCCTCGACTGGTATTGAGCGCGCCCTAGTGGCCACGCAGGGGGAGCACAGAGCAGGAGGAAGGAGAAATGTTTTTTTTTGTTTTTTGTTTTTTTTTAGGAAGGAGAAATGTTCAGCATTTTGTGAATCTGAGACAACGTCAAACTTTGTCTTTTTTTTTTTTTTTTTAGATACTTGGTCAGAAACATGAATATGTCTGCAGTCTGGGTCCATTTGTCTAAAGGTGAACCTATACTCATGATTCTGTGGGTGCTCCTATCTGGGTTCATGCCCCAAAGGGAACAAACTGTACCATGCACCCCCCCCCCCCCCGCTTTTTTTTTTTGTTGGCAAAACACCTTTAGATTTCTGTCCTCCAGTCTATTTTAGTTATTGCAGAGGGGCAGGTGACAGGGTACAAGCATGGAGACAGTAGCCACAGTTAGGGATTAGCTATGTGTAATACTGAAATACTGCAATACTGTATAATCCAAGCAACAAATAATGGTCCTATTTCCAAAAGGTGAAGTATATCCTATATAACTATAAAAAAAGGCATACAGGAGTATTGAGTTCACTGTTCATGTCCTCTTTTAAGATCTCCAGATTGCTTTAACATCCATCAGCAAAGTCGGTTCAATCATCTTCTGCATTACCTCTGCAGATATCACCTTTAACAAGTGTCAACAAGTACAGCAGATGTGTCAACACACTGCCAGCACAGACAGAATGAGAGATGCAGGTTTAGCATCACTAATAGGCTCTTTGGTGCTCTGGCTTTAAACAGCACATGAACATCAAAAAACAGCAGGTTGCACATATGTAAAGCAGTAGTGAATGCCTTTTTTTTATTAGCATATGTTAAGATCTATCAGAGTTGCAGGATTGTGGAGCTACAGAGCATCATTCCTGCACGGTGAAGATATGGGCCATGATAATCGAGTGCTCCGTCACTGGAGAAGAGATTAAGTAGCTAACCTATTTTCTTTGATCTAGTTTTGGTTGAGTCTAATTTTGGTCACATATGCAAAGGATAGTTTACATACATGCACATAGGCCCACTTAGCAATAGCGATACGACCATTTAACTAGTGGCAATCAAATGCCACCCCAACTTTTTCTGGAAAACATAAAAGAAATCAACTTCAATTTTGTGTCAAATCCACTTGCTACAATTTCTTACCTTTTGACATGAGTGCTGGGAAGTCATAAGCGTCATCTCTCCCTCTCTCCTCCCCTCCCTTCTTCTGTCCCTCTGCCTTCGTCTTTCTGCTTCATTTGTCCAAACTACGCAGCCGCACCAGGGTTCACTGTAATATCCTGGTAAGGTGATGCAGCAGTGTGACACTTGCAAAGAGCGAAAATGACACGATGCACTAAAAAGGAAACAAAAATGGGACAAATGCTGACCATACAACACACAGGAGGGCAAGTGTTGTTGGTCTGAAGAGCACAGAACCATTTTATAGGATAGAGTCCATTAGTCAGAATGAGTGTTAACCCACATAAGAAAGATCAAGTGATGACCTTACTGGTGTGGTTCTCCTGACACACAACTGTCCTAAACCAGTAAAACAAATGAGTGTGTGTTAAGGAATCACACGGACTGTTTTATAACAAATGAAGGCAGCATTTCTTTATGGCAGCCTTTGTTTTGTCCAGGTCCTGTAAACCGTCAAAACAGCTTTTCATATCTGCAGTGAGTGGGAACACCACATGCAATCGCACTGGCAGCTTTGAAGCAATGGTTTAATGTTATTCCCATTTGAAAAAAAATCCTTGATATCTTCCAAATTAAATGCTAAGAAAATGGTTCAACCCTTCTTTGGACGTTTTCGTGTTATTTTTGTCTTTACTGGTGAGATGTTAAACAAGTTACTGGCCTCAATGTAGGTTAGGGTTAGAGTTTACGTTGATACTGATGCTCAACACACAAGAACGTGGACTGTGCTGCCAAAACTTCACCTTCATGTAACTTCTAAAACCAGTTAGCTGCATTATTAATGATTTTGGTGTCTCCTATTAAAGAGGACAAAATACTTACTTTGGATCTAAATTAGACTGGTCCATAAGACATCCATTTCCACTTAAAAAAAAAAAAAGTATTTAATTCAGTCAAACAACATGCACGCTAAACATTAAATGTACTGTTAAATGTAATGTAATTAAATGTAAACTGCAGTACCTTCATGGATATTAGAAATCCACTGCTGCAAACAAGAGGCTGGGTTATGACAGGGATACCTCCCACTAAACATGTTCAGAGTTCTCAAAATGTCAAGAACAAAAAGATCAATCGTTAAACTGTGATTCTTCTCTCGTGTTTACCGCTAAACAGTTGGGGTTGAACAATATTATTTTCACATTATCGCGTGTAAAATGAAATATTACCAGTGGGATAACATTTTGAAACTGCACATCATCGGCAGAAACCTTCAAATTTGTTTGTTTTAGCACTTTATTGTGACTGTACGAAAAATCAGTAAATAAAATAATAAACACTTAAACACATTTGCCCAGAGGTAAGATGATCCCATGCCTTTTTTTCATGTCTTTTTTTTTCTTTTATGTTACCCAATTTGTGTCCTGGGCAAGGGTTTAATAAATAAGTAGGTTTGTGAAATGTTTCACTTGAGGAATAAAAATGTGTCAACTGTCGAGCTGTGTGGATCTTCTCCCTGTCACGATGATCTAACCACCCTGAACCAAGCTCCAAGAAAAACAAAAACAAGTCCTAGAATTTTTTTTTTTTTTTTGAGCAGAAATGAAAAAATAAGTTTTTTTTGTTGTTCAGTAGTTTCCCCAAATTCACATTCTCAAAATTAAACAGAATTTTTGTGTAAAATAAAAAAAAGTGCAAATAAATAACCAAAAAAAAAAATAGATGCATATGCTTGGTTTCCTTTCCGCAAGGGTTTTAGTTTGATCCATTAGCTGTACAGTGGCTTACAGTTCAAAATGAATTTTCTATCTACACATCTATGGACTCTGCACCACCACAGGCAATGTTTAAAAAAAAAAACAAAAAAAAAACATTTTGTCTTTTAAATATAAAAGGTGTCCCAGCCTTGTGGCAAAGACATGTCTCCATCAAAAAGCAGTCCACTCTGGCTCAAACGCTGCTCAAGTTCGGCTCACAATCCCACTTCATTATTATTTTAGTTTTGTTGTTGTTGTTATCATTATTCACAGCCTCTCTGGATCCTCCTTTAACACTGCCAAGTCCCACCTCCTCAAACACTTGATTAGAATAGCAGCAGGAGCTGGACCCAGCGTCCATTCAGCACGCGGGGGGGGGGGGGGGGGGGGTTGGTGGGCGGGGGTGGGAGTGGGGGTGGGTGAGTAATAGTCTGCAACACATTCAGAGTTCACCTCGACTCATATTGTCCCCTAGAATCGGGACAGACGACTGTCCTGGTCTCAGCTGTAGAGGAGTTGTTGGGTCTCAGCTGGGTGTGAGGTTTTCAGATGTGAGGTGGCGGCGACGGTGAAAATCTATGAGTTTCTGGCAGCATTCTCATTACTAGGGGAGCTCGGGGAGGAAGAGGAGGAGGAGGAGGGAGAGAAGTTCATTCCTGATAACCCCGGTGGGTCTGTGGCTGTATTCTGTCCGCTAAGACTCTTCCTGCACACGGGACATGTATCGTGCTGTGGGAAGAAAAAAAAAAAGGATGAATAAGAGTCCTTAACTTGTCCACTTTCAATATATCAACACATTCAGATGCCTGTGAGGCATGTTCCACTACAAATCATTACAGCAGGTTTACATGTTAACTGCTAATTACATAGGTGATGTTGTTATGGCATTTGCTACTGATTGGTAGAAGAAATTAAACAAAACGATACAATGTTGTTGATACTGTCTAATTATCAGTGTGAACATTTTACCATTTAAGCATTTCTTTCCTAATTTCCTAATGACAGTGGCATAGACTAAACATCATTATTTTGGACAGTTTTCTCTGTTCCTAGTGTTAATAATACAGCACTAACTTGTGTTTTGACAACTTAGAGCAGCACTTAATCTTTTATTAACCCAAAGCTACCCACAGCTTATATACATACCTGTTCCAGCCATGGTACTATACAGTCATTGTGAAATAAATGATTGCATGGCAGTTGTCTAACACTCTCCTCCACACTGTAGTCTTCTTTGCACACAGGACACTCTAACCCCGCACCTGCACAAACATAAACGACAGCATAGTGTCTGTGTGAGCGAGACCTCCAGTCACATGCATCAGCTTGTGAACGTGCTGATTGTGTTTGTTTGGGTTATGGCGGTGTTATGTGGTGTCAGGTCAAATTCAGAAACTTTGCTTCAATACCACTATAATACCATAAGGCTTAGATGACGAGGTTATAGTCATATGGAGTGCCAGTACAAAGCTCAATGTTGATCAAAAACGATGTTTTTTGCTCCCATAGATCACTCTGGGAGTGGCTGAGATACAATTCGTGAGAGCAAGGCGGACATGTGGAGACTTACCCACGTGTTCCTCTGTGATGTAGATGGTGGGTAAACTCTTTATCCTTTCTCTGTCTGCAGGAGGAGGACCAGTGTTTTCAAACTGGTTCAATAACTGCAAGTGAAAAAGAGCGAAATTGCATTAAATGGCAGAGATCATTTGCATGAGATCAAGTTTGACATTCAAATGTCTTTATTGTGGAATTAATAATTATAACACTATTAACACACCAAGAAAGAACATGTTATACCTGTGTAATGATAGCATCAAGCCCGTTGGCGCCCCAAGCATAGTCCATTGGATTGGAATGTAACATGCCCCTGCCAAACAAGAGGGATGTCAGAAAAATAAGCATAAGTTAAAAAAATGTTTTTGTTCAGTTGAATAAAACAACAAAGCAAACATGCATCAATTTCCTGTGCTTACCATGGTCCCATTCCGATGTTTGGCATGGCTGTAGGTGCTATGATCCCATTTACTAGCTGCTGGATAATTCTGGAAATCAGGACAAAAAAAAGACGTTTTCAACAAGCATTTGATGAGTAAAATGTTAACTTGCCTTCTCTCCTTCACTCCACATATGAAAAATGTCTCTATATTTAAAGTTTTATTTTCACAAAAATATATTTAATCTTAACACAGATTGTAATAGTAGATTTAGTGGTTATAGGATTTATGGGTCTTTGTAAGTGGTATGACAGATTACTTCATGGCATTTTCACTGTCTTATCACATCATCTTTTATATATTATGTATGTCTTATATTTCAGAACTGGAAATCATATTGTTAAGTATGGCCTGGCATCACATGAGAAGCATGGAGTATTAGACAGAAATGCAGACTTTTACCTCTCTCATGGGTCCCACACCAACCTCACACACACTCTACTGCTGAAAATGTCTCACCCCTCTAATGTGGGCACTCCTTCATGGCGCGTACCCTGTCTCCGAGGAACATGTCGACCCCGTGGTTGCCGCGCACTGTATCGTTGCCGTGACGCCATTTCCCTTTCTCTCCTGTTTTCTGTCTCTCGGTTGTCCTCTGTGGGTAGCCGCGTTCGAAGGTCAAAGTTTTCATCAAAAATCCCAAGTGCAAACGGACCGTACCCAGAGGGAAATGTAAATAGGTGTTGGTGATCCATGCTCTAGAGGGAAAATACAGGGGCAATGTCAAATCATGGTGCAATGTGCAAAAAAGTTTTCCTCGATGAGCTGATTCTGAAAGTCTCAACTGACCTCAAAGGCTGAGCGGTTCTGATCACTGTAGGAGGAAGTGGATGCAGACCCATTTTCACTACTGCAGGAACACAGAGGTGAAGAAAATGAAAATATTAGACTCAGAATACCAAATGAATAAAATCCACAAGACACAACAAGTCTACATACCTTCTTTCATCAGGCAATTCTTCAATGAAACCAGACTCACAGCGTGGACAAGTGTAGTCCTACAGTGAAAATGTAAATGTTAATATCCAGAATGCATTCACCATAATATCACCGTAATATGAGTTGTCTGTTTCTTAGGCATGTCTGAATAAAAATATACTACAATCGAACAGCCTGCACAAAACCCCACCTTTGTGGGCATTTTAGAGTTTAGTGTCTTAAACAGGTGTTCAACCAAATGGTTTTTAACCAAAGCTGCTGCTGGATTGTGCAGTGATCTTGTGCTCTTCCCTGGCTGGCACAAACTGGGTGAATAAAATAGTACAGACAACACTTAGTGTGACACAATACAAAAAAAAACATAAAAAATCACAACCTAAAAATTACTGTAAACACTAAGAATTATAACCTTTTGAACAAATATTATCTGTCGCATCTGAATTTTGGCTAGATTAACATGTTCCTATGAACTGGCAACTGGGTATATCATGTAGGGCAATCAATGATATCCATCAGAGATCTCTTATTTCCAGTACTTTCAGACAACTTCAGTGAAATGTCACATACTGTTAGTGTGAATAACACATTGTAACCTCTATCTGTAAATAAATGTGATCTTCTGAGAGTACTCGGTCACAGTGGGGGTAAGCAGCTGGCTTGGTGCCTGTCTGTAAAGTAACTGTTACTGTAATGTTCAAGAAGCTTCCCATGAATAGCTCGACAACAGACTGTGGTGGCAGGCAGGCAGGCTGATGTCACAACACTGGGGACATTTAACTAACACTGGTTTTAGTTTTACTTCTCTTTGCGCTATAACCACAAGAAGCTAACAATAAACCCATATGAGGAAACACATTTCTGTGGCTTTTGAATGCCAGCTGACTGACAGACAGTAAACCAAACCCAAAAACCTTATGCCTAAACCTCTGACATATTATAAATCTGACAATGTGAACCTACGCTTTTCCTCTGTTAGCTAGCTCCCTGGTATTAAACGGCACCACTGAGAGATCTGTCAGTCCGTAAGGATGAACTCAGTCCGGTTGCTTTTCAGTATACTGCGACATATCTGATATTACACCTTTAAATCACAAGATCACAATGTGGGTGTCCCCGTCAACTTAATTACTACCACTTGACTGTCACTCTGGACCGTTGGTGCTAACTAGCGTAGCTGAACAGCAGCAGTCAGGCGACATGACTCGTTGAGCAACACACTACTCACACACACATAACTGAGGCCACAGCAAAACAAATATAGTTACATGTTCTTTTAGTCACCGACCATGTCTCTCTCGGACCTACCGGTAAACGCGGACTAATCTCTGCTGAACACCGGTGACAAAAAAACCGGCAGGGCCGTGGGGGAGCTTCAGCCATTTCTGAGCAGGAGACACCAGTTCGTGAGTACGGACGGGTAGCAACGAGGAACAAGAAGACCTGATTTGGGAAAGACGCGACGAAAACGGCAACGTACGTGCCCGTACGTAACATCACCATGGCAGCTACACACATTTACTAAGAATGGGACTTCCGGTTCAATATTTCCTTCAGAATAAAAGCACCACCCCTCCCCCCAAAAAACACCTATCACATTCACATGGCCATAAAATCATTTACAATTTTAACTGTTTTGATGTACCATGTTCTATTCGCCATTTTCAGTTGTATATTAGATTATTATTATTATAACCATATGTCTTTGGTTATTGTTGTACACCCTTCCTGTCATTGTTGTTTTATAGTCAGTGCTTTCCACAGCAGCACAGCACTTACTGAAATCTAACTAATGGTCACATTATTTATTTTACTGGAACATATATATATATATATATATATTTTTTTTTTTTTTTGTAAAATAAATTTAGTCTCAGTCAGAATATGAGGGAGGACGGTGTAATCCTACAGTCTACAAGGCGAACCAGTAGATGTAATGCTTTTATTCTGGACAACTATGACCGGAAGTTATGGTTTGGCTCTTGATAGCGAAGTCAGCTTTCAAGTCATCTACTGTAACACCGAAGGGCTTGTTGTAGTTTTTTTTAAACGTTGTTTTCGAAATATATTCTTCCTCCTGCTACGACCATGGAGTCTGGCGATGCAGGTAACACTTATAGGGGAGTTGAGAGAGATAATCCCGCTAAATATGCCTGTAGTGAAGTTATCCAGGTTAGCCGTAAGCGTCAACTAGCCTGTGTAGCTGCTTGGTGTCGTAACCAATGAGCTGCGTTAGCTCGCTTTAGCTGTTGTGTTAGCTGAACTAGATCATTATAACACCACAATTTGCACTATTTTTACTTAATTCAACAAGTACCTATCTAAACATGTGTCTATAACATCTGTTATCCGCATGTAATCGCACTAATGTCTCATTTTAATGGCGGTGTAAAGTTGTTTCTTTTGTTGTTTCATTTAGAGAAGCTTTTTTGTTCGTCAGTCTGTAATCGCTAAGAACATGGCAAAGTTATAATATTTGATATTATAGGACGGAATTGATGCCTTCTGCCTCGAAGAATCTATAACCCATTTATATCACATGATTTCATTTAAATGTTTTTGCAAATTTTCAATCAGAATAATATCTTGACTGTCCATTAAATGTTGTGGTTTTAATGCACTTTTCCTTTATGTTTATTCAGGGCGGGGGGGCTGGAAGTTCAAGCCTGCCCAGCCACAGAAAAACAAGATGAACATGAATATTCTCCGCCAAGAGAAGCTTATAGCTCAGAAGAAGAAAGAAATTGAAGCCAGAATGGCAGAGCAAGCAAAAATGAATACAGTAACCACTAGTAAACCCTTACCTCCAAGGTCAGGATACATTCACAATCCCACAAATATATAAACATTAAATAAATGCTATTTATATTTTTCATCCACAGTTTCTCAAGTGCTGTCAGCCAGTACTGTAATGCAAGACAGTTTTGCGTTGGTTTACATTGTTTTAACATTGTCTTTATGCATTTTTCCCCATTCTGACCCCAGTATTTTGCCCAGTTTTCAAGGACCCTCTTCAAACAAGTTTGCAAATGATGGAAGCTTCTTACAACAGTTCATGAAGATGCAGAAGGAGAAATCCCCCAATGTGCCAGGTTAGTAGTACTGCCATCTAAAAAGCTTCAACCAAAGTATTTTTAGCATACCTTTCCCACTTGCTACATAATATTGTGATCCTGTGTAGTGCAATTTAGTACAATAATAAGGACTCTGTGGAACTTAGGATAGATGTAATTCTGAGGTTTTGTGTGTGTATGTAAAAGACAAATAAAGAGATCCTTGACAGCTGTGCAGCATGTGGGTGGTCGAGGCTGTATTGCGGTTAAGTCTAGTACTAGCTGTTTGTAATGTGTGCACCATTTCTAGGTTCCACCAGTGATACCAAAACTCCTCCAGCTTTAAATTCATCGCCAGGAGGAAATGCAGCAAACAAAAAGAGCATCCTTGTTGGCAAGCGGCCTGGCCTCGGAGTCAGCAGCATGCTTAGTCAGTTCAAGAGCTACTCGCAGACTAAGAAGAATCCCATTCTCAGCCAGAGGCCAAGTGTGTTTTGTTCTCCGGATGATGAGGATGAGGAAGAAGATGCTGATTACTCCAGATTCTTAGAAATGAAAGGTAATTCAGTGTTTCTCTGGACAACTCCATGGCTTGGGACATTTCAGTGCATCATCTTCGTACTCCAGTGGTACAGTTGCCTTGTGACTGGCATGTTGTCATAGGTGCCCTTACAGTAAATATACTCATAGCGTGCTTAAAGTCTCTCCCCCAGAGGATTCAGACACCAGACTCATTATCGACAAGATGGCCTCTTTTGTGGCAGAGGGGGGACCTGAACTGGAGAGAAAGGCCAGGGAAGACTACAAGGACAATCCTGTTTTCTCGTAAGTCCAAAGGACTTTTTAGCTCATTTAGATTGATTTTAACCTGTACAGTATTTACAAATGTGTTTGTTTTCAACTGTCATATCTGTGTCTTTCAGATTTTTATTTGATAAGGGCAGTCTGGAGTATCTCTACTACAAAAACAGAGTTGCAGAAATGAGGAAGGATATTCTAACACCTGAGAATACATCAGAAACTGGTAATTATTATCTCTTCTCGCCCTTGTCACTGTTTTCTGTCACACCTTTCCAGTTATAAAGATGTAATTGCATTAGTCTGAACAATAACGTTAGCGTTTTAATAGGCTTTTTAATTCGTGTGTATGTTTATTGTTATTTACCATCCAGTAGAGGTTACCTGGACAGGGGCTACCTGCCATTTCCCAATTGTTAATATATGTACAGTAGAAGTGTTAAAATGTAATGATCTACATATGCAACTCTTTTTTCGAGGTCTCTACTTTGGGTGAAACTGTTATTCATAGAAGTATTCAGTTGCATTTTAAAAAGAGAAACACTTCTTTTAAAACGCAGCCTTCGTCGTGGCTTTCAAAACCACACCGTCTTACAAAAATAATTTCCAGCCAAGATACTAATGAGGTTCATCATGAAATGTTATTCTAGACTGAGCCCATACAGATCAGGTCATAGTCTTCTTATCGTATGTCTTATGTTGCTATGTTTAAGATTTTAAAGATAAAGTAAAGAATTTAGTCTTTAATTGTGGACATTTATACTTGCAGCTCAAGTTGTACTGTGTAGTCACTGTGTGTAAATGCTGCCACTCACTATGGGCTTTACCTGATGTTCATTTACTACAAGAAAACCCTCACATCCATACAGTTCCCCATTCACCACCCATGTCCCCCTTGCTCCTCCTTCCTCTTCTTATTCCCTATTGGCTCTAGACTGGTGGTGTGTGAGGGCCAGTTGAGTACGGTACAGTAGTAGAGTGTGAATTGAGTCCCAGTACTGATAGGCTGCTTAAAGTCTCCCCCCCAGTGGACGCGGAAACCCAGCAGGTGGCTGAGAAGCTGGCCAAGTTTGTGGCGGAGGGTGGCCCTGAGGTGGAAGCCATCGCTGCTGAGCGCAACCGAGATAACCCTGCCTTCAGGTCAGTCACTGCTTCTGGGACTTTATTTCCTTTTATGACAGGAACGTTTTTTTTTATTATTATGATGTCTCTTGCTTTTTCTGTTGGTTGTGCTTTAGCCTTTCACCTCACACAAAATATCTACTGTCCCTCCTGCAGTTTCTTGTATGATCACCAAAGTCCAGCCCATCGCTTCTACAAAGAGAAATTACAGGAGTATCGTGCCACAGCCTCCCAAAGCTCTACACCTCCTGCAGAAGAGTTGAGGACAGATGTTGAGCGAGCCACAGCTCCACCTTTACCGGGAATCCCCCCAGTACTGACCCCAGTACTGACCCCAGCATCTTTATCACCTAGTCAGGAGTCAAGCACCCCACCTGTCAAACGGAAGAGGAAGAGCAGATGGGGCTCTGAGGATGACAAAGTCGAGTTGCCTGTTCCTTCTGTCGTTGTTCCTCAGGATGTTAGTGTCCCAGACCCTAACACACCGTCTCTCACTGGTACATGAAGCCTGTTTTTATATACTGTATATATTGATAAGATGGCACCAACCACTGTTGGTTGGTGAAGATATACTGATTTGCCTTTTTTGTCACATAATTGGTCCTATTGAGTTGATAGTTAATTAGTGAATAAGAGTGCATAAGGAATACATAACTCTATCCATGTTTTGGTGTATAGCCCAGGAGCTGAGAGGCCTTGGTTATAAGAAGGGGAAGCCTCTTGGTCTGGTTGGAGTGACAGAATTGTCTGAGGACCAGAAGAGACAAATCAAAGAACAACAAGAGGTAGGAAAATGCCAACAATAAAAATTCCACGTACCCTGTGACGGTCTAGCTAGTGCGGACTAGTGAGACTTGTTGCGTACGAACTGATCCCCTTGGATAAGAGGCGAAACGTCTTCCCAGACAAATACAAGTCCAGTTGCCTACGATTCAATTTGCCCAGAAAAGAACAATGACCTGGATGAATGAGAATATCCATAGACACCCTGTGACTCTGTATCTGTTATTAATTTAATCTGTCCCCCAGTATTAGCCCCTTTAATCCACAGTAGGAATATATGTTGCTTACTGTGCCTGTCTGATTTCTTCTCATACAGATGCAGGAGATGTATGACCTGATCATGAAGCACAAGCGTGTCATGGCAGAGGTGCAGGTAATGTGGGAAAAAGCTATAAAAGATCATCAGCACGAATACGACAGTGATGAAGAAGTGGACCAGCAGGCGGGCACGTGGGAGCATCGTCTCCGAAAGATGGAGATGGAGAAGACGCGTGGTAAGGCTGGCCATCACCATGGAGATTTAAAAAAACTTTAACACCAGAAGCAGTTGATGCTCAGCTTTGTATCAAGGTGATGAAGTAGTTCCTCGTTGTAAAAAAAAAACATGTCTGTACTTTTCCAGAGTGGGCAGAATCTCTGACAGAAATGGGTAAAGGGAAACACTTTATTGGAGATTTCCTGCCTCCTGAGGAGCTGGACAAGTTCATGGAGACCTTCAAGGCACTCAAGGTCAGAATTCATCTGGATTCATTTGTTCCCCGGCCGACAAAGAGGAATTCTACTGTTTTTCATCTATGGTTGGCTCTGTCCATTAATGTTAATATTCTGGAAAGATAAATTAAGCAAAGCTGTTGAATTCCGATGCACCAGAGTGGCATTTTTATGCAAATGAGAATGACTGATGCATCCTGGGTAATTTAGGGGCAGCGCCCGGCATCCCTCCATTGAAAAGTTCAGCCTAACTGGCTTGACAAACTAACAAACAAAAAGTTGGCTATTAACAGGCTATTTACAGACAACACTTAGCCAAAACCTACCCGGTGATTCGACCAAATACGTGTAGATGTCTGGGTAAGAAATTTCTGGCCACTGTGTGGAGTCATTGATCATTGTGGGAGGCTAAATGAGCATACCGGTAGATTAATTAATTGTAATTTTTCAAAATAGCGTGAACGGTGGGTTTCAAAGAGGGTATCAAAATAATTATGAGACATAGTGCTACAAAAGAAATAAAACATTCAAATTGATTGTTAGTCTACACTCCATCAAAACACAAAAAGCCACTGAGTGCAATTTAAAAATGCCGGATGCTAAAATTACCCAGGATGCATCAGTCATTCTCATTTGCATAAAAATGCCGCTCTGGTCTATAGCCTCCCAGAAGTTAAGAAGTTAAAATATCTTTAATCAGATTCCATCAGTTATGGAAAAGAAGACATTATTACACAACACGGAACGCTATGATTTCTTTAGAGAAACAATTGGAGAGCACTGTAAAAATGTCATATATTTTTGGTGTGATTTGTGTGCGCTATTAGACATTAAGCGTCGCCCACACAGATTTTAGAAAATGATTATTATCATTCACCCATGCTTCTATTTTCAAGCTGCTTGTCCCAGACAGGGGCACTGTGGCAACAGCCACTAGAGCAACACAGATGTCTCTTTTCCCAGAAAAGTCCTCTAGCTCTGCCCTAGGGACCCAAGGAGGAGACTCTCACTGCTGTTTGTTTATTTGAAGCTCTGTTTAACTTGATTTGGCAATGTTATAGAAACCACACTTATTTTAAGAGTTTGACAAACTGTTAAAAAAAGATAAGAAAACAGCACAGTAATGCACAGTTATTGGGAAATCAACAGTCACATAAGGCCCAGGAAGTAAATGGTAAAGTTAAAGAACACACTGCAAACGTCTCGGGCAAAAGCATTAACAAAGTCTTTGGTTACTCTAGCAATACACACATTTCTGTTGGTTGTATGTAGTGAAGACCAGCAGTGTTGAATTATGTTTAGAGACATCACCCCTGACACACTAAACAGACTCAGATGACAAGCAGAGTTTATTCCTTACCTGTTAAAACAACTGAATACTAAAAGAAACTTTGCTCATCATCATTTATTTGTTTATTTATTGTTGTATTTGTGCCTAAGGAAAGTAAAGTTGAAGTTTGAAACAAAGATATTTTTTTAAGATGAAGGAATACATTTGTCATTTAGATGGTGAAATTTAACCCCAGTGTATATGGCATGAATGAAACTTAATAATGAATAAAATCTTCTTGATTTGCAGGAGGGCCGGGACCCAGACTACTCGGAATACAAAGAGTTTAAGTTGACGGTAGAAAATCTTGGTTTCCGAATGCTCATGAAGATGGGCTGGAAGGAAGGTGATGGCCTTGGCAGCGAAGGACAGGGAATCAAGGCTCCCGTCAACAAGTGAGCATCCATCCTCATTCATTCCATATATTCTAACAATAACACAACGTTAACCATTTTCGATTGTTTTCAATATTCATATTTAAGTTTGTTTTCATGTATATCACTTTAGAAGTTGTTTCACCATGTGCAAAAATTCCAACCACTAGAATCACCAAAGATTTTCATGTCAGCTAGGTGAATGTTTTCCAGTTGGATGTCCCACTCTCATGGCTGTGATATAGCAGTAGCACCTAGAGGGAATTTGATCAAAGATTATTCAAATTGACCTCACAAAACACAGTTTTGTTCAAGTGAACTTGATATTTTAGTGAATGGTAGTAAATAAAGGTAACAAAAAATAAAACAGAACCAATCTGAGCACAGCAACAAACCAAATCATCATAATGAGGCTAAAAACTGATATATATGTCAATATGCATGGCTGGCATGACAAGTATCTATTGGAATTATCTCACTGACTTACTAATAGTGAACAATACACTCTAGACTATCACACCAGTCTACCTCTGTTACTAGATTACTGTACGCCATTGTGCCTCTTTACACCATAGTGGGCTTTTTTCACAGTAGACTTATCATAGACAGAAAATCACAGGTGGCACTAATAACGTTAGTGATGGTTCTGTTCTATTTTTATGTCCCTGTGAGCCATGACAATGAGTCAGCATGAACATTACCAGGACCTCAAAACTGAAACAGCTAAATGGGATTCAGCTATCATTTAATTTCTTATTTAGTCAGTATGTCTTCAGGGAAAAAGACCTATAATTAAGTGTTTTGCACATCCAGATAGATAGGCAGTAATGTTTTGATAGCTATCAAATTACTGCACAGGCATGAAAGTAGGAACTAATTTTGGGTGTCTCTCTGTCCCACTCTAGGGGACAAACACCTGTGAACGGAGCAGGTTTAGGAATCGACCGTCCAGCTGAGCTCACGAAAACTGACGATGAGTATGACGCTTTTAGAAAGAGGATGATGCTTGCTTACCGCTTCAGGCCAAACCCACTGGTAACATGTTGTTTATTGTAAAAAAAATAATAATAATTTTAAAAAAATAATTTGCACCAATGTATTTTACTATTGCTAGCTAATTTGTTTTATAGTTGTAGATTCCCATTTGTGTTTAGTGTTATACTTGATTATAGAAACATGACACTTCCATTTCCATGCTGCTGATCAATTCGACATTGGTGTGTCCCTGCTGTAATATTTGAATTTAATCAAGTGTTTCTCTTTGTTTCCACAGAATAATCCTCGGAGACCATATTACTGATGTAGAGAACTGTTTTTTTTAACACTTGTTCATCATAACTTAAAGGCTGGTTTCTCCAGTTGCCACAGCTCTGCTTATTTGTGAAATGGACACTATTGCACAGTAGAAATTTTGAAATGTGTGTGTGTGGGAGGTTAATTCAGTTTGAGAATAGTAGAAACATAAATTCATTACAATTGAATGTTCTCTTTGGATATCTGATCACCTGTTTTGTCATAATTTCAGTTCAATACTGCATCAATTTCAAACATGTAAAGACTTGCATCACCTGACTTCCACGAGAATTGTATTCTTTTGTATAAGCATTTTGTTCCCTTTGTTGGCTCGACATGATTTTGCATTCCGACTAATTAACACAGTTGTGTAAAAGTATGTGACCTCATGTATAACGTTGACTTAGTTTCCTCACTATGCTCTAAACGTCATTCTTGCTTCCTTTCTTTTTATGCTTCAGAGTTCACAATTAAAAAATGGACAGTTACTGAAATGTGTTTTCACAGATATGTGTTGACAAATGTGGCAAACTATAACTACTGTAGTTATTCGTTCATAAGGAAATAAGTAAGAAATAAGCCAATAAAATAAGCTAAGATAAACTCTCTTTTCAGTTTACGGCACACCTGTGTGCTAAGTGCAGGTATTCATCCAGTCATGTTCATTGTTGCCATCAATATTTACCTCTGTGTGGCTCTGGACAGAAGTGAGTCATTGCATAGAGTTGATCATGCTCGAGCAGCCAGAGGTGAGGAGGGTGACAGATCAGTGAAATCAGACCTTCAGTTTGCCATTCCCAGGGTGGTTTACGTGGGATAAATATAACTCCAAAATCCCAGCTAAGCAAGAGCCGCTCTGGTGTTGGCCACGGCATCAGTCAGTCTTAAGCCATAGTAAACCAATGCATTAGTGGTATAGCGAGGTTTGTAGGTGAAGGTAGGCAACTAATATTATCATTATCTATTATTTGTTTGGTCTGTACTGTCTGTGTATCACATGTTCATAGAGCCCAAGGTGATGTTATGGCTTGTTTTGTTTGAAACTCAAGACAAACTACAAAAACAAATGACAAGCTATGTAATAAGACAGACAATAGTCTCACATTTGGAATATTTGTCATTGACTCTATAAACTCTATTTTCAAAACTGTTACCTTTATTTTTCCATAATTTGATTTTTAAAAAATGTTTTAAACCCCACTTGGGTGTAGTTCCTGGGGGATCATAAATAACAGTATGTGATCGGTCAAAAAAAAAAAACCCAACGTATTTTTTCTCTGTTTATGAACAGTATTCATACTTCTGTGTGTGTTTGTTTTTAATGAAACATCCTGTAGAAGAGCTGATGTACCCACCCACCCCAGGGAAATATCCACTGTAAATGAAGGATGCCACAGATTGCTTGATGAAATAGAAAAGTCTGAATAATAAAACCTCAAAACTACTCATTGTTGTTTAGTCTTCTCGTGCCTTCAGTTCACTGTGAGTGTGTGGAGAGAAAAGGGAGAGAAAAAAAAACAAAAAAAACTTTGATTTGACGCAGTAACGTATGGGCTGTCTGTCTGTCAGTGCTGCTGCTGCTGCTGCTGGTTGGGGGGGGAGAAGATAAACAAGATGGCGACAACCTGAGTGGCAAGAGTAACACGAAGAGTCAGAAAATTCAGCGGATTTCTTACCGGGACCCAAGTAAAGCATTAATTTCACTGCGGACGGCCACACAGAGGGGATATTTAAACCAACCTGCAGCGGAGACGGGATTCACGTGGATGTAGGTGAGACAGACACGGCAGCGGGAGTTGGTCGGTTTGTCAACGGGCTTAGCCGAGCGGCTCGTTAGCAGCGCTGCCTGCTCCGGCTAGCTGGCGTTAGCAGGATGAGTGTACTGTATATCTGCCGGGTGTCCGGGGGCTAGTTTGGCTATTGGAGCTAATAATGCTTTTTTGGTGCTGGGTGTCTCTGATGCGGCAAGTCACAGAGCAGAGGCCAGGCGGTTGGATATCTCGCTGCTACACCGGCAAATGAGGTTTTAACTTCGCTAACCGCTAATCTTAACGCTAGGCAAAGTTGGCTAGCCGCTGTTAGCTGCAGCTGTGTGACGACGTTTGGGTTATTATCCTCCCCCGGTGGTCGCCAGTCAGCATCTACATTAAAATAGTCGGCGCTGTTTTAAGCTGTCGGACCCCCGCAGTAACACCCGCAGTGGACGCCCAGTGTGTGTGTGTGTTTTTTATATCGAGGAGCCACGAAGTGAAAGTTTTTATGTTTGCGAGCGAGTTCATTCAAGCAGATGCGCCGTGTTAGCCTACTAGCTAGCTAACAAATAACACTTGATCAACGTTACATTTCAGACGGACGATTGATTTGTCAGTGGCCTCTTGCTGCACTGTGTTTTGAATAAGGCGGAGTGTTACATCGGTGTCCAAATGAAATGATTACTTCGGTGTCTGGTGTGTGTGTGTGTGTGTGTGGACCCCACGGCAGAAAGGAAACCTAGTAAGGTTAACCGGTCAGTGTTGATGTCTGGACAGATTGTTTATCCAAGAGGGGCTAACTTAGTTCAGAAGCAAACGAAGGCCATGTGTGTATTTTCCATTAATGTTTAATGACTCTTGTCTGCAGGCACTAGGAGCTGAGGTGGCATGGAGGACACCTGAAGACGGTTGGACACATCGGATGGCTCAGTCGACCTCCAGGAGCCGGGCTGATACCAGAGATTGACTGATCCTGCTGCTGCTGCTGCTGCTGCTGCATTCGTTTGGCCGTAGATCTGGGCTTGGATCTCGTCCAGCTGTGCACACTTATGTGTCCCGGGAAAAACTATGCAATGCAGCATGAAGCTTTGACAGAAATGCTGTGTTGCATGGCCTTGAAGCACGACCGGTTGTGTCTACCTACGCCTGTATGGTATTAAATCTATATAAGGGGTGATCGAAAGTCAAGCGGAGAAGAATAACATTTTAGAATCACAGTTTTTCCTCACATCTGTTCAACTGCACTTGTCACTCATGTAGTACATAACGCACCCTATAAAGCACTAACTCAGCACGGGACCCAACAGGTTCTTCACCTCTGTCTGCACCTCCTATTAAAGAGCCCTAATGTTTACAAATTGGGATTGATCCCCCACCTCCTCCCTCGACTCTCAGGCGTGATTACTCTCTCTCCCATGTTCAGCGTTTTGTAATTTGTCTCTATTCCATCTTGTGGAATTAAAATACTCGGCTCAAATCTGAAAGGTTATACCAGTGGATTACTCTCCAGCAGCAGTCATAGCAATTTGCAAACACTTTCTGCACAGGAGGGTTAAGCTGTTGCTGCTGAGCTGTCAGTCATGAGTACCGGGGAGCTGCATCATCTTGACTATCTAAATGAAAATGAACTGATGGAGATGGATACTTTCATTCACCGCATTGACTCTACAGAGGTGATCTACCAGCCACGGAGGAAGAGGGCGAAGCTGATAGGAAAGTACTTGATGGGGGATCTGCTGGGGGAGGGATCTTATGGCAAAGTGAAAGAGATGCTGGACTCAGAGACACTTTGTCGCAGGGCTGTCAAGATACTGAAGAAGAAGAAGCTGAGGAGGATTCCTAATGGAGAAGCCAATGTGAAAAAGTAAGTTTTCTGTTTTCAACCTGCTTTGTTTGACACGTCGTCTCCCTCTGTCTATTTATCTGATAGTTAAAGTCATGATAACAGTGGCACAAGTGACCCTTCATGCAGTCAGGAGTGGTCCATTATGACGAGTACAGTATCATTAATTTGGGAATGCTTTATCTCAGTATGAGTAGACTAATTAAAATCACACCAAATTTGATTGACAAATTTAATGAATCGTACAGTAGTCCTTAAGACTTTGCCACAATGAGAATTGCCCTTCACTTCTGTACAACTATGTTTTTAACCCATCACTCCATTGCCTGGCCTTGAATCATTTCTCAATATTTTAAGCATCAGCATTAATGATTATTGATTGGATGTTTGTTGTCCAATTTTCAAGTTTCACATAATAAGTTCAACCCGTCACATTTTTTAAAATAATTTTTGTCTTAAATTGTGCTACTCTGATTAGCATCATTTTTGGGTTTGGTCTGAAGTGTCTTGTGTCCACACCCAACAATGATGTGAAACTGCGCTCAACACACCCCCAAATGAACTTCTGCATCACTGCATTGGCTTCAACTGCTGGAGGCCACAACGAAACATTTCCACTACTCATGGACACACCAAGTAAAATCTATATTTAAATCAGAAATATCTGATAGAACAAATGAAGAAGCGTGTTAGTGCAGTGAGCTGTCAGTACTCACTGCACCAGCCACATTTCAGAGGTACTCAGAAGTTGTTGACATTCGACCAGCAGTGTAGGAGGTGGAAGTTATTTGTCATATTCTTGATTTGTCTTTTCGTATCCTCCCGTCTCCCTCCTCTCTTGTCTTAATGCCTCTGTGGTTTGTCTGCGACGTTTAATGTATTCAAACTTTCTCCTGCACCCTCCGTTTCCTGATGAGTATCAGAAGTTTTAATCACACAGTAGTTTATTAAATATTACTCCAGCCTTTCGCTGCGGGCCTGTGCTAATTATAGAAGAAGCTTTAGAAAACTGTCAAAACGAGTTCACACACAGAGAGAGAGAAGAGCTGCAAGATGGCGTGTTTTTTTAGGCCACAGTCAAATCAGCAGAAGAAGAAGAAGGATGAAAAACCTACAGACGTAACTCAGGGAGAAGTGTTGTGTTGGGATCCTGGTACCTTGTGTTTATCAGATGCCCAGACTAACTTTACTGAAATCTGTCTCCAAATATTGTTTACAATTTGATGCTAAATTGATGACAAAAGTAGTTTTTTGTTTTGTTTTTTTGATTTCTCGCAGATTTATTTTCTTAGTTGATACTTCACATCAGGGTGACGACAAAAACAGCCAGAAACGGTTAAGGTGGGCAAAGGTCAGGCCTCATAATGAGTCTGACAACATATTTGTCCAATCAGAGATTAAAAAAAATAAACCCAAGACAGAAATCTTTTAGATATGAAACGCCATGTCTCCTGTGCCCTTTTACAGTTGGTTGGTACTGAAAGCAGCATATCAGCAGCTCAACAGCAGTCTGTGTGGAAATTGAAAACAAAATTAACTTGAAGCAAACATAATATGTAAGGTAACTCACAGTTTGTGTCGGGTAAATCAGTTAACAGGTCTTATTTCACAGGACTAATATCAGAAGTTACCAATACTTATTGCCTAAAAGATTGACAATACATTGTACACTACAAAAAAAGCTAATAGATAACCTGCAGCTATATGATGAACAATAATAATTCTCACCAACTAGTCTGTAGAAGATGCTGCCTCATGAAGCCACTGTAGAAAATTGTCACCTTGAGAACTTCTCAAAAGAGAGGACTGAACAAATAGAAGGGTAGAAAAAAGTTTTGCCGATTCAATGTGTCACAAAAGGCAGACATAAAGGAAGAGAAGGAGGCCACCAAGACGCCTGTGACAGCTCTGAACCGGGCTGCAGGGTTTTACCACTGAGGCGGTAGACACTGCAGCAACTGTTGCTGTGGTTGAACAAAAACTCACAAGACAGCTTGGTTAGTGTTTGCTGGATGTGAAGGTAGAGGGGCTAACGTGAAAGTGGTGAAACAAAGAGAAATCCTGGAGAAAAACCTAGTGCTTCTTATGAGGAAAAACTTGACAAGGCAGAGTTTTTTCTTACCAACACACAGAGCAAAAAGTCAAAGTTTCTCAGGACTTACATAAACAAATGTTTTTTTGTTTTTTTTTTAATCAAATCCTGAATTTGTTGCCTAGCTTGAAAATGACTGTTGTGTCACAGTCCTCATGCAGCTTGACATGGATTGAACAGATTTCTAAAGAATGGTGAAAAACCGCCGTGTCCAGATTTCTAAGGCTGATGGGGAGTTATCAACGTAGACTCAAGGCCGTAGCAGCTGAAGCTGCTTTTACTCGCTTCTCACTTAAAGGGGAGTAATACATTTGCCGGTCATTATGTTTGCTATTCGAAGTTATGGTAGAACTAGAGGTGCAGACTGACTTTCATGTCGATTGTTGTCAGAAACAGGAACTTTAAAGATTTGTCTATAGACAGTACACAGCAGATAGGCAGGTACAGTTAATAAGTGGAGGTCCCTCTCTCTCCTTTGACAGCTATTGTTGCCCTACCTGACACCATGTTTGCACTATCCTGAAATCTTTCCCCCCAGGTGATAGGGTGGTTAGTCTCAAGCCCCTTTTTTTTAATATATATATATCTTATATCTTTATAGCTGTACTTACATTTTTTAGGACAACGCTGTAGTGGCAGATTAATGGTTGTGTCACTTTGTTAATAAGACCACAGTTGTGTTCCATGATGTGTAAAATTGGTTTGCCCATGTTTCCCGGTCCTTCTGTCACTTGGTGGAGGTTGTGTGTTTCCAGCCTGCGGAGGCGGAGGCGGAGGCCGGGTCCTGGCGCCTGTGAAGGCCTGTGTCTGTGTGTGGATGCCATAGTAGCCTCCAGCCTCCTTATTCAACCCCTGTTCAGCATTCCTGTCTGCCAAACACTTCCTGCTTATACAGGGTTGCCTTGGGGACCGGCATGCTCATACTGGCATTGATTGAGCAATGCCACTCCCGTTTCTACGGCAACACTCCAAGAAAGCCGTGCCCTTGTTTGGAATGACAGGCTCGCACATGGACCGACACTCATGTCCTAAACCTGACACAGACTGTGGACCGGCACAGTATCGATGCAGATTTTCCCCAGTTGTTTATGCTCCCGCTGTGAGCCATTGTAGCTGCTGTATCGCTGAGTGCTGAAATCCTTTCAGCGCTGCAGTCTGCGGGCCTTCCACGGGCAACGACCATCGCTACACGTTTGAACTCAGACTGCAGATGGACTGCAGCGGTCTCCGTGCTTCCAGTGGCAGCGCTGCCCATGTTTTATGATTTGTTGTATGAAAACAAGCAGTGATGCAGATGCAGCAGTGGCGTGCTACATTTCAGACATGTCATCTGTACTTACTGTCCAACTGAGGAGCACAGCCGATACACAGCTTGAAATGGGGCTATTCATGACGTCCCAGCGTATTTTTATCATGGCTCTGCTTTCACATGTGCAGGAGGCGGCAGCGTCTTTTTCTTTCACCAGTGCAGTGATGCAGCAGTAACTGCTTCTGTGTGAGTGTGTGTGTGTGTGTGTGTAAGTGAGTCGCTGACTAGGCCCAGAATATCCATTTGTCAGTAGGAAGGTTGCGTATAAGAAAGAGGACTGACACAGCTCATAGACTGCGGGGGTGGGTGGGACAGAGAATTTGAAGTGTTTTCCTTTTTTTTTTTTTGGGCAACATTGTGTGAAGGTGTAGAAGAAGATGGATGATATAACCCCAGCACTGCAGGGACCATGGGAATTTTATTTATTTTTGACACAGGCGCACTCCTGTTAGAGCTTTGACCTGTTACTGCGTGATACATTTAATCACGTCTTTCCAGAGGGGTGGGGGGGAAACCTATACTCATAAAATAGATTTTCTATCTTCTACTATGTCATACATACACACATTGTGAATTTTATCATCCGCAAGAAAGAAGGAAGGAGCTCAACATGACCCATACTGTAGGCACAGTCTTCAGGTTCATCTCAATACATCATCATCATCAATATTCATATTTTCTCCAAAATGTTTGGTGTATGTGTATGTAAGCATGCATTAATTATTGAAAACGTTAGGCTGCTTATTTAAAGACATTGCTGGTAAGTTTTTGGATAAATGCAAACAAAAACTTGCAGAAACTCGAATAGATTTTTTTAATCACAAAATTTCCATCATTGACTATCAGATAAAACCTTAGTATTTCCTCTGAGTGTGGGTGTGGGTAGCAGCATCTCTGGGGAAGTCTGTGGTTCATACTTTGTGCTGTTCTCATCCAGATCCAAATTCATTAGTGTCCCCACTCACAGCTCTCTGATGAATGTTGAGTCTCCCGGGGGCTACGCCACGCCGCTGATTTAAACCTCTCCTCCTCGGGTAGCAACGTGAACTGTCAGGTTATCTGTCTTTATAATGAGACTGGTGTAAATGACTGCTGCAGCACTTGTTCACCAGGCTGTGGTATTTTATTTTTTATTTTTTCTTGTTGGTTGAAGTTGGGCCGTACTGACAGAATCAAGCAACGTTTGTTACTTCGGTGTATAATTATCTGTGAACAACCACTAGACAAAACCAAGTTTAGTATCGTAGCATCAGCTCTGAGAGATGATTGGAGTTGACATCAAGCCAACAAGCTTAATAAAAATACCACTAATGAAACCAGTAATACACTTGAGCTCATGCCATCAGTGCTCTAATAGTGCCCATGTATGAACCCTGGCTTTAAGCCACCTACGTTCACAGCAGATGTATTTTTTTTTTAAATGATGAAGCACTCCCTCTCATGTCTATTTCCCTGTTTAATATTTTCCACCTTCTTGTTCTTTTGTTCATCCATAGGGAGATTCAGCTGCTAAGAAGACTCCAACACAAGAATGTGATTCAGTTGGTGGATGTCCTCTACAATGAAGAGAAGCAGAAAATATATCCACATCATGCTATTAAGTGAATTGACGTGTTTATATTTGATCGTTAATAACTTCAGATGGCAAATCTTTCCTCTTATAAATGTTATTTCATACTTTAATGTTTTCATTTAGTAGCTTAGTTGTATTATTTTAGTAGCCCACTTTATTAAAGGATCTGTTTATTTGGTTTGGCAAATTCCCTTAACTCCTGACTTACGTATATGGTGATGGAGTATTGCGTTTGTGGGATGCAAGAAATGCTGGATAGTGTCCCAGAGAAAAGGTTTCCAGTATTTCAAGCTCACGGGTAAGTCTCTCTTTTTCTCTCTACTCTTCCCTCTCTCCCCCTCTCTCTCTATCCCTGCTATATTTAGGCTGCACCTCTCTGCAGCCTTTGCTCCAAGCCTAAGTTTAGGTCCTGGACTGCAGGGCCTCCACCGTTAAAATAACTGACCATAGATTGTGTGAATGTCTGGTTGCTGCTAGAAAGCCACTGAAGCTAAAGTACTGAGTGATGACGGCTCGTCAGACCACAGTGATAAATTGTTTGATGTGCTAATTGTTTTTGTGCATCTTTTTGTCCATCAACCCCTCTGTCGTTCTCTCTTGCAGGTACTTTTGCCAACTCTTAGATGGCCTTGAATATTTGCACAGCCAGGGAATAGTTCACAAAGACATTAAACCAGGGAATCTGCTGCTGACCACAGACGGGGCACTTAAAATCTCCGACCTGGGAGTAGCAGAGGTGAGCTCAGGATAATGGTGTTTACCATCCACATTCCTGTGAATCGTTAGCTCCCACATTTCAGCAAATTAAACAATTAATAAAACCTTGTTTTTAATTTCCACACATTCCACCTAAAGTTGGTTTTGGTAGTTTGAAATATTTGTATTTTATACTGTATTTTTGACAGTATTTAATTTAACTTTGTATGTAAATACTTTGGAGAATAACAGTAAAGTCTAAACTTAAACTTTTTTAGACATGCAGCTAAAATATAAAAACTCAGCCAGAGGAAAGGTCCTGTCGATGATAGGTATGCTTTTGAGCCTTAGTGCACTGAAATTCATTTTTTGCCTCGGTATATCATACTTAAAATTTGTGTACACTTAAGTGCGGAGATAAACAAATAATATGGTACTTTTACTTCATCTGGAAAATGAAATTTCCTTCCCCAATGCCCAGTTGTTTCATGATGGATAACTCAAATTCATGTTAATCATATACAACGTGTGTTTTTCAGGCCCTTCACCCGTTTGCAGAGGATGACACATGTCGCACCAGTCAGGGCTCTCCGGCCTTCCAGCCTCCAGAGATCGCCAATGGACTGGACACCTTTTCAGGGTTTAAAGTAGACATTTGGTCTGCTGGTGTAACACTGTGAGTTGTCAGCAAGTTCTCACAAGTCAGGAGATGCTTTACACTGCACAGCACTTTAAAAATACATTTATAGACAGTTTCAATATCGGAGAAAGTTAGATAATTGTGTCTGTTTATGTTAATAGATTGATGGCCATAGTAAAAAGCTATCACTTGTCCTTATTTCCAAAGTAGCTCATTCAAGTGATGAAAAGACAAACCGGCTAAAAGAAACAGTGACAATTTACTCTTTGTGCTGTATTTATACATGTTACGTTGTGTGTAGATTTTAAATAAAACGGGTGTTCTGTATTCATATACAGATGGAAAGATAGTAATTTTGAAGACTATTAATGGTGCCCCATTTTATGAAATACTTATATGTGTGTATATATATTGTAATATTTGTTAACACTTGCTTCTTTCCATTCAGATACAACATTACAACGAGTCTGTATCCATTTGAGGGGGACAACATCTATAAGCTATTTGAGAACATTGGAAAAGGAGACTACACTATTCCTGAGGAGTGTGGACCCCTCCTATCGGACCTGCTGCGAGGTTTGTGTTGCTCACAGCTATATCACAGAGAAATTCATCTTCACTGTCTTTTTGTGGTTGCATTCCTAGAGTGTAGTGGCTGATTAACAGTTCACCAATGAATGTCAATGTTTTTCCTGTATTACAAATACAGTTTTGTGTCGCGTTCCATACAAGAGGAAAATGGGAGGAAAGACATTTCTAGTGAGAGCAAATCACCAGAAAGGTCTTTCTAGTTGCACTGTGATCTTTTCTGTGCATGTCCAGTAGGTGGTGCCATGACATTGAGAGTCACTGTGACTTCTCGGCAGACAAGGCTTCCTCCAAACTGTAGAAATCCCTCCAGCTGCTGACGTAGTTTCCATTGATTTTGGAGCCAGCAGCAGAATACTAAACACTTCATAGTGAGGCATTGCTTTTTCCTGAGTGAAATGCTGCAATGCCTCTGCCCCCTTGTAACAACAAAAAAAACGAAGGGTAAAAAAGAGTAGAGTAAAAAGAGTCTTTTACAGTGGAATATGTAATCGGCTGTATGGTAGCAAACTAACCAGCTTTAAAATCCAAAAACAATGCTGGGAGGATTATGTTTGTACCAACTAAAGAACCCATTCAACGAAGGCTAAATTCCCAAGTAGTATTCCAGCCTATTATCCAGCTTTGCTCACTTTGTCCTTTTATGGTAATAAACACCCACTACTCAGGCCTAAACTCACGGGACAATTGAAAGGACTTAGCTTCAAATTGAGGTGTCATGATGCCCCGTTCGCAGTTAATCCAATGTTTAACCATAAAGACGGGGGAAACAAAGCTGCCGTGTTGTTTTTGCCGATACAACGTCTCGGTCCTCCATTCTCCATTTTGTGTGAGTGTGTGACGTCTGTGTGTGATGACGCAGCACCTGAGAGATAGTCAGTCCATAATTACATGGTCTAAAATAAGCTCAGTGCCACAAAAGGTGTCCTTCAGCAGGCGCAGCACTACTATCAGCACTCTGCATGCTGCCCCTCTCTGCCTACTGGGAGACAATTACATTATTAGGTCTGGATAGGCACTACATCACTGCTGCCTTATCACACTGACATTCTGCTTTTCCCACCGATTCAGCCCACATTATGATAATTGAGGCACAAAATCTTCATTACATTGGTACAGCTGTTATGTTACTCATATTGATGTTTCCTTACTGTACCCCGTTGACTCCTTAAGCTTCGCAGGATACCTTGTCACTCCAGTGACGAATGAGATTATTATTCTCATTAATTAATGTTCTTTGAATGAGTCTATCGGCTCTCTGCTGTCAGCCCTCCCCTCGGTGCCGTGGCCTCCCACCAGTTAAGGTTAAACACTCCACAAAAAAAGATATGAATGTGGAAATTGGTCGGGATTGTTGTGATTAAATTGACCTTTTACTGTGTGTGTGTGTGTGTTTTTCAGGTATGCTTGAGTACGACCCTGCAAAGAGGTTTTCCATACAGAACATAAGGCAACACAAGTGAGTGTTTCTGTATATGATAATATATTAAATATTATAATATTTATCGTACATAATATGATGAAGGACAGACCGCTAAATACTGCAGTGACCTAATGTATTAAAATGAATTTAAGATGTGTGAGACCTGACCCGTGAGAAACGTAGTTAAAAGCTGATCTGTCATCGCCACATCCTCCACTCTCGTCTCTGTCAGCTGGGTGCGTAAGAAACATCCTCCGTCTGAGCCCCCGGTGCCCATCCCTGCCAGCGCGGAGAGCAGGGACCCGTGGCGGAGTATGACGGTGGTGCCCTACCTGGAGGACCTGCACGGCTACACGGAGGAGGACGATGACGAGCTCTATGATGGAGAGGATGAGATCATATACACTCAGGACTTCACAGTGCCAGGTAAGTGTGAGCTGACAGTGACAGTTAAATAGGATTGGTGGTGGTTGTTTGTTTTTTAATGTAGCATTTGTGTGACATTAGTCAGTGATTAGTTCATATCCTGTGTGTAATGGTGGTTAGTCGAGATGAGTAGATGCCTATCGTCTCATTATTGGCTACTTCCTCTTTTAGATATGTTACAGTAAAAGCATTGCTGTATAGTTTCACATGGCCAAACCGTGACATTAAAGCGCCTCATCTTGTCAGAAATGTTCTTATAAATGTGAACTGACATCCACCTCTAAATAACCCGCTCTAAGCTGTGGCCTGTGACTTAAAGCTACAGAAGTTAAAAACAGCAGCAGGAGTAGTTTAGTTTCTATTAGCAGTGGGTTGACAGTGCTCTCACTATCACTCATCTCTTTATTACATTCAGTTACCATTTAATTTCACTCATTTAGTTCACCCTGACTTTGTGTGTTCATGTCAGCCAGTTTTCTGTTGGAAATGTTGGGTTTGCTTTGTTAAATACTGCAATCAACAGCCAATAGTGATGGACACATTTAACCTGCCAATATGGTTTTTTAGTAAACACAGAAGCTGCTGTAGCATTTTACACACAACGGTTTAAGTTGTAACTTCGGTACATGGACTGAACAACAACCCGTGAGTCTGCAGGGATATCGTCCACATGGTGCAGTTTTGTCTCAGTATGTTCTACGGCTATAGGTAGATATGCAGCGATGTGGAGAGAGGACGTCTCTGTTCTTAGACCAGCCCACCAGGCTCTGATTGGTTGACTACCTTAACTGTGAGGATCGCTAAAACAGAGCTGTGGGCGCCAATTCAGACGTCTGAAACAGGCAACGTTTTTGTCTTTCTGTCTCCCTCAAAGCAAATAAATCCTGTTAACCGTCATAGTTTCAGAAAATACTGGTGTGTGTGTGTGTGTGTGTGTGTGTGTGTGTGTGTGTGTGTGTGTGTGTGTGTGTGTGTGTGTGTGTGTGTGTGTGTGTGTGTGTGTGTGTGTGTGTGTGTGTGTGTGTGTGTACAAGTGTACAAACTTGACCAGCGTGTTGACTCACTTTGGGATGAATAGATAATGACAGCATCTTTATGTTTGATTTAATTTCTTCCCCAAATCCTTTTATCTTTCCCCCCTCCCCTAGAATTCAGAGCCTTTATCTGTTGCTAGGCAACAGCCAGCAATAATAAATGCAGTAGTCGGTGTCGGGGATCCAGAAGTGGTGCCCCACATAAAAACCAAATGGAGCTGCAGAATGTGAATGAAGCGAACTATAAATAGTCTGGTTGAAGTGGTTCTGGTGTGGGAGTATGAATGGTTTTCCAGGGTTCACTCCTACACTGACGCTTCTTATGAAATAATAGTGTACATGGTAAATTAAACAACAGTTTGCAGTTTCCAGTCTTTTCTCTATAGCAGCTGGCTTTATGTCACCTTTTCTAATGTTCTCCATGATGGTGCAGTTTTTTGCAGTGGGCACTCATTTGAACCTTCACACACACACCTCTTGAAATGAATGTTTCACACTCAGATTAGAGCCTGTTTTTCATCTACCGGATTCCCTGTCGTTGTTGGTTACTATATTTCTCACGGTTATCTGACATGACATTTTGCTGGTGCTGCTGACAAATTTTTAAAGGTTCCTCGTTAAAAAAACACGTTTACAGTTTTTACAGCAGCAGGTCTGTGGTGATGTCACCAACATTGTGCAGCCAGCCCATGCCTTATACTTAACACACGATCAATATAGAGAAGTCGCATGTGTCAGTTCTTGTCTTGGGTGCAAGTGTGATGGATTTGTCTTTGTGTGTGTTTGTGCTTTTAGGACAAGTGGCCGAGGAACACCGGGATCAGGGGAACGCAGACCACAGTCCAGCTGTAGCCAAGCCAGTTTGTGTGAACGGGACAGAGGGGGGTTCTCTGAACAGCAAGGCCAAAGCCGAACGCCGATCCTCTTCCTCCTCCAACCCCTCACGCAAAGGAGTCTCCACAGCCAGCAAGATCCGCAAGCTCTCCACCTGCAAACAGCAATGACGCCCTCCCCTCCCTCCCTCAGCAACATCCCACCTGGTGAGCTGCTGCTTCTGAGGGACGCCTTTCCATACAGTAGAAAGAGCGCGGGGGCGTAGGGGGATTAAGATAAACAGCAAGGGAGGACAGGTGCGGCAGGTCCAGATGAAAAGATTGCAGAGATGAAATGAGAATGTGTTAGAACAGACAGAGACGTAGAGATGAGTATCAGGCAGGAGGAGGAGGAGGAGGAGGAGTGGAAGAGGAAATCAGGGAGTGGAGAGAGAATCTGTGTTGATATTCAGCGAGCAGCGCTCTGACTCACCACCGCTCCCCAGGCAAACACATGGGCGCTTTCCTATACAGTCATGAAAACTAGAACTGGTCCGCTCCAGTTTTCTCCGCTCCCTGTAAAAGCGTCGGTCTAGATCAGAGCCTTCCAGGTGTTCGTCAGTGAAACTCATTCAGATGAGAAAGTGGGGCAGATATATGCTGCACTAATTTAACGAGTTGCCACCCACAGTTTGCTCTTTCAGTCTCTCGCACATACAAAGCCACTCACGGCATGAGGCTGTTTGTCATGGCTGCAGTTCAGAGGAGATGCTGTGTATTAATTTGTTCAGGCGATGACTCACCCCGTATGAGATAAAGTGGGCTGTGGGATGTCTGTCTCTCTTTTTCACCCAGTGGATGAGTCTCTGTGTGTTAACGGCACCAGCCAGTACTCGTCTTGTAATTTTATACAATTTTATACATATAATTTCTTATTGCGCACATTCTGTGACATAAACTGTAAACTGTTTTCTTGTCTGTCACAACATCTATTGCACGTCTGTCCGTCCTGGGTGAGGGATCCCTCCTCTGTTGCTCACCCTGAGGTTTCTCCGATTTTTCCCTGTTAAAAGGGTTTTCCATGGAGTTTTTCCTCAGTCGATGCGAGGGTCTAAGGACAGAGGATGTTGTTACGATGCCGTGTAAAGCCCTTTGAGACAAACTGTTTGTAAAAACGGGCTATACAAATAAAATTGCCTTGCCTAGCCTAGCCTAATAATTCTGTCTTGCCGTTTTGTGCGTCTTCTCATGCTCCTGCTCTGTCCCTCCCAGGTTTACTCGTCCCCGTCCTTCTGTGTCTGGAGTCCTCACAATTGTGAGAGAAACCTGCTGACGTTAATGCCCCCGTACCTCCTCGGACCACCGACCTGCAGAGTCTTTTGAAGATGCGGTGCGAGTGACCGGGAGGAGGAGGACAGCATGAAATGTTCTTTTTGCTCTGAGACTGAGGCACTGGCTGTGAAGATGGTGTTGTTTTTTTCCTCCCATATTTTGACTCCTGTCATCCACTTCTGTCATCTGGTCATCCCCCTCTCCTTTATCCCCTCCATCCTGTCATCCTCTCTCGGAGGGCCAAGTGTTGCACCGGACGTTACAAACACCATCACCCCTGTACCCCACCCATCCAACCCCCCCCCCCACACCCCACCTTCTGTTTCTTTGACTACCTTTGTTTTTACAGAACCCTAATGGCAGTTTTTAAGACACATTGTGATGTGTAAAAAATTAAAGAGAAAAAAAAAGATAACAAAACTTATGAATAATTCTATATTTAAATCTATGATGAGAATAATTATGATAGTACTCTACTACCACCAACATAAAAAAAAAACTGCATGCTGTACAGAGCTGGAAGAAAGGGAAAGTGCTTGGTTTGTTGACAGACTTGACAGACTGACGCATTGAGATCCACCTTTGTCCTGTTGGGGATTTTTGATTTCCATTTAGGGTTTTATTTTTATTTTTTCCAATGAATATTTTTTAATTATTATTTATATAAAATATGTCCCAAACAGGCTGTTTTGTTGAATGATCCTTTCTGTTTAAGTTTGAGTTGAGCATGTTTTTATTAAGCAGTACAACTCAGTGGTTTATGTTTTTTTGTTACTTATTATTATTATTATTATTATTATTATTATTACAATTATTATATCTATTTACTGATAGAAAACATAGATTCATTTTTCTCTGGGGCCTTCGACCAGTTTGTAGTCACATCCTAGTGCATCAGGGGCAGATGCTGCTCGACCGCAGGCTGTGTGTGACGTCACATCTGCCCAGTCGCCTGTTTCCCAGCGATGCTCTTTGTTGTGCCGATCCCATCAGCGGGAGCCCTGCCCCCCTCTTACGCAGTCGGTCCCATCATCAGCGCCTCGCAGGGAATAAATCAGAGATCTATCAGGTGAGTCACAGCTCAGAGGGAGGGAGGGAGGGAGGGAGCAGGACTTCCCACGTCAGCAAGGTCGACAGAGAGGTCCTCCGTTCGACAACATGCGAGAGGAGTAACGTGGCGAGGATGAAGAGACACCTCATGTTGAACAGGCTGCGGAGCCAGCAGTGTGATGAGTACGTGAGGACACACTTCAGGCTCTCGTGGAAATTATTCTGCTGTTTTGACACTTTCACACATCAGGTTACATGAATCACATTACAACAGTATAATATCATGGGTGGGGGAGTCACTTTTCTTTTCTTTTTTTTTACCCCCATGTCTTTTATTAAGAAAAATGTTCAATCCAAAGTTGTGCCTCAGTTGGTCCCACAAGGTCTGGCCTTTGTCGAGGCTGCAAGACGTCTGCATTTTCTGCACTGTTTTATAATAAAGCAGATGGTTTACCATGAAATGAGAACAAAGACATGAGTTTCATAAACTACACACATACTGGATGTGCTGCAGCTCATACCACAGCCTGTGTGGAAATCGCAGTCGTGCAGGTGCCATTCTTCATCACACATTAAACCAAGGTTGTTCGACATGAACAGAAAACAAATAACACTTGAAAACCAGACTGAAAGAGAGAGGAAGAAGTCTTTTCATTCGGAGTTCTAATGACACTCAAAATCCTAAAATTATCTCCAGATTGGAATAGCTGCAACGTTAAATTAATCTATTAGTCTGCAGCAGCTTTCATAATGGATTAAACATTAATCATTTTACCAATCAAAAATCCAATTTTTTGGCTTTAGGTTCTTGAGTGCAAGGATTTGCTGCTTCTCTCTGCATTATTATTATTATTATGTTGGATTTTGCAGTAGTTTGTTAAACAATAGAAGACACTTGAAATAGAACCTGAAATGTCTTCTTCAAAACAGTAGTTTCACACATACACATACACACACACACAAAAAAACAGGTCAGAGTCCTGCTCGGAGGATATTGTTTGCTCAGACCAACAAAGACCGAGGTGCAGTTCAATCTCTCTAGAAACCTAGTGGACAAGATTTTAATGTATTAACGTTTTTGTTGAAGAAATCTTTGGACTTCACTAATGTGATATTAAGCCAATTATTATGAAATTGTCGACAAATAAAATAATCAGCAGCTTTTCAAATAAACAAAGCAGTAGCTCTTTAACCCTGAAGGAGATAGCCTACCTTCATATTTTTGACATTATTTGTAATGCCCACAAATTCTATGAAAAGACAGAAACCAACAATGTGTCAAATAGGGGTCGTTGTGTTAAAGTGCATATTTATACCGGCAGGATGATGTCTGTTGGATTCACTCAGATTTAAGTGGCCGTGTTCATCATTCAGTAAAGCCGATCATTGTGGCTCATTGATGTGTTATAGTTTTTACACAACGACTGAGCTCTAAAGCCTCTAAAGCACAAAGCAATAAGCTATATTAGACGTCGGCCACATAGACAGCACGTCTTAGTTTTGGTCAATTCATGTTTGGTTTTGGTCTTTTTATAGGATATGTTGACAGTGATAAAAATATCACCAGACATATCTTTTATTTAGTGGTACAGGGTGAGTATATTCCATTCTGCCAGGATTTGGGAACGGGCAAAATGCCACTGCTGTTCAATTTAAACCTCCTGTTTCACAGCCTCAAACTCTCTGTCACTGAACCATCTGTCTGAAAGCCTGAGAGGCTCCTGTGTCAGTCTTTTTAAGTATCATCTGTCAATCTCCCCCGATACAACACTCCACTAGAGCCTGCAGGAGCTCCTGGATCCCAGCTCCTTAATTATGATGCGTAACAGGGACAGATGACTAATAACAAAGGTGCAATACAAACATAAGAAATATGAGTATAAAAACGCTTGATGCACATACTTTTAACCACTTTGTATTTTTTGGATAACCTATCTGTTTTTACTTTAAGGACAGTGTGCCATCTCCAAATCTGCTGATATGTGTTAATGACAGAGAAGGCTGCAAGCACAAAACCATCATAATGTTCTTTTTCTATTCTTTTTTTTACATGATCAGCATTGTTCCTCCTAGCTGTCACCAAATACAGCACCAGTTCTCGTACACATTTACCCTCATGATGATTGAGACAAGAAGGACACTTGAGGAGGATATGGTTTCAAAATGAGAGGAACGGACGACAGAAACTCCATCATTATCTTTCTTCCCATCAAAGTGCTTTTTGTTTTAAAGTTAGAAATGTACAGTATTCACATACACATCGTTTGGACATACAGTAGCATGCTGAAAATTCACAGTTAAGTCTGAAAATATTAAACTTTTTTCTAAAGATGGGTCTATATTTTCAAAGCTATGTGATGAATGCTTTTTGATTTCGAAGAATGGTCACCGATAAAAAGGGGGCATCACATGTCACATTGGTGTCACAGTGGAAAATCAAGGTCTTAATGGAAACACTATGAGACTGGCCATCAAGAAGGTGCTGCTGTCCTTTAGGATATATATGTTTGATGCAGCAGTTGTCAGACCAAATTTATTTTTGAGGCCTTGTCCAAATGGAAAGGATCAGAAAAACTGAGTGAGTATCCAACACATGATGATGCTTGAGTTGCTGTGGACGTTCCTGATCAAGTCTTTGTTCTGCACGCAGTGGATCTAAAACAAAGTTGATGGTGAAGATGGCGTTGTTAACAGGTTATATGGGACTGAAGCCGGGAGAGGCAGCGTGAGTCACGGTAAGCACATGCTCCGCTCCTCCCTGGCCGAGCTTCTCTGCACTGCGCAGGCCGCCGTAGAGCCTCTCCTCCACCGACACCGCCAGCTTGTCCGACAGACTATCCTCTGCCTGCAGGGAAACCTCTGATAAGATCGCTTGACTACTGTTGTTGTTCCTGTTGTCGACTCTCGGGTCCATGTGGCTGATTTGTGCAGTCACAGCGGTCAAAGACTGGCTAGTTGTGCTTTCCGTGTCATTGTTTTTAGAGGCTTGGCAGCCGTCGCCCTCTCCACCCGACCCGCCGCAACCAGAGCTGCTCTTTTTTGCTGCGTCTGTGCCTTCGCAGGTTTTGTTGGCTGCGCTTTCGACGGCGTCCCCGGCAGCTGCTTCGCTTGATGATGGGTCTTTGTTCTCCGCGTTGTCTTTGGCCGCCTCCTCGCCAGCTGCAACCTCGCTGGCTTCTTCGTCGGCAGCGCTCGCAATCCGTGAGAGTGTGCTGTGATATCTGGTGTCCAGAGGGTAACCGGCGCTGTCTCCCCTCCTCAGCGGCGTGAACCTCTGCCTCTCTAAAGACGGGGAGTACCTCCCCCCGGTGCCCGACCCCGGGTCGCTGTATTGCTTGTGTCTCTGCCACTGCTTCCGGAGGTGAACTCTAGAGCGGTGCCTGGAGCGCAGCGGAGAGTCCTGTTGGTCGAACCGCGGGTCGTGACGGAGGAACTCGTTGAAAAGAGCATCCGTCTTCTCGTCGATGCTGTAGTCGCGGCGACGGAGGCGAGGTCTGTGAGGACTAGGGGGTTGGGGGGTCGGCTTTACCAGTGGAGACATCAACTGAGGTTGCGAATCTGGAGGTTTCTGAGGGTGAAGGGACTTCATAAGTGGATGTGGTTCTTGAAGGGTCAGAGACTGGCTGCCAGTTTGAGACCGCTCCTTGATTTTCTCCTCTGTCTCGGTGTTGTCTGCCATCTCGTCCTCCAGCTCCTCCTGGAAGAGCTTGGCCTCGATGCTCTCGCACACCGAACCTTTTCTTCCGGAGTTGGTGAAGAACAGCCTTCTCTCAGATGCCGTCTTCCCTCTCGGGGCTCCGGGAGCCCCAAAGAGCCGCATCTCTTCGGGGGCCCTGGGTGGCGCTTCGATGGAGGCGTAGCCACTGTCCATTTGAAGCAGCTTCCGATTCCCTGCCTCGTTCTCTCCTCCAGCGCCACTTCCCATCTCACTGTCCCCACCCGACGCCCCTCGGACTCCTCCCTCCAACCCCTCTACCTCCCCTTCTCCTTCGGGCTCGTCGTCCAGGTCTTGGGACAAGCAGCTGTCCAGACCAGAACGAGCTCCTGCACCACCTAAGGATGAAACGCTGTCGGCATCGCTGCGGATCGACTCCCGATCTGTGCTGCTTTGATCTGAGGAGGCATATTGCTCCAGAGAGGCTCGCAAGCTCCAGATGTCTCTGTACAGGGAGGGAGGGGCCTCGGAGCTCTCCTGGCGAATCATGAAGGAAAGAGACGAGGCTGAGTCAGCCCTTCGCCTGGCTTCAGCTCCCAACACCACATCTTCTCCATCATCTACCTCTGCCTCGCTCTTTTTCCTCGCATCTGCCGCCAAACTCTCTGTCTTTGTGTCCGTAGTTGTCCTTAACATGTCTTCAAACCTGTCCTGAACGGCAGCTTCTTGTTGCGGCCCAAACAAGTCATCTTCTTCCGTCGATTCTAGCTCGACCCCCAGTGCTCTTGATCTTACACCTGCACCAAACGTTGTCTCCTTTCCTGCTCCTATTCCATTGGTTGTGGCCTCCTCTGGTAAACAGGGCCCCTCTCTCCTGGCGCTGCTCCCTCCACTTCCCTCCACCATGGCCTCCAGTTCAAGCCTGCACAGATGGTGAACAGTCAGACAATCTGTATTTCTGGTAGTTGAATATTGCAAATCGTGGGGAGGGTAATGGGTATAATGGGAGAGGATTTACCTGCTGAGGAAGACTGAGGATGTGGGTGTTGTCGCATGATGAGACAGTGACTCTGCGGAGAGGGACTGGAGGCCACTGGTCAGGATGGGAGAGTGTGGGAAAGATTCATCTTGGAGGGTTAAGGAGTCGTCATCGGTGTGGTCAGTTGTTTCACTCGCCGCTCTCTGTCTCTGGAAGGGCCGTCTCTTGGGTGATCCTGGGAGCAATTCACATGAAAAGATATCTGTCTACTTGATTTTCTTCACCTTGTCACATGCACTTTTTAAAATTCATTTAGATATTACCCACAAATAAAAAAAAATCGTGCTCATTCATTTATGATATCGATCCAAACCTTTGGCATCCAGACTAGCAGCCCGGTGACTGCTGTCAAACTTCCACCTCCTGAAGTAAGGGCCTGCCCCCTCCAGACTGGCATGGCGCCGCAGTTTAGAGAAGAAATGTAGAACTGAAGTCTGGCCCGGAGCTTGAGTCAAATCTCCTCTCATCCCCCTTTCGCTCTCAGGCTCTCCCCTATCCCCGATAGCCTCCATCTGCCAGAGGAGATGAAGGGAGAGGAGGACGGAGGGAGGTGATGAGACATTTAGAAGGGATTGAGGCAGATGAGCTGAGATGAATCGTGACGGGCAGAGGCACAGACCTCAGGGGACCACAGTTTGTCATATTGTCACTCAGCTGCGGTGATGACCAATGTCACAGTGCATCATTGGGGTTGGGCCTGTGGCGACTGCTTTTCACAGCTCTGTTTATGAGTGATATGTGCAGATCAGTGTGGACTCAAGAGCCGATCCGTGCTAATGTTTTTTTCTCAGTATGAATACAGGCTGGCAAAGCGTTCGATTTTGTCATAGAGGCTTTTAGAGAATGCTTTCTGTTTTGTCAAGCAAAATATTGTTTCAAGCACTTACTAAAATCATGATGACAAATATCAGTTAACATACAGCGAGCACTTTGGCCCATGGAGAGGAATATTACATAGGAAACAGTATGCAGCCACGTTTGCAGCTCTGCGAGGCTAATGATGTTCACTGTGTTAGTTTAGTGAGTTAGAATACAAACATTTACTAATCAGCACTACACACAAACAACAGACTGATGGGAACATCATTAGTTTTGCAGGTATTTAATAAAAAAAGCTCATGTGAAATTAAAATGCTGCTCTGATAGTTACTCTAGAGGAAGAGTCGGGTCAAAGTTATTACATTTCATCCCGAGGGGAAGACAAATGTCTGTAACAAATATTAATGAAATTAATTCTCTAGTTCTTAAAACCAGAAAAGCCAAACTAGTTACAATTATCTATAAATATTGCTATGTCTCTAGGGGAATCTCGGGAGATTGTCAAAGTCATCAGGATTCATCTTCATGAATATTTGTACAAAAAACATGTTATGTCATGTCTGGATGGCCAACTGACTGATGGAGCTGTGCCAGTGGCTTCGCTAAAAATTAATTGACCACCTATAATTCTCTATACCATGTGGAAAAAGGTGAAACTCACAGTCTGGGAGCGTGTGTGCTGTGTTTTGATGGTGGATGAGGCCGGTCTGGGTCCCTGGTCCAGGACGGTGGAGTGGTGATGGTCTCCTGGCAGACCTCCACTGAGGCTCTGCCCCATCCAGTCGGGGACCCTCTCAGAAGGCTGGAGAGAGACACCGACACATGTTAGAGATCAGAGAACAAACCAGATTTAGCTGTTTTTGTACGTTTTAAATTAAAATCACAGCAACAGCAGTGACTCGACCACAGATGTGCATGTCACCTGGTAAATGGAGAGGGGCAGTTTTTGAGCTGTGGTCTCACTGATGTTGATGGTGCTGCTCTCTGCTGAGTCACACTCCATGATGGTGAGGATCTTCAGGTCGCACGGGGCTGGAGGCAGGTGGAGGTGGGTCAGTCTGGCCTTTTTCAGGTGGTGGAAGTCTCCTTCTGTCAGAGTGTACCTGAGGAGGAGGAGGAGGAGGAGGATAAATCATTCATCATCAAACAGCTCAGTGAAATAAACTGTAATAATTTGCCTTTGGCCCAGATAAACCGTACCTTCGTCCCTTGTTCTGAGTTGTCTTCTCCTGTTCGTAAAGTGCAGATTCATTGAAGGAGACTCTGCGGCCAGTAGACCCAGTGGAGACAAATCGTTCTGACTCTCCATCATGACAGCTTGAAGCTGAGAGAGCATCTGATTCATCCAGACGAATGGTGATTTCTGAGTGTCAGAGAGGACAAGGACAAACCCAAGGAGAGAAATAATGGACTCAGTGACGACAGTGGACCAGAATATATATATATATAGTATCTGAACTTAAAGAATAACACAGCTCTGACCTTGGGTGGGCTGAGAATCCTCAGCATAAGTAGTGTTTGTCTTCTCAGGGTCATCGCTGGCTCTGAAAGAGGGAAATTAGTTTTACCCTTTGTGCTCTTTCACAGACACAAAAACTGCCTCGTCACAACCCAGCTTTCAGTTTCATATTCATAAAAGCTTTAATCCTCTGCTGTCATAATCCCATTGACTCCTGTAAATCCTGTGTGTTTGCAGACGAACCAGGTCTGCCAGTACCACGCCGTGTGTCTCCCCGCTGGCAGCAGCACCCACCTGGAGTAGCGGCGTCCGCCCATGCAGCAGCGGTGACAGAAGAGGAGCAGCAGGGAGAGCAGGACCAGCGTCCCCCCGGCAAAGACACTCAGCAGCACCAGCAGCAGCACATAGTTCTCCACCTGGCCCGCCGACACCGGCACATCCTGACGGGTGCAACCAGAAACAGAGATTAGGACCTGTTCAGTCAAGTATGGAGGCAGCACAACAATGAATTACACACAACACTGACATGTCATTTCTCACCTTTAAATCTCACCTACAAGTAGGCAAACAGACACTAAACTGGAGACACTGGAGTTTGATCAAATATTATATCATATTATGTCATATTTAACATTTTTACCACACCACAGTAGTATGCCATAGAAAATATTTGATAATCACATAACTTTAATTTTATTTCTACAAATATAATCCAATTATTGCTCTTCTTAAAGAATATAAATGGTGACAGATCTCAGCAGTAACTGGGAACTTAAATAGAGTAAAAAAAATATGACAGTGTGCCATAAAGTAATTTCTGTCCATGTCGGCTACATTTGACCAGTCGCCAGATGTATTATAACCTTCTTAAACCATCTGTGTGATGATCCTGTGATGATCCACCTCAACACAAGATCCACCCATACATTCAGATTGGTTAGTATTTCCTAACCCCACCCCAACTCCCCTGGCATCATGAGACACAACATAAAAGGGAAAAATGGTTTCCTCGCTGAGAAGAAAAGAATTTCAAACTCACATATCGACAATACATTGTGGCTGAGTCACTACAAATATCAACCTGCTACTCACAGTTCACTGTTACTGTTTGAGTTACACCACTAAAATTTAATTTCCATTGTTTATATTCTGAGGCCATAGCTGGAGCCCATAAGTCACTCACTAACCGCACACAAAACAAAGCGCACATGTGTCTGTTGTCATGTTAGACAGTAATTGATTCACTTTAAGTTTTGCAGAAGTGAAGTGAACTTTGTCGTATTACGCTGTCAGCTAAGCGCTGTAATATTTAATAAGGAGTGGAATTAACACTGAAAGACTCTTTTAAGTCCTTCCCTCCGCACAGTGATTCTTATCCACACTCACACACATGCATCATACTTCCTGCTTGCTCACACACACACACACACACACACACACACACACACACACACACACACACACACACACACACAGACAACACAACTGCTGTCTTCTTCACTCTCTCTGATTAATACTCTCAGTCTTGGCTGAGTGAGCCTGGGGATGCTAATCGAAACGTCAGCGAGACCCTTAATTCAATTTCCCAGCTCTTCTCAATGAGGGGGAAATGAGGCCTCCACAGGCTAAAAATGGAAATGGGAGGAGGAGGAGGAGGAGGATGCAGACGCACATGAGCAATCCCCACACCAGACTTTCCTAGCTCTTCTTCCGATGTTCGTATCAAAAGCCGAGCCGGGATCGTAACAAGGGAGAAAAATAATTGGGCTCTTTTCACTGTCACAAAAGGGAAATTCATCTATTACGACACTTAGCGTCGTGCAATTTATAAAAATGTGAAAGGTTGCTGCTTCGGAGGAAAACCATGGAGATCCTCAAGGAGCACGGACCAACCTTTAGATGATGAACAGCAGCAGCAGCAGCAAAACACCTAAAGCCTGACTGAATATTAAAACACTAAAATTATCATTGTTATCAATTACTGTAATCTGTTCCAGTTACAGTAATCATTTTGTCTATGTCTTTGAGTCTAAAATAATTCATGTTAAATTCCTTGTTTCGTCTGAACAGTTGAAAACCCAAAGATACCGAGTTTACTGTAAGTCTGTGACATAAGACAAAGAAAAGCAACAACGAGACTAGTGTTTGACATTTAGATTGAAAAAATACTGAGGAAAACGTACATTAGAAAATACTGTGTGTGTGTGTGTGTGTGTGTGTGTGTAGGTGTGTGAGAAAGAGCGAAAGCAGCTGATTTTATGATGACTTTGCTTTCACACTAAAGGTACCTCCGTTAAGACAAAGCATCGATCAGTCTGTTTCAACTTCAATCCCAGGCTCAATCTAACAGCACGGAGGAGAGAAAGAGAGCGACAGAGCTGCTGAACACAGGGAGCTGTCGCCTCTCGTGCTTATAAAACCAGAGGAGGAGGAAGATTATGTGTGTGAGAGCGGAGAAAATGGGAAACGGAGCACCACGTCACTTATAGAAAACCTTTACATTCATGAGATGCAGTAGCGGTCGACATTCAGTTGGAGCCTATGGGGAGATATAATGTATTATAATAATTTGAACGTTTGAGCGTGTGTGTGTGTGTGTTTACATTATGTCTCTGAACAGCAGCATCACAGCAACACACACACACCTTGATACACCCACGGTCGCACGCATGTGTGCTTGCGCGCAAAACATACACGGGCACAGGATTTGTCAGAGCATCTGTAGCTTAATGAAATCTGCTGTTTTTACAAGCTCAGCCAAACAGGAAGAACAACACAATCAATCAGCAGCAGCAGCAGCAGCAGCAGCGAAGCCTCTCTCCGGTCTTCAGGCCATGTTTCTAACACACTCAGTAGACGTGAACAACAGTCAATTCTCCCCACGCACAGACAGCTTTAACCATCAGATAATCGCTGCTGCTGGCTCACATATCCCACCCTGTCCTCCAGCAGCACACACAGTCCTGGTTTGGAGTCAGATCCTCTTTGGATACAGATCAGACTCCGCCACTGGGACATAATACCAGCCACTGGAACACCATGTCGTTAACTCAGCTTGCATCTCTCTCTCTTATCTATCTGGATGCCACATTGCTTGTTGATTTGGTTGAGGTCCAACTCAAATTGTCATTTACCAGACGACGGTCACTGGAGCCACTATGAAGGCGTGGACAGTGTGTGTGTGTTGATGGCGTGTGGCAGAGTGGGAGGGGTGGACGGTCGGACGCAGCAGTAGATATACTCACAGTGGAGTTCTCAGTCAGACTTGTCAGAACAGGCAAATCATTGCTCATGGTCCAGGTCAGCGTGAGTGAACCCTGCAGAGGACGGAGAGAGTGAAGAGGGGAAACATCAACGTCAGTGAGCTACACAAGTGGAGCATTGACTTTCATCACAATACACATGGACACTGCTGCTTATTTTCACTCACATACAGTACGTTATATGTAGTTGTAAGTATTCACGAGACAGTCCCCAGCAAAATGCTCTGTTCACCCCAGTTTGAGTTAAAAACTACAGTGGACAACTGCTTTAGCAAATCACGTAGGACACAGAATTATATCTGGGCTGAAGCACGAGTATCGCAAGTATCGAGGGACAGAGAAGTTTGTTGACAAAAACGATAATTGGGAAAATCCCAGACCATCTCCTTTAAATTTCCTGTGTGTGTGTGTGTGTGTGTGTGTGTGTCTGTCTGTGTGTGTGTGTGCATATAATACTATGTGATATTCACATGGATATCATGTGACCACGACTAGTTAGTGACATAATGTCCTCACACATATATGATCACAGATAGCAGAGTCACAACAGCTCATCTGTAACGTACATGTGTGTTTCTGTTCCCTAGTTTGTCCACTTGATTGTTTTTTAAGGCTTAAATAGCTTAACAACTTTCCAGTCTGAGGTAAACATAACCCTGACGACATCATAGGGATTACTTTTGAAAGCTACCTTTAAATTCACATAAGATATCACACATCTGTTTTGTCACTCTTCTCAATGAATTAATTGATCTTCTTGCATAAAACTGGAGTAATACCCCTTTAACATGCCAACGTGATGTAAACCTAACCCGCTGTCCGGACTGAGCACTGTGCGTTAAACTCCAGTGAGATATTCTGACGCCTAAAGATGGACTCTCACGACACGATGATGAAAAATCCCTTTTCAATGAAGTCTTGTCTCTGCCTGTAGACCTCCAGTCTCTGTAAAACCATCATTTTTGTGTTACTGTGTGCGCCTGAGACGGGGACAGTCGTCAGTATTTTGAGATGGAGAAGAGCGTAAGAGCTGACAGTACATGGTTATTTACACAGAGTGCGTTGTGTAACATCAGCCCATGATTGCATTCCTTACACATGCTGCTAACGCTGCCACACATTCCCTCACCATGTGAGAGTCATACATTATGTAATATCTCAACAGCTCAAGGTAGCTCGGTTCAGGACGAAGCTCTGAACGCCATGATGTTCTGACAATAGAGAACCACATACACACACAGACACACACTGCACATGTTAAATCCTTGTTGTGTTCAATTATCTTCAGTGGATCTTCACACATGATCAGTATCAGCATGTCCTCATTTTGTTTTGTTTTGTTTGTTGGTTGGTTTTCTTGAGACAGATTTGTTGCTCACCATGTCTGTCCTCTATGCTCTGATTAAATAACAGTTCAAATGGTTGTAAGCTACCTCGCATAAAAATGAAATTACATTATATGTTACAAGGTTTTCGAAGAAATGTCTGTTACATTTTAGTTTCTTAATGGTTACAGCCTGACAGAGTCAGACTTGTAGGCTGGTAGAAGCTGGTTTACAAGGCCCTAAAACAGGAGTATCTGCATTTCACTATTAACAACAAAACAATTGCACAAGATTACTGTAAAAAATAAACCCATCAATTTATTGACATACTGAGCGACTTGTGTTGGGTCTGATTTTTTTCTTTTTTTTTTTATCTGACAGACAGTAAATCTCCACTGCTGCACATTGTGTCAATCAAACTAATTCTCTGTTCATCTGCTGCATTTGTGTTACAACAGTGAAACTGCAGTTAATGTCAGGTCAAACTCAGCAACACTGGCTTCCTTTATAAATTTAATGTAGCCAACATGCACAAATTAATATGAACCCATGGTAAACTCATGCTGCTGAGCCAAATTTGCACGATTCAAACCATAGTAGGCTACGTATGAGATCCTGCACATTCTGCACAAAAACACCTAATCTTCCATTTGATGAATTGGTGCTGCCATAAAATCGCACTCTTGTGTTTGAATGTTTCACATAATACACAATAGGTACATTGTCAGACAGCATGGATGATTTTCCACCATTATTATGGCTGTAAATAGAAAGTGGGATAAAAAAATTTTTTTTTTTAAAAACAGGAAGGTGTAGCGACCTGTCAGCATTATCACTTGACTATTTCATTTATGAGTAAATACTGAGTAAGACCTGAAAACACTGACGCCGACTGGTGGAGGAGATATAAATCCAAAGCGTGTGTGTGTGTGTGTGTGTGTGTGTGTGTGTGTGTGTGTGTGTGTGTGTGTGTGTGTGTGTGTGTGTGTGTGTGTGTGTGTGTGTGTGTGTGCGCGCGCGCGCGCGCCCAGCCCGCCCGCCCGCGCGTTTTTAGTTCCCAGGGTCTGATGACATGTTAACATCCTCACATCATCTCCCACTTTCACCACACACATCTAACGGGCGGACACACAGATGGACATCCAGCTGTAGGCGAGTCGGCTACATCACTATACTGACGCTGATGGGGGTTTATAAAGGTCTAAAGCCTGCCGTGTGACTGGATCCTGATGTGCTCCAGATGTGCTGTATCTTACGGTATATATGCAGGTGGTGTTGAAGCAGCTTCCCTCCGCTCCGCTCTGTGCAGACTTGACTACAGCGACCCACAGCAGCCGGCGGCGCTCAGCGGCAGCAGCCTCAGCAGCATCATCAGCATCATCATCACCACCACCATCATCTTCTCTTCTCCTCCGAAAACCCGCGGATCAGGGCTGTCCCACATCTCTGCGTCGTCTGCTCTCAGCCTGGAGGGGAACAAATCACCATAAAGTCACGCAGAAGCCCGAGCCCCTCATGGTGCCGCCGTGGCCCCTGCGCATCAAACATGTCTCACTAAATCAGATGCTGCGATTTTTACCCTCTTTTTTTTTTTTTAATTTTATTTATTCATTTTTTAAAGCCGGCTGTGTCACCTATTCTCATATTTTCCATAAAGAAATAGACTAGTAGTACCACATTAGACCGTGAGCACGCCTGTAGGCTATGTCTCTGTCAGCTGGTCCTGATGCGAGCCGGACAGAGGTCGGACTCACCCGCGGCTGTAGACTCCGGTGGTGTCGGTGCACAGGCAGCCTGCCCCGTCTGCATACTTTAATCCCAGCTTCAAATAAAGACTGTAGTTATGAATGAAACCACACGCGATTAGACACACCCACCGCCCGCTCCCGACGCACCACGTGACACACCACTGATGATGATGATGACGATGATGGTGGTGGTGGTGGTGGTGATGTGAAATGGAGGAGAAACCCCGTCCTCATTCACAGTGCAGCTGCTGCTCATGAATGGCAGCCGCAGACGGAGCGATTGATTGGTTGTCAGATTGTTATTGTTAAAAATCAAAGTGAACATAGTGTCTACTAAACATGTAGGATATTTGAACCTTATCTAATATTTCTGCCGTGCTCCACAGCGAGTCCGTCCTCAGTGCCAGAAAAGATGCACGACTGGTGTGTTGTGGACGTTTTTGTAATTCCTCATTTCTCCACCTGGTGGCGGCGTTGCATCGTAGCTTTTCAGTTTCAGGTGGAAGTTCATCATGAGATGTTTTTGTTTTCAGTCCAGACTTTGTGGGGCCTGTGACCCACAGAGGACCCTCCAGCGAAGTGACGGCATGGTCAGGGCCGTAGCCAGGATTTTTGAAATACCGAGGTCATAGTCGTGGTGCGCGGGGGGGGGTGGCGTCAGAAATTTTGGGCAATTTTATATTAAAAGGCTTCAATCTGGTGCACTTTGACAGATAAAAACTACACACATCATATTAGATTAATGCCATTTTTATGATATTATCATCACTAGTGATCATCCAGAGAAGACCCAACTTCCCTGAATTCTGATGAGAACACACCACCTATTACAAACAGTAGACTAGCTCCTCACACTCGTAGCAGCCACAGAGTAGCAAAAATATTATATTATAAAGTTTAATTCCAGCTCGAAAAAAAAAAGAGTCTGAAATGCAATGTGAAGGTCCTGGTTGTTAACATAAAGATGAACAGGTTTCTAGGGTGAAGTGTGCACTCTTTTTTTACCATAGCTATAGCCTACTATCTTTGGGTGACTTCCTTCTGGAGCGTCAGCTGTGTTCCTCACTTTGAAACAGGCCCAGGAAGTTTGTTTGCTTTTCCTTATAGTTACCACAAACATACATCTGACTGCTCCTTGTTGCAGCAAATTTTGGTTGTTGGTTTGTGTAGTATTTCACATTCTTATGCATATTTTTTATGAGTAAAATATTGGTGTCAAACTTCATTTCGGTTGTATGGTCTTCTTTGAATGGGAAAATATGAAGAGGTCTAGGTGTCGTCAATGGTAGCTACGGCCTTGGGCGTGGTTCACTTCTCTGTAATTCAATTGCTAACTCGAAATCAGCGGAATCACAATGTGTTTTCTATGAAGTTGGACAGTCAGAGAGCACAGACTTATCAACACACACCAGACTTCATATTAGCCTATATGCCTCTCTTGAAAATAAATATCTAAATATCAAACTGCTGATTGCATATTCTGCAGATTAGGCTCGACAAGGCCCCACCTTTGCCCACACACACTAATCTAAAAGGCAAGATTGCAGTCATATCCCTCTGCAGTGTGCGCTCCTCTAGCTATGATGTAGAAAGTGAAGGCTTTGCACATATAGTAGGCTAAATGCCTCAGCGCTGAAGTGGCAGGAGGTCTTATCTGCGCCTGTATGATAACAGAGCAGGAGGATGGTGAGGCTGAGGCAGCAAACAGACATCTAAAGAACTTCTCCAACCTGAAAAAACTTCAGCAAACTGGCTCAAAGAAGAGCTGTTTGAGTGACAGGTTAACAGCACATTCATTTCAGAGACAGACCAAAATAACTTACATGTGTTTAGTCAGTGCAGCAGCAGCAGCAGCACTGTTAAGTCTGGTGGCACAGTTTCAGTGGTGATGCTATTGATTCAGGAATGTGACCATGTCCTGTGTGTTCCTTTTCTCTTCAAACATCTGAAACATAAACACATCATGTGGCTTTCAAGGACCATTTACAGGAAATAATGTTGCCACTCTCCACAGACTTTACAGCTGTGTGCTTTTTACGTGCAAACTCGTTCAATAAAATTGTATGAACATGTTGTAGGCATAGCTAATGCATAAAGGCAAAGGTGAAGTTGTCTTTTTATGAGCTTCTACAACCCCTACAACATCAGAGACGCTTGTCCTGCTTTGAATATCAGAGGTGTTAGTGTCCCACAGATGTGATATTAGATTGTGAAAACTAAAATAAAATGAAACAGCAGCACACGTAGAGACAGATAATAAAGTCAGTCAACTCATTCGGTTTGCACCTGACATCATTGGAAAACTATAAGAGCAAAAAAACAAGGAATCATGTTCATAACTTGTGAATAAAACTTTTAACTTTTCAGAGGAGGAGTGGGTTACTTCTTTTAAAAGTGACATGGTCTTGTTTTAAGTGCAAAAACTGGATCAGGACACTTAAAGATGAAAGCTAAGTGCAGTTAACCTTTTGATCTGGAAGTTAAGATTTCACCACTTCCATGTTCCTGAGAGAAAATATGTGAAAGTGGATCATTTTATAAAATGTCCTAAACTCATCTATAAAAGCATAATTCATCCAAATAAAGTGTTTCCACTGCAGCAGCTCTGTGTCTATATGTGGGGAAGTGTGCGGTACACTTTGACGCATAACTTTCTCTGTTCAGAGGATCGGTATGTGGAGTATCTCACCCCCTGATCTGAACTGAGATCACTTTAAACCCTAAAGTTTATGTGATGTAGACATGAAAGCTCTGACATGGTGTTTGAATGTTATAGTAGACCACTTATTTGAGGTGACTTTGTGTGAGTGCAAAGGCCCGACTGACGACCATTAGTCCATTATACTGTGGTATGTGGCACTGCTCCAAGCTGCATTCTTGTCCTGATAAAAATAAACATTAAATAATTAAATAATATTTAGGGACTTGCTGTTCTTTACAGTGGACGGATGAAACAGATGAATGAGTTAAAGACAATGATTAGAAACACATTAGATTCAGTGATTAATTCAATTCAGATTTTTAGTTTTACTATTCCAGATATAAGCTGAATCATTTATAAGATCATTGTCAAGCCAGAGATACTCTCCTCCTGCGTGTCTGTATCTTCAGATGAGCAGAGAATCATTTGATGTTTTCTCAGTGAAATTATTGTTGAAATTTTCATGGGATTTTTCATTACAAATTGTTTTTATCCTCAAAATTCCCGTTACTCCAAGGTGTAACATACCAAGGGATTCAAACATCTGGGAAATGATGCCAGGAGAGGCCGTGAAGGGGTGGGAGGAATGTGGAGGGGAGTATGAACACAGTGTGTATATGTGTGTGTGTGTGTGTGTGTGTGTGTGTGTGTTGCTGGGTGGCTGACGTCAGAGCTGCGTCTGTGCATGCTCTGGAGAGCAGGACATCCTGTGGAATTGTTCTCGGCAAGGCCTGAAGAATGTAAAGCAGCAACCTCTCCCTTCTCGCCAGTCTCAGTGAAATGCCGGAGTGACACGCTGCCATGGAAATTGTTGGGGATGAGGGAGAGTGGGTGTGTGTGGTAGGGGGGGGGGGGCTCTGGGAGGGAAGAATCGCCATCAAAATCTCACTGGGACATCGAGTTCCTCCAGACACTTAAAAGGAAAAGAGACCAAGATGGGATCAGCGTGGGATTCCTTTTCAAATTCCAGTGAAGTCAAGGGTTTAAATGACATTTTCTGTGTCTATATGTGACATTATCTTCAGGGATGTCTTTGCAAAGCATGTGATTATGAAGCACGTCAATACAAGCAGAAATGAAAATAATGGAGCGAAGTGAATAGATGTTTCTCTCACATGCTGCACAGGTTGATTGTTTTCAGACAGAAGAGACACAATGAGACAAACACTATACTAGGCTATATGTCTGCATTTATAGGAGAACGTGGAGAGGACTGAGTGTGGGGGTGAGGTGAAGAGAGGAAGGTGATATGGGAGTGGAGTGACGCAGGCTGGATAAAGCGGGGGTGTTGTGGGTGCAGCTATTTTTAGCCGACGTGAGGAGACACATATTAGCTGTATTTCTCTGCCCTCTCCTGCTTCCTACGTCACTTTACTCCAAGCTGGTCCTCTCCTCCACACATCATGTGACAGTTGCAGCTGGTGCAGACCCTGCTGTGGACCCGAGGTGGGACACGAATACTAAACAGCAGAGGATGTGAAAGACTGCAGAATGCAAAGGGGACTGCAGACTCTCTCTGTGAGCATCTCCTCCTATTTGCTGAGGTTTTACAGCACCGATAGATGTGAGGGACTGGTCAGGGTGTTTCCCTGTCTTCAACCCAGTGCATACCAGTAGCATAGACCTCAGCACCCATGTGACCTTGAAAAGGACTGAGATTGATCTCTAGGTACACTGATGATTTTCTTTCTTTCTTTTTTTTTTTTACTAGATTTAATCCTGATCCTCCTATTATATCATGAAAAGAATAATTATCAAATAACAACAAAATACACTTGCCATTGCTATTCATTACACATCCCTGCACCTCCAGTGCATATGCAGCTGGAAGTCAATAAGCTCTTCGCAATTTAAATGCTCTGAATCTCAGTGATTTCTTACCGGAGTACCCACATTAAAAAGTCAATGCCATTTTATTCATATAGCACAGAATCACACATTGGTCTCTGATGGTTTTTTAATGTGTAAATAGCTTATTAAGAATTGTATCTGTTGTCCGCCTTGCATCCTGGATGATAGGCTGCTCCAGCTGCACCTAGCCTACTGGTTTTATGAAGGCTCATGTTTCACAATTTAAAGTAGGCGATGCTGCGCTCGTAGGCCACACGAATAGGCCCACAGATGAGTTAGTTAGTCACTAATATAATGACACAGCCTGGATTTTTCTTTCAAAAACCCCTGCGGTGATGATCGTTATGATCGCAGGAGGTAGCCTATACAGTCTAAGTAGATGGAGAGTATGAGTCACTAGGTCAAAGTCATTAATGTAGAAATATTGATGTTTATCCTGAGGCAAGCTGTGGATAATGATGACAATAGGCCTAATCACCAGGCAGCAGAAATATCAAACTACGGTCCAGCCTGTTTGATTGAGACATGAGACAGAAGTTTTGACATTATGACATCCTGTACAAAATGTTGTGGTGCTGTGCAGATTGCATCATTTATGAATGGTGAGTGAGACACTAAACAGGGTGGAGCCGCGCGAGGAGATGAGCGTTTTTGATTGGACGGTGCATGCTGACTGCGCTTGAGGTGTCCTCTGATTGGCTGGGCGGGGCTCCGGTGGGCGGGGCTTAGGCTGAGCCCCGTTCGGTGGTTTACGTTCGGTGGAGTAGAGCTACGTCTGTCACGGCCAGAAAAGAGGAACTGTTAACAGGCTGTCGTGGGAAGCTGTGCCGTTATCTTCATGCTTCCACACTTTCCCCCGAGGACTGAGGAGCGACACTAAAGAAGAAAAACACTGTCGCGTCTCGCCACAACTGATTCCAGCGAGCGGAGCCTGGTTGGTTTTAACTCGGACGTTTCAAAGGCAGCTGAATGGAGCCGCAGCAGCAGCAGCAACAGCGGAATCTCTTGAGCTTCGCCCCGGCCCGGTCTGCTGCAGGCTGCGGGGTGGGAGTTTCCACTGCTCAGTCCACGATGAGTTTATCCATCACCTCGACCACTGGTAGTCCTGTGGAGCTCACTGTCCCCCGGGGAGAGACTGTGGAGGGACTGAGGACACGGATCTCCCAAAGACTCAGGCTGCAAACAGACAGAATCCAGCTCCTGCATAGAGACAAGTGAGCTGCTTTATACAGTAGTAGACCCTGCATGCACACTTTGGTAAATCATTAAGTCAGGTCGACTTGCTCATATGATGTGTTTTTTATTGCACTGAGTGACTTTGATATGATTTATGAACTATAGGCAGCTGACTGCAGGAAGACTGCTGGACCTGGGTGTAGCAGATGGCAGCAAACTGACCCTGGTGCCTGTCATTGAAGCTGGTTTAATGGTAAGTAAATCAAATGCACACACCCTCTACTTGCTAAGTTGTGCTTGGTGACTGACATATTGTTTTTACTGTCACAGTGCTCCAGTACCAAGGCTGAGAGGACTGTCATGGACGTGTTGGAAAGTTTAACAGAAGTTGAGGTGAGAGCTTTGTCGAATGTCTCACTGAACTGCTGCTGAATGCATGAATGAGCATTTGACAAAACATTTTTTGTCCTTGAAGAATTTAAACAATGCATGAATGTGTGTTTATACATTTTTTTATGGGGCATATGGGAAACATTTCCCAAATACTTTTTCATTTTATCTAAATGATTTGAAATGATCAAAGTCGGTGTTATGGAGACGAATGTATGATTCTGTTTTGGGAGTAGAAGCCCCTACCTGCATGTCACAATACTGCACCATGTACATACAGATGAAAAAAGAAAAAAGCTCACGCACATCAAAAAAGTAGCAGGTGCTGAGTCCAGGAAGGTAACAGGACAAAAAAGAGGGAGCTCGCCAAACGCTCGAAATGTTGTCCTTGTCCTTTTTATCTATCTCATCTCTAATAAATGATTTGATATTTTGGGAGAATACAGTGGGGCAAGTTCCCTCCTTTTTGTCTTTTTTCCATGTACATACACACATGCACACACACATCACTTGAAGCATGAAGAAGAAATGTCACACAGCCCATTTACAGAAGACTATGTCTGATCTGTAATTTTTCCTACAATAGACATTGGCTAATTATCTCTCTTTATAGTCGTTGGTATTAGGAAAAGAATTCACTCATTCATGTACATACATTCTCCTTTATTATTGTATATTATGCATATTATTATGCTCTATCATTTTATTTGCTGTTACCCAATATTATAATATTATCACTATAAGCCTAAAGTGTTTTTTAACTCACTCTCCTGCAGATCAGTGACTTCCTGTCTGGGCGCTCACCTCTGACCATCAACCTGGGAGTCGGTACTCACACGATGTACGTGCAGCTCCAGCTGTCTGCTCAGGATGTGAAGGAGCTGCAGCAGGACGAGGATGTGAGAGTCCAGAGCAGCAGAGAGCTTGAACCTGGCCTGCGGACGGGCGGCAGTGTGACCAACCCCGGCTTCGCCTCAGCCCAGTCCTCCACTACCTCACTACCTGCTTCCCAAACATCCATCCCAGCCCCAGACACCACTGACTCTACATTCCCAATCCAACTTAACCCTCGAACACCTGGACCTTCCTTTGACTCAACGCATCCAAGCCCCCATTTGTCCACCACTGCCCCCCCTGTAAACTGCCATCACCACTCATCTCCATCTCAAAGCTGTCGCTGTATACACACCTCTCCCCCAGTTATTTCAGCCCATTCTTTGCCCTCCAGTTGCCCACATCCCACCTCTCCCTTACCAGCTGCCACACCAGACTGTTCTCCCACTCCCACCTGCTCCAGTCCTGGACCCTCGAGCCCAGTACCAGCCTCAACCTTCAAAAAGGTGCGTCATACATACTCTTCTTCCAAATCACAAGGTATCATCATGGTTTCACCGCACCCTGTTTTATCAGAATATATTAGCAATATAACAAGCCAGAGAAAAGTTTGTGGTGAAAACAGGAGACAAATATTTATTTTTTCCTTTCACAGGGCACAGCTCATGCTACATCCACTGCAGAGCTGTGCAAACAGCCGGGGGCAGTCATAGAAAGTTTTGTGAGCCACTCTCCAGGCGTCTTCTCGGGGACTTTCTCTGGTAAGTCCTCTTTTATGTGGGAAGAGAAGTGGCCTGATGATAAACAGCAGCAACTGTGTCACTGTACCAGTCCCTCTTTTTCTCTCTCTCATTTTCACCTGCTATCTTCTTGTCTTATCAGGCACTTTGGCTCCTCACAGTCAGACCAGCGTCTGTCACCCTCGACGTGGCATTGCCATCATTCTCCAGATTCTCAATGACCTCCTCAGAGCTGCCTGCTGCCACCAGGGGGCACCACCCACCCTCCCCCAGCACTGTCCTTCTTTTGACCCTCCAGTCGGTCCAGCTCTCACAGCAGAGGAGCCCAGCAAAGAAAGAGACAAACCAACTATGACCCAGAGGGTGGAGAACGTCAGTAAAGCTTCAGGTCAGCTTTACCAGATTTTAATACATTAACAGTGCCGACATACAGTTGTTCACTTGGTCACAACAGTAAGGGTTAGTTGAGTTTAAGTGAGCTGAACTAATCACTGTGGAGTGTATGTACTATCTGAGGGCCATGGGTTAGAAAATAAGAGCAGGTATAAAGTCTTTCAACCAGCTCTCCTCAAATCAAACACGTACACATGCTTATATTGGAAGTCCAAGAGGTTTTTTTTCATGCCAACCAAACTTTCAGCAATGTGCTGTTGGGGCGGTGTTTAGCTCAGTTGGTAGAGCACCCGCCCCATGTGTTGAGGCTACAGTCCTCACTGCAGGCGGCCCTGGTTTGAATCCTGTGTCCTGTGTGTCACCCCCTCCCCCACTCTGCCTCCCATTTCCTGTCTCTCTCTCAACTGTCCTCTCCATTAGAGGTGAAAAAAGCCTCAAAAAATATACTTAAAAAAAAAGAAATCTCAGTATTCTGTGTGTTTCCAATTTCCAAATTTATGTATGTTTGAGTACCTATTATAATTCCAAATACACGTATTTTATACTACTCTTCTTTTCCCTTTATTGCATCTGTCATGTATTGCAGTTAGTTTTGATTTCTCAGTACTTTTGTATCAGTTTATTTTCTTTTGCATTTTCTGGAGTCTTGTGTATTCAGACCTACAAGAACAGAACTGTCCCTTATGTACTTTCAAAGACACTCAAAAATCTGTTAGTATATTTCCTATGATAAAATGATTCATGACAGAACGCAATACGCAGACGTCATGTTATTTCTGTGTACAGTGTCTAACTTGCTGTTATTTCCTCTCTCCTGTAGGCGAGGAGAGCCCCCCCCTCCGCTCATCCACAGAGGAGGATCAAACCTTGCAGTGTAAGCTAGAGCGCCTCCAGTTCTTGATGCATCAGCGGCGCCTTCGCAGGCGGTCTCGCAGGAGCTCACACCTCTCACAAACACCTCACCCGTACCATCGTCGTCACCATCGTCCCTAGCCTCCTGATCGGAGAAGATCCACTCACTGTGACGGCAGTGGCAGCTTCCCTTCCCTCGATTAACAGACAGAAACATCACAGAAACCAGAATGAACCACCTCTGTGAAGCAGGTGAAATAACATCGGAGTGCACTCTGGGCAGCTAGAGGGATCCGTTGCCATTTTTATACTGAGTATTTCTGAAGAATGTAAGCCTGAAATATCTATGGACTCTATTTCCTGTGGTTCTCATTGCACTGGGCATGTTATTTCATCTAAGTCCTTCTCTCTGTGGCAGTGGTTCTCATTGCTATGTAGCATATGTCACAAAAGACCCCAGTATCTGTTTTCATGTTATACATCTTGGTGTTTTGTACAAAGTCCTCTTACTGTATGTTTGTTTGTGTGTTCAATGCCTTAACTATACATGTATTGAATGTAAAATTTTTGTTTTGGTCTGTGCAGAGAATGTTTCACTTATGCAATCGTAAGATGTAAACACAAAGAAGCAGAAAATATACAAAGAATAAAGCTTAAAAAAAGGAAAACCCTGGACTGGGTTCAGGGTCTTTAATCAGACATTGGCCCTCAGTCCTTATCACACACATTTTAGCAGCACTGATAGATAAAAGAGGGTCCCAAGCAGCTGATCTCATAACAGTTGTTAAGTAGCCTATTGTGTTTTTCTATTTGTTTCCTGCTGAAAAACAATCCGTATAGTATAAATGGCATGTGTTGAAGAAAAATCACATGCCCAGGTTCCAAAGTTTACTGTGGTGTGGTGAGTTTAATAGTAATCAGGAAAACGGTGAGCCTACTGACACAGAGGGGGTCTGCGACAATAGACTGACCCAGAATGAAGGGCAAGGGAACAGATACAGTTGAAGAAAGAGGGGGGTCACATAGTGTTACATGGAAACAAAGGTATTTGCATCTCAAGGTGGAGATTGAAAACATTTGCATCTCAAGGTTCTGATGGCCAGACAGGATTGAATTAACATGAGACATACAACTGAATTATCAGGGGAGGAGAAGGTGTGTTGGGGGAAGATAGCACTGTAATACAAGTGAATGACATTGTTTAAGGGACACAAGATCAATAGGGTAAACCAGTGGGGTGTGGAGTCAGAGACACTCATAGGTGTAGGGTTTTGCTCTCTCCACTACATCAAATGAATATTTTCTTCCACACCTGTTATTTGGGCAGTGCCATCCATCATAAAGGCCATTTATTTCAGAAAATCAACATCTAACTATAGCAATGCAGGAAACAGTCTTGTAGGACGTTGGAGTGGGCCCTGGAAGGAGACTGGTCAGGTTTTGTTAGTCTGTAGATTGACTCAGCAGCAGTGGTTAAAGTTAATTCAAATAATCAGAGTGTCACATGAATGAATGGAAATAAGTAATGTTCATGTTCTTGCGTTTGAAGAAAAAGACCCACAATGCAGCCGTCATTCTGGATCAAGTATTTACACATTTACATCCATGATGGGGCCACAGCCTACATTTTTCCTATCAACGGTCTTTTTTGGAAAGAGCAACATCATTAGGAGAAACAAGGTCATGGAGACAACAGCAAAACAATGAAAACTGAACATTAGAGACTGTCAGGTTGCATGGTCAGCCAAAGTGCTGCCTGGTGAGACAGAAGTTTACAGATGTCAGTTGTCCCTGAGGAGGTGGTTGATTCTCAGTTTGCCCATAGTGAAAGACATAAATCTTATGTCTGAAATCAGTGTCAATCATATTGCAGTTTACCTTGGATTCGATGATACGTTCTCATCTACTTGAGCAGAGTTTGAGGATGGCAGGGTGGCATTTTGAACAAGTGATATCAAGGCAAATCACATACCCTGTATATGACACTCCATTTTTCTATGAGCAGAGCCACTAGTATACAGAGTGAAGAAAGTATTGTGAAAAAGAAATTCCTAAGAGGTCAGGATTAGGTTTAGAAGAAAATGTGATTTAGTGAGTTATGGGAGTCGCCATCACCTTCTGCTGGAAATAGAGCAGTAAGGATCAAACATGTCTTGAGGTATTGTGTGGAGTGATGAATGTTAGCGCAATTTCCTGTCATGTCTATATGCCTCTTTGCTATCCGCGGTGCATCAAAGGTCAAAACTGTGAAGGAAACCTAGGTCGATATCAGCAGATTTGTTAATTGCAACTACAGTCTTCAGAGAGGGTGGACGTTTCCCATGACTGGATCTAATCTTATAGAAAGAAAAAGAACAGTTCTGAAAGGATAGATAATTGAAAGAAAAGAAACAAACAAACATCCATCCGTTGTCTACAGTTCATCCATGCAGGATTGAAGTGGGGTCAGAGCCAATCCTAAGATGACATAAGGTGGGGGTGACCAGTCATCAGTCTATCGCATGGTCACCAACATAGATGAAGAACATAAAATCTCATTACTTTTGGTCTGTAGGAGGAAATTTGAATACAGAGACATAGAGAAAGAGAGAGAGGGAAAGATAGCGAGATCATGCAAACACCATTGAGCTCAACTGAGAACAGGGTAGGAATCTTGAAGTTAATTTTAATACCTTTTTAAGACTTTTTCAAGACCTTCTCAATATTTTTCAATACCTCACCGCCACTTCAAGCTGCAACCATTTACATCAGTGACACTTTTAACTTAACAGTTTTAGTTTATGATAAAGATTATAGTCCAGTAATTTTAGGCCAAAAAAGGGGTCAACGTTAAACAAATTGCAACAGAAGCAAACTCAACTGATTTTGTATCCTCAACATGTCCTGAGTGAGGGAAAAAAAGCCCCGAAGAATCCCATTAGGGGAAAGTTTCGAAAAACACCCAAACATATCCCATTTATACGCATATAAAAAAAATTTTCATGTGAATAGGGTAAAATTTTTAACCTTTAGATATCTCCATGAAAATTATTGAGTTGATTACTTACTAAATTGCACCGTTTTGACGGTACATGTACATATGAAGTTGCTGTGGTGGTACCGGCATGAAAATTGGAATGAGTTGACTCCATCGGTCAACCGACAAGTTGACCACTTCAAATTTCAAGATGACTGCAATTTTTCAAGACAGCCACATCCTTAGTAGAGCAGGTATGACATGCTCTGTCTCTATTAAAGCAGAAGTAAGTGATATATTTGTGTTAATATAAGTCTTAAATAGTTATATCTTCCGACAGCAATCACTTACATAGAGTGTTTGGACTGAAACATGGGTCTCTCAGTCCCTCTGCTCTGCTCTGAGCCGAGGAGAAAACATTTATCGTATCCTACAGTTTTTATCCAATGAGGAGAGAGAACGGCATGCAGGGCTGTGTGTGCAGCCAAGGGACGCCGTGAATGTGGTGACGTAGGGACGAGGACTGTTATGGTGCGTTCAAGGAAACTCGTATTTTTCCGACCGTGAAGTGGTACCAGTTCGATCTGGTACAAGATCACCGGTCGGAAGTTACGAGTGGCCGTTATAGTGACTTTCACCGGTAAAACAGGTCGGAAAAACACGAGTGGGTTGCCTGAAACGCTACAAAGTCGTAAATTGTGACTTGAAGCTGTAATTTACGATTTCAAAAGCCTGCCTGGAACGCAGCATTAGCCAAAACGACCGGACCACTTACTTCTGCTTTAATGCCCATGGGCCTAAAGTGGTTCCATTCCTTAAGTTTTTTAACTATTATGTTAACAAGATTGAACAAGACATTTTCACCTGCTCTACCCAATGTTTAGATCAGGTGTTTTATGCAAATTAGCCATACGTAATTGGATTATGCACTGTTGGCTCATGTCATACCTGCTCTACTAAGGATGTGGCTGTCTTGAAAAATCAACCAAAACCCGGCCATAGCAGCGTATTTCAGTTTGTGCAAATCAGGGGATTTTACAGTCATCTTGAAATTTAAAGTGGTCAACTTGTCGGTTGACCGATGGAGTCAACTCACTCCAATTTTCATGCCGGTACCACCACAGCAACTTCATATATGTGCCGTCAAAACGGTGCAATTTATGCAAATGTATGCAAATGTGTGCAAATTTGCTCATGTTAACAAAGAATTTCAAAAAACTTGTAATACATTTTTTGTTTGTCTTAATGTAAGTAATCAACTCAGTAATTTTCATGGAGATGTCTAAAGGTTAAAAATTTTACCCTATTCATGTGAAAAAAATGTAATAATGGGATATGTTTGGATGTTTTTCGAAACTTTCCCCTAATGGGATTCTTCGGGGCTTTTTTTCCCTCACTCAGGACATGCTGAGGATACAAAATCAGTTGAGTTTGTTTCTGTTGCATTTTTGTTTAACCTTTTCTCATAAAATGACTGGACTAATAGACCACAATGATACAATAGAATTCAAAATAGGCTAGGATAATAGGCTAAATAAAAGGCAAAGTTTATTTAAAAAAAACAAAAAAAAAAAACATTGCTCCACTCTCAAAAAACAAAAACAACAATCTTCTTTTCTTTTTTATGTACCGGTTCATCTTTGTTTTTTAATAAAATGAATGAATTCACACACTTTCATAATGTCTTTTAGGACTCAAACTCTTTGACAGCTAATTCAGAAAAAATAACTTCAAAATTTAAGACTTTCTAAAGTCGTGAAAAGACTTTTTAATACTTTTTAAGGGTCTTAATTTTCCCAAAATTGATTTATCACCTTTTGATACTTTTCAAGACCCCGCGGATACCCTGGAGAAAGGAACAGATTGTTTCTTTTAACTTTCTTAATACAATGGAACCTTCTTCGGTGAAGTTCTATAACTCCACAATGGTGTCGAGTAGAGGGGGTGGGGAGACGTGGATTGAACACTTTGCATGTTGTATCTGATTAGAACCTCTTTCAGTTAATTTCAGAGCACAAGAAAAGATGGGAAATGCCAGTGACCGGAGTTGGCCAGTATCGAGGACAACACCCAATATGTTTGATATTAAAAGAGATAAGGAGGAACCACTACTATTTCATTGGTCTTACTCAAACACCATTAAAATAAAAACAAGCCCCACTGAGTTGGGACTCACTGGATTTTGTCTTGCTAATTGTGGCCGTTGTGTTTTCTCTGTTAGACTCTGACAAGATACTCTGAGTATAAAAGGTGGTGTAATTCAATTAACATACTGAATCTTTCCCTGATAGATTCATGGGTGTGGTGCTAACAAAGAAAGGAGTGAGAAAAGCTCCTAGACATTGCAGTAGGCTCAAATACAAGTACACAAAAGAATTCCTACAACCCCCATAGCTGTTACTGATTTCAATGGAAACTTTCAAATTTAAGAAATTCTGCAAGTTCCACTATCAAATGAATATTTTCTTCCACACATGTTATTTGGACGGTGCCATCAAAGGCCATTTATTTCAGAAAATCAAAACCTGACTATAGCAATGAAGGAAACAATCTTTAGGTTTAACTTAAATGTAATATTTAAATTCGGTAACACTTTATTTTAAGGGGTCCTTGTTCCTGTGTATCTACCTAATTAATTACAGTGTAATTACCTATGTAACCGTATGTAATAACATGTACTTACATTGTAATTACATAGTGTATTTTGGTGTACTTACAGGTCCTTGTTACACTTGTAATAAGAAATGCTTGTGCAAAGAGAGAGGCCACTTTGGCATTTCTTATTACAAGTGTAACAAGGACCTGTAAGTACACCAAAATACACTATGTAATTACAATGTAAGTACATGTTATTACATACGGTTACATAGGTAATTACACTGTAATTAATTAGGTAGATACACAGGAACAAGGACCCTTAAAATAAAGTGTTACCTCAGTCCCAGATAACTAAACAGACTAAACATGTCAATTTTATTCTAAGAGGACACAAAACAACACTGTTCCTGCTTGATGTATATTTAACCCCACGAAGCAGAACGTGAGCTGCAGTGATGTGCAGCCAACCCGAATACCTCCACTTCCTTAACTTTTGCTCTCTGAGGCTGATGATTCATGAAGATCCTTTAAAAAAAAACGAGTGTGGGAGGTTTTTGACATGCTGTTAAGAGTTACAAGAAACCATCGCACCTGTCTTCACTGTTGAAAAACTGAGAAAAATGAAAACCAAGAATTTCACATGAACGCCCACAGCCTCCTCTGGAAACCTCATTGCCTGTCCTTTCATCAATAGGTCCCCTTTAGCATAGCTGAGCTCAGAACAGCAATGTTGATGCTATAGTAGCCTACATGCTTGCAGATGGGGATGAACGGGTGTGGAGAGCAGCAGCACCATCTGAGTGGCCAGAGAGCTGAACTTCATAATCATAATCAGGAATTTTCATATGACCCCACGTCCACTCATATGACCCCATCCAAATGTCTGTCCTGTGGATCCCATCAAGATCAAGATGATCCACACTGCTTACATGTCTCTTGCCTGCCAGGCTGGGTTTCCCACTGTTTTCAGTTTATGCTCATTAGCTACTGGCCAGTACAGCCTCATGTTTAGCATACAGATATGAGCTAAAGCGTGCCTTATGTAATAGTGCAAAGAGGATGTGGCAGATGACATCTGGCCGGACTTGAGGCGGCCTCCTACACAGATGTGCCTCCCTGTTCACTTCCTACACATGGCATTCAAACACACTTCGATGCTTACAGATGCATGTACAGACACATCTACCTCCCACACAGCCAAGTTGGACATTGGCATAATTCAGGCCTCACACACTTGATCAGTAAATTACCATTATGACTCATGCAAACTGGCACATACAAACAAAGCACTTGAAACAATCATGCTAAATCATGCTGATCCTTAAATATAGGCTATTCCTGATCAGGGAGCCTGATGGATAGTGACACATGTGAATGTAGCAGCCTGTGGTCTACATGATGCTTATTCCTTTTCAGATTGGTCTGATTGCACTGAAACAGATTCAAAGAATAATGTTAAGTGATAATCTAATTAATGGATTTCTTACCAAACTGGTTTGGATTTATTTTTGGGTCTAGAGACATAATAGCTTCAGTGGAACTTGGGACAAATTGTGGGTTTACAATTTGGTAATTTACTATGTTATAAATAGGACTTACACATGCCTGTCGGTGCCTCATTGCAAGCTTTAACTAGCTCTCAGATGTGGTCTAATCATACTACCTGTGCACAGAATAATATTGTAATTGAGTGTCAAAAGGACTCATTCCATGTCAAATCGTCACCCTGGGCACATAAATACATGTCTTAGTTTTGTAGTATTAGGTAATACATATTTATTCCGCTTAACTAAAGTGTTCATTGTTGTAGCCTACTAGTAGTGGTGGTGGTGATAGACATGGTGTTGCCTCAGCTTCCCCAGCAGGAGGCGCTGTGGAGCGGCTGAACCTCATTGTGCATGCCCGCAGAAGAAGACAGTGCCAGTGTCTAGCGCGGTGAAAAGCGGAGCTTCCTTTCTTCTCCCTCATTCGACCTGCAGCTCAGCTCATCAGCTCTCTGAGACCTACGAGTGGCAAGGTAAAGCCTTTCTTGTGTCTTATCTCGACGAAAATGTCACTGTTTATCTTTGTTTTATTACACATATTCACATTTGTGTGCTTTTGCTAGCCGTGAATTTAAATTTAAATGTTTTTACACGAAAAAACGCCTTGTTGTAGAAACGCATTCAACTGAACAGCAACCTGAAAAAAATTTAATACCGATGTAAATCAGTCGAAAGCTTTTTGTTTCAACAGTAGTGCTGCTATTAGGAAACAAACGTTTAAAACCGAGCGAATTTTCTCGTCAAACCACGGTTTTATCCGTTAACCAGAGCGCTTATGTAACCGTGAGTATAATGCGGCTGCAGCGTGGTTTCGGTCGGTCCGGGAACAAAGTGAGGAGCAGCAGCTCGCTGCTACAAAATGGCGCCGAAAGGAAAAACGCTAGCTAGCTAATCTGCTAGCGAAACGAAACCACGTTTACGGGCCTAAGACCAGGCGAAGCCTTCGACCGATAACCACCGTAGTCAATGTGATTAAAACCTGTACAATTTCACCCCAAATGTTAATAAAACCACAGTAACGATCGTTTAAAAAGCATTTGGCACAAATTCTCGGGTAAATACGGTCGCGGTTTCAACGCGGCCACTGACCTACTTTTGTTCGCAATGGCCGTGGCCCGTGTTTATCAGGGCCGGGAGGGGAGCGGTGTAATGGCGTCGTGTAAATTGGTGCCTGTGTTGGTTTTAGAGGATTAAAATATCTCTGTCTTTGTTTGTTACCTTGAAGATGTCGGACGAGGGTAAATTGTTCATCGGAGGACTGAGCTTCGAGACCAACGAGGAGTCTCTGGCTGCGGCCTTCGGCAAATACGGAACCATCGAAAAAGGTAAAACCACCACCTCCTTTTCACCACTTTTCTTTATTTTCCTGCAACGTGTAAATACACGAATGATTTTCGAGTCTTTCGCAGGTTGTGGCTTTTATTGATGGTTTTTATGTTTTCCCTCCATTAGTGGATGTGATCAGAGACAAAGAGACGGGGAGATCTCGCGGTTTCGGCTTTGTGAAATACGATAACGCAGAAGACGCAAAGGATGCATTGGACGCCATGAACGGCAAGGTAAGCAACAGGATTAACCATAATAAAACGTTAAATGTGTGTTTATACTGAAATAGAAATTTTTGCCATTTTGCCCATAACATGTGGCTACTTAAATTTACATATCCTTGTTTAACATGATGATCATGAACTGAAGCATGAGTTTTTTAATTTGTATTTAATTTTATTTTCTTTCTCTTTTTTTGCAGACTCTCGATGGCAGGGCTATTCGTGTGGATGAAGCAGGAAAGGGCGGGCGCTCCAGAGGAGGTTTCGGATCAGGTCCACGCGGCGGCAGATTCAGTGGTTCTCGGGGTAGGGGTGGCCGTGGGTACTCCCGAGGTGAGACCCTGTGGTCTAATCAAACGCCTCATCTATGATTTCTGAGTTCATCGTTGGTCCCCCTGTATTTATTTTGCTTTTGTCTCTTCTCAATTGACTTTGGAGGTGGCGGATACAACGGAGACCGGGGCTACGGTGACAGGAGCTACGGCGACAGGAGCTTCGGTGGTGGAGAGAGGAGCTTTGGTGGTGGCGGCGGCGGCGGATACAGGAGCGGCGGATACTCCTCAGGAGGCGGTGGCGGCTACAGAGAAAATAGGTAAGGTAAAACTTGCAAAATTGCATTTCAATACATTATTTGGACATAATTTGATATTATTTATTTTGAAGTTAATTGTGTTTGTCTATCTTCCAGGGGACAGGGTGGATACGGTGACCGCTCTGGATCCTACCGCGATGGATACGACAGTTATGGTAAGCATGAATAAAGTGCATTTGCATCGTGTTTAGGCTTATGTTGGGGCTGTAAGTTTCAAACCTAAATGTATGACACTAGACTAACTTAACTTAGCTTATGTTAAACCTAAATGATCTGAATCCATTTGTTAAACACCATCTTCACTTTACTGAATAAGAAAACATAGTTGGCAGTGGTAAGATGGGAATTAAACGCCTCATCACACTAGATGTCCTCAAACACTGAATTAAGACAATTTTCACAGCCCCAACATATGAAGCCTCGTATCGCATATGCCCCTCAGTACCTGTGCCCAAATCGATGCCTCTCCGTATACCGTTGGCAAATTTTGCTAGCCCCGCCCCCCACCCCACCCCCTTCCGCCCCACTCCGATAAAGAGGTTGCAAACGATTTAAACACTTTAGGTAACATTCAGCGTTTGCTATTCTAATGTTGCTCGTATCACTTGATGGAGTCCTTTAGGCGAAAAAAGGAGAGAAAAAAAATAAAGAGGGAGGGTTTTTGGACTGTCTGGTGGGTTGACGGGGATGTTGTGAAACTCCAGTGTTCGAACTTTCAGTGTCTTTACCTGTGTGCCCACTTCTTATCCTCAGCTACACACGAGTAAACATCTCCCTGATTCAAGATCATCACTTGGCTGGCTGTATTTCAAAGATGCGCTCCTCAAGAAAAATGTCCACGTGTTATTGCTGACCTTAGTTTTGTAGTTCTGTTGTAGTAGCTCAAGCATCTTAAAAAAATGTAGCCATGAGTTAGGGTCATTCCTTAACATACCATGTTACAAATTACAGTTCAGGACTCTTTGCATTGCTCAATTGGGCATCTTTACTGCTCCGAAAGATCTTTAATTACAATACATCTATAATCTGACTAAATCCACAAGTCCCTATTTGGGGGCGCAATGACTCTCCACTTGGCTTTTCGTTGAACAGCCATCACCATCGCTGTAGACTTTTTGTCCAGCACGTTAAAGTGTTTCCTCATTTAATTCCTTAGTTTTTGAGTTTGTTTTTTTTATATTGAAATATCCGATGGGGCTTGTTTGGTTTTCTTTTTTGTTCTCTTATTTCCCCTCTCAGTCTCTGTGACTCGCCTACCTCCTGTCAGGTTTTAAACTGAGTGAGGAAAGATCCATTTACTCTTAGAAAATACTTTTGGGGGATTTTATGCTAAATTCCTTTTTACTATCAAAACTTAGTTTAGCTGAGGCTCCTGTGTGTTCAATTTCCCAAAAGAGTGAATTCCTTTCAGACTGGTGAACTACACATCCGAAGTGGCCGGCTGTTCATGAAGTTGCAAATTGCAGCATGCTACAGTCTGTCCAAGGTATCTTCTGTGCTCTGCTCAACATCTGCATTTTAAATGTGCTGTAAAATGGACTAATCTTGTTTAAGTGATCGAAAATGTAACTTCGTTTCCCCAAAGTAATATCTCAACCGGGAACAGTTTTGTACTTTATGTTCTTTGTATGATCAACTTTTTTTTTTCTTTGTCAGTTTGGCTTCATGGAGCCTATTAAACAGACTGTGGAAAATAATCTTGATTCTTTTGCCTTTCAAAACTACCGCATGGGGGAAGTAAACCTTAGAGCTGTAGGTTGATGTGTTACTGTAATTCTGCGTGAAAATAACTCAACTGCTCAAAGCTCTTGGATGTCTCTGGAGGGCAACTGCAAATTGGCAGCTTAGTCCAAGTGAAGTTGTCTGGATAAGATGGTATGGCAGGATAAACTAATTTGGTTTTTTTTCTCGATTATTTTTCGTTCAAAGTCCACTTCTTTTGAAAAGCTGCCTGCCTGGTTTCCTAAAGATCTAAAGTCTAAAGATGGGTTTTTGGCCCAGTGAATCCTGTACATGTTTCAAAACCATTTTAAAGAGATGTTGACAGACAACTTCATAGTGCACTGAGATCATACCTCTAGTGGGGTTTGATAATTAGACCTTGAAGTGGCGCATGGAAATGCTGGGAAAAACATCAGCTGGTGTCTGGTCATGTTAATGCTTCATTACATTCAAGAGGTCAGCTACTTCAAAATCCTACAAGTCCTTGGAGAGCGAAGTGTTGCGCCTACCAACAAGTGCTCATCAGAGATGAAAGCTGCTCTCTTGCCTAGGTCATATGTGGAGAAAGTAGGCCAATGCACGTGAGGTAAAAATCTCCTTTTGCTTTGCTCACATCCTTCCAACTCAGTTCTCATTGTTTCCATGAATACCTTCAAGTTAGTCGCTGTGTTTAGTCCACTGCTTCAGATGTCGCCTACAAACATGCCATGGCCTCTTTCCCGATTCTGATTCTTACACAAAGTCCATTGAGGGAAAAAATGTTTCTATGAAGCTCCTCTGGATTTTAATGCTCCACCTGAGTCCACCCAAAAGAAAAGCATTGGCCTCTAAGTCATGGGTAGTATTGTGCTCAGTCCACTTCTGTTCACTGCATTAGTCCACAAATTTGCTCCAGTAATCTCCCACAGCAGTCCTATTTGATGTGTAAGGTGTCTAGACTGTATTCAGTTGTTTCTCTTTGTACCCTTACATTTGAATAAGTGGTGAGTTTTCAGACTCATGAATAGTGTTGCATGCATTTTATTGTGACTTGTGTCAAACATCAGTTTCCAGGCTTAATCCATTTCTCAATCTCGTTCTCTAGATTGAACGGACCGTTGGAGGGCTCTCTGGATCTCCTGACAGCTGAAGTGTGTGTGCAGCTTTAGATGGCAGTGACTGATGATGCTGATGCAGTTCAGGTAAACTCTTGTTTTTAAGGGCATGTTATTTTGTTTTTAAGGGCATGTTATTTTGGTGCCGTCCAGTTGTGCCAGGCTGATCCCAATCATTTGTTTGTCTTTGTTTGCAGGCCCATTGTGCAGCAGCAGTGGGGCGGCTGTGAGCAGTGGCTACACAGGAGGATCCTGCCAACTCAAAGGTTGATGCCTCTGAATAACAACAGTTGGCTTGCCTGAGAAACAGTTGTCAAAATGTTCTGGCTCCTGTTTAAAGTCCATGAAGTCCAAATGGCTGAGAAGCAGACAGGTTGATGGAACTGCTCCACTAGGGGCTGAATGTAATTTGAATCTAATAATAGAATAAACCCTCCAGACAGTGATGTGTGACATGTAAGATGGAGTACAGCAACAATTACAGTACAATTACAGCCACATGACACTTGAGCACTATTCTGCTGTTAAACTTGTAAAATGACTTTTCTAATAAAGCTTGCAGTGGATTAAATGTTTTTGTTTTTAATTCACACAATACCTTGTAGGCTAGATAGTCCAGGCAATCTAGCTAATTTTGGACCCAAAAATAGAATTAATTGTAATTAGGGCCGGGACTTTAACGCGTTATTTACGATTAATTAATTACACAAAAATTAACACGTTAAAAAAATTAACGCATTTTAATCGCACTTATTAAAAAAAATCGATTTTTTTCCCCAATTTTTTCAGAATTTTTTTTTTCTCACGTGTCTACATGCGGTGCGCCCGCACGCAAGAGAGGCGGCAGTTTGAGAGGCTGACTGGCAGAGATGAGACCGGTGAAACCCTAGCATGGTTATTTAAAACACCATCTCTGATCTCTGCCTGCACATAGATACACAGACACGGGCGCACGCTAAATGCCCTATATAGCGCTAATTGCTCAGCTGCAGCGCTACATTTATGACCTGTCACTGTCACAGGTGCAGCTCATCTCATTATGATAGGACTTCACCCTCAGAGCTCTGTCTTCAGACTGTCCCGACCTGTCCCTGAACATCACACAGGGACAACATGGAGCTGCCTGTGTGATTGGTTACTGAGTTGTATTAATGTTTACATCAGGCTGAGTTCAACAAATCAGTTTATGCTACTGTGATTTAAGTAGCCTAGTTAAATACTACAGTAATCATCATAGTGTATTGGAAGGAAAGACCATTTAATCTGTATGTATCAAATATCGATTAATGAATTAATCTATAATTTGCATCCCTAGTCTGTTGGTCTTGGTTAAGTTCCACCTTGAATGCTTAAGCTTATGTATTCAGTCATTCAATGATATACTAAAATCCATGTGAAAAAAATAAATAAATAAAATATTTATATGCTATTAAAATGCGATTAATTGTGATTAATTAATTACAAAGCCTCTAATTAATTCGATTAATTTTTTTAATCGAGTCCCAGCCCTAATTGTAATAGAATTTTTTTTCACCATACATCATTTCTATGATGTGTCCAGAACAACAAACTAAAAGTCCTAAGAAATCCTAGTTGGGGAAATACATTTAATTCTCATCAATATTGATTTACTGTATAAAGTCTGGTGCCAATAAGGTCAGAAAATAATGCACCCCAATGGGGCTGTATTACTGCTATCACAATGAAAGTATACATGAAAAGTAACATTTTTTGGATTACAAGTTTCTTGGAAAATGAATTTGAATATGCAAATTAGCTCAACACTAATTGACTTATGGTCAAGAAGCCATAAAGCCGCAAGCAGCAAAAATGGGCCAAATAACTTAGTTCTTAGTCCTGCTCATATGTTGTTGTCATAACAGCATATACGTATAACATATCATCTTCTGATGTTCTCTGCAAACTGGGGGGAAAGTCATTAGGTAAGGCTTGTTCGCTAATAAAAAAAAAAATTTAGAAAGCAACTGGAGACAAGACTGTGCAATCAATTCTTAAGGTCAATATAAGTCTTTTTGTGGCAACTAGTGACCCAGGTAAATGTGGCAAGTGACATCAAATTGTGTGTATGCATAGGTCAAGTGTGGCAAGTGACTTCACTCAGATTGTGTGTATGCATAGGTTAACTTACTGAATGGACAGTTATTAGTTATTTGGCCCCTGTTTTTGCTGCTTGCAGCTTTATGGCTTCTTGACCGTAAGTCAATTAGTGTTGAGCTCATTTGCATATTTAAATTAATTTCCCAAGAAACTTGGAATACAGAAATGTTACTTTTCATGTATACTTTTATTGTGTGAAGATTGATTGTGGTAGGAGTAAAGGGGGGAGGGGGGAGCCTATTCGGGTGTATTTTGGGCATATTCCATTAGTGTATTGCTCATTTGCATATTCAAATTCATTTTCAAAGAAACTTGTAATCCAAAAAATGTTACATTTCATAGATACTTTCATTGTGTAAAGTTTCATTGTGATAGGAGTAAAGGAAAAAAAATAGCCCCATTGGGGTGTATTGTTTTCTGGCCTTATTGGCACCATGACTTTGTATAGTAAATCAATCTGGGATTGATGAGAATTACATATTTCCCCAACTAGGATTTCTTAAGACTTTGTTGTTGTATGTTGTTCTGGACACCTCATAGAAATGATGTATGGTGGAAAAAAATTCTATTACAATAAGTCTGTCGCAAAACGCTATTTGCCTGGACTAAGATGTACTTTTTCTTTTAAAGTGAGGTGCTGCTGACAATGACCTGGTGCTAGCTGTGTGAGGGGAGTAATTGGGAGTTGGATCCAAAACAATGTCTTCACAGGATCAGATTAGACCTCAACTCTTGGAAGATTTGAGTTTAAAACGTGGTCGTGAAAATTCTCTTTAACGTTGACCAAATTTAATTAACGTAACTGTCCCAAGTCATATTTGTTTCCTCACGCAGTAGTTGATACACAAAATCTCCACAGCCAACATGCCAGTTGGCTATGTTGCAGTTTAATTAATCTGTACATGGATGCATGCATACGTTAGTGAGGGACACCCATGGTAGGCAGAATTCCTACTTTCAGTTTAATAGATGTATATAATGCTTCAATATCCCTGATGCATTTATGAGCAATGAGCATTTTGAATTTTGCTGGTCAGGTTGGAATTTAAAACATATTTAGGTAACATTAGTCTCTTGTGTGAAATGGGGCACACTGGCAAAACTTCAGTATACCTTAAAACTGTTCTCAGGTACACTGCTGATGTACAGACTTCATGTTTACCATAGGATATGATTTTCTCTATCAGGTTTATGAACTTGAGAATAATGACAGGTAAACCAGGGTGAGGTACAGAAAAAAAGATAAGTTTAATATGAACATTTACAAGCTGGACCGAGCGAGGACTCAGGTCCACACAGCACTGACTGTGGAAGGTGGTGGAGCACAGGACGCCGTTGGTCTTGGTGGTGCTTACACGTACCACAAGAACCCGAAACGCTTGTGCAAAAGCTCCTCGCGGGGCCGGAGGTTGAACAGCTCCTCTGACACGGGAGTGACCCAGCGGTCTGTGTGGAAGACGCTCTCACCGACCTGCATGAGACACAAGGTTTGCAACATTAAAGAAGAGCTGATGTTGACCTGCATCTAGATCTGATGACAGCTGCTCCTCTTATTGGCCTCTACAAATACATATGACTGCAACAGAAGAGCTGTTGCATTCATGTCAAACTACCAGACAGACACATTAAGAATATAAAGAATAACGATAAAGATATAACATTCATTACTCAACAAAAACAGTTATAGTCAAAGCTACATCATTTTCAAAATCCTAAATTGAATGTCTTGTTTTTTAAATATCTGTTACTTATTAATTATATTAATTTTTTTTAACTTTTTCTTTTGGAGAGGGCTCAATCAAATAATCACCTTTTTTTGTCAACTCTTTCAACTAGAAAATGTTAGAGACTAGAAAACTAGAAAATACATTTCCTGAAGAAAATATGTGTGAATGCTGAAGGCCGAACGCCATTGCTGAAGAAATGCTGAAAGGCTCAATCACAGAAAAGTAGCACTTGTAGGTTGAGAGATGAATGGTTTTAACAGTAGAAATGTTAAAAATGCAGACAGAAATGTTGAAAATCCTGTTGGTAAAGTTGAAGTCTGCTCAAATACACTGGGAACTGGACAAACATTATTGAAGCCATGCTAACGCAGCTGGAGCAATAGTTGGAAGATTTAAAGTAGAATTTGTAAGAACAAGGTTGATTGATATGAAATGGTTGTAAAAGACCTGAAATGTTGACGATGAGTTTTAAAAAAATATTAAACTATGTACAAAACATGAAGTCCTAAACTGGTTGAAATTGCCCCAAAGGAATAAAATCATTGACCTGCTGATTAATATGCACAAGAACAGATCAAGTAGCAGAGAAAAAAACAAAACAAGGTTTCAGTCTGTGGCTCCACCATTGCTACAGGGTCTCTGTCAACATGGGAATCAAACATACAACCTGAATATCAAGAGTCACATAGAGCTAATCAGACAGACACATGATCACACATCTCTCTCTGAACACTGACATTAGGAAGCTGTTTATATGTGTGTGGATGTTTGTTAGACTTTAATCATAGTGATGTATTGGGAAAAAAAACTGTAAAAAGTTTGATTGACACCAGAGTCAATCAGTCAATATCCTGGTATGAATCTAATGAGTATGTGAGGACATCTATGTTGTACTGCACCTTTGCATTGGTGTGTAGGGTATGTGACCAATATGGTTAAGAAAAAGAAAGAAAGAAAGAAAAATAAAACTTGGGAGAGACCTGCGCAGGGTGGTGGAGCAGGTCTATTCCAAGTTTTATTTTTATTTTCACACCAACCAAAAGTCAAAAACTCAAAGAGAACATTTATTTTCTTTACCTTCCAGCCTGGAACGTCCTTCATGATAACCGCCTCCTCTTCTAAATTTTCCCTCATCATTCGTAAGGTCCTGGTCAGAGTGAAAATTCAGCCGTTACATAAATAACTCGTCTGTGTTTGTTACCACTGGACTGTAACTCTAAATGTGTCTGTTTGCGTGTGTTACTTTTCCACTGTTACCTTCGATCTTGCTCTGCCTGCAGCAGGGGCATCATGGCTATCCGGGCCTCCATCTCCTCAATCTGCAGGCGTCTGAGGTACACAAACACATTACATCACCATCAGTCTTGGCTCGTCTGTAAACATTAGTCAGAGTTTGAGCATGAACAAAATTCAAAACACAAAATAGCTTCCTACCTCCTCTCTCTATTCCACCTAAATAGCCTCCAGTATCCAAACACCATGATGCCAATGCCGATGCCGAACATGCTATATCCTGTTGGTCAAAGAATGTGTTAGTCACAGTGTAGAGCAGCGTAGTATTTTACCTCAAATGATTCAGAGTTGGGTTTTAAAAAACATCTCTCACCCACATCAAACTAGACCCTAACCTGTCTACATTATTGATGGAACTGTTGCTTGTTTGGACATGCATCAAAGTTAATGACAGAGCTACAAGAATAGCAAGTTCCTCAACTTGTGCGTTCACCAGCTGTTGTGACGGAATAAATTAATCTGCACTGGGTTGTCTGTAAGATTTGTGGCTGACGCTCTGGTAAGGCATAGATGGCAAACCATCTGCATGTTGCACAGAGGATCGGGGGAATCAGGGGCTGTGACCCCCAGACTGGACGGTGGCTCTAGATTACAATGTTTAAGGTCCCTGTCGTGATGAGTGCAGCCCTGGGATACTGTGCAAAACCCTCAAAACTTACAGTGCTCCAGTGTTAGATGACTGGAGCTTGGGGAAGACATTTACCACCCCCAGGTGGTAGCGAGAGGGAAATTTGTGCTGATCTGATTACAGCTGCTACTCTGCTGTGTGAGGATTTGCAAAAACAAAACTGACTTGCAACCAGTCACGTGCTGCTGTTGACCTGACACATTGTTCAGGTAAACATACTTCTATGATCTGTCATATTAATACCAAAGCAGTTCTCAAAAGTGCCCCCAGCTGCATCAGCTTATCCTTACAGATGAGTGACAAGTCTGCAAAGGCTACTACTGTCCTTGCATCTTCTGCAGCTGTAAATGTTGCAATCTGTGGTGGAGACATCTTTTAATAACTGAGGTAATTGTGCTTCGTATTCTTTTATGCTTCAGGCTTGTCAGTGTTATGAATAACTGGCCAAAATAAAATTCAATCTAACCTCATTCATGACTGTGATAGTCGCAGCACCTGCTGTGTGGGTGACAGAAGTTTGCAACACAAATAATCACAGCTGGATCGAGCTGGTAGTGTTAAACTGCATTTGTTTTCTCTTTTAATACATTAAAATGTCTGCATTTCTGCAACATTTGTACCACGATTGCACTGTAACTTATCAAAAAACATTAGTGGCAGGCAGTAGCTGAATGTGTGACCAGGAAAGGGTCCAAATTTGGGGTAAAAACTAGATACAGTCTCGCTGTCAATGTTTCTTTGTGCTCCTATATTAACCATATTGTAGTAACAGATTTAAGTGAAGCACCAGTTTCAGACAAAATGATTCCGTCTTTCACACAGTATCAGAGTTGCCCATGTTAAACGACAGGATCTGGAAAAGTGGCATTTAATAAACTTTAGACTGTATCTCTATGTAGAAAAATATAAGTGAACCTGCAATGAAATCAAGTGTCAGCGTTAGCTAGTTAGAGGATAACTATTAACAGTCAGGAATAATTAACGAGAAACATTTCATTTGACACTTTAACATGTTATAGACAATCCTATTACACAGTCAAATGATTAGAGAATCAATTTAATTCCCACCAACAATTTAAACATCATAATTTCAGCAGATTAGCTCCTGTTTCTGTCCCACCGGCGCTAACCCGTTAGCATTAGCCGCTGTTGTCACGCAGCCTGCGCCTCTGCCACAACTCCTTTATGTACATAAAATATTCAGCAAACAGCGTAAGGGATGCATGTACCCGAAAGTCCTCGTTTCGGTAGATTTCTCTTGTAATCAAACGCGGCATAGCCTCCCGGAGGAGGCATGTCCTGCTTCACCTTGGACCCCGCCATCTTGCTCCAGCCTTCCCCAAAACACGCTGCTGACGTCGGCGAAGGACGCTTCTTCGCCGGTGCGGACAAGCAGCAGCTGCAGCGCCGCTCTGCCGCTCTGCCGCCCCCAGCGGCCAACACGGACACTCACATGCTTTACTTTACCCACACAGTGTCTGTTCTAGGACAACCAGTTAACAGACTTTATATTCATCATGTACACATGATGTATTCTGTATTCTGCGGCAGCTGAAGAAGTGTCATCTCCCTGTGAAGATGCTGGTGAACTTCTACACTGCCACCATCGAATCCATCCTCACATCCTCCATGACAGTCTGGTGTGCTGCAGCCACAGGCCAAACTGCAGCGTGTCATTCACTCTGCAGAGAGGGTGATTGGCTGCAGCCTCCCATCTCTTCAGGAGCTGTACATCTCCAGGACCCGGAGACCAGAGCCAGAATTGTTGCTGACCCCTCTCACCCTGGACACAAACTCTTCCAGTCCCTCCCCTCTGGCAAAAGGCCCCGGTCCATCCGGACCAGGACCTCACGCCACAAGAACAGTTTCTTCCCCTCTACAGTTAGCCTATTGAACAATGGCCCAGCTCCCCCTAATTAATTAACATATATAGTATATGTGTATTTCCTTTTTGCATATAGTATATGCGTATCTTTTACACTAGTATATTTTAATTCATTCTTTTTTATTATTTAAATTCTTAATTCTCTAAATTCTGATTTTATTCTATTTTTTGTACTTTTATGTTTGCACTTGACACCAAGACAAGTTCCTCGTGCTGTAAACTGACCTTTACTGCTCTTGGCAATAAAACAGTTCTGATTCTGATTCTGAACTAAAATGTATGTAACCCTCTTCTGACTATTTGCATTCCACGTAATTTCATGCTTTCCTTTTATTTGCAACTTCTTGCCCTGTAGGATACTGATCTGATGACTTCTCTATGACATTACTTAACTAGTTAACTCCAATAAACAATTCATGTCAAGGTCATATTAAATGTTAGAGTTATATTATCCAACCATAAATGAAAACAAGAGTCTAAAATTTATAATTTTTATTATTTCTTTAGGAGCTAGGAAAAAAAGTAAACCAAATAAATTTTAACATAACTTTGTACAATGCAATTAATACCAGGAAGCAGAGAAATTATGCAATATGGTGAGAGGTACAAGATAAAATTGTATTCCAGGGTCTTGGTAACTGGGACATGTTCCCTTTAACAACTGATTCAGGACTGTATTTTATATGTATTTGCTGGATATTGCATGAATTATGGTTGTATTAATCAGAGGCAAGATCGCTGGCTCCAGTGTGGCAAAGCCAGCTCCTTCAGCGTTTGCATTATCTCAGCAATGACTTAACACTCAAAAATAATCTTACAATGTTGACATTAATATAAAATAAGCAAATTACAGATGGTAATTACAGATGACTTAAGCAATGACACCATGCTTCTTCAGCTAAGGTGCAAAATGAACAGAGGGGTTAAGGGTAGGCATGCTGTTAAACAGGAAAAAAAAATACAAAGCTAGAATGAACTCTTCATTTGTGGAAACCACAATATACTGAGTGATTTTTAACATCGGTCAAAAAGAAAAAAAACAAAACAAAATAACTTACTGTAAATACAAAATATTCAAAATTCAAACCTTTGACTACAGGGGTGATGTGTTGAAAAGTTTACAACTCAGTTACTTTGTTTTTGCTTATGATAAATGTATTTTGAAGGTGAACCCATGGGTATGTATGACTATAAGCATTCAAGTGTCAAAAGGTTGGATCAGTTTGACCCACATCATGGCAGAAAGGGCTGACAAGCCCAGAACAGAGCACTCTTTTATTCAAGTACTCGCTGCTGACATAGCCTCAAACCGCACCATTATTTATCTACCCAGTCTGGAGGACAGAAGTAACCCGGGGGGGAAGCCCTTCAAGTATTTGCTTTCTCTTTGCCTCAATCAAATCAAAATAGTTTCTGCACAATTACCAAAGAACAGTGAACCTCAAAATAAACAACAGAACATAGGAAAACTAAAATAACAATAAAAGATAGGTAAGGAAGGAACTTTTTTTTTTCCACTTTGAGAGATTGTATTTGCTTAACAGTCCTCCAGGGGGTGCTGTTGACCTTATTATTGGAGCTGAGGAACCTCAACAGAAACTAATAGTGAACAGAAGAGCATTGAAGTTATTTCCAAGTGTTTGCGGCTTGTGAGATCGATGGGCGAGAGGGGATCATGTCCAGCAGGTACTCCCTCTGACGAGCGTCCACGGAGGCTGGCGTCTTGTGGCCTGTCAGGCTGGGGTTCACATAGGCCATGGTCACTCCTGTGAACATGCAACAGAGCAGCAGGTAAGGGTGTGGAGCAAGCCTGTAGCTGTTCTTCTTTCAGAGTTCAACAAGAAAAGAAAAAAGCTGTTTGATTTTGTGTGAAACTGGATAATTAGCCACACATACCCCAACAACGAACAGACAGACAAAAGGAAAATGACAGAAGTTCTACTCTAAGGTACAGCAGTGACACCGAGGAAAACATAATCCACCACTGAGGGAGTACAGGAAGATGGAGATCATTTGTAGATGGGGAACTGGAGAGTGAGATTGCCTTGTCCGAAAACATTTCCTCCTGCCTTCACCTTTTCCTCTAATGTGTGTGATTATTCTACATGTATGCACCTTGGTAAATGATTCCTTCAGATTAGAAAATCTTCCAATTTAGGATGTTGTAAGGATTGCTTTTGGACCAGACAGGAATTTGAAAGGAGAGTAGATGTCAGGCGCCAGAGTCGGGCTGGTATTCATGTGAGTCTACCTGTGTTGGTGTTGCTCTGCTTCTTCCATGCAGTGGATGAGGCACTACCTCCGCTGACATTCCTGCGGCCGCCGAGTCCACTGCTGCTCACCTTTGAACTCTGGACAGAGTGGTGGTGAGAAACATGGGCATGCTTACCTGGCCGGCTGACCAAAGCCGCGGCCGCCACTGCACTCTGCAGCTGGGAGGAGGAGGAGAAGGAATGGGGGACACCCCTCACCCCCACTGATGAGACACCGTGGGACAGCTGGCCCTGGGAGCTCTGAATGGACACACAGACACACACAGATGGGTTTTGAGCAGTGTTGGGCACATTACTTTAAAAAAGTAATTAGTTATATAGCTACTAGTTACTTTCCCCAAAAGGTAATTGAGTTATTATCTGAATTACTACATTAAAAAAGTAACTAATTACCAGGATAAGTAACTATTGCATTACTTTTTTATAAAATGTGTCAAATATGTCAAATTACTTGGACTCGCCCCCCTAACCAACTAACCAACTCACTCAGTATTCATATACTGAGTGAGTTGGTTAGTTCCAGATAAACGTCTTTTTTCCAACTAGTTGATGGACTGTGTATAAAACGTACACTTTTATTGTCAGTAACGGCATTATAACGGGGGAAACAGTCACTTTTTTGATAAATCACTACTGAAAAAAGTAGCGTCGTTAGTAAGGCCGTTATTTAATAACGCCATTATTCCCATCACTGGTTTTGACTTGTACTGGCACTGATTGTGTTACTGAAAACGGATTCCAACCTGCTTGATGGAGTGATGGTGAAGGATGTTTCCTCCTCGGCTGGCCTGGTGCTGCTGGTGGTGGTGGTGGTGGTGGTGGTGGTGGAGGGAGGACGCTCTGGCCTGAGCCTGCTTCAGCTGCTGAGACACCAGCTGCTCCGCCTTCAGCGATGAAGAGGCAGATGAAGAGGATGAGGAGCTACTGTGTGAGATCGCTGAGGATGTCTGCTGAATGATTCGCTGCTCTATTTCCTGCTCTTGTTGCAGTGCTTTGACAAACGCAGCTTTCAGCCTATTGGTGTGCTCGGCCTTCAGAGCCTTTTTCTGATTGGAGGACATGCAGTCTTCACAGAGCATTACTCCTCCTTTAGTCTTGTCCTGCCTCCAGCGGCAGGTGAAGTCAGTATTGCATTGAGTGCAGATGTAAGGGTCTCTGGTAACGGGCTTGGACAGCGCTACACCTGTCTTCCCTGTATGGAGAGAGATGGCAACAGATTATCTGACTGATCGTTTTAATTTCTGTGTTTCTGCCGACAAAACGGAAAACCGACGCACCTCTGTGGATGGTGTCCATCAGATTCTGTACCACTTCTTCCAGCCCCACCAGGTAAATAAACTCGTTATTGGCTGCTGAGGGCAGGAAGTTGAACTCTGGGGCAGGGGGTTTTGGTGGGGGGATCTCCAGAAGGGTCTTCTCCAGTTGTTTTCGCAGGGCAAGTTTAGCTGCAGCTTGGCGACTGGCTGGAGAGTCATTCATGTTCACCACAGACACACCGCTGCTTCCTGAGGAGGAGCCCTTCAAACTGGATGGCGAGGCCTTTGACGCGGGCAGAAACAGGAAGAAAAATAAATCAACATAACAGTCTTGATGTTCATCAACTTTTCATTAGTTATAAGGTGTTTGAGTATCTGTACAGTATTATTTGGGGGGATACTGATTACTTTCACTCCACTACATTTCTATTGATGCTCTCGTTACTCACCGATTTTACTCTTACTTTAGCTAATGAATTTTCTTTCTTTTTTTGCTAAATTCTGATCCAAAGAAAACAAACCATTTCTGCTGATTGCGTATGATTTGTCTTCGCTGTATCGCTGTACCTGTACTACCTGTTCTACATCACTTGTACTACATCGCGCTCCACCGTTGCTGGCTCTCGTGCATTAGCGGTGTTGCTTCGGCAGAGTATATCGATAGAGAATTTAACACACTTTTTTCTTTTAGTTTGTTTTGTTAAAGCAGAAGTAAGCGATATTTTTGTGTTAATATAAGTCTTAAATAGTTATATCTTCCGACCGCAATCACTTACATAGAGTGTTTGGACCGAAACATGGGTCTGTCAGTCACTCTGCTCTGCTCTGGGCCGAGGAGAAAACTTTTCTCGTATCCTACAAGTTTTATCCAATGAGGAGAGAGAACGGCATGAAGGGCTGTGTGTGCAGCCAAGGGATGCGCCTGAATGTGGTGACGTAGGGACGAGGACCAATAGATCCATGACGAGGGTGGGGGCTGCTAACTCCATCGGCTGACAAGACGTTATGGTGCGTTCAAGGCAACCCGTAACTCGTGTTACGAGTGGCCGTTATAGTGACTTTCACTGGTAAAACAGGTCGGAAAAACACGAGTGGGTTGCCTGGAACGCTACAAAGTCGTGAGTCGTGACTTGAAGCTGTAATTTACGGTTTCAAAAGCCTGCCTGGAACGCAGCATTAGCCAAAACGACCGGATCGCTTACTTCTGCTTTAAGTGACAACAAAGGCGCAAGTGAGAGATAAAAAAAGGATATTCAGCAGCAGCAGAAATCGTAATATTCTGCCCAGCAGCACACCAATTGAAATGACTGTTTAAATCATGCTTTCACATTTTCTGTGCTCAGCAGCTATTTGTGGTTGTTCCCATTATTTTGGAGCCAACGTACAGATTGTTTTGTGGCAGAATCTGCCGCAGTGTATTCTTAATTGCATTTACAACGATGAAAATGATGTCTGGAGCTCAGACAGTTGAAGCCTTGTTTAAACCTTCTGTGACAGTCCAGTTAGTGGTAGCCTATATAGGTCTATATTGGTGATATGATTATTATAGCTCAGACTCATTTGGATCAGTGTTGCTGATGCACACACATGCCTGTGCCAGTCAAAATCTGAAACTGCAAATGTAACTTGTTACTTTATTTCTCTGTTATGCTCATATGCTGAGTCAGAGGTGGACATTCATTTAAATGAGCAGAAAAATGTTTGAAGTTTAACTACAGCCACAGACAGTTTTGCTCCCAGGTCACTTAGTTAACCACGAGTTAATGTTAAACTCATTCGACAATTTATCTAAATGTGTATCCAAATTTTCTTCTCTGTTAGCTAGATAGTAAAATGTAAGTACTTAGTTTATCTGACTAATCAAATGTTCTTAATCAAATGTTCACAGTTTCCTTGAGTCTGGCAGCAGACATGGTACTTGTTGACACATGCATGCCACTTGATGAATGTAAACAAAATTATGCAAATATTGTAACATAAGGTAAAATGACAACTGTGCAGAGCAGCGCTAGAAAGACACTTGATCTCGAAGGAGGACAGACACCTGACGAGAGAAACCCTCAATGAGGAAATACATGTCTGGACAGGCTAATGTTAGCTAGTTAAAGCTAGCTTCATGTTTGGCTGATTTTTCATGATTCATCCCCTTCTTTAAGTGCGGCTCCAACTGCACACTGCAAAGATATTTCCATGACTTATTATGATGAACCATGTATTTCTAGTAATCGTGAACCTGGACATCGGGACAAGAGCATCTATAGCCGTCTTTTCTTCATTTGTCAACACAACAAAAGAGCCACTTTCCTTTTTCTTGATTGTAAGTACAGATCTAGCCATCTTTGATGATGAGAACTGCTGAGGAAGTGGCTCTATACAGCTAAGTGCAGGTAACTGCAGCCACTGCAGCTGGATTCTTGCAAAACATGCTGCACCCTCTGTTGGTGGTTAGATCAGCAGGTAAGTAGGGCTTCTTATGAAGAAAAAAAACAGGTAGCAGAAGAGTAACATCTGTGTTTTTAACCAGAGATGCCCTTTATATTGTTATGATCAAAGCCACCAGACTCCACTGACAAAAAAAATAACTTTATCTAAAATAACATGAGTCTGGTGGTTTTGAAAAGAGCTGTATAACTGCAGTTATGGTTAAACAAGAAAGATCCATCTATGTAGGAATCCTATACACAAGGTTGTCTAAGGCGACCAAACATCCTCTTTTGCCCGGACATGTCCACTTTTCACGTCCTGTCCAGGGTAGGGGTGGGGGTTATGAATTTGTGAATATGTCCAGTTTTCATTGTTTAAAACTAGGCATGTACTTTAATTGATGGTGCTTTGCACAGCTTACTACAGTTTTTGGGTGTGTGAGAGCAAATGTCAGGCAGCATTGCCTCTCATTACAAACTGTTGAAGTGTGGGCACTGAGTGGGTGTGGACATACTGTATATCTTCCACATTGGATGGTAAAATCACTGCATTCCTTCTTTGTCTATTCAACTTAATTAACCTGTGAGGTACTGACCGGCATGTTAGCACTACTGCCGACTCTGATGAGTCCTGGCTGGACCATGCCTCTCTGGCCCTGGGCTGTAGGGGCCGAGGTCCTGGGGCCCAGCAGCAGAGGAGGCGGCCCTGAGCCCGAGCCCCCAGAGGCCGCCAACTGCTGCTGCTGCTGCTGGCGGAGAGCCTGGATCTGCTGTGGAGATACAGAGATGGGCTAACCAGGACAATGAGAGGGATGACATGGGGACGTCACAGACGAAGGTCGTGGTGGACAAGGAGGAGGGGGGCATCAAAAGCACCAAAGCAAAGGGCACACATAAAGAGAGAGAGGCGCAAAGACAGATCATAAGTGCTGCGTTTAAATGTAATTATTTCCCAGTTTGTCTTTAATGAAGAGTGAAAAACAGTATTACGATTGAATACCTCAGGCTATCATGACCCAGACAAATGTGTGATGTGGTTTTAAATATAAAATGTGGCATTTTAATATCTTTGCATATCAATATTACTAGGGATGTCCCGATACCACTTTTTCACTTCCGATACGATACCGATATTGCAGCCTTTAATATCGGCCCGATACCGATATTGATCCGATATTAGGGGTGGTGAAAAAAAACGATGATTTATATTTTTCAAATTCTAATACAAAGGAGATCCTCCTGTTGCTGACTGACAGGCTGCCACTGTCATGTTCTTCTATGGGACAGACAGTAGTGAGCTTACTTTTGAACTGTAAAATATTAAAAAATAAACCTTATTTACAACTGTTATTGAATTACATAAATGTCAAACAAAAGGCAAAATCTTCTTGCTTCAACGTTTTATTTGTCACTCCAAATTGAAGATTATAGGCTAGCCTGCCCTACAGTAAAAATGGCATACGGGTCAATGACGTGACGCCTAAATATTCTGTCCGGCTGTATTTTTTTAAGTTAAAAAAAGGTTTAAATGTACAAAAATATACTAATCTATATGTAGTATGTCTCCCATATATGTAGTCACTTCAACTTTTCAAAAATCAGGAGTTATTTCTAATTTTTTTGTAATTTAAAGTGTCAAAATATCATGTGGTGCGACCGTCCAGCCCTGACTACTGTTTTGAAAACTTATTTGAAATTATTGTAAATCTATTACAATTTATTTTCTGCCCTATTTGGCATAATTTACAAAGTGTTTTGTATTCCTGTACAAAATTGCAAAGCTTTTGCAGTTATATTTCTTTCATAATATACAAATAAACTTTGTCCGCTCATATCCATTTCATTAAATATCATGTGGTGCGACCATCAAGAAATGACCACTATTGGAACTTTTATGTTGAAATCTACTCATGGACAGGGAGTTGTATCATCCACCATTTTGTCATAGAGCTATGGAAGCAGAAAGAAGGTTTGTGGCTCTCTCATTTAAAAAAAAAATGGAACCTTTTTAACGGCTGTAATGTTGTTGCCACATTTGGATATCATGTGGTATGACCTCAAAAAAAACAATTAATTTAAGTTTTTTTCCACAAATATCTATTTTAATTATAAATTCCATAGTGTCCTTTTGTGAAAAGCTAGCTAGCTTTGTTTATGTTGCTAATCTTGTTTTAGTAATATTTGACCGAACTTGAAAATGTCATGTGGTGCGACCAATTATCATGCGGTGCGACCACTGCAGATTGTTTTCCATCATAGATATATGACCTAGATTGGCAGTATTTGTGCTTTTTATATTGAATTGATGATTGATAAACATTAAGTACTTAATTTTTAGTATTATTTTGAATATTTTTTTGATATTTCATGAGTTATTTTGCTAATATTGCAGAAATAATGGTTAGTTCATTTTAGTAAAATATAAGAAAAAAAATATTAAAAGCATGCCATTTCACTTGGGTATTTATGCAGTTATTAGCAAAAATATAAATTATTATACCTATTTAACTCATTTTAATTAATTTTGACAGAGCCACTGCCAAGCGAAGTTAAAGGCGCTCGCCACAGGCAGCGTGTCAACTCTGACCCCACAGCAAGAGCAGAGTACCTTGCCAGGAGAAGAGAAAGATGTGTTAAAGGGATAGTTCAACAAATTGGCCCATTGTCATAATCCCTATGGTCATAGCAGTAGGTTTGTTACCTTTATTTGTTGGGGCAAGCTATTTTTAGAACGGCGGAGCAGAGCCGTAAGATGCTCAGAGCTACGCTACGGAGGCTCATGGGATTTCTTGGTTTCCCTCATCAAACTCATCAAATACACAATCCAACAACTCCACAACGCTCTGGTGGACAAGTTGTGACCTGCACATTCACCACGCTATGAGATAATAACACAACGTTACCACACAGAGTTGTTTTAGAGGGAAATTCATGCAAAACCACTGATGCACATTCCTGTCGTGGACAATTTCCCTCTACAACAACTCTGTGTGGTAACGTTGTGTTATTATCTCATAGTGTGGTGAATGTGCAGCTCACAACTTGTCCACCAGAGCGTTGTGGAGTTGTTGGATTGTGTATTTGATGAGTTTGATGAGGGAAACCAAGAAATCCCATGAGCCTCCGTAGCGTAGCTCTGAGCAGCGCACACACACACAGTTAGATTTTATCATGAAATCAAAAAATGTTAAAGCAGAAGTAAGCGATCCGGTCGTTTTAGCTAATGCTGCGTTCCAGGCAGGCTTTTGAAACCGTAAATTACAGCTTCAGGTCACAACTTACGACTTTGTAGCATTCCAGGCAACCCACTCGTGTTTTTCCGACCTGTTTTACCTGTGAAAGTCACTATAACGGCCACTCGTAACTTCTGACCCGTGAACTCGTACCAGATCGAACTGGTACGACTTCACAGGTCGGAAAAACACGAGTTACGAGTTGCCTTGAACGCACCATAACAGTCCTCGTCCCGACGTCACCACATGCACGGCGTCCCTTGGCTGCACACACAGCCCTGCATGCCGTTCTCTCTCCTCATTGGATAAAAACTGTAGGATACGATAAATGTTTTCTCCTCGGCTCAGAGCAGAGCAGAGGGACTGACAGACCCGTGTTTCGGTTCAAACACCCTATGTAAGTGATTGCTGTCGGAAGATACAACTAATTAAGACTTATATTAACACAAATATATCACTTCCTTCTGCTTTAATGAAAAGAAAAGAAATGTTTGCGTTGTTCATGCGAGGATTGGGCTAAGATTGGGCAAAGCTCAAAAAGGCCTGAGGTTAGCGGCACATACGCACACACACACACACAAACAAACACACGGTTAGATTTTTATCAATAAGTCAAAAAATGTTTATGAAATGAAATGTTTGTATTCATGTTGTTCACGCGAAGACTGATCAAAGACTGGGCCAAGATTGGGCAAAGTTCAAAAAGACCTGGGCCACGCACACACACGCGCACACACACGGTTAGATTTTTGTCAAAAAAATGTGAAATGTTTGTTTTCATGTTTGAAAGGTTAATAAAATATGGTTTCAATATGAAATTTGCTTGAAATTAATTATTTATTGGTAGCTTTAAATAGATTTTTAATGATACAATGTCTTTAGGTCATTTGGCGCGACCAAACATCATGTGGTGCGACCAATAATAACAATACCTAAATAAAATACAAACTAAAATAACTAATTTCTGTAACTTAAACATTAATAACTGATACAATATGCTTAAGTGAAAGGTATTTTTAAAACATTTTTATCAGTATTATGCAATTTAAAGAAAAAATTAGTCGGTCAACTACAATTAATATAGCGACTGTGACATTATAGAGCTAAAATATGAGAGTAGTATTTGCAAAAATTCAAATGAAATGCAAACACTTTGTTTCTATGTACTTGATATTACTGACTATTTGTAAAAAAATTATTAAGTATGTTAAGAAAATTTATTAATTTTCAGATAAATTATGGTCGCACCACATGACATTTTTTAAGGCCACGGGCGATTCATCTATATGAAAAAACAAAAATTAAACGTTATTTTTTGTATACACGACATCCTTGTTGTTTGAACAGTTGCAAAAGATATTCTTTTTTTTTTTTTTTTTTTAAATGGCATGTTGAAAATCCTTATACGTCATTGACCCATACATAAAATAAAAAGAGGAGTAAAGCAATATATTAAGCAGCAATATTTAAGCATCAAAGATGTTTAATCAAACCCACGTCGTTTGAAACAACGTTCAAAACACACAGCCAGTAACTAAGCATAAAGCCCGCTAGCTTAATGCTAACGTATAATGTAAAACGCCATAGACGGGCTAACAGAAATTAGCATCGTTAATTTAATTCTGGCTTCAGCACTGTTAACACGGCACAACATGTGGACCAGCTGGTCTTTGACCACCGACCCCGTCGGTAGTTAATGTGAACTGTACATTTAGAGCAATATAGCGCATTTACCGTTTATTACCGGGCAAGCGCGACCTGTCCATGCACCCGTGTCTGTGTGTGTGTGTGTGTGTGTGTGTGTGTGTGTGTGTGTGTGTGTGTGTGTGTGTGTGTGTGTGTGTGTGTGTACACGTACGTGCCACACAGTCGACATCACTTCTCCTTGATGAATCGCACACACGCTGTTGTTGTTGTGATCACGTGATCTCTGCATGCTGCAGCCGGGCGCTCTTCCTCTCTGTGGGCGGCGCACCAACATTAAGGTGCATTACCGCCACCTACTGTGTTGGAGTGCGAACGAGTCACCTAGTGATGTTCGATACCACAAATTTCCTTTCCGATCCGATACTGAGTAAAATTCAGGCTGGTATCGGCGATACCAATCCGATACCGATACTTTGTGCAAATGCACCTAATGTGCCTGGTAAATCTAATAAAATAAAAAAAAGTACTGTAATTTTAAGTCATAGCTTCCTAAGGATGCAAGACTTCAGAGTAACGTATTTATTTTAAACTCTGAACTATATTGAGGTAGTGGCCTCGTTTAGAATATAGCCGAAAATAGTGTTTCAAACACTAAAAAAAGAACATAAGTAAAATAATAAAACCATAAATTAAATAAGAATATGATAAACAAACATATATATTTTTTTAATTCATTCATTTATAATATTATTTATAATTTTCCCACAGATATTACAGACTTCGTCTTCACTGTTTGTGGCGCTGAAATAGCTCCACACCTGACTCCTTTCCGCTCCGCCATCGACTCTACACAGACTGACTTTGTGAGCAGGCGGAAGAAAAAGTAGTTCCTACCAACCGCGTGTCATTTAGACAAGATCTGAATAGTTTAGTTACTTTCCACTGTGTTCCTGTTAATGATATGCATAACCACAAATGACTGAAGTATCAAAAGTATCGATATTTTCATTTGAGTATCGATTCTAGAGCATACAGACCTGGTATCGGAAGTATCGATATTTCAGTATCGATCTGCACATCACTACTATTCATATGGGACAGAAGTGCTGGAGCGGAATAATGGACTGCTTTTATCGGAGCGTTTATATCGGAGATTTTAGATGCAGTCCGATATAATCCGATATTCGTTTTTTTGGCTGATATCGGACATAAATCCGATATCAATATCGGATCGGGACATCCCTAAATATTACCCCTATTAGTACCCCCGATGACTCACCTGTGCCCCTCTGACCAGAGGCGGCATGATGATCTGGGACCCATGTTTGGACGACACCTGCTGCCCTCCTCTCACCAGCGGTGGAGGGATGACTGTACCTGAGCTCCTGCCTGTCAAAATCTGGTCAGAGAACACCACCGTCAGAAACAATGTGACTGCGACAGTACGATGGCTTCATGCTGAGGGACATGTGTTGGAGCACTAACCTGCTGAGAGCCTTTATTGCTTGTAATTGTTCCACGGATTAGAGGAGGAGGAGCAGAGGAGCCAGACAGACCCGAGGGCTGGAAAAGATAATATATATAGATATATAAATACATAAATAAACAGAGAGAGCTTAAAGCGAGGCTGTGTGACTTTGTGTGACCATGTGCTGCTGTTTGCGTTACCTTCTGCAGAGTGTCCCTCTGTATCTGGCTCTGTCGGAGTTTCTTCAGCAGGACCAGTTTGGCCTCCTCCAGTCTCAGCTCCTCCTTCAGCTGCTTAATGATGCGCTCCCTCTCCGCTGGGCTGCTCTTCTGCACTCAACAGATCACAACATCACATTCACCACCACCCACTGTACAAAAAAGGACAAACCACTTCCCAGGCACTGAAATGTGACGTGCTGTGCCATGTTTTCAGGCGCTCTGACTTTACACATCCAGTGAGTAACTACAACTTCATAGATTAGAAAATGGCCGTTTCACACCTAGTACTACCTTCCTGTGTCCACGTTTTAATTTGTGAAAAAGCCTAGGCATGGGTTACAATTTAAACTTCAATTTAAGGATCCGTCTCATGCATTTATGTTGTTGGGTCTCACCATGAGCAGGTCAGTGTCCAGTTCCTTGAAGTGGCTCAGGCCATTCATCGGAGGACTCGGGGAGTCATTATCTGACAAGATGATCACATCATCATCATCATCTTCAGGGGACGGAGGGCGCTTCTCCCTTTTTATACTGCAGGACACAAGAGGATTGATGACAGTCAAACTTAGATTTCAGTATTTCATAAATAAAAAGCACTCACTGCTGTACGTCATGGGAGTGAAACGGGATTATTATGTAGAGTTACGCAAATAAAATATTGGCTGTTTTCTGCTGTTTGAAAGGCCATTTAATCAAATTTAACTGTTTAATATTCACTTCCCCACTTTTATTTCCCCTTAAGTACATTTAAAGATGGTTTAAGGATGTTTTTTAAGGATTAAGGACATTTTGCATTATCAGCTCATTCCAGCTCTTTAGTGAAGCTTTGTGATACAAAACATTCAAATCGAAGACTTCGTGTTGATATTTTTGTTGTCTTGTGCATCATTTTAAACCCATTTCCCCAAAGATTCACACATATTTTATACATTTGAAAATCTTGTTGAGACTATAAAAAAATGTTATTTCAGTGTTAGAACAGCGTGAGTTGGCCCCATCAGTAACATCCGTGTTCACCGAGGTCTGCTCCTCATCACAATCATATTTTATGACCGTGGGTTGATTCGTTGCGGTAAAAACCTAACAAGTCCAGACATCTCCTCACAAAGCCTCTCTTCATGTTGATTCTCCTCCGTCAACGACAGAGCGGGGAGGGGTCGGGCAAGGTGGGAGTTAAAGCTCTGGTAAAGGTCTTTAAGTCACAATGAAAAGGCTGTTTGAGAGCACAAGCTATTGAAACAGGATATTGTGGCAGGATATAATGCACGTCTGAGGCGTTCAGGGTTAACTACATACAAGGCCTGCTGAGGAAAGTGGGATCCTTGGAGGCGGATTGGATAAACCATCACCTCTGTTGTCGGTGATTATCATGTGATAAAGCAACATTTTATACTTAACTCCTCCCAACGCATACTGTAAAGCCTCCACTGCAACGCAACTAGTTCAACTGCAGGCCAATATGTGCGAGCGGATGACCTAAATTCTTTGACTAGTGACACTCGCACACTGAAGAACATGAGTAATGTTCCCATAAAAAACAAGGAGGGCTTGTGATCACACAGATTTATGCATTTCTATGATGCATAAGAAGTCGTTAAAGTCAACGCATGACAATGTGAGGCCTGTCTCTCCTCCTTGTGTGTGTGTGTGTGTGTGTGTGTGTTGGTCTCTCTCCTCGGGGCTTAGCGCCATCATCACTTCCTGTGGATTAATCACTACTCTTCCAAAGAAGTCACATGACCTCAAAGTCATCATCACGTGACACACTCACTAACCCCCCACCCCACCCCACCCCTCCCCTCCCCTCCCTCCCTTCCTCCCTCCCCTCCCCTCACTGTTCCTTCCACGGTTGAAACCATGGCAACAACCGGCTGGAACCGGTTTGTGACACACGGCTTCATTTTGTGTGTGTGAGGGGAGTTTTAGGGTTCAGGTGGTGAGTGGGGGGAAAATGGAGGTAGACCAAGAGAGAAAGTTAAACAGCACCTCTGAGCAGCCCACTCCCCACCTCCCCACCTCCCCACTCTCTCCCATACACAGTAAGTTTAAAGAACAGCATGGTTATAAAAGTCACTTTAAATATCTGTAGGTCTTTTTAGATTTTCAGGTCAGGTTTTAAATCTCTGCTCAGAACTCATTTCTATCGGAAAGCCTTCCCTGATTTTATTTGATGTCACTTAATTGTCTTGGTTTTCATTTTAATTGTTTTCACTTGGAAAGCACTTTGTAACATTTGTTTTGAAAAGTGCTATATAAATAAAGTTTAATATCGTTATTATTATTTAGATTTTAATTTATTTCATCCGCCCTCTTATAAATCCACACAAGTTGGTTTCATTGAACAAAAAAAATCAGACAAGAAGCTTCTAGAAGACGCAGACAGCCTCTAGGTAGCTGATTTACTGCACATTCACTTCATGTGGTTGTTGTCACATATGGCGCTTTTCCACTACACAGTCACGGAACGGAGGGGCACGGCACGGCTCGGCTCGGTAAAGGTGCTGTTCCACTACAGCTGAGTTCTTCTAGTACCTCCTCAGCGGGGGCGGGGTCGACACGGGGTGGTCGCGGGGCCGCATTGTCCGTGTCTCTTTTTTCGATCCACTCGTCAGCTCCAAACTCACTCGTCTGCACCTCGATTACGGACCACAGTCTGGTTTAACACACAGCAACATTTAACTCGGGTGAAGGAATAACAACAGTCTTGATACAGATCAGCTGGCGCTGTTGCCGCTCTGTTTTTGAAATTTCCACGTTTGATTCTCATGTCGGACGTAGCGCTCGCACTCTTGCAGTGATGACGCTCTGTCCAATCAGTGGAAGGCAGTCGGCTGATGTCACGTTTTAATATCGCTTCAGCTCGCTTGGAACCAGGGCCGAGGAGGTACTAAAAATGGTACCTGGTACCAGGTACTAGGGCTGGTGGAAAAGCAAAAAAAGCGTGCCGTGCCGTGCCGTGCCGTGCTAGTGGAAAAGCGCCAATAGTTTACCATGAACTGGTCCTTACCCTCTGGAGGTGCTCATGTCCACCGGCTGCTCCCCCGTCTGAACTTCCACTTTAATGGTGGCCTTCACCTCGCCTGCAGCCAGCAGCCCGCTGGACGCCTTCGGCTCCGTCGGCCGGACCCGGCTCCTCGTATCCATGGCCTGCTCCGTCTTCACCTTGCTGCCTTTGTCATTGCACTCAGTCCTATTGTCTGAGTCGGGTTTAACCGCCATCTCCTGATCATCCTTCGCCGGCGGGGAGGCCAGAGGTGACACGACAGACAATGGCAACCGGTTCTGATCCTGTTCCTTCTCGGGCTCTGGTCCGCTGCTTATCCGGCTCTGATCATCCTCCTCGACCAGAGCTGGGTCGGGTTTTGGTTTTGCCTGTGCTTCTTCTGTGGGTTCAGATGGGTCCAATTTGGGCTTTTTGTTTTCATTTTCAGCATCGGGGTTTTCCGCAGACTGCGGAGTAGCCTCCCTCTCCAGCGCCCTCTTCTGGCTGCGCGTCTGGCGGACAGCCTCCTCAGACATCCCCTGCACACAACGGAAGAAATAATTGTTTAATCTGAACTGTTATCTATACAAACAGGATCAAAGCTGCAGAAAATCTGAATTTCAGTCTTTTCCCAAACCAAAGCTCAGAGCAGAGTCTTGTCACATTTCATCACAACAGCTCAACCCAGACCACAGAGAACTGACATAGGCCAGCTTATGATTATTAAGACATGAAAGCTTAACATGCAATGAACTGCATGAGTAAATGCTGGATATAGGTTCAACTAAAGATTCCTTACATTGAAAATGTTTTAAGGGAGTTAATATCTAAGTTACACCTAATGAAGTTGAAGGAAACTCTTGAAATTCAGAAATAAGGCTGATTGTAGCCATTTTAAACTTCACAGCTGTGCTGCACAATTTTTTACAAGGACAATTTAGGATATGACTGGGTGCCACATTTCATTACTGTGATGTTGACATTGTGCAACAAACCTACATGAAGGAGCTATTACCCAATAACAAATTGCGTTATCCATTTTCCTGTGGGTGCAGGTTTAGGCTGAGTGTACGCCTTTCATTTGAACTTCAATAGACAAAACTGACCTTGAATCAGCTGCATGGGACACACAGTGATGTGGTGACCAGACAAAACATGGTGAATTAGTACTGCACATGACCAAGATGTTGACTCAAGTATAGAAATGTATTTAAAAAATTGGGAATCTAAACCAAACAACGGGAAAAATGTTGCAGTCAGACGTCAAACAGCTGCAAGAACATGACAATGCTGTAATTAAATTGGAGTTGTACAATCAACTGTCACTGATACTGTTTAAGGGTGGGTGTTTGTGTTTTGCTGAATCATTGTGAAATAAAAAGACATTTAAAAAAAAATCTGAGTTAAAGAGGACTAGGGGAGCTAAAATTAACTGCAGCATGATTTCTGTTAAAATATTGATAACAACAGATGACTAGCAGCTCTACATTTTTTCATTCATTTAAAAGACTCGACGAGCTTATGTTTAACCTTTCTCTCTGTCCGATATCCCCTGTACAACCCATTCAATCGCTCCAGATGCCGACGTGCCCCCCCACACTGTAGTGGCTCCTCAGTGTCAGGTCAGCAGAGAGGAGGAGGAGGAGCCGCCGACCATACGTGTTTACCTTAAAGGCTTCGATAATGGCCTTTTACATCACTGTGTACACCCCTCATGCACTTTCCACATCCGCAACCATTTACATATAATAGACACCAGACGGCGTCAAAACTGAAGGGACTGTGTCTGAGTTTTTTTTTTTTTTCTTTCTCGCTTTCACTTTCTTAACTTAAAACCGACAATCTGATAAGCTCTCACATTTCACATGGCATTTGAACAGGTGTGCAGAGTCGAGAAGTAGGAGTTTGAACTCTAAAGCTCTCTTTACACAACTGCTTCTGTCACTTTCTTTTCTGTATTCACCCCCCTCCCTCCTCCTCCTTCTTTTTATGTTTTTGTTTTTTTTTGTCGAAGACTGCTGAGAGTCTGAGAGAGATGAGAAACAACAACAGAGAGGTGTGTATGACATGTAACAACACCCAACATTCTGTTATATATAACATTCAAAGCTCCTCTGCCTCCCTGGAGTGCTGCTATTGATATTCAATATAATGATCGCGTCAACAAAAATACTCCAACCTAGTCCACAAGCAACTGTAATCTGTTGCCGACGTAAACGTCACATCATGGTTTCATAAAGCATCACTAGCAGGGGAACTCTGTTAAAGGGATAGTTCGACATTTTGGCAAATTGACCCATTGCCATAATCCCTATAGTCATAGCAGTAGGTTCATTACCTTTAATTATCGGTGCAAGCTATTTTTAAAACGGCAGAGCAGAGCCGCAAGCTGCTCAGAGCTACGCTATGGAGGCTAATGGAATTTCTTGGTTTCCCTCATCAAACTCATCAAATACACAATCCAACAACTCCAAAACGCTCTGGTGGACAAGTTATGACCTGCACATTCACCACGCTATGAGATTATAACGGAACGTTACGAGACAGAGTTGTTTCTGGGACAAATACAGAGACTGCTTGCCGTAAAACTGCCCCCGACGGGAACGTGCATGAACGGTTTTGCATGAATTTACCTCTAAAACAACTCCGTCTAGCAACATTACATTATTACCTCATAGTGTGATGAATGTGCAGGTCACAACTTGTCCACCAGAGCGTTTTGGAGTTGTTGGATTGTGTATTTGATGAGTTTGATGAGGGAAACCAAGAAATCCCATTAGCCTCCGTAGCATAGCTCTGAGCAGCTCTGCTCCACCGTTCTAAAAATAGCTTGCACCGACAATTAAAGATAACGAACCTACTCCTAAAACTATAGGGATTATGGCAATGGGCCAATTTGCCATAATGTTGAACTATCCCTTTTAACACTATAAAGCACCATGGTATAGGATAACAATAAACATACAATAAATTGTGAGATGAACATTGACACGCTGATATAAAGCATAAAATGCAGAGTTTGAATTATATTTTCACCTGTTTTTCATCACTAGTTTCCAGGCAGAGTTGCTGAATCAAGCAAAGAGGTAAATGCAGGAAACGAGCTGCGTTTACCCCCGAGCCCTGAGGTAACAACTCTGCTACAGAAACCACAGTGTGGTCCAGATATAGTGATGGACCAAAACACACCTTGTGGTCAGAAACCTGGATACAGCTGTGATCATGTCCAGGTCAATAACCAGGTTATTCAAGACTCTGGGATACTGTAACACGTGTACACACACAAACACACACACTGATTGAAATGACTTTGGCAAACGGTAAACATGCGCTGAGTCATTTGGCGTGGTGTGCAGGGCATGACATGCGGTCAAAGTTCACACCATCTCAAACAGAAAGCAGAAAGTGAAAAATTCAGACGCGTCCACTCCACTCACACGGTCACCACCACCACACACTAAAAACCCACCACAAAGAAGAGGAAACGCAGCGCAGACTTCCAATCCACAATCATATTCATTCATGTACACATGTTACAGGATCCAGGCCCGGTGCTGCCAACTCTGCTGAGGCCCTGGCTCTGCTCTGCCCAGCCACGCACAACAGGAAGCTATGGGTTGTTTTTTTTTTTTTTTGTGGGGTGGGGGTGGGGGGTGGGAGGGTTACAATTAACACTTGCAACCTGGGCTACTCCTCAAAGACACACACATACACCACCGTACACACTCCTGCCCCCTCCCCTTCCTGTTCTCAGAACGGTTATGGCGATTAAAGCACACAGTGTATCCATGATGTACCTACATAAGACCGAGTCACGATGCAGCGTGCAGAGCAGAGCAGCCGCCTGATAGCAGCGCTGACCAAGTTGCTTTTTTCTTTTTTAATACTCTGACATCACTCTGAGACACACATGACATGACCCTTCCCAGGATTCACTGGGACACACAAAGCACTTTTCCAGAGAACCGGTTTTAACCGGTTAGCTAGTGTGTGTGTGTATGTGTGTGTGTGTATGTGTGTGTGTGTGTGTGTATGACTGAGAGAGAAGCTGAAGCTAGTTTTAACCCTTCAGGTGCTGGAGCAGACGCAGGGCTTCCACAGTGACGGCCATTATACAGTGTGTGTGTGGGTGCGTGTGCGTAATTGCATGAATGTGTGTGCTGCTGAGGTGGGACGTGGCAGGGGGGTCTGAGGGGTGGGGGGGTGCTATGGCATTAGCTTTATCAATTCTGATGCATATGCCTGTAGCTGAAAAACCACGGTCGGTGGGGTACGTGAGGAACCAACCAGCCTCACTCGGACACTGACCCTGTCTTTGTAACAGGGGATCTGAATGGCTGACAGGTCTCACATTTCATCTCCATGGCACTTTACACACATTTCCTTCAAGGCCCCCTACCATCCGCAACACACACACACACACACACATTTGGTCAATCTACCCCCACGCACCCGAGGACCTGACATCACATGCAACACATGCAAAGCCTCAAAAGGCGACTAAAACCAAAGTCCTTTGTCTCTGCTAAAACTGAACTTTACTGATCTTACAAACAAATTCATGCCACACACACACACAGCTGACCCACACATGAACTATAGTGTGTACACAAACACACACCATCAGGCCACTGTACACTGTCACTTGTAATATTATACAGTTTTTAATGGCAGGCCTGTGTGATTATGGATGTTTCATGGTACAATTATCAGCATTATCTCCACAACAATGTTATCCTGATAAATATTCAAATAAGATGGAAATCCTCAAGCAGCATTTAACGGCACTGTAAGGACTTCATTATGCCGTGTGTGGCGGTGGTCATGGCGATGTGTCCTTAAGTTTGATGCCTCTCGCTGTTTTAACACGTCTTCATCAGAGCTACAACTTTTCAAGTGCACTTTTTCTGAACTGTACCAACACGTTTGACAGGGATGCAAACGGGTCAGGACCAAAAAAGAGAGGAATTGTCCGGCGTGGGGGGGGGGTGCTCACCATTAACAAATAAGTACATTACAATATCATGGAAAAGTCAATTTCCAGTACTTCAACCCCAACCAAGTATTGAGTGCATATAGATGGACATAGTTTTCAGAAGGCCAATATTTCTATATTAAAAATGCTTTAAAAAAAAAAAAATCCTTTGCAATATTTCAATTTTGGAGAGACTGAATTTTAGGTCTTCACTGAATGTTAGTCATAATTATTACTATTAAAATAAACTGAAGAAATAAAGACATGGGATGTTTCATTCAGTGTGTAATGGACATTAGTTTCACTTTAATTGAATTACATCGCGGAGCACATGCTTCCACTCAGGCTTCACTCAGCAGGCTTCCTTCACCTCTGAAACGGGCAGAGCTCCGTGGAAACACCTGCACACGCACCCGACAGCTCCACGGTGCACGCGGCCACAGCACGTCCGCGGCCACACACGTGCACGGGGGGAAAAAAAACGGCGTCGCCGTCGCACCGACTGCACACGGATACGCGCCGCTTTAATGACGCGTTTCAACATTGGAGGTAGGCTGTTATCAGTATAATCAGAGACAACCATGAATGAGTTCGCCTCAGTTTCACGTGATTGTCACTGTCAGCCTGTTAGAAAAACATTTTACTGACCCCAGCTGAGACGCTGAGACGCTGAGACCCCCCCCTCCCCCCCCCTCAAAACAAAAACTCTTCGGATCTGAACGATTCACACAAGTCACCCAATTGGTCATGAAAAAAGCGAGTTTCGCTTTTCGGCGCGCTGTTTGCATCCCTGGTTTGAAGTTACATTGTCCAACACACTGTCTTTGCTTACAGTTATCTGTGCATTTCCCAGAATGCTGTTGGGTCTTTTCATTGTAGGTGTAAGCAGCAATTCTGTACAAGGCCTACAAACAGCACACTGATAGAGAAATGAGCTATGATATTACATTTACTTTACTCTTTGTAGTGTTTTTAACTGTAACTTAACATTATTAAGTTTACAGATGTTAAACTAAAGAGTAACCGTCACATTTTGTATTGTGCTGTAAATCATAAGTAAAAAAAACAACAACCCAAAATCAAAAACACCAGCAGCAAAACACTAGTCTGTTGTACATGATGAGGGGGAATCCCCCTGTGGATGATTGTATTACACTATAAATGAATTTCTAAATCTACTTACGTTAATATTTAGTGATTATCTAATAAAAACTAAACAAATTAATATAAAATCTGATAGCCTTGGGACATCACAGGATAAACCTTACACAGCCCAAGTTGAATGAAGAGCAACTGAACGAGAATAAACAAAGGATTTATTAGAAAGAAATCTCTCTCTAGTGATTGAACGTAACGCTGTCTGAAGGTGTTTTATTAAATGTAACACAGCCTCACCTCAAGGTAATGAGTGCTCGCTCTGGCAGTATCAGTTTACATGCATCACAGAGACGCAGGAAATATTTTGTAGAGAATATCAATATTGATGGTATTTACAATGATTATCTATTTCAATAATATTGCGTGTGATTTTTGAGACCCCATAAATGTTAAACATTGAGTTTACTTTATATGAGAGTGAGAGTCTGTGCCATTTTGACACATTTCTTCACATATAATGAATGTACAGTTTGTGTTTGGAGACTGTTTTACAGGGTTTACCAAGTATCTGTTTAATCAAACTCAATCCTCCCATTAACATTGCCAGTGTAATTACACCACAGTGATCACTGCCACATTATCAAATTGCACAGTGCAGGTACTTGACTCTTGGCCAGTATGGCTTTCACTGTCCCGGAATACATGTGCTTTAATCTGGCATCAGGTTTCCACAACTATCAGTGCGCTGTCACCAGGATCCACACTTCATCTACACCTGCGCTGTTTCCTGCCGAGTACCTTCTTTTCTGCCCCAAGGTGCTTATTCATCTCGTCACTTGTGGATCATGTCAGCCATCAGTCAGTCACTCAGTCATCCTTCACCCGGGCTGGCAGGCTCACTCTCAACCATCATCGATGTCTGGCCGCACATACAGTATGTGTTCAGCATTTTATTTACCCACCGACAGACCTTTACCCCGTGAAAACATATTCCTACACAGCACAGGAAACGGTGCAACGTCACCGGCCTCTAACTGCTGCACCAGCAAAATATTCTTATCAATCATCAATCATCTGGCTGCATGGTAAATGATAACAATAATGTCTCCAGGCACTAACCACTGCTGCATGATTGCACTAAAACAATTCAATCCGACTCTGTGTAGTTTAACTTTTCAGCTTTAGAGGTGGTTATGGCCAAAGATAATGTTTGTGGGTGACTGACTTGCTCAATTAAATAACTTCAGGTCTTAATAGGTTTAAGCTCCATCCAGCAGATAACACAAAACAGACAGAAAGGGGCAATTAAGAGCAAATTGCTCTGTATATATCTGATAAAGTCATGGAGGATTGACCAAACAGCTGCCCTGTGACCCTAGCAGTCATGTGCAGCAGCTTAAAATGTGGCCAGCAGACGACCCTTTCCAGAACAGTGGCTGATTACACAACTACTCTGGATCGGTCTTGTGTGTGAGTGAGATCAGTGTTAACAGTGATTTCTGGAAAAACGAGGCTTGAACCTTCGGACTCACTCTTTTCTGTTACATTCATTTGTAATGCCAAGGTGGAGAGCACAACCAGTGCTTCCATCGTGCTGTCAATGTCCAACTTCTGCGCTGTTCAGTGATCCCGCAGTGAGTCAACCCATGGACTTCTCCTGCGTAGTGTTCACAGTGACAGTTCATGAACAATACAACCATGCACTGGTTTGTTAACACGCAAATAACACTTTACAGGGCCTTTGTTCTCATGAACAACTGAGTGTTCGTTCTAGATCCCCGCAAAGGGGCAATAAAGTCTCCTAAAAGCAGACCACTTCACCAACATACCCTCCCCAGTCGACTGGGGACTTTCAAGTGCCCCTGTCCTGGTGCCCTTTCCTGGCTGCAGGACTAATTACCCAATAATTACTCTTTAGAGAATTAAATATACGAATATATACCGAAAATCAGATCTGCAACAATTATGCAAGTTACAATTTCTTTAAGGACGTCTTGCTATTCTGTAACTGAGAGAATTAACCAAAGAGTGCCTTTCAGTACATGATTTTCTATGAAACCAACAATAAAATAATAACAATATGATAATAATGATTTGAATTTAAGAGAATACTCTGACAACATGCAAATCCACATATCTCCTGTTATATTAGTTCAACTATGAGCATATTCATGTTCAAATTTGTAGACAAAATCTTCCTTATTATTGCAACTGTGACAGCAGCTAATATAAACTTTAATAACAGGTCACATAAAGATTTATCCGTTTCCAAACCGGTGTTCAATTAAAACTAATTGAAACACTTGGGACCATCACAGATGAAGTTAACAGCATCAGTCGGTTGCATAGCTAGCCTATATGTGGTTTTGTCAACATACCATGAGCAACATCGGCTTCCGTAACATTCAGCCATAAACTATTAAAAGATTTTTTTTTAATTCCATCTGAACGCGTTACAGATGAGCAGAGGAAAGAGAAATGTGTAGAAACAGGTTTGACTGCACAGATCCCGAGTCTCAGCTTTGTCCCGGAGCGCTGCAAACTGTGGTGGCTGCTGGAAACCTGTGTGTGTGTGTGTGTGTGTGTGTGTGTGTGTGTGTGTGTGCCTGTCTGGGTGAGAGGAAGAGACAGGGAGGGAGTGTGTGTGTGTCAGTGTGTGTGTATGTGTGTGTGTTCAGCTTTAAGAGGAGGAAGACTACGGTTGTCACAGCGAGAAGTAGGAAGATTAGCTCCCAGATAGCAGAACCAACACTGGTGCCACGGGGCTTAAAGCGGGCAGCGGCGGCCACCATTACCCCCAACACCACCCAGTACACCGTCCACAAGCAAAGTCAGCCCTTTAAAAAACTAAACCCAGCCCACACTACATGTGCAAGCAGCCGGCTTTTTTTTTTGTGTGTGTGTGTGTGTGTATTATTGACACCGCCTCAGAGGAGGTGAGCGTGTTATTAGTTAGCGAGCTAACATTAGCTACATCGCACAAACAAAAACACGAAGCCGCTCCGGGGCTCGATGAAAAGAAAGAAAGCGGGTCATGTCCGACCACCGGCGGATCAAAAAAACAAAAAAACAAAACAAAACAAACGGGGGGGTGTGGGGGGAGGGGGCTTTAAGTCAAAGTAGTAAAAGTCCTCCAGTCGGGGCAGCTGCTCGTCAACATGCCCCCACCGCCACACAACCAGAACCGAGCCCGGGTCTGCTGCACCCCGATGCGGGACGACCAGCAGCAGGAGGAGGGGGGGAAACAAACTTTCACCCTCCTGCGATAAAAGTGAGACTATCTGCGGCTCCATCGGGACTGTTTACCTGGGTGTCCCCTCCCGAAGAAAAACCTTAAGAGTCGGAACTCATAAAATTTCATCGACCGGCCCACGGACTGAGCCGAGCCGAGCCGAGCCGAGCTGAGCCGAGCTGAGCCGCCGCCGCCGCTGCTGCTGCTGGCGATGTCACGTTATAATCCTTACCTCATTCAGCGACTTCTACCGCACACAATCCACACCGGGGATCATATTTACAAGCTGGCACGCGTCAGAAAACGTAAAATAAAATACATTTTGGCTCAGTAAGCCCCCCCTCTCCCTTCCCCTCCCCTCCCTCCCTCTCCTCCCCGGTGCTCAACCTTTGGCTCTGCGGAGAAGTGTTACTTTTCAACAGCCCATCAGCTTCTTTATCGTCACAGATAGGTGGAGGAAAACCTGGCTCCTCTCGACGAGTCCGAATAAAAGGCTCCCCTCGATCCACTTACTAAAAAACTTCGGCTTTACCTCAGTCAACTTACTCGGTCGCTTTGTCGCCTCCTCTTCGCCGATGGTCGACCAAGGAATGTTTAATCTGCAGTTAACCTCGATAAATCGTTGCTTTTTTGAAATCCAGGGGATATCCTCTTTTTTTCGGCCCTCCCCACTGCCGCGTCTGTTGCCAAATAATGCGCCTCAACACACATGGAGCCGCTGCGTCCTCTTAGTGGGCATGCGCACCTCGGCATACCAGGGCGACAGGATCACATCATGTAAGCCCAGTGACCACCAAGGGCCAAAGCAGGACGACCACGTCAGGGGCCCCGGGCTCCTCGGGGTGACCTATGACTGTACCCGCTCAACTACAGACATCTCCTCAAACACACACACACACACATCACGTGACATTAATAACATATAGATAATATAACAACACTCACCACCAGCATCACATTGGCATCCATAGCTCATTATGTGGCTCAAACCTGGCAACCCAGAGTCAAGACTTTCAGCTCACTTTAAAGACCAGCGGTGCTCTGAGAACAGGATCTGGTTATGGCAAAGGTATGAAACATGGCAATTAGGAAAGATGATACATTTAGCATAGCCTACTGTCATTTTACGTGGTAAACTGTGGGTAAGAGCACGCAGCACTAACATTGCATAATGTGAAAGACAGCTGACAATCCATTCAGTGCCTCCCGGCCACATCCACGTTCCACATTCACTGCAGGTAAAGACTAACTGCAAACTTGTGAGGGAACTCAAACCAGGAGAGAATACAATACACAAAGACACCCCTCCTCTCTCTCTCTCTCTCTCTCTCTCTCTCTCTCTCCCTCTCTCTCTCTCACACACACACACACACACACACACACACAAATGCACACTTATGCCAGTTAATATTATAATGCAAGTTTTAAAGGGATAGTTCAACATTTTGGCAAATTGGCCCATTGCCATAATCGCTATAGTCATAGCAGTAGGTTCATTACCTTTAATTGTAGGTGTAAGCTATTTTCAGTACGGCGGAGCGCAGCAGCTGGCTGCTCAGAGCTACGGAGGCTAATGGAATTTCTTGGTTTCCCTCATTAAACTCATCAAATTCAACATCCCAAAACTCCACAGCGCTTTTGTAGACAAGTTGTGACCTGCACAACCACCACGCTATGAGATAATGACGGAACGATACGAAACGGAGCCGTTTTCGAGGTAAATTCATACAAAACCGCTGATGCGCGTTGCGTTCAGGGACAGTTTTTCAGCAAGCAGTCTCCGTATTTACCCTGTATTTACCTCGAAAACGGCTCCGTTTCGTATCGTCCCGTCATTATCTCATAGCGTGGTGGTTGTGCAGGTCACAACTTGTCTACAAAAGCGCTGTGGAGTTTTGGGATGTTGAATTTGATGAGTTTAATGAGGGAAACCAAGAAATTCCATTAGCCTCCGTAGCTCTGAGCAGCCAGCTGCTGCGCTCCGCCGTACTGAAAATAGCTTACGGTAATGAACCTACTGCTATGACTATAGCGATTATGGCAATGGGCCAATTTGCCAAAATGTTGAACTATCCCTTTAAGTTATAAATGTAGCCTATACAAACACACGCACCATTATATTATATTGCTATTACTAATTGAGTGTTCGAACTCCAGAGGAACTGTGTGAACAGAAAGAGGACAGAAACAGAAAAAACATGTGAATGAGAAAAGATTAATTGGGAATATGTGAGCACGGAGTAGAAGTATAGGCAAACCGATAAAAGCCATGACATTAGGGTGAATGCAAATAGCCTACGATGTGGTCCAGTCGTATTACTAGGTGGTGACCTAGACTTGTTTTTTGTGAAGCAACCTTGTCTCACTCTATGAGTCCTGTGTCTACACATATGCTTGTGGCCTTATAGTTTTTCCTCACGTCATCTGTTCATAGATGAATTTGTACTGTATCAAAGTCGTAAGTTTCATTTCAACACTGAAAACTGACACAGTAGACCTGCAGGTTCATGCACAGACCAGACGACTTTGTGCATTGTGCTGGACGGACTGGAAACTTTGAGGTGACGGAGTGCGTGGGGGGTGGAGGTCTGGAGGTTAATAGAGGCTCAATGGCAATCTTGTGCCACAGGGCCCCCTAATTGGTAAATCAGGCCATGCCAGGGAGTCCGGTAAAGACACCACATGAATTCATATGGTTGCTGTATTACGATATACTGATATGCGGAGTAATTCTTTATTTGTTTCTACTCACGAAGTCAAAGTACTCTGCTCTGACACTTGCAAACCCAGCTTCATCTGTACCCCCAACTGGCCAATAAGAACATCACACCTATCCTTATCCCTGCCTCAGCATCATCACCTCTATGGCCTGTACAACTCCCTGACCCCACATTAAAGCAGAAGTAAGCGATCCGGTCATTTTGGCTAACTTCTTGTCAGCCGACGGAGTTAGCAGCCCCCACCCTCGTCATGGATCTATTGGTCCTCGTCCCTACGTCACCACATTCACGCGCATCCCTTGGCTGCACACACAGCCCTTCATGCTGTTCTCTCTCCTCATTGGATAAAGGTTGTAGGATACAAGGAAGTATACAAGAAGTTTTCTCCTCGGCTTACAGCAGAGCAGAGTGACTGACAGACCCGTGTTTCGGACCAAACACTCTATGTAAGTGATTGCTGTCGGAAGATACAGTATAACTATTTAAGACTTATATTAACACAAACATTCCGCTTACTTCTGCTTTAAGATTCAAATATCAACCTTAGTCTTTTTTTTCTGTATTAGGCTAAATGAGGGAGGGGGAAAAAAAGTCAGCCTTGCATTTAACTGTAGGGATTAAGATGGGGGTTGCATTTATGACCAGTGAGCCAAGCCTGAGGTGACGGTCAGATCGATACATGTGAGTCCAGAGCACACGCAGCATGGTTATTATGTCAGAAGTTGCAGAATCGCCTCCATAAAGGCTCCAGCTGGTTGTTCCCTTTCATGGCGAGACCCGCATCCCTTCAAAGCATCCCTGTGAACTGAACTAATCCTCTCTCATCCACAAACCATGCACATGCACACGTGTGTTTGAAATACTCCGATCTAAGTAAGAGAAGTAGTCGCCCATAAAGACTAAAGTGGGCAGTGGCTACTGTTCACTAACAGGTGGGGGGATGGGGAGGCGGGGTCACGTTTGAGTGCTTTGTCAGCCTCTTCCATGCCGTTCTTTAAATGACAAAAAAAAAGCTCTCTCTAGATGATGCTGTGTCATCAAATCTGATTGTTTCCGTCCTCTCATCCCTCCTCTCCATCTCCCGAGGCCACAGATTGTCTCACATAAATGCAGGCAGATCTGCACCAGGGGGCTATCTTCTCATAATCACCCAGCCCAAAGCAAAACTTTAATGAAGATGAGGAAACACTCTGGAGTTTATTGGTTATAATGAATCCTGTGGACCGACCCTCCGACAATAGCTGCTCACCATTCACTATCATCTTGATCTAAAAACAATAAGGCCAGACAAGACACTGAGGTCATGTCCTCACTTTTCTTTTTCCTGGGCTTTTGGAAATTTGTTTTAGCAACCCAGTGGGAGAAATTCTTGTATTACGTATTGTCAGACTGATGCATTTCAGGTTGTGGCCAACATCAAGGTCATGTGGTTCTTTGTCAGTGTGTTGGTTTGATGCTGCTGCTGTCAAAGAGTGAAAGTCATGAGATCACCACGTTTTACAAAGACCATGGATATCTGTCATGGTAATTCATCCAATGGTCAAGACATTTCAAGTCATTAGATGAACGCTGGCACCAAATTTGAGACATTTTACTGAGATCACAGTAGATTTCTGGGAACCATGCGTGTCTGTCCAAAATTTCATGCCAATTCGTCTTTTACAGTTATTGAAATATTCAATTTGGACCAAACAGTTGAACAGCTGACTGACACTGCCATACAAAGACCGACAGTGCAAGTGAAGCTAAAATGTCCGTGGTTGGTATTTGCTTGGCCAATTACAGTAACGATTCACAATTTTTACGGCTTACAAGCACAATATAATACACTATATCCTCAACAGAATTTATTTTGTTGATAAACATTTATGAATATCATATTCAAACTGATACACAAGTAGAATAATACTATTCCCACAATTTAAACGTACTTACAAACAACATGTTTGTGTTTGAATGGATTTTATTTGTGGGTGAGAGTGCGTCGAGGTGACTTAGATTCATGACTTTGATATTTCTATAATCCTGGGTACTGCCCTGCAAACAACACTTAATTTACGTAAGGGGTTTATTTAAAGACAGGTAATGGAAAGCTTAATTGTCTTTTAATGAATGTTTAGCGGTACAAAATAAATAACAAGGACAGCTGGCACTATAACAAAATAAAACACCCCTGTAATGACTATAATGGCCGCCTACAGCATGTGAAGCAATAAAGGTCATGTCATTAAATGGGATCATGGTCTCCCTTTAAAAGAATGTGGATTTCCTATGGTTGGACTAAAGGATGTTTAACTGGATCACATTAGATTGCCAGGTGGGACTGTTTCTTTGTCCACCTTATTTTTTGTAAGAACTGAATGTTATTTTACAGTTATTAACAGTTCAGTAGTTTATAATGATAGGCCTACTGAAATACCGCACATTTTCAAATAGGCTACAGTTTTTTTTGTTAGTGTTGATGTTGTTTTTTAAGTCACCGATATATCAGTGAACCTTATCCATGAAGCAGGCTTAAATGAAAATGTGAGTTTAGGTTGACAGGACAGAGTCATTCAGTTGGTCCTGTCCATGTGAAGAGATCAGCCGTGAAATCAGACTGAGGTATGAGGCCAGCCTGCAGCCTCTCCCTCTCTCTCTCTCTCTCTCTCTCCGTGTGGAGCAGGCCCAATGGCCGCCGCGTTACAACATGACAGCTTCAACTTAATCCTCATTAAGTACTGTAACAATGCAGGAAGTAGCTGTTGCAGTCACGATTAGACGGGCTCACTATTTGGCAGGAAATGGCTCCTTTCAGCTGCGGCCAAGACACCTAGAGCGTCCCAAAACTTTTCACTTTATTCTCAGTGGTCTGTTCTCCTTGGTGTCGAGATAGTTTCCCGACACCGGTGGGCAGGAGAGAATAAAGGAGGATTTGAGGAAGTATAAAAATTAGATTAAAATGTGTTATTTCATTATAATGTTTATATGAACAGAATGGAGGGGGTCTCCTTTGATACCATGAATATAATCGGCAGCACTGCCTCGTGTTCGTGCTTGAATGAACAACACTACCATTGGCTTACGTCTGAATAGATGTTTTGTGAATGTGAATGAACACAGCTCATTGTTCGTGCGTTTATTTTCATATTACTGCAATTATAGGCTATTGTTAAAATCTGATCCCATATGCATTTTTTTTAAGTTAATGCCTCAACAAAAGTGTGCATATTACATTTATTATTATTAGGGTCTATTTATTTTAAGAATATCAAATTTGGTTAATCATATTAGTTTTTAAGTGATTTCTGTTTTGAATTAGATTGGCAAACCTCCAGCTGACTGCTGATAATTAAAAGATAACTATAATATTTTAACTAATACTTTTCTTTAGGGTAAATTAGGCTAATCAATGGATCAGATTAATTCCTTATTCCTCAACCCAAGTAATGTAGTTACACAGAATGAGTCAGAAAACGACTTGCCTAATTGCAATCAATGATAAAGATTGTTCATTTTAATGTCCAGGTTTGTTAGTGTTGTAAATACATTTTGACACATTTTCACTTTAAAATATAGTAATATAGTATAATGCTATTTGTAGAACTAGTGTAATGGATTACCTAATCACATTACATTGATGCAGTTACATCAATGTGATGAAAATGGTAAGAGTCACTCACTGAGTGAAACTGAGGAGCACAGGCAAAGGTAATGAAATGTAATGTGATGAAAGATCTGTACGTGACCTGATGGATTTTCCAGTGTTCAGGCAGCAGTCAACTGGTTTCTAACTTATTTGTTACACACACCACATCCCTTCCTGAGATATTTCCCACCTCAACAGTTGCTTGTCTCTGCATCCCATATACTCATATGACAGTGATTTCTTCCGTTTTTATGAGGCTGGAACAACCGCTCACTCCGCTGATGTCAGCACTTATCAACTGAATCATGAGGCCTCTCGCCGACCTGATCCTCACCTCTCCCAGGAGCTTAATGGATTTTGGATCCAACTCAAGTTTTGTGATCTCCTCCACAGTTGATTCAGTTTTTTGTGTGTGACTATTTGCAGGGGCATATTTTTGCTATTGTGTTGATTATCTAGGCTACTCAAGTTTGTTGGATATGAAATGAACATTGACTATTCAAACTCATTACGCTCAATATTGCCAAATACAATATTCTGTGTTGTGTCTTTCTAGAGGAAACAATATTTAGTCCAGCACAAATAAGACAGGAACCAGCATGCGGACTGCATATTATTAAACCAAAGAGTCTCTCTCTGGAACATTTCTGGATGTTAATTAGCAGCAGATGATTAAACTTCCTAGTTATCCTTTCAGCCTGCTATTGATAGCTGCTGACTAAAGCTTTAACCCCTTCAACTGTTTAACAGGACAAGCTGTAATTTAAACCTCAGCATTCATAATAGAATTGCATTCTCAAACTGGATTTGAAACATGCTTGAAATAATATGTTTAGTCTTTCGATATGCTTATTGTACTTGTTTGTTGTACACTTTAAACCATCTGATATGAACACTAGCAAGATTTTTTTTAATGCATGCATTTTCCATACTGTGTCAGGCACCCACACTGGATTCCCTTCATTTCTATGTGCCATATAAAATGCTAACTTGAATTAAGTGAACATCACTGTGTGGTCATGCATTATAAGTACAGCCTGATCTTAAAACCCTGCTCTGCATCATCCCAACACAATAACACAACTTTGACACAAATCGATACAAGCTTCACAGTGAGAACTTAAGCACATTATGACAAAACTCCTATGGGAGATAAATAAAAAGAGAAATGTAGGCTACTGTATTCCGGCACGGCTCTTTCATGTCAGCATCTTTTTAGTCATAGTTTCATTTCAAATCAGGGGTGGAGTGGTGAAATGCAGCATCTGAACCTCCTTGTTTTCATTGTCAGACTTCCTTCTCTTTGCATGAGGCATCTCATAGGTCCAGTGAGACAGCCTTACGGTCATGTGTAATGGGTTTTCTTATTGTGTGTTATGTCGTCATTGTTTCCTGTGCTGTCGTGAACACAGAGACAAATTCCTAAGAAAGCTGTGTAACAATAACTTCCTTTAAAAATAAATGAAATATGAATAATCCAGTCATTCTGCTTTTGACTTTTCATTCATAAAAAGTCATGTGTCAGTGAAAATGACAGTGGAGAAATAACAAATCCAACATTTGCTTATGTAAAATATTGAAACAAGCAAAAAAATGAATGGCATCCATACTGTAGTTGTTATTGCAGCAAATATTTGGCAAATGACCAAACATAGAAGTTTATTTTGACATAAACCCATGAGTACAGACATCTGTACAAGAATAATTTAATAGATAAACCAAATGTACCTTTCCTACATTAGAGCTACTAACCTGACAGTTCAACCAGTCATTAACAACAATGGCATAGAACAAATGGAAATACTATCATGAAAAGCAACATCAAATAAATAAGTCATTTAAACCATCATCTGGAAGAAATGCGTAGAACAGGAAAAGTGTAGTGAGAAAAAAAAACTATTCCAAAATCCTTTATAAGGAAAAGATAAAAATGCAGGTTTCATCATGAAACAACATGTGCAAATAACAGTCAGTCTTATTCAGTAGAAATATGTGCACAGCATATAAACATACACCAACGTGAGAGCAACATGGTGGACCTCTAAAGGGAAATACAATCAGGCAGCAAGTCAGTTGAATCGCAAAGTCAACAAATAACCCAAATACTTTTGTTTTCAATGCACCGCAGTCTCAAAACATATTTAAATTTCACTTTTCTTACCTTCTGAATATTTATACAAACTACATGCCTGTATTTGTATAAAGATCTACTACGTGTAAAACAGTTACCGGCTGTGACACCGTGTGGCTGGCATTGTTTCCACCTTGTGAATATTTGTGTGTCATAATGACCAAATGTGGTTCTGGAGACACAGAGGTGGCTTTGAGTACTTTGGCAGGTGTGTGTTTTTTTGTTTTTTGTTTGTTTTTAGAGTGTATATCCAAATGTGTCCTACCTAATACTGTGCACTGGAACTGACCAAACAGAGTACAGAGAGAATAGAAAATAGAAATACTGAGGCCATGCACAACAATGGATGAGTCCCACTGGTCCCAAAGGTTTGGCTGTTTTAGAAACACTATACAAGACTTTGCTCAAAAGTTGGATCCAACTCTACAGCTGTTTCCCTTTTCTACTCTTTCTGCTAAGTTAAGTTTGCTGTCTGATGACAGTAGAGATGTTCTGACAACGTCTCTCTCTCTCAACACAGATTCTGATACCTGAACTTGTGTATCAGTCTACAACAGTACTGATCCAACACTAAGGCATTAGAAAAAAAATTCAAAACGTATGTATATTCTATTGTATGATTGTGATAATTGCTGTCATTGTTGTATGGCACATATGGCTCAGGTTAAATCCTCTATAACATACGAACAAACATAATAATGCAATAGACTCTCCCCTGATTACAGTGATCATTGACTTGAGTTGCAATGATTGGCTGATGATTTTCAATAACTGATAGGTCATAGGTTGGTGTCCCTGACAGGACAGCATCTGGGTCTGAACCAGGACCACAGTCTGCTTATTAGTGACCTGGTGAGCCAACAGGTCACGTTATGCTTTTTAGCATATATCAAACTAACACTTTAAAATACATTACGTGGTATTAGATCAGACACTGACTCATTCCCAATCCAGTATCTCAGGCATTAACGATACTTGCACTGGAGTCAGAACAACTCTAGCTGACAGTAGCTTCATATTTATCGTAGGGTCGTATCAGTCCTCTCATCTTAGTCTCTGCATGAAGGCGGATAAGCGCATTTTCCAAAATGCTAAACTTCACTCAAAATTGTGCCAGTGTAATACAAGTTCACCTTATATTTTCCAAAACAATTCAGTTAAAATCTGGTCATGACGCCTCAGTGCCCCAAATGAGGAATGCAGTGAAGGGAAGCGAGCCAAATGACACAGCGCACAGTGTCTTTAGCTTCTTGATTGGTATCCCTACTACCTTTGTTTCTTCTTACCCTTCTATTGGATCTCTCAGTTTGTTTCTGTTTGCATTTTTTGGGGTCATCTTCCCTGCGGCCTGTTGTTCTCAGAGCAGACTGGCCAGGCTGGTTGTCGGTCCTTTCCGAGGCTGAAACTGCAAAGGAGGAAGGCCGTCTGTCCACTGCAACACAACATAGTCTGGTATTACTCTTTATGAAAATCCGAGCAGGTTGTACTGACTCGTTGTTTACAGGCTGACGTGACACTCTACTTACGCTGATGAGGTTGTGTTCAGGTAGGCTACAGGCTGCAATGTGGTCCTGCAGGAGCTGCTGCGAAAAGTTCTGGTGCATCTGAGCTGCCTTGTGGGCGTCCATGGTGTTCCCACAAGCCTTGTTCAGATCTGCTGGAGAAAGGAGTGTTGTGAGGAAAATTTTATGTTTGATGATTCTGGATCCTTGTAACATGCCCCTCCTTGAAAGTTATTAAATGTATGAAATCTGTCTGATGTGTTAAGCCACAACTTCTAGTCTAGTTGTAGCTTCATTACTCTGGTGGAGCGGATGAGAGATCTGTGCTTCCTCTGCAGGAGATCTCCTCCATCATGTTGAATATAAAATAATAATATAGTGCCTGTCTGTTCTGAACTCTATAAATATAAAACATTATACCAGAATGACTGCATTGGAATTTACTGCATGATCCATTCATATCATTCAGTTTGAAGCCGTTGCGTTTTGGGACACACAATTAGCTTCCCTCTTGCGCCCCCATCAGGCCAAAAATAGCAATGCATCCTAACCGGCAGACGGCAATGAAAGTCAAGAATTTCACCCCAGGGATCGATTAATTATGATGTAATTAACAGTTCAGATGACATGGGCTGCCAGTAAGGTTCTGTAAATATTCCACGTAACTTAATAAAACATACCATTACCCTCAGTGTGGGTTAAGGCTGGGTGACAGCTGTACCTTTGAGAAGTGCGGAGGACCACAGCTGCACAGACATGTCTGGGATCTTACTGGCGAGCTGCATGGCAAGAACCACCACGTTGTAACTTTCCTGGAAGACAACATGGAGCCAGACAAACAGTCACGATTACATCTCTTTGTCCTAGGACACGTCCTGTGTGTGGTCCCATGAAAATACAGTTAACTTTGACTCACCCTGTGGTTGCCCAGCACAAAAAAGATGTGGCCCAGGAGGACAAGCGAACAAGCGGTCAGCCGGTTTAGATCCTCAGCATTCGACAACTTCAGCGTCTCCCTTAGAAATATCCTGTTGATGCAAGTTTACATACAGTTAGGCACAGAACACCATCACTTTACATAAAGTTTATATTGCTCATAGGCGGTAGTTTTACTTACTTGGCCTCATTGTAACGTCCCTGGAAGAAAGACAGGAGCCCCCTGATGTAAAACGCTGCAGCCCGTAGACAGTGAGAACTGAAGAAGTCACAGTTACATTTTTACTACACTATTACTATTCTGCAAATAAAAAAAAACAAACACATGTAACAAACTTGTATAATGTAACACTGTCTCTATTCTTACCTGACAGGGAAGTTGTGATCAGGGTTAATCCTCTCTAGAAGGCTGTACAGCTGTTGATTCAAAAAAAGTAAAAATAGAATTAACAAAAGAAAACATTATACAAATATGAATTCATGTTAATTGCTGGGGGAAGGGAAATGGCTCTCTGACCTCTTGTTGTCTGTTGCCTTCCCGGATGTAGACGCTGGCCAGGTTGGTCACAATAAACGTCCACAGCTCCTGGTGTGTTGTCATCTATCAGAAGGAAAAGAAAAGAGACACCAACATTGAGTATTGGAAACTTCACACAACACACATTTACACATACCTATTCCATCTTGGTTAGACCACAACAACAGGGCCTTGTAATCACCAATGTCCCTGACAGACTGGCTGATTGACTGAGTGGTGGTACTTCTAGCAGCACTGAGCAGAGTGCTGAGCCGCAGTATCAAGTCACATTATGGTTTTCCCACTGCGGGGAAGTGGATGAGTGCTTCCTATACACTGTGCCTTGCCTCGCATCAGGGCAGCGATGATATGAGACTCACCTGTAGAGCAGCAGTGAATTGAGCCTCAGCGTTGTCCATGCAGTTCACAGAGATACAGTAGAGACCCTGATGCAGAGTAAGAGGAGACAGATGTGAATGCTTTGTATTATTCTGGACAGATGCATCTCATTAGCAGTAAACGGTTGTTCTTTACTCTGCAACCGAGGCACTTAAACAAAACCATAAAGGAGAACCAGGCTAATTCAAAAATAACACGTGTTATGATCTTTAAATCCTGCTACGTCCTCCAATGGATACATGATCATTGTCCTGCAGGCTACAACAGAAAAATAAGTTGTTGCCAGCTGTAACTTTTGTTTGTGTTTCCCTCTCAGTGTGTAATTGTCTTTTCTTGTTGACTTACCAGCAGCGTATGAAGCTGAGCAGCGTGATTTGTAAATAACCTTGGCGACTGCTGGCAAAGCTGACAAACCTGAGAAATCTAAAAGACAGACAAAGACCATCACAAGCTGACACTAGACAGACAACCTGCAGCAGAGGACGCTGCTTCAACTGAATCCGCTTCTGTTCACAATCAACAGCTGTCTGGAAATAAACAAAATTTCCTTCACAGCCGACGAGTCACCTCTTGTAAAGCCGTGGCCTTGTGTCCGGTGACGAGTCGGCACATGATGATAAGCTCCAGCAGGATGACTTGGAATGAGGACAGGATGGGACTGCTGTCAAGCACTTTGAACATACAGATGGACCAGGGTTGAGTCAACATCACTGAGATCAAGGAGGGGAAGGGGGGTGAAACCATCAGGGACATTGTTCCAACAAACTTACTCTTCAGCTTCTCCAGCTGCATGAGAGCTTTGTCTGTGTACTTCTGTGCTTTCTCCAAGTACCCTGCCTGCATCGAGTGCATCACTGTCACCTTTTCATATTAAAAAAAAAAAGAAAGTAAGAAAAAAGACGTATCCTATTGCATTTGCACAAAAAATGACAATATCTTCTTTTCAGAAAGCATGCATGAGACAAATCTCACCAGCTCCACCAGCACATACATGTGCTCTTTGGGCAGCCAGTGGAAGAGAGCTGCTGGATTAGTGGGAAGTATCTCATCATCTTGGAGAGTGGAGATGGTCCGGATGCACTGCTGAAGCTGCTTCAGGCACGGCTTCACACTCTTCACCTAAATACAACATATGGGTAAATACGTGCCTGGCATTTGCATGATATACTAGCTGCCAGTAATGAGACATGGGGGAGATGCATGCTGTACCCGTCCAGCATCCAGGTAGTGTGTAATCTGCAGCACGAGGAAGAAAACTCTGAGGGATTCCTTCTGAATGGGGTTTCCCTGCCAGTTCTCCACAATGGTCTCACACAGCGTCAGCAGAGGATGCACCTCGCTCAGCTTCCGCTCCATTAGAAGCAGCTGCAGAGTCACAGATAAAAAATGTAATTTACAGTTATAGCATTGTTAGAAAACTACACAAATCAAATTTTAGTAGAGGAATTATTTAAGCTTACCATTCCTTTACTTAACAAGAACAGAGCTCTGTAGAAAAAGAAGAGAAGATTAAAGCTAATGTGAAACAATGAGCATTAAAACACAGATTGAGCGTGATTGTTTTACCGTGTGTACTCTGATCCCATGATTCTTGCGTACACTGCTCCAACTCCGAGGAGGACACAGGCAGAAACCAGTTCCTTCTCTAGTGCGTGTAATTGCTAAGAAAAGGAAAAAACATCTCACACATTGATGCTTTCAAATCAATTAACCAAATATGAAAAAGTTTGTGATGCATAATGCAGTTTCTTACCGCCAGCTGAAAAAGCAGCCTGCAGTGCCAGTAGGGAGTTTGCAAAGAAATCTGGATGGCCTTCCGCAACACCGACTTGGCCGAGTCCACCAGGTTCTTGAAAACAAGCCAGTGGGTGATTGAGAGGCAAGAGCAAAACAACAAAACAGTCTTTGCTACAGAACAGGTATTATTCTACTCTCCCATTTATGTTGTACATTAAGCTGATGAGGTTTCACAATCACTACTTTTTACATTACATGTTGACTGGATGCTCCTACCTGTTGACAGTAGAACTCTGATAGAATACTTGCTGCTTCAAACTTGACATCTTCAAATTGAGAAATCTGCCATAAATCATTAAGGAGGTTTTTTAATTTATTTCCCAATTTCCAGCAGGGTTAGCGTCAATGTAAGTAGGCTACTGACCCAGGACATGATTTTGTACTTCTGAGGAGTCAGAAGTCACACAGCTTACATTGCTATGCAAGCTCACATCATTCAGAAAAAGGATACTTGTTGTGATAGGAACCACTGTGGAGGAAACAGGACAAATAGACAGACATCACACTGAGCAATGGTTTCGACAGTGAGCGAGTGTAATGAATGAAAAAAAAAGAGCACACACTGGACGTGTGAATGATTATCCTTGTCAGAGTTTCACTGTAGGCTACCACAGCCCGGTGTCAGAAGACGCTGTGGCTGCTGCTCACCGCTTTCTCCAGGTGAGTCTGGGCCAGCTCGCTGCTCTCCGTGTGGTGGTACAGGACCGAGCCCAGCTGCAGGTGAGTCCGGGCCTCGACCCTCGGGGGCGGCTTGACCTGAAGCACCGCCTGCAGACAGTGGACGCACAGACGGATCTTCGGCGGACTCGACGTGCGGAAATGTTCTGCAAAGCCCAGCAGGGCCAGGTACCAGGGCTCCAGGGCCTCGCTGCTCGCTGCCATGTCGAGTTGTCCAAAGACAAAAACAACAACAACAAAAAGTTGTAGTTGTTGTAGTTCACCGCTGGACCCACGTCCGCCGAGTCCGGCCCAACCCCCTGATGATTAACCCCTCCTGTGTTTTTCTGACTGCTAGGAGCGCGGAGATTCCGGTCCTTATTTTCAAAATAAAACCAAATGTGTAAAAAAAATTTTTTTTAACAAAGCCAACATTTGTGTAATTCCAGCAGCAACGACAATTAAATGTTTATCTATCTAGCTACATACTAAAAAGAGACAATTTCACGACTCAAATCCTCCTGACTCGGGAATTCGCCACTAAGATATGTTCCCACAGCCCTATGTTCCCACAGCCCTTTGTTCCCTCAGCCCTATGTTCCCACAGCCCTATGTTCCCTCAGCCCTTTGTTCCCTCAGCCCTATGTTCCCACAGCCCTATGTTCCCACAGCCCTATGTTCCCTCAGCCCTTTGTTCCCTCAACCCTATGTTTCCACAGCCCTATGTTCCCTCATTTCTAAGGTTTTTTTTTCTTTCCAAAATTAGGCCCTATGTTCCCACATATCCTTTATGATCAATTTGCATCAGATTTTATCCCCATTTCTCCCAATTTGGTAGTCAATTACACCCAACCTATTATCCAGTAGCAGTTGACTACAGATGTAATGTAGCTAAATCTGGGAACATAGGGCTGACCCCTTCCAACACCACTACTCCAACATAGGGTTGAGTGAAGAACCCTTATACCAAAATTAAACTCACCTCCATGAGTTAGTGCAATTTAGACAACAAACTTCTACAGTAGTACAAATAGTGTTAGTAGTAGTAAACAAAGCATTAGAAAGTTTGTAGGTCATGGTGCAAAGGACCCTAGTTTGAAATTACTCCGAATCATCCCTTTAAAATAAAAATGACTTGACTTAGTTTCATTTTGAGAAAATTCTTAGAAATAAGAAAAATCTTAGAAATTAGGCAACATAAACCTGAGGGAACATAGGGCTGTGGGAACATAGGGCTGAGGGAACATAGGGCTGTGGGAACATAGGGCCTAATTTTCCAAATTTTCAGTGAATATTTTTTTCTTAGAAATGAGGGAACATAGGGCTGTGGGATCATTGGGCTGTGGGAACATAGGACTGACCCCAAGAAGGTAACCTTATTTTTACAGTCTATGAAAATAACCCATTTTACTTTGAAGGGGAAGGATAATAAATAAAATGTTCACACAAAGTGCGCGAATAATCTTCCAACGGCGAAGCAGTGCCATTTTTAAAAAAATATGAAACGTATTTGCTACTTTATGCGTATTCTACATACGGTAGTCGTTGTTTTCAGGTAAAACGGTGAACTAGTGGAACCAATGTTTCGCAGACTATGTTTTGATGGAGCAAATGTATGAGTGGGACCGTTTACGGAAATTTGCTATTCATTAAAAGTGGTCCGCTGCGCCGCGGCCGTTGGTGGTTGAGAACGTGACTCCGTACGTAAAGTTCGTAAATAACGGTGGTGGTCGGTTCATTCATAACATCGGAGCAGGCAGAGTCACTGGGCGGTGGTACCTGAGGTGATTTGGCTTTTTACGACGACATTTCCTTATGTGGGAGCAATCCTACTTTATAACGGGGTTTCTTAACGTAACATTTGTCAGTTCAAACAGCCATAATCTGCAACAGGAGAATAAATACGGTTGTTAGCCAGCAATAGCTACTGTTAGCTGTGTCTTGGGTAAACGTTGGGCATCACTTGACAAAACATTATTATTATCACGACTCATTTCAGAGTGGACAATAACGAGGCAAGATGTCGAAACGGAGGATCACACAGGAAACTTTTGATGCCGCTGTCAGGGAAAACATGGAGGAATTTGAGATGGACCCTGACGAGGCTTTGAGGGATGCTGTGGAGCAGTTTGAGTCTCAAGGTAAAATATCACATAAATTACTCTACTGGGTGAAGCCAACCAAGTTACGATCTGTACACTATCGAAATATGCTTTGCACTAGAGGTTAAGTCACTGGTGGGCACAATGCAGATGCTCCAGCTGCTAAAATATTTATTATGCCAGAAAAATAGTCTCTTGTGTGATAGATTACAACTGTCGTGTATACTTGGATCAGTTGAAACATCCCCACATCTGTGTACCGTTTATGGGGAATTTAAGAGGACAAGTTATTAAATGGCAGCTTTGTCTCCATTTCCTAATAAACCAGAGGTCTCTTTAATGGTTCAGTAACTCACACACAAAGTTAGATTTTAGCTAGGCACCTCCTGAAGAAGAGAACACATTTCTACCTGGTTGCCTTCAATCTTAGTTTTGTGTATTTTCTGTACACTTTTGGCCTCATGTATGTGAAGCATTAACCCCAAGCCCTAATTTTTTTTTAAACAGGTGTCGACCTCAGTTGTATAGTAAAAGCTGTACCGGCTTCTTCATCCGATGAGCAACAAGATGAGCAAATACACGAGGTCTTACAGGTAAGTCCTGGCCTGTCTCTGCTCATCCCCAAACCCCAATCTGTTGTGAAAATCTTGCGCCGCGTTCACTACATTTTTCACTCTCAGGCTTTGGATTCTCTCCGAATTGGCAAAGACTCTGCGGGTGTCATGGAAGTGTCAAAAGACATGAAATGCTTCACCGAGCAGTGCTCACTTGGATTTGCCCAGAGGTACCTGGCTGCCCAAAAAGATGCCTATCCTGTCATCCTCTCCTACTGCAAAAAGAGTGTGGAGGAGCAGGAGGCTGTGTTGGCTGCTCTGTCTGCTCTGTCTGCGCTGACGGATGGACAGCCAGACTTGTTGGAAGCGGAGGGCCAGCAGTTCCTTTTGGATGTCCTTAAAAAGTACCAGGCAGATTTTCCTGTGACATGCGTAGCCATCTGCACAATACGTCACTGTTGTTTGAAACATGAACAGAACAGGCAGGATTTGATAAAAGGCGGAGTCCTGCCCCTGTTGACCGCTTCCATTAAACGACACAGTGGATGTGCAGAGCTGGTGAAGGAGGCTTGTGCAGCTCTTAGGGTCATGACCTTTGACGATGATGTCCGAGTTACATTTGGGCATGCTCACGAACATGCCAAGATGATTGTTCTCGAGCACAATGGACTGAAGGTCTTGATCGAGGCTACAAAAGGTGAGTCACACTTGTAGTAATAATAATAATAATGAATTTTATTTGTAATGCACTTTATATTGAGCAAACAATCTCAAAGTGCTAAACTTGTACAGCTGGCTTCAGTGGCCAATGTATTTCAAAATCAGATTCTCATCTCATTAATGCAATTCATGTTTAATTCTCATGTTCCCGTCCTCACAGCTCACCTTGATAATACTTCTGTGCTGAGCGAGGTCTGTGCAACTTTATCTCGACTGGCTGTGAGGAACGAGTTCTGTCAGGACATCTGTGATCTGGGCGGATTAAAACTCATCATGACGTTGCTTGCTGACTGTTATGAGACAGCGGTAGTGTATAAAACAACAAGATAGTGTGAAGCAAACTGATTCAGGAGTCAATTTACATGTTTGTTCTGCTCACTGACCTGTTTTTTTTTCCCCTTGCAGGAGTTGGTCCGGCAGGTCTTCAGCGCAATACGAGCCATAGCAGGAAATGATGATGTGAAAGATGCCGTTGTTAATGCTGGTGGAGTCCAGCTCATTGTCATCGCCATGAACAGACACATGAGCAACTCTGCTGTGAGTTGAGACTTTTCCACTGATTTGAAGGCATTTTTATTCATATAGGTAGTTTTTTTGTGTAAAAGTAAATTGAAGTTGTTAATAAGTCCTGACAATGTCTTAAGGTTGCGTGTGTCTATGATCTGCTATAGGTGTGTGAACAAGGCTGTGCGTGCCTCTCTGTCCTTGCTTTGCGTAAACCCAACAACTGCAAAGTCATCATGGAGAATGGAGGTGCTTTGGCTGCTGTACAGGCAATGAAGACACATACCGATGCAGTCAATGTGCAGGTAATATGAGGCCATTAATCATTCATGTGCTCATTTGGAAAGTCAACTGTGTGCCAACTCTTTGTCTCTGTTTTCTTTCCTGATGAACAGAAACAGGCGTGCATGCTGCTGAGAAACTTGGTTTCACGCACGGACACCTACAGCCAGCCAATCCTGGAGATGGGAGCAGAGGCCCTGATTACCCAGGCACTAAAGACGCATCAAGACTGTGGTGATGTGTGTAAAGCCGCCCTCAGAGATCTGGGGTGCCAGGTGGAGCTTCGAGAGCTATGGACTGGCAAACATGGCAGCCTGACCCACTGAACGTACAGAAGAGCATCACTGAAGACCAGACACTCTCACAATGAGTTTATGTGAAATTAAACTTTAGAAGGATGTTGGTATTGACAGAAGTTGAAACAGACGCACCTACCTAGTAGCTAGACATTCGTACAGAGTAGTTATTGTAGACACGACTTGTGAGTGGTGCAAACAAACAAGCCACCTGTCCCACACAATGCCTAAAGGAGGTTCAAGATACATGTATTTTCCAGTCCTTTTTCTGTTCTGGACAAAGATACAAGGTCATTGTAGTCCGGTTGTATATGGTTTATCTTCTATTAATATTTTGTTATCCAATTTTATATTTGATCATGAGATGTTAAATGTAAATTTGTGCCATGCCTAATTGCAAATGTATTTGCTGCTTTGCAAATTAACTGCACTGTTTGGTGCAGTTTCCCTTCCAATATTGGCAGAGCCGAATCTTATTGAATGCCTTATATGTTTACTTTTATTTGTTTTTAGTTTGTTTATGCGTCATGGCGGTGTAAAACTGAAATTTAGTTTACACTGCATTTGTTGAACCTTAATCTTATTTTATTTAACTTCCACTGTATCTCTTGAGTTATTTCTGGATATACAAAAACTGAAACATGCCACCCTAAGATGTACAAGACTAATATGGACAGACACAAAAACATGCGAGTAAACATTAAACAACAATCTTTTAACCCCCACCCATTTGTCTACTATTTGTGGTTCACAACAAACAAACCAAACAAAACGAGCCAGCCAACCACCACATCACTACAAACTTTAAGGCAAACTGTAGGGAGCCAGCCTGTTGCCAAACCTGTCCCCTTGTTCACGCCCCTCTAACCGACCTATCCAAGCACGCATCGCTCGGACTACATTTCCCAGAATGCCCCTGTGCTCGTCCTTGTCAAACCTCACTGTGGTCAAGCTAACGTTAACCGCCTCAGGTCGCTGACAGGAGTAGTAACGACACAGAAACACAGCAGCAGCATGGACGGTGCCACTCACTTGAAGCCATTGGTGGGCTCATGGAACTGAGACATGTTTGGAAGAGAGTGCCTTTAACACCAGGAGATATTTTTAGTTTTTTTTATGAAGACGCTAAACTAAACAACAAACGTTTCCAATAACGTAGAGTAACGATAACGTTAGTGTAGCAGTAAGCTAACAGCTAGCTAACGTTACTTAACCTGGTATTTGGCTTTAACTCAGAAAAGAGCTTCAGAAGAGCTGCTAACCACCTGAAATAACACTCAGGAGTTAACGGATACGGCTTCAGAAAAGCAGAAATCTTCGCGCTGCTGTCAATTTTTTTTTTTTTTTTTTTACAAGGTAAGAAATAACAGTTTGTAAGCAGTGTGAAAGCTGCCTGCAGAGGGAGGCTGAGCTCTGTTGGTGGCCAAGTTTCATAAAACCTGGTGGCTGCTGCACCAGCCACTGACTATTTTATTATCAATGCTGAATTTGTAATATCTTTTCTTAATACATGCCCTTCAGTTGTTTACCCTGTCTGTGGCTATGCAAGCTCTGATGGTAACACAAATAATTGAACTAATAGCCTAATGTTACAGGGCAAGTAGAGTCGTGGCATATGGGATACAATAAAGCTGTTACAAAACTATCAGCTAACATGGCAAAGTAGGCTAAATACCATAGCTAAATACAAAGGGTACACACCATAACGTGAAAACTCAGACCCTCTTAAATTGACTAATCTGAAATGGTTAGTCGATTTTGTTTACAAGTCAAGTAAGTGGCAGAAAATGAGTTGCTACCAGTTGTGTTAATCGATTTATCAAGTAAGCATTTTGTAAAGCATAAATATCAAATGTAGGCTTTCATGCCTCTAACAAAAGCAGCAATTTGAAGATGCCACTGTGAGAATTGTTTCTGAAAATATGTACCTATTTTAAGAAGTTATGTTAACTTTGTTCATGATTGAAATTAGTGTTATTTGCAGCTCTTAAAAAAAGAACTTCATTAGCAACATCATTGTTTTCTGTGGATGTTCAGTTGGAATGATTTGTTTACATGATGTTTTCCACTGTGTATCTTCACACAGATAGTATTTGTTTCAGTAACTTATGAGGTAACCCAGCTGAAAGGACAAATTGGTCACGGAGGATTCACATAAAGCCCGTTCAGCACAGAAGAAGGCACTGTTGTTGTGTACTAAACACTATTGACCTCCAGGGACAGCTCTATCTCTCCGTTCCCGTGTGTGCAGCATGGAAAGAAGGTGATGAATAAGTGAGGTGACCAGACAGACATAGCCAGCAATCAGGAACAAGGAACTGTAAACCGATATGCAGTGGGAAAGAGGCTGTAGGGAGGGGGTGAAGGGCAGCAGCCTGTGGGTAAGGACAGTAGGGTGAGGTGAAAGGGGACACATCAAGTACTCATTGGATGATTTGGCTTGAAATGCTGTTGTACTGATTCCAGTATTAGTTGCCCATGACTACACAGCTTTGCAGACAACTCTGTTTGCTCTCTTGTCCTTTGGCTCTCTCTCTCCGTCTTGTTTTGCTTCAGTCACTTCATCGCTTTTAAACTCCTCAAACTCTCGTATTTTCTTGTGGATCGTTTCCCAGTAACATGTAATTATTTATCAAATGTTCGTTATTGACTAGTTACTAGTTTTGAAGCTTTTCTTAATCAGAGATGACAACATCTCATGGCTACACACCTATTAATGTCACCTTTTAGTTCAACACAGCATATCAGATGTATTATTTTTTACCTATTAGTTAAGATGTGGTTTATTCAGATATCATACATCATCTCATGATGTCATGTTGATGACAGGATTATGATTTATTTTTATATTTGATAGACCAACATATTGTTTTTGGAGCACCACCAACATCTTTATAAACTTGATATCCCTCAGAGAACAAATCAGATCAATTGTATGCATGTTAAAAATGACACAAAAAATAATGCTGTTAATCACCTCTTAAAAAGTTATTATAATAGATCTACACAAATATACTTTATGCACATTTCCTGCTATTCACATACATTTCTTTACATAATTTGTGTTATCTGTGGCTGTGATTTAGAGTGAAGTTGGTTTGAGCAATGATTGATTGTGTGTGTGTAGGGTGTACATTGTATTATCCAGTATTTAACAAGAGACTAGAGACGCTGAGGGGTTGAAGGTTGAATGAATAGATGATTTGACCAGTAAAATGATCAGCTCACTGAAAAACATCTTTTGTTGGTAAGGGTGGTGAGATCAGCCCAGATGAAAGTTTATCTCGTGATACTTTTCATTGACTAGATGGGAAAGAATGTCCTGACTGTACAAAATGTGGTAACACAATGATCTGGTTCATTAGCAAGGGAGGGACTTACTCTTGTCCTGCAAGAGACTGGGTGTAACTTACATTAGCTCTGCTTGGCTTTGTGTTGTAATAGCCCTCATAGGTGTGGAAGTCTGTTAAAGGTAACTGTGTTACCATGCGGGTATTTCCTAGAGTTGCGTATTGAGCAATTTGTTGTTTAAAAGCAAACCACTCTGTGTGAAATGACACTGGTTAACAAAGAAGTCACTAAACCTCAACAATGTCTTGATAAACATTACCCAAGAATAAAGCTATTAATGAATAGTTCCCTGAAAGTAAAAATGGTCAAATGGTCAGTCATTTTAAATGTCTTCAGAAGCTAAAACATAAGTGACGTTTTGTTTCTCTGTCTGCCCTCTTCCTCTCTCCTCTGTAGCTCTCGGTGCCTGGTGTTGCCGCCCCTCCAGTGGCTGAATTCATGAGCGCACTCGGTGACAGTTGTACATAGTCCTTGGGGATGGGGAGTGGAGTCCAGGAACAACGGGCATCACTCACACAAGGAGAAGTGCTGCCACTGCCTTCCTCCAGTCAGTCAGAAGTGAGCTCTGAGGTGACATTTCACACAGACATGAGCCTTACTTCACCTTCACGGAAAAGTCCACCTGATAAAAAAAAGTCCACGTGTTCAGTTGTCATCAGAGCTGTCATGTGATGGTCCAGTTTGTGTCTGTGTTTTATCAGTGCGCTGTCTATTTGAAGGGAATTCAGCTGTGCTGTTAAACCATGTGTGTATGTGAGAAAGAAATGAACTAGCCTCATGGCCTCCTCTTTGGCTTTGGTTCATTTAAGAACATGTGCTCCCATATGTAAGGTTTTGTGACCTAGTTAGTGACTTGTCATCTAATATCATGACGCAAGTCTGGCTTAATGATCAACAGCATCTCAAACACAATATTGTTCATGTAAGGAGGACACCGTTTTTGTTCTGGTGGTGTTAAATGCACTTCCTCCTTCTCTGTGCAGGGCCTGAAGCACACTCGCTCTGTCCTCAACTCACTCTTCTCGGGTGCTTTAGCAGGAGCTCTGGCCAAGACAGCTGTCGCCCCATTGGACAGGACTAAAATCATCTTCCAAGGCAAGTTGGGTTTTACTGAAATGAAAATGAGTGGTTTGTTCAACGCAAGGCATGTCATTTAACCTGTCCATCTGTTCTGTTTTTCAGTGTCTTCAGCACGATTCTCTGCCAAGGTGGGTTTGTCTCAAGAAGCATTTTACATTTTATATCGGTTGCTTGATAAATCATACAAAATAAATTCAATATTGTTTTTTTTTTCAAAGTTAAATTAACTGAGAAAACAAACATGCACACAAACAAATCATGCACTTTTCTGTAAATACTGGTACTCAGTCTAATATAAATAAATGTATTATATAAACTGATGATGATCCATTTTTGTTTAGATTTTTGTCTTTTGTACTCCAAGTATGAGTATGTACTGTATCTACTTATGTGTACACTTTATAATCCAGGAGGCCTATAGGTTGATATACCGCACCTACCTGAAGGATGGCTTCTTCAGCCTGTGGAGGGGGAACTCTGCCACAATGGTGCGAGTCATCCCATATGCAGCCATCCAGTTCTGTGCACATGAGCAGTACAAGGGGCTGCTGGGAGGTTACTATGGCTTTCAGGGGAAGTAAGTGGTTGTTTAAACTGCTAAATATTTATGAACTTTTATTCTGACATTACACTATAAAGTTTTATTCATTTCTGTTAAAATCGTTAAAAAAAAAACAAAAAAAACATCAGTGTTGATGTACATTGGGTTTCCTCTGCTGTTTCAGAGCCCTGCCTCCATTCCCAAGGTTACTGGCTGGATCTATGGCAGGCACCACAGCAGCTATGCTGACATATCCACTGGACATGGTTCGAGCTAGGATGGCCGTGACACCAAAGGAAATGTAAGGGCATTGAACTGCTAAATACATAATCAAGTGAATATTTAACGTCCACGCTTTTATTTTAAGAACTTCAGATACGTTGTCCCTTATGGTCAACTCTCCCAAAGGTGATGCAATTTATTTGATCTGCCCTTAATGGGAGCTCATTTTTTAGATATGGGCACCACCAACACTATAGTTTTCATCTACGGTAAGGAAGCTGAGTTGTGTCATATGAGACAGAAATACTGATTGTGTTTGCAGCCCAGTATATATACAACTCAATGTTGTATTTTTCTTGATTCTGTGAACATGTTTAAGTAGGAAGTAGGAAGGGCAAAATAAAACATGGCAGTTCAGAGAATGAAAACCGGCCTGTATTCACATTGTAACTCCAATAGTTGTATCCACTTTTTATATTTTGTGTTTTACTTATCTTTATCTTGTTTTAGGTATGGTAACATCCTGCATGTGTTTGTGCGGATCTCTCGAGAAGAAGGCCTGAAGACGCTGTATCGAGGTTTTACTCCCACCATGCTGGGTGTCATTCCCTATGCTGGTCTCAGCTTCTTTACCTATGAGACACTGAAGAAATTACACGCCGGTAATTCATGTCACTGCCAATTCCATTAGTACTGCTCTGTAACTACTTTCTTTCACACCTAATGTTTACGTTGAATATGTGAAATCACTGACTTTCCCTTTTTTGCGCTCTCCTCTCCCGTGTAGAGCGCAGTGGACGCCCGCAGCCCTACTCATATGAACGCCTGGCGTTTGGAGCCTGTGCAGGTCTCATTGGCCAGTCGGCGTCTTATCCTCTTGATGTGGTACGGCGGCGTATGCAGACTGCGGGAGTGACAGGTCACACGTACGGCACCATCCTGGGCACCATGAGGGAGATTGTGTCTGAGGAGGGGGTCATCCGTGGACTCTACAAAGGTCTCAGTATGAACTGGGTTAAAGGGCCCATCGCGGTGGGGATCAGCTTCACCACCTTCGACCTCACTCAGATCCTCCTAAGGAAGCTGTACGGCTATACGGCTCGATAGTAGAGATTCACAGGGGGAAACAGGGAAAGCACAAGATCCCAGTAAACCCTCTTGGAGAAACAAAGAGGGGAAAGTGAGAGGGAGTGTGTGTGTGTGTGTGTGTGTGTGTGTGTGTGTGTGTGTGTTGCTGGACAGAAGCAAACACACTGGCTCTGGGTGCGTGGGTAATATTAATGTATTCTCTCGCTTTAATTGTGTGCAACAAGGGATATACGGCCCCTGTAGGTGCGACGTAGGGTGTAGGGACGGTACTGTGTACCTGTACACACTGTTGTCATGTACATCTAAGTGCAATATGCTCAGTGATTTTGATGTGTGTAGCCTATGTGTGTACACATAGATTATTATTCTCCTGCCCTTGTGGACCAGGCCCTTGAGTGTATTTATAAAATCAAATATTTCAGAGGTTCACACACACACACACACACACACACACACACTGACATCTATCAACTGCCTTGTGTGTCTGCTTCAAACTGACACCTTCCAATGCAATGCAGGTTGCCACTCGTTTGTTATTGACTTTGAAGATTCATTTGATTTGACAAGAGAAAATGATGCCCCCTTGAGATTTGTTTTGATGTGAGTGAGTTTGTTGAAGGAATTATTATACCAAAGGTTCGGATGTTAGCTAGCTGCAGATTATATGATGTTAGTGATGGTAGTAACAATCTTGCCCAGCACACCTAACAGCATCTCTACTGCCATTTAATAGTTTTGTTTTAAGTTGAAATGATTGAAATCTCTATAAGTCCAGTATTTTTAAGTTGAGCTCCTGAACATTGAATTCACAGACTGTTTTACATAGACTGAATGCGCTGACAGTGGACAGATGATCTATGTTTTATGCCAGTGCCAACAGATATAAGTATAAAGAGTGCCCATATCGTTTTATGTTTGTTGTCACTGTTATCATATCATGGGCTTTTTAAAATATTGTAAATTTCAATAGATTTGTTGTCGGATGTATCAATGCAGTCGATATATATTTTAAAAAAAACTATTAAAAAAAACAGCTGAAAATGTCAGCTCTAATTTAACCTCACATATTGACAAGCATTGTCAAGTAATGCACATCAAACACTTTGGTGATTTTCATAGACGGTCATACACACTGCTTCATCAGTCGAGTTGGAAAACCTGTGGTGTCTAATGCAATCCAATACAACAGCCCAGCAGTGAATATTACCATTGTGAAGTTTACAATATCCCATTGTTGTTGACACTATGATAGGTGTAGCTCTAAATCTATGTCATTTTTTAATCAGATTGTTTAGGATTGCAGTAGATGAGCAGTGTTTCTAATGCTGTTGCTCTCATGCATGTGTGTTGTGATGGACACACACGGTCCCATACACAGTCCTGCACACATGTCGTCTTCCATTTGCTGTCAGTGTGACAGCTGCAGGATCTGTCTCTTGATGATGATGCTGCTGCCTGTTTTGTTTAAAACTTGGCAAGACACTAGTTCAGATTTAACTTACTAAACTACCAGTTGACTTGGACTCACAAAGTAGATCTGTATCAGTATTTACTAATGGACTAACGTGACTGGAAATGTACAAACACCTAGTGAAGTGATCATTTGAATTCTCTGTAGCAGACTGAATTCGGTTTATTTCAGAGTTCTCAGTATTTTACCTCAGCATGTAATTAATAATTCATGAAATTCTCACATATCAGTGTGTTTTGTGGAGTTGTGTCAAAAATGCGCCTTTTGCGACATGGTTTCGACAGTGCTGATGCAGACATTCAGGAGTGTCAATAGTTTGTATGCTTAGCCCATACATACCATACATACTGTTTCTATTCTTAGAGCAGACTTACCGAGGATGCAGAGCCAAGTGGATCAGAGGGCAGGAAGTAGCTGCTTTACCAAAATAAAGCAGGAAACAAACAAGTGTGAGGATTTTCAATTGGAACTCAATAGCTTAAGAAAAGATATCAAGTTTGTACTTTTTAATGCATGATTCGTTCATGATTGTAAAACGCTCAACTGGGGATGCACAAATGATTCAAATTTTATCATTAAATAATCTCTAAATGATTTGAATGATCAGCACATTACAGTGACTCATGCCAAGAGTTAGTTTTCCGACAAACATATAAACACCCCAAAATTTGATTTCTTTCTTCAAAGGTTTGAAAGAGAAAAGCAACCCTTTGCCTTTGCACATCTTTAATGAGCAAATGTTTAAAAAGTTTAATCCTCTATCAAATTTGCATTGATTTTGTCCATGAACTTATTGATTGATTGAGCGTGGCGTATTTTTCGGTACTAATGTAGAAACAACACCAGAATCTCAGCACTGATGACTCTTTGTTTTGTTTTGTTTGGTGTTAAGTACTTTTTGTTGCTTTTGGTGTCTGACATTTTTTGATCCTTGCTGCTAGGTTCACGTTTTGGTCACCAGCAGATTTTTAAAAAAAAATTGATACCCATCTCTACTCAGTAGCTTACTCCACTTTTACCCCCCATTCATTAAACTAACCCTCCCTTGACTCGCCTCAGTCTGACCATCATCCTTTCATCTGCCTCTTTTCATCTGTCTGTTCGTAGATGATGTGGTTGGTTTCCTCATTGTTCACTGAATTTAGGAGAAATGTAGCGTTCAGGTGACACACCTGGACCGAACCACGCTGCATTCACATCTGCAAACAGTGGAAAACTGTGATGCGCTTGCGTTAACAGCGGAGCAGTAGATGCAAGTTTAGTCAGTTAGTTATCTCTACCCCTCCTTACCTTAGGTAGCAGGAGGGAAGTGCGTTTAACTAAGTTTTGATCAATGGCCGCTTGAATCGTGCACATGTTCTGAGCTGACGTTAGCGAGAGTGCTTCTGGTTTGAAAGTATACAGTAACTGAAAGCTGAGTCGAGGTCGGTTACTGACTCTTAAGTGCCTAGCAAGAAATAGTAATGTTTTTACTATGACTGAGCTACTTCTACTAACCTTTTTGAAGGTTGCTTCCATTTTCTAGCCTTGCTTCAGTCTTGAAGTTACACATCTTTAAGGAGCAGCATGTGGTTTGAGGGTGGTTTGACGTTTGGGGACTGTTAGACCTCTGTGACTGAATGTATTACTTCAGGTGATGTTTTTGTATGTGAATTTTGTAACACTTACACACTGCCTTGCAGGGTATTGCCATCTAGGGTGAGATAACACGACTCTTGGCTCCCTAGCAGACTCGATCAATCCATTCCAATATCTACAAAACTGATTTGAGGGTAGGATAATTTAAAAGTACATTTAATGGCTATTTGTACCCTTTGTATCAATTGGAGGAACGCAAAGAGCATTACGTAATGTTATTATTTCAGTGGTGAAGAACCTATAGATCAAAAGAGATTGGTAGATGTGATGAAATATACCATAGGGAAAATCTAACAAACATGGACGAACTCCTTGACAATCATTAAATGCCAAAAATCTTTTGTACTTGTTTCAAAATATGAGTGTTGTTGAGAACCTGAGATGGAAAACTGACACTACAGCAAAAATCTGGTAAAAGTAATGATTTTATTTGTGCTAATGAAAGCAAACTGAGTAGTTTTAACCCTGTTTGTGGGTAACCCTTAACACAAGTGCACATACAATGCTACTGTATATGCATGTTAGAGCAGATCATCTTGTTTGTCTTTGTTTCAGTGCAGCAGTGACACAATGGCTGTTTTGTAAATCCTAGTGATTTGTGCCAACTGAATGTAAACATACCTACTAATACCACACCCCCGTGTCCGGTCTGTAGTGTTGATGGTGTATCTGTGGGAAAGTTTTGAAATATAAAATTCTCAAATAAACTTGAACGTTGAAGAGAGATTGATGCTTGTTCATTATTTTATTGGTTTTCTTTTCTTTCTTTTTTTGGTATATTTTTTGGCTTTTTTTTTCAAGGTGCTTTACATATTAGCAAAATAAGAACATAAAAAGCAAACATTATTTAAAAACAGACAAGAGAAAGAATTAAAACAGATATAAAAAAAGAAGTAAAACAGAAAGGGAGACAAAACAACTAAAACATAGTAAAAAAAAAAAGATATAAAATAACAGAATAATGTTACAGTGCAGTTAATGAAAGGTGTCAGCAAACAAGGGGATTGATGATGAAATCGTTTACTAGTTTGTCTTCCTGTTTTTAACTTTCACTTTTTTTTGTCACTCATAGAACATGGACGTAGAACATGCAGAATCAGAAATTCATTCAATCATTATATTGCTAAATAATAGCCAATTGTCGATTATGAAAAATTAGGTCCAATAGCCTACCAAATAACAAAGTAGGATTCTAGAAAATGAGAAAAATAACTATATTATATTATATTTTAAATTATATTATGTTACCTGTATCTTAAATTTCTTAGAAGTTACCAATTTCCCATGTCATGTTTGACATCTCAGACATGTGATGTGTAGTGACGTCCAGTGGCCGCTGGAGGGCGCTCCGTCCTCGTGAATGAGTCAGTGAACTCCTCCGGCTGCAGCGCCTCTTCTCTCCTCCAGGTGGCGGTGCAGCGCGGCGCTTCGAGCTGAGGGAGCGAGGCGGAGGAGCTGCACCGTGACCCTGCTCACCTCGCTCCCTCAGCTCGAGGAGCCGCGCTGCAGTGCTGCTGCTGCTGCTGCTGCTGCTGCTGCTGGCGCTTTGAACTTGACCGTGAACGCAGCACAGCAACACATGACCCTGATGAAGAAACTGATTCAAGTAGCAACAAACGAACCAAATCATCAAAACGCAACTAAATCCGTGATGATTTTATTGAATGCACATGGTATCTGGGGTTGAATAGAGATGGATCCACAGAGGTGAAAGATAATGAATCAGTATTTTATTTACAACTGATCAAAGGATGATGTAAGCAGCTGTCTCAATCAGGCCAAATATGTGGTTTAGTCCGGGTTTTGTGCCGTCACCGGACAGGAAGCTTGGACCAGAGTCTTTGTGCAAAGATTTCTGGGAACGTGGGAGGGAAAAGCGCTGGAAGAAAGGAACTATAGGGAAGATAGAGGACTAATTAGAGACTGAAGGAGGGAGGGATGGACAGAGGCTGTCAGAGGATGTGGTTGCTATAGATACTTGGCATGATGCCAGGTGGAGGCAGAACCAATTTGCATTTATTCAGATGATGGCTGCTCTCTCTCTCTCTCTCTTTCTCTCACTCCCTCCCTCTCTCACCCCCCACCTACCACTCTCTCCCTCTCTCTGAAATAAAAGCAACCAAACAGCCTTTCTTCCATTTTAATTTCTTCCATCTCAAATTCATCCTTAACAATTCAATTTCCTCATGAAGCAATTATTTATTTTTAAATACCTAGATAGCCTAATACTGATTCCAAAATACAAAACATTTACCTACTTATAGCTGAAGAAAAATACACACAGGCTCTGTTGAATACTTTTATTTGATGATTTTAGTTGATGGCACCGAAATCCATTTGGATTTTTTTTCTTTTCTTTTCTTTTACCCATAGGCTATTAGAGTTTTTTTGTTTGCGATGCTGAAAGCTCCAAAAACACACCGTTGCTTCTTCTTCTTCTCCTCCTCCTTCTGCTTATGATTTTATTTATTTTAATTTGAATTGTACCTGACCACTTCACTCTTTTTAATTGAAAATTCCAAAAATACAATCCTACATTATTGTCCTGTAGGCCTGTCCACAGTTTTGTGTAGGCCTAGATTTGGTCCATGCGGGTTAACCTCAAAAAGAAAATGCAGCATTTATTTTAGATTAAAAAAAAAATCTCAAGCACAAAAAAAAACCCCACTTTATTGCAGTTTCGCTCTGATCGCCCATTCAAAATTAACTGTGCAAGGCTTAATTCATAACGCACTAATTAAGCTTCTCTGAGGAGTCTGGCCTGCACAGTAGATTAGTTGGCTGCTGTTGGGCCTTTGGACTAAAAGACGATTATTTTTTAAATTTCATAATACTTCTGATTTATATCAAATATTTCTCTGAACCAAAAATTAACAAATAAATACAATTAAGCAAACAAAATAAAAGACTCAAATCTGAAAAAATCTACAAAAATAAATTAATTGTTAAAAAGGGCTTATTTCTTGTGTAACAATAGATGGCTGCTGGTTTTTAGTAAATAAAAGTTTCCACTGTGAATGACGCTACCACATCTGGATTAATTTAGAAGGAGCAACCTATATCAGAACAGGAAACGGCAATAAATCATTTACACTGCTTTAATTACAACTGTGTCACACAGTGTCAGTAAAGAGCATTTACTGAAAATACAGTATACGACTGAATGAATTCACAGGAGCGCAACATCAGATTTAAAGTTCTCTTTATTAACCGCATAGTTAAAAACATACAACGTTTTACAACAAGTCAAGTTATTTGAATAACAGTTCGAAAATACTGACTCGACTTTGACATCAATTGTATGGATGTATGACATGACTTTTAACTGGAAAACAAAAATAAAAATATAAGCAAACAAAAAACAAACAAATAAATATAAAAACGTGCACCTCCAGCAACTGTGGATTAAATCTGAATGCATTTCATATATCATTTTACACCAGGTAACATCACAATGAACACATCTGGAAAAAATAAAAACACAATATATATATATAATCACTTTAGTTACATTGTTCATTTATTAAATCTTAGATATGTGATGTTTAACAATGAAACTCCAAGGCACAGATGGTGAAAAAAAGAAATCTCTGTCCGTCTGTTTGTCAATGTCTTTTTCTTGGACTCGGTTCAGATTCAGAGTTTCGCCTCTCGCTGTTAATTGTACAGTAAAAAAATCTGCAAAAAAGGCCACAGATCCTTTTCTTCAAGTTCTTCACGTCCTCCAAGCAGTAACTTTCCATGGCATCATCAAACTGCAAGGAAAGAAGACAGAAGAAATTAATGACAGAACTAGGACACAGAATAGTAGTTTTAATAATAAACATTATGAAATTGTCCTTTTTTTTCACAGCCATGATCATAAAGAACAGTGACACTGCCTGAGGTGTAACTACACCTGAGCGTTCAGGGGGGATAATCCTATCTGTGTGCCATGTCACAGTAGGCTACTGACACAGCAATTTTCGACAAGAAAAAAAAAATGTTGGGGTGTTGCAAGGCAGTGGAGATGGAAATAGAGGCGGGACTCCCTCCTCATGATTACCAATAACTGTCTGTGTTTGAGTCTACGCTCGCCCACCTCTGACCTCTAAAGTCTGGAGCATCAAGAGGACACACAGTCAAAAAGGGACCCCCTCAATTGTGCCTGAGGGAAAAGACACACACACACACATTTCTGCTGTCTGGTTTTGCACCGTCATGACTGAATAAGATTAGGATCTGACTAGCAGAGATAAGGGATTTAATCCTAATTTGTCCAGACTTTAATCATGGTCATAAATGAAACAGACCCACTGCCTTTATATTATTTTATATTTTAATTATTCTGCCGAACCTTTTATGAAAACTAAACTCATTCTGGGTTCATGCCATTTTCTCACTTCTATTAATTCTTCAACGGTGCACTGATTACAGTGAAAATCAAGGTGAGTGTGGGTTGTGTGAAGGAGGAAGAGGAGGAGAAGGAGGAGGAGGAGGGTGGGTTATGATTGAGGAGATCACAGCTAGACTACAGTCCCTGGATAGATGCAGTGTTTCAGACATTGGGCAATTATGAGGGGCCTTCCCGAGCCTGTAGGGCTCTCCAGGGCTCCTCTTCTGCCCACGCTGTCCCATCAACTGGCTAATGTATGCAGAGCCCACAGTCCTGTCTGCACACTCTGAGAGAGCAACTTACACAGTTCAGTACTTTAAATGTATGTATTTTGATTCCTATTCCAATGAAAGCAAGAGTGAGGGTGGGACTCTTAACAAGATTACCGCAACCCCTTAAAACGATACAACGGTGTGACGTTTGGAGGCAGAGAACGACCCGCAGATACAGGAGGTCAGAGTCCAACCATGACTTCTTTTGGCACACAGTTCCCTCTCTACTTTCTTTCTTTCCTGCCTCCCTACTCTGCACTCTGTCTCATAATCCTAAAATAACTGTAGGATTTTTAATATCTTTGCGAAAAGCAGACTCTCTCAGATCTTCTTCCCTTGCACATAAATAAATCTATATCATCCCTGATTTGTGGGTTTTCTAACTTTGAGAACACACGCGAAGCCGACTCCTCTCAACTCGCTCCAAACAGGAAACAACCACGTACGTACGGCACCTTAATGAGGGCGAGATCGCTGCAATGTTGGCTGAATGAAGCACTGGATTGGATGGAGTTGTGTGACATTTTTATTTTATTTTGATGCTCTCAGTTTAAATGCATTTATTATCAAAGCTGTAGACTCTGACTTACTTGAGACAAATCTTGACTTCATACATTGATGCAAATAGAGTCAAGTCTAAAGTTTTGACCTGCAAGCCACACAGCTTTAACATTTCAGTATTATGTCTATTCACAAGGCTGGATCTCTGCTGTGGGTGAAACACTAACAGGTCAGCAGGCTGGACGGGGAAAGTCCGGAAAGAAAATCATCCTGTTCTATCAGGTCAATGATGTGAACCTCAGAGGACTTAAACCCGCTCTGATTTTTAACTTTGTTCACTTAAACCGTCCGACAAATATTCTGCCTCTCCTGCACTGGACAAAGTCAGTCTTTAGATGATATTCTCATGGTAACGAGGTTATCCCCCGGATCAAGAAGGCACAACAGTTGCCACAGTAAGAGGAATAAATACAGAAAAAACCTGAATTTGTAACCATAAGGAGGGTGTGAGGGTGTACCAGACTCTCCCTCCATTTCCCTTCTTTGAGTATTTAACCCCCCCCCAGCCCCCCGCCAAGACACACACACATACACACACACACTTACACTCTTATACTGACATTGTGTCCGTCCAACAAAGACGTCCCCGCAGCCCCCTCATTATAAATACATGTCATTGGATCACAGCTCGCCTGAATCCCTGAGTCTGCTGCGCTCTAAGTGGCCGTGACTGAGCCCTGAATGGGTGGCCGAGCGACAGCTATACCAATAGAGCCAACAGTGTGTGGGTGTGTGTCTGTGTGTGTACGGCAACCCCACCACCACCACCACCACCCCTCACCCCAACCCGAATGAAAGCTTCACAGTGGGGCGAGGTCAGGGGTCAGGCTGTCTGTTACACACACATGCACACACACGCACACATGCAATTTACTGGACATTTGATATAGTGATGCAGAGCAGAAAAAAAATAAACACAAGGATGAAATTATGATTCAAATGGTTTGGAGCTGAATTCAGGTGAAGAGTGTTAATGGTTAACTGCTGCATGTGGGAAGCAGGTTTGCTTTAAATCTGGGGCAATAAGTTTCCTGCTGCCTCAACAACAAAGCTGCACGAATCTAGTCCTGGCTCACTTAGAAGGAGGGAACAAGGTGTCCGTGTGTGTGTGTGTGTGTGTTTGTGTATATATTTATGTGTGTGTGTGTGTGTGTGTTAAAAGAGCTCATCCTATTTCATTTTGCAGGGGAAATGCGAAAGTGTCGCTATCCCTCTGGAACCACAAACCAGGACACTCTCTCTCTCTCTTTCTCTCTCTCTCTCTCTCTCTCTCTCTCTCTCTCTCTCTTTGTCACCATCAAGGCTTCTATTTCTGAGTCTGAGCTCGCTTTTCTCCAGGGGTAGAACAAAGTTTTCCTCACTCTACTTTCACTGCAGTTTTGAACCCACAGAGATGTGACCTGGACTCAACTGGAAAAAAACGGTAATTAACAAAAACAGTTAATCACCAGCAGGTATACGCCACCTATCCACAAAAACAAGGCCTCTCTCTGCTTTAACCTTGAGTTGACAAAATAATTGTATGATATAAGAGGAAGCCTCGTTCCCTAATTTCATTGTACAAGCCAATGACAAGTGCTGATTAGCGAGTGTCTGATGCACACCGGGCTCATTAATGCAGCTCTGCAACAATGAGCCGAGGAAGAGGCGGCGGTTGCCCATGCTAATCATCTCTGCTAGCCCGCCACCTTCCTGCACCTTTGCCTATATGTCTCCTCCCCCTCGCTAGACGAGGACCCCGAGTAGCTGCCTGTGCACACTGCCTGATGGGAAACAGTAGGAGAATTTTATGAGGGATGGGCGCCTTACAGCGTCTCAGCTGCATCTCTGCGTCTATAGTTTGGATGTCAGTATGGGCATTAATTCATGGAAAAAATGTTCTGTCATAGTTAGTCTCAGTCTTGCGAGATAGTTCATGTTTCTCCAAAACAATATATGAAAGAAAATTGCTCAAATTTGTTTGATTATGGAGGAAACAGTTTTGGTCAAAAATACATTTTACCATTTATACGACACGTAGATGAATCTAAAAATAACCCAGTATCTCACTTATGTGAGTGAAAACATGTAACATGAGTCAGCTGTCAAACATTTGCTGTGTAATCATTGAAAATGCAAGTGCCAATGTCAATTATTCATTGTGTGAAAATTGTAGTCTTTAAATAATGGGAAAGATCATTTTTAGTTGCAAGTTATTCTTAGAGCAGGTATTTAATCTTGAGTGTGGGTCAGAGTTATTTTCTCTAAAAGTGGTTTTCAGTAATTTAGAGGAAGATGAGGAGAAGTAACTTAAAGGCAGAAACAACAATCTAAAAAAACGAAATCTGTTAAGTGTGCGGAAGTCAGAGTCGTGTATAACATATGGCCGTTCACTGAAAGGCTCCGAGAAATCAGAGACACCGAGAGGGAATAAAGTGACCGAAAGACAAAACACCTTGTGTAAAAATTGTGAAATGGAGAATAATGGAGAGCATGTGAGAGAAAACGAGAGAATGAGGGACAAAGAGGGTGCGAGAAAGATGTGAGTCTCAAAAAAGTGTCAATGCCAGGCTTCCTTTAGGCATGAGTGAGAAACTATGAGGCCTGGTGGTGTGTGAATGGTTTGGGAACACGCATACAAACACACAAGCACAGGCGCAAACACACACACTCACATACACACACACACACACACACACACACACACACACACACACACACACACACACACGCTTTCATACACACACACACACACACACACACACACACACACACCCTCCCTACCGCGCCAGAGCCTGTGCCAGTGAGACAGGTCTATGGGTCTATTGAGGGGACTTGGAGGGAGCTGTCCCTTTCTGTGGAGCTAATGAAGCCTGCACCCACAAGCATAAAGGAGTGGAGAGAGTTAGCACTGCGCTCCTTCACCCATTCACTCACTTCCTTCCTTTACACGGCTCCTGATGAGGTAATGCTTTCTCTCTTAAAGGGATACCATAAGTAATGCACCTTTACGCATGCAGAAGAAATTATGACTACAGATTGATGGATAGAAATGGATACAGTTTTATGAAATATGCTGTTGAAATATTAGGAATACTATGACTGGCGTTATTCTATATATTTCTATATTGGCATATTGCCACTGTCTGTGTCACTGCACATGCTTTTGTCTAGAAAGACACTGTGATTTCATGAAACACCTGGGCACTATATTTTCTATGAAATGATACTAAAACAGCTATAAACACAGTATTTTGTTGGGGACTATTTTCAGTCATGGATTAACACACCTTTGATGCTCTGTAACGTGTCACCACAACAGCAGAACAATGAGCATGTATGGCTAACATAATAATAGTGCCCATGTTCATTGTAGTTACGGAGCATCACTGCGACAGCGCGGCTCATTGAGTGTTTTTAAATAGTTTGAGGAAGATCGAGTTTAAGGCGCAGAAGAACAAGATAAAACAGGAAAGGTTGAATACGATTAGACTGACTTATTTGTATCATGACCCAGAAAGGATGCGAACAATCCCCAGAAACCACTCTGCTTCCACGGAAACATTAGAAAGGTGAATATGCTAATGAAACAAATTAGTAACTCAATAATAAATCATTCCGATACTATTTAAGCTAATTTAATTAATAATTTAAAACACATAGACATGCCATATCAAAACCGAAAGATTGAAATAAAAGATAGATCTATAAACTATAAGATCTTTTTACTAGATTTGCTCATGATATTAGCATATCAGAAAATTTGGGATAGAAGTTACAGTCGATATAAGTCTGACAGCTGACTGCTTGATTAAAGAAATTAAGAAGAGCTGAAGGTACTATAAACTAATGAGACTTGTGGCCTGGATAATCTTCCATCTGCAGGATATAAGACTTTTAAATTAAGTTTTGCCCACAGATGTTTCATCATATAGAGTTTTGTCAATGCAAATGATCAATTCAGTGTTGGCTTTGGTCTTTTCATGGGATTTGTTGACAAGAAGTAAAAGATAGAATATCAGCAGATGAATCCTTTGAGATGACAGAGATCTTAAAAGTTTTGACAAAACCATTAATACGGTTTCCCAGTTTGATTTGACAGGAATCACAGTGGCTAAAACTCCAGCATGGAAATGTGGAGCTCTTGTACAAAGCTGCCATCAATCTAAAAAGAAACAAAGACAGGCACCACACTGGAGAGCCTGAGACCAATGTGTCACTCAGAGAAGAAATGTCACAGAAAGCAGAGATGTGGGGAGAAAAGGCTTCCAGACAACACAATCACACTTTTCAGCAGGGGAGGTCTGACTTTAGGCTGCCTGTCTGCCTGCCTGTCTTCCACTCTGCTGCGACTACAACATGATGAAGGAGCTCTTGTCCAAGTCTACAACACCCGGTCTAGTCCTCTCTGAGCAACCAGACTCAGCTAACAATAGATAGCAGTGCTTATCAAACAGCCTGGCAACTTCATTAGCATCCAGCAAGACCCAGATGACGACTAAAGTGGCCCTACTCACACACTCATGAGCCAGACAGCCCCCTCCACTGGCCTTGACCCATGAACTCTAGGGTCCTCTTTCACCTGCTACACCCGCATTCATGCTAGCAGGGCCGTCTCGCCACTGCCCGGCTGCTCTGCATATATTCTCCTCACATTCCCACGCTCCGAGCGCAGACCTCCAGCACAGAGACGATCACACTTTCAGCTGAGCAGTATTCATACGAGACATTATGGAGATTTGCATTGTGTCTGGCTGTCTGAGACTTTTTTTTTTTTTGGGGGGGGGGGGGGGGGCCTCACTCACGACGACCACTACTGACATCATGACTTTATCCTCTTTTATAGTGGTGCGGTGGCTCTTTCTTTTCCGTCCTCCTCCTCAAATGAATCTGTAAATATCCTACGACCCCACGTGTCACCGCCGCACAAAGAAAACCGAATACGGTCGAATTTTTGTTTGTGATAAACTGCTTTATTTCCTATTTTTGTGCGTTCCTATTGTGCTGTGTGTGGAAAACCACGTCTTGGTCATGAAATAATGCTCTCATGTGATGTCATTCCTCCTCTTACAGCTATCCTTTGCTTTCCTGCTCGCGAAGCTGAAGCTGTGTTGTTGATTCTCTTTCCCTCCCGGCACATCAAGGGTAAAACTCATGACTCCCCTCGCCTTTCCTTCCTCTTCCTGATTCTTTACCATTTGTCACTGGCCAAAAGCAGCTCGGCGGCTCCTCATTGGCCGGCGCCAGGAGAAGAACCAGTGATGCTGCTCACACGAGGCTTCAGTATAGCCGGGGCGTTTATGTGTTATTGCGAGAAATGGGGTAGAGCGCGCATCCTGCTCTCCGACAGATAATGTGACTGTCAGATGTGGACGGATGCCGCACTCGGCGGCGTTCAGATCATGTGAGGTGGTGGTGGTGGTGATGGTGGGGGGTTTGGTGGGGGGGGGGGCTGGGGAGGCGTGCAAGAGGCTGTGACTGAATTTGCCTCGCTGCACAGCATATGGACGCCCTGATCATTCTATGCAAATGGCCGAGACACAGACACATGTTCACAAATGCAGACAAACTAACCCCCCCTCCCCTCCAGCCCCTCATTAATGGTTCTTCTTAAAACCAGACGCCCCCCCCCCGCCCCCCCTTCTCAAATAATAACCTCTCCACTAACACCCCTCCACTCCATCTTCCCCTCCTGAACGACCCCCCACCCCACAGTCTAGACCCTGCAACCCTCTCTCGCTCTCTCGAACCAGACGCCCAAAATCCTAACCCTCCCTCTCTCCTCACCCCCCCTCCCCATCTCCCCTCTCCTCAGCTCCCACGACCAGCAGACAGACCCTATGATTCGCGTGACCGCCATTTTGCTGCCCACAGTATACCTAACTGTACAGCACAGCAGCTGCCTTGATGGGCGAATGCAAATACGAACGCTGCATTGTTACTCAGCTGCTCAGACGACTCTCGTTGCATGAATTAACGCCGCCCCTCAAAAAAAAAGAGAGAGAGAGAGAGAGAGAGAGAGAAAAAAAACAAGACCTGTTCAATCAAACGTGACCACAAAACGACGCACTGCCGAAATGCAGAAACGTGAGATATTCATTTCTGCACCGCCTCGATCCTGCTGGCTACATAAACACCTCAGAACGCTGCCATTATACCAAGTTACGAGATCAGGGTTGGGGGGGGGGGGGGTTGAATTTTTTTTTTCATTCAATGCTTTTCCAAAGTGGCAAATAGAGGAGAAGCAGTTCGGTTCTTGGGAAGCAGCAATACGTGACACTTCAAAGCTGCAGTCCAGTGTTCTCTAGTCTGCAATCTTTGTGATACCGCCTATTTCTATGTTTAATGTGCAGCCCTTTTCTGCCAAAATCAGCCCCCCCCCCAACCCACCCCACCCCAACGATTTGTTCAGTGCCATGGTAACCAGACACCCGTGTGCATGAAAATGAGACTATTATGGTCTGTCTGTCTGGAGTTTGTTGGGCCTATGGACCCCTTCTTAATTAGAGTCTGTGTGCGTGTCTGAGCTCCTCTGTTTGCTTAATGCTTTCATCGGTGCATTATGTATGTCTGTGTGTAAAAAACTGTGAGTGTGCATGCGTGACAGAGCGCTATCTGATTAAAGAAAGCCTCGGCTTAGTCTTTTGTACAGTATCACATTTGCATGCGAGGGAATCACATGCGAACATGCACACACCATATGGCACAGTGGGTCCAGACTCTTGATCTCGCACGCACCGAACACCTATCAAACACATCTCAGGGCGCGAATGCTCGCACCTCAAGAGAAAAACAAACGGCACCGAATGTGCCTTTAAAACATTACTTCAGAGCTGCTTGTCCGCCGCTACGCCGCATTCATAGGAGCAATTATCAGCACATGCCAACGACATGACGGTTGTAGGTTATGCAAATGCAATTAGCCTCGATTTGCATTCGATAACAGCTAACGGATGCACAGATGGCAGAAGACAGAGGTACGCCCGCCATCTTTGGCAGAGGGAAAGACTGGCGGCCATTTTGTCTGAAGCTGTGCCCATCTGGATTGAAACAACCACACTGCATTACTGTGACGACGGCAGCACTTTGGGAGCTGTGGGTGCACACTGCTGCTGCTCGCTGGCAAACACTCTCAAGGCCAAGCATACAGTCCATTCATACACAACAGCAGAGCCCTCTGTAGCACGTAATATAAAGGGTGCCTGTCTCATATGATTCAGATATGGATCAATTGACTTAAATTAACTTTTTAACTTCCAAACATTTCTTCAAGTAGGAAATAAAAATCTCTTTTACAGCAGTGCTCATCAACCTAAAATCATCCCCTCTGACCAAACACACACACACACACACACACACACACACACACACACACACACACACACACACACACACACACACACACACACACACACACACACACACACACACACACACACACACACACACTTTCACTCTTTAGGCAATGTATGAGGTAATGAGAGCATGGTGAGAGTTGTTCATAGAGCAGAAAAAGTGGAGTGCTGAAGAGAGATACTTGCCATTTTACCATTTCCACTATGAGGTGGGAAGGTCTCGGTGCTCTGTCATCTTCAGCCCTCTGCGCTGTTCACCCAGCTTTTTTTTTTTTTTTAATCAGTCTGGAATTGAATAATAGACGTCATGGAGGGAAAAAAAAAAGATGTTCATGTGCCAGTGTTCCTGGTTTGAACAGACACATGTCTACGGCTCACCATAGTAACAGCAAACCAGAAGAGGAGGAGAAAATAAAGATAGCACTGCCTCTTTGTCAAATGTAAAAACTGGTTGGGGAATAAACAACGGGTGAGTTGAAGATGGAGAGTGAGTCAAAAGCAGAACTCCCATACTGGTTTTTAAACAGCCAGAGGCAGAAGGTGGGGGATATGTCAATCTTATGAAGGAAAAAAAAATCAAGAGAAAGGAATATCCCTCTCGGCGGTCTTTCAGCATTCTGGGTATTGGGTATTATTTGGGGAGAGATCCCCTTCAGCAGAACCACACACAGCCAGTAGAGATCGGGACTTGAGGTCCAGTCTTAGGAGCCAGGGCTGCAGCTGAGGGCCACGCAGGGCCTGTCCTTTGGAGGTCTGCGGGCCCCTAGGCCACAGACTAACACAGGAAACCCCACTCAGAGCTGGGCAGGCTCTGTGTTTCATATTGATTTTTCCTACATGACGGTAGCTCCAGAGGTGCTTCTTAGCCTTCAGGGACCTTCTCCATCCTTCCCAGCCCACTCACTAGCCCCCCACCTGGGCTTCACTGGCTCTGCTGGACCCTTGGATGGAGGTACGGGCCACAGGAGGAGAGGAGGAAGACGAGAGCCCATGGCAATGATGATGAGCAGCGCCGGGTCTCTGAGTTCAGTCATCTACCAGCCTTTATCCAGCCTTCCAACCACCCACCCTTGTTTCTCTCTGAAAAAGGAAAAACAGAAAGTGTTTTTCAAAATCTCACCTTTGGCATTCAGCATCCCTCTGCTCAATGCAAATGCAAATGTAAACACTCGCACTTTGATTAAAAATATGTGGGAAGAAAACGCCAACTTGCTCTTTTGCAACCTGCCCCAAGGCGCTCGCTGCTATACAGGCACAAATAAAAACGCTCAGCATACTGTGTGAAACACAGACAAATCTGTCTCTGTTCATATTTTAAAATTACAGTAATATAAACCATTCACATTCAAGTCATTACACACAACCTAGATAGGCATACTATCTATTTCACATCATTATGTTATGTAAAAAAATTTTTTTTTTACCAATCCTAATGACTGACCTAAATAAAACAATGAGCATTATAACTATTCTGATCCTAAACATCATTTGTCTGCAGGAATTCCTTCAAATAATGTGAAAACACTCCGAGTCCTGTTATCATGCTAATACAATATGGTTCTTTATGTGTGGCTTTGTTCTTTTCTATACGAAAAAATGAATTGCAGCGGCCTCATTCAGCGACCAGCACACCCCCTGGCCCCTGTTTGTGTCAAAACCAGCAGCAAATACATGTTCAGCTCTATGTGGCCTGCTGGAAAATTAACAAGACACAGACAATGGAGAGTTAAAATGGTTCGAGTTCAGTTATGGGACGATCTGTGGGTGAATCTGAGTTTGCTGTTATGTGCATGTTTTTCAGCATATAATAGGGGAGCACCCGGAGTAGCCCCTAGCTTAGCCTGTGCAGAGGAGTAAACGTGGGGTGAGACTGGGTGAGCCGGAGGAAGATTCAGACACAATGCCCCCATTGAGAGGGTTCAGACATGGGTGTTAACTCGCCATTCCTTCACAGACAATAGGGCCCCCCACTAGAGCAGGCATAGGGGACAATGTTGGTTCAGAGCAGCCCTCGACCCAGAGGGAAAGAAAAGAGCTGCATTATCAAGATGGGAGGAGGAGAGAGACGGACAGGAGGTAGAGGGATATGTTTGTGTATGGGTGGGTGGGTTGGCTGGGTGGGGGCTGTGACCCATGGCTTTGGACTTGAGGAACAAAACAGAGATTCATACAAACACACTGCAGCAATGTGAGACATGCCGTGGCCTTCAGTATTTACAAAATGTGAAATAATGTTCAGCGGAGACGTCTCCAACCTTTAACAAGTTCTTCACCGTCGGCCTGTGCAGCGCAGCAGATGGTTCATCTAGATCTGACTGCATCGTCTGGCTTGGTTTTACATGTTGTTACTCTTAATGACTAATTTAACATTTGGCCACTGGTCAGCAGTTTAAAATGAGCCAATTCGCTGCTACTGGAGTAATTACACTGATGTATTGAATAAATAAAACAAAAATACAGATGGTTAATCAAAATATTCCTGAAGCACACAAAGTGGCATCAAAACTTTAAATTTAGCTTAAATCTTGAAGCACACTAGAATCATGCACACAAAATAAAATATTTATACACGATTGATATTTTATAATTCTTAAGTTAGCTCTTTAGTGTTACAGTAGAGTACTTAATAAGCGCCAGTGATTCAGCTCCCATCTCTGGTTGGTTAATATGCGGAGCAAGCTGTCTGTGTTTGGGTAATTTAGGTGAATTGAGATGAAGCTATGGAGCCTGGACAGAAAACAGTTTTTTGAATTTATGTTAGTAAAACTGTTTCTTCCCTAGAAAAAGACTGAGCCATGCTAATGTATAAAAAGTTTTAAATTGTTGCAAATAATTCTTGAATGAGACATTGACCCATGTAAATCCATGATACCTGTTCCTGACCATATAGAATTGCACTGAGTCCAGCCTGTGAACTTTTTACCCCTCTACCCCTCTCCACCCCCCTCACAGCTTCCCGTCTGTCTCTCACAGCGTCACAACCATTGAAGGCAACGCACTAACAAGGGAGGAGGAAAAAAAAGAGGCTTGACATGTATGGACGAAAGAGGTGACATATTAGCAACAGTCTGTAAGAGCAGCCGGATTTTCTCACTGTCGCTGCCTGATAATCATGTTCAACTTCTCCTTTTGAAGATGAAGTATTGGAAATGAGACACCAAAATGCACCGCTGCTTGTGCACATTTCAAAGGTTTCAGTGAAACACACGTACAGAGGCAGGTTGTGAGAGTTATATATACAGTTCCTGCAGACTTTAATGGCCTCATGTTTGCAGCAGGAAAAGTAAGGAATCACATCCTCCAGTGAATTCAGCATTTTTTAAAACATCTTTAACGTACCTCCAAAGACCATATAACAAGCTTTTTCTTGTTCACAGTTGCTTGTTATATACACTGCGGTTGTAAAGGAACACTGTTTTGGGAGTCTGTTTGGGAGTGAAGCTGACAGCGCTAACAAGCTATCGGTAATGTAAGTCTATAAGCTTTTATTCTGCCTTCCCCTTTCCAGACAAGTAAAACAAAAGGAGTTTCTGCTTAAAATGTATAAAGGTAACTCTCGGGGTTGGTTGTGTTTGAGGTGGTATAGGTGGCAGGGGGTTGGGGCGTGAGGGGTGCTGGCGTAGCTGGGAGATGTTTATGGAGATCCTGTGTCTCTCTAGGAGCCTAATAGAATCCTGTGGCTGGCGTGAGAGCTCATTGTGGCGGCGTAAAGGATTACACTGGTAAACTGGTAAAACAGGGGAAAGAGCCCAAACACTCTCTACCTCCTATGGAGAGGCAACGAACCATCGAACAATGAGAGGGGAGAGTATATACTGCGAGCTGACTCATTTCATCAACACAGGGAGAAAGTAGCGAGAGGAGGAAGATAGAGGAAATAGATTAGGGTGTTCATATACATGCATGTGCACAAGCCCCCCCCCCCCCCCCCCCCAAAAAAAAAGAATCGCCTCGCAATAGAGTGAATGATAGAAAAAGTAAAGGGAGCATGGAGGGGAGGGGGCTGCATGGACGACAGTTCAATAGTAGAGGGTAATATGGACAAATGATGTCTGTCTTGCTTGTCTGTCTGCATCCTGAGTGACAGTTTACAATCTCTGAGGCAGCAGGCAGGCCCAGCAGGTTGGCTCTTTGGCACCATACAATCCCTCATTTCCCAACCAATTTTTTTCCTCCCTCCCTCTCTCTCTCTCTCTCTTTCCATCTACTTTCCACCTCCAGCTCTCATCTGTTTAGGGCCATCTCTAATCTCCCTCTTTCTTGCACCATCGCCACCTCTTTTCTGACTTTTGCCTACATTTTAAAAATTAGCCGTCATCAATTCACTGCCCTTACGCCAAATAAACGACACAAACCCTTATTTTTTTTAGACCATGAAGGGAAAAATAAAACTCTAACAGATATTCAGTTTCCTAATACTTAAGCTGCACGGTAATGATTTCTGACAGGCGCTCTTCTCTCCTACTCCTTTACCTGCCCCTTTAATCGTAACTGCGAATGATGAACTGAACCGGTCTCTCTCTGCACCTGGCCTCCCATTCATCAGAAAACTGTTTCCAAAAGTCTCTTCCAGCAACGATCACTAACATCGATGCTAAACCAGTAGATGAAGTCTAAGCTAATATTTCCTCCCTTCAGTTTCTCAACTTAACATCTGACGAGAATAAATCCACTGAAGGACTAAATGTCTGAGATGTGGAGACCCCCTCCGCCACCCCACTCCCTGGTGTCTGATGAGCATGATGACCCCCGTATATTTCCCACAGTTTTCACAAACAACATGCAAGTAAAGCATTATTCTCCTCTCATCTGCTGTTCAAATGGAAACCACATTGAGCATAATGCATCATCTGCATTCTGCAACCTGCCTCGCTCAAAGACTCCTCTCTCCTCCTTCGCTCTCTTCATCTCTGTTCCTTCAAAGGCTGCTGAGGGTGTATTCAAACAGCAGGATACACACTCAGCTAACAAACCTCATTAAGGGCCCATACACACTTTCTCAATGCTAACACTAGCTGTCACACATCCCCTCTCAATGCACACACTGGTGGCCACACTGACCACGACAAAGCATCTTTACAGAGCTAATTAGAAGGGTCTCCCTCTCTATTTGAAACTCATCTGAATAGGAGGGAACATGATAACAAGGAAGGGAGAAAGAGATAGAGAAGGTGGGACAGGCAGGAGAAAGAAGGGAGAGGGGAGTCGGAGCAAAAGCAAGAGAGAGAGAGAAAGAGAGAGAGAGAGAGGATGCCTGCTAATATACTCAGGAAGATAGTAGGCGTCGTCTTTCACTGTGTGGAATTAAAGCTGGGAGCTCAAGCAGGCAGGGGGAACTGAATTAGTGTGACACCGCTCTGTGTAGCTCGGACACAGCGACGGAGGGGAGCGGGGAGGGAACTGAGCGCTGCAACGTTTTTTGATTGGTGTGCCAGTATCTAGAGGGAGATGGAGGGAAGGAATGGGTGTGACACCAGCTTCTTGGGGAAGGTGCTGAAAGAGCAGCTGCTGACATGGACGACATCTCGGAAAAACCGCACGAGGCTCTTCAGCACAAACACAAATACGGAATTTGGATATATGCATTCGAGCGACAGGCTTGAAGCAAAGAAACTCAACAAACGTGTGACGCTTTTGCCTTTCTTTGGTTTTCTTTACCTCATTATTGTTGCACTTAATTTTTTTGATCCGAAAAAAAAAAAGAAAAAGAAAAAAGTGATCAGTATTCAGTGTCTAAAACGTTACTCTCTTTAAGCTGCTCACGTTTTTTATTTAGACAAAGACAGGAGGTCACACTGAGGGTTCAGCTGCAAAACATTCCTCTATAGTTGCCATATCTTCCTCCAACCCTCCTCCGTTTCATGTTTAAATTTTTCTTTTGTGTGTGTGTGTGTGTGTCCCTAAAGCGAGCTGTGTGCGAGTTAGTGTGCGTGCGTGCATGTGTGTAAGCCTGGAAGCAGACAATGCCAAGTTGACAGTTAGGGTCTTGGATCAAGCACAAGGCCAAGTTTGTCTCCACAGTTTGAGTGAATGGACACGTCAACACTGCAGTAAAATATCCCTGTTTCTCCAAAATGTCTCCAAAATTAACATTATCATAACAAAAAAAATACAAAATAAGTGTACTCCAAATTAGAACAAATGAAATTATTTTAAATGTGATCATTTTAAATAAATGAAAAAAAAAAGAGAGCGGTATGTAGCTAAACCTTTTTTTTTTAAAATTCAAAATACAAAAAGAGAAATAATAATAAAGAATAATACACCCTCTTCTTCTTTTCAGTCCCTCACAGAATTTTAAGTTCAAGTTGAAGTTATGACCTAATTGTTGTCCCATCAAACCCAGTGGCCCCTGATGAGAGTGCAAAGCATTCTGGGAGAATAGCAGGTGTCCACATGTCACAGAGCTTCACAGACAGCTTGTTAATTTGCACAACTTTTACACACACATCTCTCCCTCCATGTGTGTGTGCATGCGTGTATTGGTGTATATGTATGTGTGTATATATTAGCGATGGGACTTGACCCTAGCGAGCTGCGGCAGTGTTTCGCGTCTTGCTGGGCGTGGGAAAAAGACGGGACCCCTTTTCACAGCTGCCTCAGCCGAGGCCGGGACTGCTGGGGGGCCCCTGTACCCCCTCCACACACACACACACCCGTTCCCCCTTGTCCGACTCCCCCACCACCGCTCCCCACCTCCCCTTCCTCCTCCCTCTATCCCATTCAGGCTCCGGCCTACTGGCTTTCAAAAGCAGGACCCCCTTCCCAGCCCTTCATAAATACATCTCATTATTCAAGCCCTAGTTTGCATAGGGATTCCAAAGAGATCTCCACTCTGCTCGTGAGGCCTGAAGCCCCTCAGCCTTTTGGACCGCACAAGTGCAAATTTCGACTTAATAATCTCTCTGTGTTAATATTTGTTTTAAAACGATGTGTGCACGCTTGCAAAACTATTTCACCAGTACTGCAAATGTCTGAACATTTATATTCTGGTGCATCTTCTGCTTAATCTTTTTTTTTTTTTTTTTTTACTTCAAGGGATGTGGCAGAAAATCTGGAGAAACTAAAACTACTGAAAAGAGAGTTTAGCATGACTATTAGCGAGTGCTATTAGTCTGTACTCCCATCTGCCACCGGCTATTGTACAGTTCCTCACACACAGACACAGACACAGACACAGACACACACACACACACACACACACACACACACACACACACACTCTTCAACCCCTCTACAACACACCCCACCCCACCCCCATTCGCTGCAATGCATTACTGCAGAGATTTATCTCCTATCAGCCTGTATAATACTGAGGTTATAATTTACATCCACTCTAGAAAACAGCAGCACAGGCCGGTCCTTGCATATGCTAATATAAAGCTTGGGAAAATCTGGGCGACTCAAAGAACTCCATACTAAATTTGAATAACTGAGCTTTCTATTGAGCTTCAAGGTTGTGGAACCATGAAGATTTGACCTTTCTAACAATATGTACTTATTGTTTAATTCCTAATGCTCAGCTATTTAAGGGGGCATTGGAGGGAACGTACTGACAGCCTTAACGCTGGGAACGTTTCTGTTTCGATCTTGTTGAAATAAGTCAGTTAATATATTTTTGGCGAGGGTTTTTATTTCTCGGAAGAGTAATTCAAATGTCAGGGGTGAAACCAAAATCATCTCATCAAACTGATCATCTTACTGTAATCTTCCCTTTTTGCCATTAACACTACAGTATTTTCAAGCTATTCAACCTAATGCTGAATAATGCATGTGCCATACCTTTATGCAAATCGATACTTGGCGCACAACAATCAGGAGACTTTGGACAAGGGGAGGGTGGTTCGTCAAGGCATTAGGGGCAAAAAGGACAGAGCCACCCAAACACTCTTTCCACATGAGCAGGTCCAAACCTTGGGTGAGCCCTACGCCTGCGCTCTCCTAACGGGATAAAGAACCGCAGCAAAGATTACACGGCCACCTCCCCTGCACCTACCACACACTCTACCTGACAAATAGGATCATAGTGTTTAAAGGGATAAAACGCTGAATGTATGAGAATGAAAGAGGTGTGTGTGTCCCTGTGTGTGTGTGTGTGTGTGTGTCACTGGGTGTGTGTGTGTGTGTGTGTGTGTGAGGAGGATGGGGATGATGTACAACGTAAAAAAAAATGTTAATACTTCAAAGGAGAAAAGAATGATGGAATTCAACATGGAGGTCTTACTTCACTCGCTCAATTCCCACCGTTTACATTCTCTCTGTTGCTGTAGGCTACAGTCTATTGCTCCTTCACCCCATATGTATATATTCTGATATATACATGAATGGAATAAAACTGACATTTACACTGTGCGCAAATAAAAACGACAGTAAATGTCCCTCTTAATGCCCCTTTTGGTTTGAATAAGACGGTGGGGATTACTGCAGTGCTGCTCACTTTTAAAAATCATTCCTGATGCAAAATACAAAATCCTCAATATTTCAAAATTCAGGCTTAGTCTGTATTTCTTTTTTATTCCACACCCACACACACACACACACACAACCAACTCCATGGAAATATGGACAACAATCAACCACCAGCATTGCTGCAACATCTCTGGTCATGACACTGTCGAAACAAAACTATCTGCAAGCCTCCAGCATCTTCAAGTTTGACCTGAACCTCTCTCTTAACTCCGTGGACTTACTGCCGTGCCTAAAATATATTAGGCAGAATGAACAAACTGCTGGTGCACTTGGCAAAATCTCGGGTTGTTGCTCGTGTGAAAGTGAACCAAATCTGTTGTTCTTCATGCATGTGTCCTTGTTTTTAAATATTTACCTGCAGGAAGGCTGCAGCTCCGCGTCCTGTCTGGTGGCAGTTTGTCTCCTCTCGGAGTTGATACAAACTTTAGGGTCAGCATTGTCAGCATTTTCCTTTAAAGACAAAAGCAAAAAGAAGAATCAGCCGAAGCTCTAATTTTAATATGACGTCACATATTGGAGATGTAAATAAGCAGCTTGCAAGATGATGCAATGAATGATAAGTTCGAATGAGAAATAAATGCATTTTTGTCGACCTTGCAGCTAACAGCACTTGTTTTACTGTCTTCACAGGTGCTGTTTTTGCCCATGCACTTCTCATTATTTTTGCTTTGTTTCAAGGTTACATGTATTTTCTGTTGTGCGGGTGGTAAATCATGCTTAATAAAAGTATTTGTGGAGACCCCAAAATGTAAAAGGTCATGGAAAATCTGCACTAAGTAGGTTTAGAGAAAACCTATACCACAAAGTGAAGGTATAGAGCATGATTCATCTGTGCAGCATCCCAGTTGCTAAGCTACTACAATATAATATTGAACGTGAAAAATGTTATATATGGATAAAAAACAGGGTATCAAACACATCACAAAGATCTGTGGGATTGAACAGAAAGATAGAAAGATTATATAATCCCATAATATTTTAATCCCTGCTTTTCTTTGCATCACTCTAAAATGGAGGACATGGAGGTCAAACTGTACGTACACCGGCTCAAACTGTCCAGCGGCTATACTCCATGCAAACGTCAACACATGCAGACACATGCAGCAGTCACACACCATCTGAGCTCTCTTGTTTAACGGCGCACATCAAATATTGTCAGTCATGGTCTAAATAGAGCATGCTGGGACTTCAGGGATATTCAGTCATCTCCAAGGCTTGGTGATTCTGCTCTAAGAATAGATCAAACTCTGAGCCGATGTCCTATTTTGTTCTGATCTAGCAGGCGAACATGAAAATAATCCACCCAGAGAAACACAAATTTGAACATATCTGCCATGTCTGACTCGGATTCATCTTCAGTGATGAAAGCATGTTGGAAATAGGGGCTCTAGATAGTCATGTGCAGCCCGAGCCCTAGCTCTTTTGCTTTGAGTGACTGTTGGTGCACCATGTTGTTGATGTGTTGTACCCTAAAGGTTCTGGTTGGGTAGCAAAGAGGCAAACAGCTCACACTATGTGACAGTCAGATGATGGAGAAACAGTGTCTCTGGTTGTTATCGGGGATGTTAGCTGGCAGTAGCTCGGTCCTGTGCTGTCTCCCTGTGCTCCACCGAGGCTTCACCCTGCACCAAGCAATATACACGTGCATCCAATTATACATTACACTCCTAATGTCATGTTAATTACAGTCAGGGGACATCACTTAGCCTTCAGCACTCATAGAGGAAACACACTCAGAGCATGAGAGGAGTCGGGCTGTCTGAACGTGCAGTGAATGCAGCTCTGCACCATAAATTCACACAGTGTAACAGCTGGCTTCAGTGAACGCCACACCAACTTCCAGGCCCACAAAAAAAATCGCCATAACCTACATGTGAGATCTTAGAAAGCGATCTGGTGGTGGTGCTGCTGCTGATGCTGATGCTGCTGCCAACACCGTCACGTGACTCCTGAATCGACCAATCGCCTGAACCCTTTAACTATTTCTGTCTCACCCCTCAAGATATTGCTGTTATACACCCACACAGTTATGGCAACTACACAACAGCCATGCGTTGTGGATTTTTTTTAGTAGCCTATGATATCCCAACATGCAACACGCTCCCCCTGTGCCCTAAAGTTGAACGAAAAGCCGATTTATTGATCCTCAATCGGGCCCAGCAGCAGCATCACGGCGATGCCCGAACCCACGAGCCCATGCAGGGAAGAAAATACAAAATAAAGCAGCAGCAACATTCACGCCCTCGCAGACACGCAGGTGGCTCCTGTGAACGTGCCAACACCTATGCAATGAGAGGAGAGAACTGTTCATGCTCAGCGGACCCCCTTATACCTCCCCCCATCACCCCCTCCACCACCACCACCACTTCTCCTCATCGGCGGCGGCAGCGGAGCTCAGCCTCCCTCAGCATCCGTTCCTCCTGCTTCCTCCTCCTCCTCCTCCTCCAGCTGCTGCTGCCCGGCATCCTCTCCTCCTCTTCCCCCAGAGAAGGACCCCCGGGTCTCCGAAGTGTTCGGCGTCAGTTCGTACTTTCGGTTCTCTAGCTTTATGAAATTAAAACTCATACAGCTAGATAACCAAAGACACAAACTAACCCGTCGTCTCTTAAAGGGGCCGCCTCTCCGATACAAACAGAGAGAGAATAGACAGGATGGAGGGAGAGAGAGAGAGAGAGAGAGAGAGAGAGAGAGAGAGAGAGAAGCCTGCCTGCCTGTGGTCACATTGCACTGAGAGCCCCCTCACACACACACGCAAACACACACACACGCGCGCGCGGAGAAAGAGAAAGAAAGAGAGAGCAGTGTAACTGCTCAGCATGAAACAACCTTTTATATTTATCTACAGACTGGATGTGAAATGAAGTTGCAACACTGACTACTGGCCTCCATGACGAGTTTGTCACACACACAGGTCATCACAGCCTACTAGGCCCAGTAGCTGCCCCACACTGTCACCACCATATTCAACTTTTAACTGAATAATTAGTGTGAAAAAAGTGTAAAGTGAAGTATCACCAGGGCTGGAATTACTGTGTTTCGCTTTGCACAGCGTCACTGCATCAGCTCCAGGTCAGACACCTTAACCCTCTTCTTATTGCAACCATATCAAAACCATTCATCAATATTCACACATCATTTTTCAGGAGATGCTGTTGCCTTAAAAAAAAAAAAGACCCAATATTGTGGGTCTACACTATTTAGACAATCAGGTCTGACAAAGTTGCCTTGCACAGCCTTCAGTTGTGTGTGGCTGTCCGGTTTAAATGCAGTATAGGCCTGTAGGCTACTGACAATCAACATGATGAAGATGCACAACAGAGAAAACACACAACAGCCCCCTTTACTGGTATTAAGACAACACTCCCACAACTACCACCGGCTATATGCACCCACTTACTTGCACACCAGGCTAACTCCACTCCACTACACGGTCAGTATCCTCCAACACTGTCAGCTACTCGCCACGGATCTCTCCGGTTAGAGGCGTCAGGTCTGATCGCACCCGATGAGAGGATAATAAATAAAAATTAAAAATAAAATAAATAAATAAATGCGAGAAAGTAAAGGAGGCAGAGATGCTGCGTGTATACTAGTGCCCCTACACGTCGCTTTTGGTGGAGCTCTGCGTGGGAACGACACGGGTGTCCTCTCCCTCACGCGCGCGAGCTGCGACTGTCAAGTGCACAGAGTCCTCGCGGTGAGCAGAGGGGATAAACTCCGCCTCAGAGAGAGAGAGAGAGAGAGAGAGAGAGAGAGAGAGAGAGGCGGGAATCTGAAAACATTAAAGCCAATTTGAAAACGGAATGATGCAGGTGTGTGTGTGTGTGTGTGTGTGTCAATCAGGAGCCGATTCCCCCCCAATTATCCTCATTAGCGAGGCTGTAATAAAACAAGCTGCACAGACACAGACGTGTTTCTGAGACTTAACCGAGGCTGATGCAAATGGAGCTGGATCAAACCTGATACAAGGAGAACAATAGCTAAAAGAAATTATTTTCACTTCTCTGAATTTATTTATTTATTTATTTTTGGAATTTAGAAAAGTGACGTCCCTCTCGTGTCTTTGGGGCTCCTTCCTTTTTTAAGCTTTATAATCTTGTTCAGAGTAATGGGAGCACAAACTTTCTATAAAAAAATAAATAAAATACTTTTAATCCTTAACGATATTCTGCAGATTTCTGCAGGGATACACTGGAGCAGCAAATAATCTGTACAGACCGTATGAAGCTTAGAGTTGAATTATTATTAGATAAAAATCACAAGTCAATGTAGCTGTAATTTATTTTAATTTAGAAAAGGTCCTTTCAGATCGTTTTAAGAACACAGCCCTTACAAAGCCTTAATAAGACAAAGTTATGTGCTCTTATGAAATGTGCACTTTATAAAATCCCGAACATGTGATGACAGTACTGAAATAATTAGACTCTCTGCATCCTCATTACTTTATTATTTGACCTGATTATGGCTGCTTCATGCATTTTCCCCAAAGATTGTTACATTGCCATAGCCATTACAGTAATAGACTACCTACAACAGCCCCTAAACCAGCATTAAAAACATCATCAAAGGCTGTTCTCTGATCAGCGTTTCTTCGCATTTGCAGATGCTTCATATGGAGGAAGAGGAAATGTTGCAGGAGCTCTGGTTTTTATTCCAACAGATAAAAACTCGCTGTGCAGGCGCCAAGCAGAGGAATTCAGGGTTTCTGTCCTTGGTGCAGAAAAGGCCCACGCCTAGCCAAATCCTGATAGCATATTCAGGCTATATTCAGCCTTATCGAGAGCGATATTATGATATGAGTGATATCTGGGCTGAGGAGATGAGATAGTGGGCACGATTACAATCACAGCCTTTGATATAAGAAGCCAGTGGCAGAGACAGGACCCGAATAGCAACTTGCAATATCTCCCAAAGTTTGAAAGGATATTTAAAAAGATGTGTGTGTGTGTGTGTGTGTGTGTGTGTGTGTGTGTGTGTGTGTGTGTGTGTGTGTGTGTGTGTGTGTGTGTGTGTGTGTGTGTGTGTTGTGTAGGTAAACCAATAAAAGAGCAGGGAGCCACAGTCCTGGTTTCCAAACCAAGCTTGCATCTGATAGCAGTTACATATCTGATTATTGCGCATGGGCAATCTGTTTGTATCATGGAGGTGCAGCTCTGCTGTCAGACTGCAGCACAGGTCCGGCTCTCCAGTATGAATCCCATTCTACTCTGCATCATTGATAAGTAGATCTAATCAGCTGTGGCCTCTGCTGCTGTCATCCCGTAATTGAACGAACACCACATAGTTGTTGTGGCGCGGCTCGAGAAAAGCGGGAAGTCCTGCACATGTGTTTTTAAAACCACTGTTCAACATTAGCATGAGAGCGCAGTTCATTTTCATTGCACATGCACAGCCCTCGTTGCTGCTGCTGAGCATGCGCGACCCAGGTGTTGGAATACACGTGCATCCCTATATTACATTACATTTGCTTGAAAACACTCTTCTCTAAATATTTAATTTAGCTATTCCTAAATGAGAGGACACAGCTATCAATCTTCCCACAGACCTCACATCCACATTAACACGAATGATTAAATAAAAATCTGTTTGAAAATAGCCCATTGTCTATTTTCTGCCATATGCCATGCTTTGTTTTGTTATCACTGAAAATTTTAAATTTTAAGCAAACCCTATTGTCTGTAGACTGTAATATATATGGCCTATATATATTATAGTGTGTGTGTGTGTGTGTGTGTGTGTGTGTGTGTGTGTGTGTGTGTGTGTGTGTGTGTGTGTGTGTGTGTGTGTGTGTGTGTGTGTGTGTGTGTGTTAAATAAGAGACTATAGGCTATATAAGTTTTAAATTAATTGAACAAAACTATTTTGGTCAAGACTAATAGTAGTAAGCTGCTCAAAAATATCATGCAAAATGAATTAACTAATTCCTGTCAATAAAGTGAATACAGTTTAACACAGTTTAAAATCTGTGTGTGTGTGTGTGTGTGTGTGTGTGTGTGTGTGTGTGTGTCAGATGGATTTTCCCACAAACAAGTGACAGGGAAAATGTAACCCCCCCCCCCGTACACCCCCACCCCACCACACACACAAAAAAAAGAAAAAAAAAAGGTGGGGGGAGAGAGAGAAGAAGAAGTCAACATCAAGTTCAACAACGTGCCAGGGAGAAATTTACATAACAATCAGGTCTGGGATCCTCGAGGTCCCCCCACCCTGCACAACAGAGTCTGGCGTCAGCCCCGCTACACTTTCCCAGGCTCACAACAATATCTCCCTGCTGAACTCTGCACTGCAGCGCTGCCTGGGGCCTCCTCCTCCTCCTCCTCCTCCTCCTCCTCCTCCTCCTCCACTACATGAATACTTCTCACATGAGCACATGTCAGCGGAGAGCCTCATTAAATATTCCAACAACTTCTCACTAACAACCTGCTTCACACGACCAGAAAAATTAGTCTGAACATTGTTGATTTTCCTGATGACTTAAAGGCGGTCAGTGACGCTCCAGAGGCCTAACGGTACTTTGTCGTATATCTACAGTTTGTTATTTCTATCTAGATAATGCTGTATTTGACTGTATTACCTGAGTCTGTAAGTCTTGTAAGTATTACAATCTACATTGCAGCAATATAAAAATAAATCAGTAAAGGTCAGATTCTAAAACAAATATGAAGCAAGGTTATTTCCTAAAATTGTTAATGTATCACAACTTAATTAATCAGTTAACACATAGGTCTACTGTTCTCTTGATCAAAGATAACCATGGAAAGCTTTAACCTAAAAATAAATAGATTAATTAAAGATATATAGGCCTATATAAACGTGCACTATTTTACACCTATCAGAGTCAAAATATTAAAAGCTACTTACAAATGTTGCCAAGTTAAGTCCAATAATTTGCTCCACACAGATCCTCTGGGTTTTGAACACAGGCCTATATCATTTGCTTAGAATTATGCTCCAGTCCAGATATGCCCCCTTTTCTTTTTCACTCCATCCAAATAAACTGGACTCGATATTTAAAGCAAGACAGAGAGACGCCTGCAGCTTATCCTGCGTCCCAAAGGTACACCGCATCACCTGCTATTAAAGGATATTTTTTCTTCTAATCTTGAATATATTTTTACTTGCTGCAATCACGGAAAATGGTTACTATATTATGTGGAAAAATCCTCTCTTACCGGATGAAGCGGGTCAGACAGGAGGAGTGGGAGAGCTGCGGCTGCAACCAGCGAGAGAGGCGAAGGGAGGAGGGAGGAGGAGGAGGATAGGAGAGGAGAGGAGGAGGAGGAGGGAGAAGCAATAGAGCCAGCTCAGGGCCTATCAAATTTGTCAAACAGGCCTTATAATATTTGGGGGGAATAAACGAGCATATAAAACAGCAAGGGAGTCGGTGAATGCTGCTTTTATTTTTGAAATAAGAATCAGAATCGCATCGACCAAAACCTGCTGCTGCACGGATCAGACTAGCTCTGTAGCTGTGGATAGGACGGCTAATGTTCAACCCTCAGGTCACAATTATACACAAAACCACCTAATTAAAAGCATTTCTTTTCTTTGGGAAACATTTCACTCATTTGTGTGACTTTTGTTCCCCCAAATCTGTAATTTTAAAGAACCTTTGCCTGTTCCTGCCTCATTAACATAATGTACAGTAGGATTTTATCATTCAAATGAATGTTTTTTTTTATAGGTTATACGCCCAAAAGGAGAACTCATAACCAGGACTGGAGTTAATCTTCATTTTCTAGGAGCAATTTCTTCTGTATCTTCTTATTCCTGCACTCACAGATCGATACAGTGGGTATGACAAAGCATGCAAAATCGCAGGAAATACCACTGACGAGTGTTGTCTTGTTGTATGGGCTGAAGGGGCTGGCCTATAAAAATATAGAAAAATAATCCAAGGGTGTGTGTGGTATTAACTCTTTTGCATGAATGAATGCTGGATACAGCCTGTTTATGATCGACCTATAACACACAAGCAGTTTTACATTGGAATAATAAATGCATTACATATATTACTGACTGTTTGACTGTGGACCAACAGATTGTGTCTGTTTCCAGGAGGAGAAATGAATTTTAACGAGTTAGATCTTAAAACCAAACGACACGCTGCAGGCTGCTGCCTCGTTTTAAAGGCCGCGCGCGCGTGTGTGTATGTGTGTGTAAACTAACCCAAAGAAATACAGTATACAGTAAAAATGCATCCACTAAAGGACGAAACAGCGACACACGTTGGTGAGAATAAACTAGATCAGCTCGTCACTGCTGTATAGTCAAACTAAAAAAAATGTCTTTCTTTTTCGAGGTTCTACATTAATTGCATAAAATTTGACTTGTTTACTTACAGATAAAAAGTATATAGCCTAAAAAAGAGAACAGTTAGTGAAAAACGTATATATATTATATATATATTCTGGTACAGTTAAACTATATATAGACTGAAAACATGAAGAAATCTATAGAAAATGAATAGTCAGTCATCTCCTTTATAGCATCATAGTCATAATTTAATTATAATAAAATGTTATTGGCAAGTTTAGAGCTTTATGAAAGCAGTTGTGTTAAGAAACTGAAGCTATTAGCAAGCACCTTTACTGTAGGCCTGATTGTACTATAAATAAGGATGGAAGGTGTTGAATAAGTTTACAATAAGTAATATTACACATTGTAATGTGTAATATTACAAGACAGACATTCATTTTTAGTCAAACAAGTTCACCTGTTGAAACTGTAACTGAAATAAAGGTAAAATAAATATGAGCTAAAATACAGGCTTATAGCCCACCTATTGTAGAAGTGTATTGTAATATTTATTATCATTATTATTTTTATAATCATTAATTAAATTATTAATAATTTTCACAATAGTAGTAGTAACCTTGTCACCTAAACCAAGGTGACAAGTGTGATGTTGCATTAAAATAGTATTTCTTGTCACAATACAAAGCACAGTGCCATTCTGTGAAGATTAATTGAAAACTGAATCATATTATTTTTTTCATGTAAATGAAACTTCTGTATTGTTGTTTTAGATACGTCATATTCCATATTTGTAATCTTACACAGTTCCCATTACTAGGAACAATATTGGACTGAATAGCATCATTTATTTAAATAATGTTACATTTTGCCTTATTACTGTAATAAAATGCTAATTCAACACTCTACCTGGAGCAGAAATGAACATATTTTAATAAATCACCAAGATGATAACCAGCTAACACATAATGCTTACTTTTTACACATTCAGCTTCATTTTTTGATGTCTGCAAATACATTTTTGTTGACAATAAACTGAGATTTTATGTTGTGCTTGTTTTGTAGCTAATGTCTGTTTATTAACCGACCACATATTTGGATATATTCATCTTTTAGTGTGTAGATGAATGTTTGGGCACTTTATCCCCGATAGTGGATCTGAAAAGTTCTCCAACTGTATATTTTACTGAATGTACAACACAGGGTAAATTAATCAAACAATACCTGACAGGGTGTGACATACGCTCCCTGAAAACACCATAAGTTACCTGTTTATGCCACATTTGTACAGAGCTATGGAAAAGAATTGTCCTTTGTTGTCCTCGTTATGATTTACTGTCATGATGATTTTTTACTTACAAAAAATGAAGCAAAATGTATCTGTGTTTCAACTTTTAAATTCATGATGCCGGTTTTAAAACAATGTTGTTGAATGATATTTTTGGACAATACAATTTTAATAAAGAAAATATTAACAACTAGGCTAGATTCATTTCCCCTAATCAGTGTTGCGGGTTTTGTATGTATATAGCCTATGTATCACATTGTGTCTGACTCTAAAATTTATAGGGTGAGTGAGAAATACTGGAATATGTCCCTCCTTTGCTGGCCTTGTCTCGTCTGTGTACTGCACTGTGTTAATTTTTCATATTAAAGCTTGCAGGCCTCCATTACACTGAACCCACCCTGTTCAGTACAGTAGAGAATCAAGATGCATCACCAGACTCAAGTTTCTCTGTGCAAGAAGGATTTAGATGTGAAGTCGTCTAAGAAATACAAATGTATTAGAGTAGCATGAGAAGAAAATCTTTTTATCTATTAATTTAGATATATTCTTTTGTCAATATCCCATTATTTGAAGTTATTTATTCTAACATTTAATGTAGACTGGTTTGTAAGATAATACATCAGTTTATCAAGGACACAGACCCTTCACAATTTACAATCAGTAAAACTGTGTTTTTTAAATGCTGACAGATTGCAGGTAGAAACTTGGTGAACAGATTAAAAACAAATCAACAAAAGATTCATAAAGACTGCCCACACTGTTTATAATGACCAATAATGTATTCAAAAGGAAATTAATATATTGCACTTTCCCCGCCCAAAATAAATATGATAAAAATAAACTTGATATAAAGTCAGCGTGGCCATTTACACTAATTTTAACAGAAAAGGCCACAAAAAGATCCCAAGAAAAACTGCTAAATGCTTAGAGCATGTTCAGGAAGTCTGTTAATGTTAATAACTTATTTGGTGGCCATTAGCCTGCTGAACAAAATGAGATGTAGAGACACTAAAAGGTTCTTCATTCTCAGTGCAGTCACACAACTTTTAGCTGAAGGTCTAAACTCTGGAAATTTTACATATTGAAACAAAAATTGTCTATTTTTAAACAGGGTAGCTCATGTAATAAATTGATGCTAAAAAAGCTGTTCTGGAAAAATTTAAAAAGAAAAACGCAGGAAGGCTGAAAAGCCGAGACAGAATCGTTTTACAGAAGCCAGATGTCAGGGGACATAAAACTCTTTGAACAGTTATATTCAACAAAATCACAAACAACTTCATTGTTAACAGCCACAGTGTTAAAAAAAAAAAAAAAAAAAAAAGTCCACATCAACATTAGAGAACCAGTGCTAAATAAAAAGGTTAGTAAAAGTTGTGTGAGTGTTGTGTATAAATTCAGAATAAACTTCTTACCACAGCAGGCTCCCGCAGAGACCTGTTAATTCCTCCTCGGCCTGGTGTGAAAGAGGGAGAGCGAGCCCGAGCCCTCGTGCCTTAATTTGAGGCAGGCTGGGTTTTATGATAATCAGAGCTGACACCGACCTGTGCGCTGTGAATAGAGGAGGGCACCCTCGAGCCTGCGTTCCCACGAGCCGCATTCCTACGGTCAAGTTCAAGCTCAAAGCGCGAGCCACCATTACTATGCGAGGCGTGCCGCGTGGCTAATTCCAAAAAGGCGCGCGCTCCCTGCCGTGGGAGAGTTCGTCACCTCAAATTCAAATGTAAAGATAGATAGATAGATAGATAGATAGATAGATAGATAGATAGATAGATAGATAGATAGATAGATAGATAGATAGATAGATAGATAGATAGATAGATAGATAGATAGGGACGTTGTCATTAACACTGTATTGCAAACAACAGACTACAGAAGCTTTAGTTTCCTGTGTTCACTTTACATAGCCACTAATGTGGGTAGTTGAAAATTAAATTAGATTTTCAAATTATTTCATCAAACGAAAAATGACAAAATAGCAGTTTTTTTTTTCATTTGAACATTCATCATGTTGACTTTAACACATCCTTCAACACAAACAAACCTTTGTCTGTACATACTTTGCCTTTCTTGAGTCTTACTCATCATAGCAGGCCCAAGTATGAACAGGAAGCAGAAACAGTCTGGCTTGCTCACATAATGCCTATTAATTATTGTCAACTATTGTCTCCCACATATAATTTTCCTTCTTTAAATGGCAGCTCCTGCAGCACAACAACAATGAGCACAAGGGATGTTTACTGGAATTAAACTGAAAGTCTCTGACTTAAAAATAATTATAATAATAACTGTAATATCTTTTATAGAAAGCACTATACGGAAATGTTAAGAATAAGAAAAACAATTTTGTTAATGTTGTATGAAAACTGCAGGATTTATCAGCCTTAGGAAATGGCTGAGCAACTTTTTAAGTACAGAAAGAGCTCAATCAGGGCAGCTAATTACTGCAGTCATTTATCTGGACAAATAATAGTATGTTTGTGAGTATAATATGTGTGAATGGGCTGCAGATCATGTCTCAGGATCTGCAAGGACATCTGCTTTGGCCTCTAGTGATATATAAAGGAAGAAGCACATTAATCTGACAACTCCAACTTTGTATTTTATGAAGCAGATGTGGCAGGTTTTAGTCCGTATTTATAAATATTTCATTATGCTCCATACAATACTTTGTATTCAAATGTGTGTGTATGGTTTCACTTTTGCAAAGTTAAAAGTTGACGAGTTTCGTTTATAAAAGGCAGAAACAACATCTGAGCTGAGCTGGAATAATTTTGGTGGCAAATGAATGTTCTTAATTATAATTATATTACAAGAATGATGTTTATTATCAATTATAATAACCATAAGTCCCTCTTCTGGGCTGATTTAGTTTTATTCAACTTAAGTTGAATAGATAATGTGTTCCCATCCACTTAGAAACACACGGCCTGTGCCTGTCTTTTAAATCCACATTTGTGGAGCCAAATTTTCAGTGTCAGTTTTCATTTAAAAGATTATTTATGGTTCCTTATCTCTTCAATCTTGCAATACATCTGATATTTTGTGCTCTCTTGCAGTAACAAAAATGAAAAAGAATAATGCAGAAACCTATAAAAACGTAAACCACATCACAGCATCTGTCTTTAACGCTTTTTATGCACAAACAGTATGTACTTTCATTGTAGTTGAAACCTGCTCTCCAAGCATTTTATTTCTCCAATTTTATCTATAAATATTTTACAGCATTTAAACATTCAATATGGTGTAAATCACGCTCGCCTTCTTATTATTCGATCATTTCAGCCAACGCCAGGTGTCTGTGCACACGTGCAGGACCTCAGTCTGAGTTTGATATCAGCACCAGAAGATTCCCACATGTGTGGCATGTAAGTGTGATGTGTCTAGTCAGGGTATAATTGGCCGGCTCCGTCCCAGACAGCCCTGTCCCACCTCCCCATGCTCTTGCATTCGAGGGCCCACAAAACAGTGTCTGGCTTGCTGATCCCACGACCCCCGAGGGAATAAATCCCTCACTCATGATTTGGATTCTCCGGCTCTGTCTGTGATCATGGAGTTAAGAGTTTTACAAACCTGGAAGTTATTTTACTAACATCGTTATTTCACCTATTTCAAAACCTTTTTTATGTCAGATATTAAAATACATGTCGTGTTATTTAATTTGCAGTCCTCTGTTATTTGTTCTATTTGTTGTATTTGTGTAGATCATGAGGAATAGTTGCAATTGTGGTCAAAATAGTAGCTAAAAAAAAAAAAAAAATCAGAAATCAGAAATCAAATTAAACACATGACTGACCGAATGAACCTGCTCGTAACTTTAACCATTGTTTGACTTTTACAAGCCCATATACTGGTTCTATGGCCCCCTTTTTTTCCCTACAAACCTCTTAAATGTGGCTTAAGGCTGAACAAGCTCATAAAGACATTTCACTTACAACTCTCTGTGTGCTCCTGCTAAGAGAAACAGATTGATCAGTGAGGAAGGAAACATCTTATTATGTAATGACCACAAAAAGGGCTGGCCAGGTCAGAGGTGACATGAGATCTCGACCCCACCAACCCCCTGAGCTACAGAGTGTGGCGGTGACCACGGGGCAGTTGATGAACTCGTGGACTCGTGGACAGTGCATTTGGTGACCTTCAGTGTCACTTGCTGGACAGGAGACGGATGTGTCTTTAGCCCAATCACTGATCAGTTCATACTGTATGGTTGAGCCTGTAATATAGATAAGACCATGAGGATCTGTGGGGAAAAAAAATCAAACCCTCACTGGTTCATAACGCTAAACTTGTGAAGAGATGTAAGGACAATTACTCTTCACAACAACACATTTATTATCTGTATATGCACATGTGTAATGTACAATTGTTAGTAAATGTGTTGAAAAAGTAACATGGTATAGCATTTTACCAGACATCCTTAACTCGTGGTCTCACAGTCTACTTTCTAAACTCTTTCTGGTGCTTTTAGCTGCCTCACATGGCCTCTAAACAAATGGAGTTTGCTCATTTGTCTGAGAGTGTAAGAAGCATTCATAAAAGCAATTTAATTTTATATGGTCACAATTGTGTTTTTTTTTTTTTTTCTCCCACTATCTCCTCTTCAAAATGTTAGTAAAATGATTTATGTCCAAATGTCTGATTTGTGTTATCAAGGTCTGGTTGTTTCAGTGCTTATGGAGATTTCTGATATGGCTGTCCATATCTCTGAGACACAATCTCAGCCTCAGCCAACCATGTAAGCCAGACACCCAGTCAGTCAGTCAGCGTCATGTCAGCTGCATGTCAGCGAGAACATTAACGTAACATATAAGGTAACTTTAAAACATACATTACAAATGTACTAATGATTACACATGGGCTTCACTGATAAAAATGAAAATAAAAATATAGAGATAACACCTTTAAAATGTTTTTTTTTTTGTTTTGTTTAATTTCATTGTGAATGATAAAGTGTTTCTTCATTGGATTTGTAAACTGTTTCTTCAGCAGGAAGCTGGTCTTGGGTAACGAAAAAAAAAAATCCTTTTTGTATTGTGCCACTGTGCGATAGTGAGTCCTGTCTTAGGCAGGACTGGGCAGACACTGGTGGGCAGACATTACCCACCCCCAGCCCACCACACATTCACACGCACACACTCACTCACACCGCAGGGCAGTCATTTTTCACCCGGCCCTATGGGCCTCTGACAGGTCTGGGAGAGGGTCTGTCTCCATGTAAGGCAGACTGGCAGGACTGACACCTCCGTATAGCAATGTTAATTATGGGCATCTGCTTGGACGCCCCAGTCTGGGGGCCTTCCAGGGTCCTCGGCTGTTGCCATAGGGACCATGGAGAACCGTTGGTGGTTTGGGGGGCAGACAGAGACCCCGTTATTCTCCTGAGGGGTGGCCAGACATGACCCCCCACGACTCGCCCCTTTTGATTTGGGTGGGAAACAGCGAGCAGCCAGCCAGGAGAGAGACAGATCGTCTCAGGTTCATTTTGTGGACCATGGGTGCAGATCCCGTCAGACTGAGAGGGACAAAAATTAGGATTTTGGTGTAAGAAAACTGTATCACTGTACGAGTGCTGGTGCTGCTTCACGAGTCCCATATGTCTTTGTGGGAATAAATTCAAAATATCACAGTTTTGATTTCTTTCTTTCTCTCTCTCTCTCTTTTTTATTTTATTTTTTATTTTTAGATTTTTATGAGTTAGCTTTGTAAAATTTTGCATATACATTTTAATGTTTGCAATGCAAAGTAAATTTGAAATATTGATTTTAAAATTAACACCACTCACACACACACACACACACACACACACACACACACACACACACACACACACACACACACACACACACACACACACACACACACACACACACACACACACACACACACACACAGTGCCTGGACTCGCTTTATTCCCACTTTGCATATATTAACCAGTGTCTGTGTTCTGAAATGCATTGTTGTGTTTTCTCACACCTCCCTATTTGATGTCTCTTTTGTCACTGTGAATAAAAGAAGATTGATGAATGGGAGGTGGACTGCAGCTCCATCTGAGGGGGAGAGACCCACAGCAGGAGGAAGCTGCAGAGTCAGTGGGTGACCCCTGTTGGACAAGATGTGAACAGCACAGAACACTCTGCTCCAGATCACTTCACTAACTGATATTTATTCACGGCGTATTGTTTTATTGTAAATTGTATATTGTATATGCAGATATTTACAGAAGCTTTTGTCATAATAATGAGAATATTTTTTCTCAATGTTGAAGTGCCAAGAGTTGCCATGTGTTCACATAAAGTATATACAATTCAAATTAAAGCACTAATGGAAGATGTTTTTAGGACCTTATTTTAATTCAAGGTCACAGTTACATCATGATAAAACATAATATTTTCTAACAGTATTTTATTTCTATAGATGTTTGAATGATGTTAATAGTTTAGTAAATATTAGAGGATGTTTTGAGATTCAACAGTTTAGAGAGGTGATGTGAAAGGCACATTACTAGAAAATTGGGGTGCTTTATGAGAAACAAGGAAATGCACTCTGTGGCCTCTCCTTTCCTCTCCCCTCTCTGTGCATGTTGTGGGACTGAACTCACTGTCACAGTCAAATCTCAACCCTCACCCTGGCAATGGTTCACATGATGCCACACCAGCATGAATTGTGAACAAATATTTTCCACATACATTTACATTTACATTGTAAACTGTAAATAATTGCAACACTGGTAGGTTGTTTGGTCTGTTGATGGATATTTCACACCCAATCTGCCCTGTCAGAGATACTGGAAGGATGAGGTGGTGGCTAGAGGATGACCATGAGAGGTTGAGAGAGAGAAGCTTGACAGAGAGAGGAAGACTACAGCACAGCTTTGTGGCCTACTCACAGTTATGACTTCTTCATCTTCTCCTGTTGGACTGAGGGTGGACGGGATGCGTCAGTGATTCACTATCACCTCTAGTGGCATCATGAGCTGGGGCACCCTGGTTATCTGCAACACAATACACATGTTTGTCTGTTTGTTTCCTCACATTAGGTCATGTGTGATCATTTTTGAAAAAAAAATCTGAATTTTGTAAACTATAATATATTGCACCTATAAAATATTAAATTACAACTAAAAAGCCCATGTGCATAGTGATAAAACATAATCTTGTTAAAAGTGTGAGTACTGTAAGTTGAAAAACTCAACACAAAAGTTAACACATCTATTCACTCCTATGATCCATCCAAGATATAAAGTGACAACCATCATTAATTGTGTCATTTTCTGTTTTTACTCATTATGCATAAACTGATCTAGTGTGACTTGGGAGAAGGAAAAGTGCATTTGCTTGGTAATGTAGGCTACATTACTTATATATTTTCATTTATATGTTACCCCGCATCTTCTTCTTGCAAAGTAGCTTACTTTGCAGTTTCTGTTTTGACTTGCGCAGTATAAAAAGCCCTGCATGAAAGCCCTGCATGTGACACCAATTACATCCACTAGATGGCCCTAAAACACCACTATCCTATTCACTCCCACATCATCCAGAATTTTCTCCCCTCCTCTTAACCATTGATGTGAATTCATATTGAGGCTCATGTGAAAGATTAAATGGATTAAAACACAAAAAAGAAGTTTCTCAGGGTTTGTTTCGCAGTCTTCCTCATATTGGGTGTTGGAAAAGTTTGAGAAGCCTTGCTCTTCACTTTCTGACTGTCTGTCAGTCGAGTCAAACTGACTCTGAGGTGTAATTTACTGGCACACCGAGGACAAGCAGCAACAACTTGGTGCCCTTCAAGAAAGTTCCTCCAAACATTTATTAGCACAGAAATGACAGCAGGGGAACACGAAAGGGAGCTGTGGATGTGGGAAACAGTTGCAGTTGCATTGCAGTGATGAGACCATTAGCGGCACAGTGCTGCGGAGAGAGGAGACAGAGGGCAAAAGGAGCCGACCTGATATCAGGACTCAGTGAATGTCACAGTTCAGTACAGTTCAGCTCTCCTGAGGCTGCTGAGGTTTCAATTAGACTGACCTTTTTACCCAGGGGGTTAAAGACCAGCCGCGCACTGTGATCAATGGGATTGTTATCCAGCTGGCCAGGTGTGTGTGTGTGTGTGTGTAGTTGTGTACTTCCTTTAAACCTAAAAAAAAATCAATAAAATATGGGAAAGAATAATGTGCACACTGTTCCTCTGCTTTAAGAACAGCAGTGCTGCAGGGATATTTCTGCTGCTGATGGATTTACAGGCCTGTCTGAGTAATCCTCACACAACACGTCAGCAGACAGACACACAATAACAGAGACAGAGGAGAAAATGTTAAGTGTTTGGTGGACAAATGAAGGACAAACCTGGTTGCTCAGAATAACAATGAGGCATGAAGGGCAAGTTTTAAAATGAATTGTTCGACATTCTGGGAAATGTTTAATTTACCTTCTGGGAAAAATTGACTTAGATGACAATATGATACCACTCTTATTTTCTGTTATCTAAATAAACATGAAACTACTGCTAACAGCTAATTAGCTTTGATTGGGAACAGCCTGGATTTGTCCAAAGGTAGGCCTAACAAAAGTTAAAACTTCACAACAACAAAAACTCAAACTAATTGGCCTAATGAAATTAAGGAGTTACTGACCTTGGTGTCTTTGCTCGCAGCTGTTGAATTCTTAATTTTAACACTGCAGCTGTCCCTTGCCCTCGTTTTTATTTTTATTTTTTAACGAAACTGCACTTCCTGTTTACACCGCGCGCGCGCGCGCACGGTCATTGTAGGCTACGTCATCGCTCAGGTGTGTTTGCGATTTCAGGTGTGCTAGCTAAAGCGCATGTCTGAAAACATTTGAGTTTGAAAACGCTTTTGTAATTGAAGTCTTGGTAGAGTTGATGGATGTCGCCCATGTTACATGTTATTTTGTGGTGTGTTTGCCTGTTGCCAGGCAGAGAAACCCAGCAGCTGTTTCCCCCTGTCCCCAGTCCTCGTGCTAACCGAGGCTAACTGTCTGTTGGCAGAAGCTTCATCTTTATTTACACACAGACGTGAGAGTGGTATCGCTTCTCATCTCACTCTCAGCCAAAAAGCAAGTAAGTGCATCCTGCAGATGTCTGACTATTACTTTTAAAGTGGCTACGATCAATGTGTTTGTGGTAGGAATGCATCAAATGACAGTGTGAATCATTGAATGATCTGAGTGTGCAGCTTCCCGGCACAGTTTTGTGTCAATGTCACTCATTCAGTCATTGTTGTAGTTTCATAAAATACTCAACAAGGTGGTGGAGCAGCTCAAGATCCAGATATTTGCTCCAGGAGTCAGTAGAAACCAAAGAACAGCTAAAGGAAAGTAAACGACAGTGACTACATTTACATGCACAGGTCATATTTGGAGTGAGTGTAGTCTTATTAAGAAGTTGAGTATTTTCAATATTTGAAACATGTAAATACCTTAATCTCTATTAATATTCCTACTGGAGTTTTTGCAGCATTTGACAAAGCATAGGCTGGTTTACAGCTGTTAAATCAGCATGTGTGAACAAATATAAACGGCTTCTTTTCAGAAGAGGTAGCCTATCATTTTACGGAGAAGGCGCAACATTAGCTATGGTTAACGTTTTGAAGAAAATGAGTGTTTGGATGGGCGGAAATACTGTAATGGGGACAAATGTCATGATGATGCCACCAATAGTGTGCATCACTGGCTTGTAATGTAATATAATATTCACCTGGCTGCTTCTCATGTAAACACCTTATTCCCCTTAAATGTATAGCTTAACCAGAATGATCTGAATATGGTGTGCATTTAAAACTTCATCAAGGTTGTTAGCAGAGCAGCAAAATCAATATAAAAGGTGATACGTTTGGCTTAAGAAGATGTTAAGAAGAGGATGTTGTGGCTGCCCCAAGGGTGGCCAAAGAAAATCAGTTATTGCAGGTGTAAGGATACTTGCGCATTTATTAGTTCTGTCGACCTGACCATATCTAGAGCCTGTAGGGATTGTGTAATGGTAACTGGCTCTCTTAACAATCGCGTGCCTTCAAGATGCACAACAATTCTAATGGAGTTATGTTCCCAAAAAATATTTGGGATGCAGGCTGTGTTAATGGTCTGACAAGCCAAATGTGTTGTAATTAGGAAAAACAAACAGATGGGCATTTTCATTAGAGGCGTTAGATGTGTGTGTGTGTGTGTGTGTGTGTGTGTGTGTGTGAGAGACAATGTGAGAGGAGCACACACAAACACACACACACAGAGGGCGTTAATGTACATTTTCAGAGTTATATTACAGGTTTTGTGAGAAAAATCAAATTTCACCAAATCAATATCACCAACAAAACAGTTAAATAGCTGCTCTGTTTTTTAATTCCACAGTACTTTTTAAAGTAGATTTCTTATTTCTCACTGCAAAATACTGTGAAATTGTCCTTTATATCCAATTTATTTCAGCATAATATTCGTAGATCTGCTTATATGTTAGTCTGTAGAAGCATTCTGTTATGGCTTTATATTACAATATGATCTGATTTGTTTTTTCACTTCTTGGCACATCTTGGCAGGAGTAGACACCACCTAACCTAAACAATAAATTACACACATTTCTGTGCAAAGCATCCCATGTTTCCAGTGAGTTGAAATAGTTATGGTCCATGCGAAGTAGCAAGGCTGATAGGAGACAGGGACAGGGCTTCACAAGAGATGTTTATCCTCTTTTTAGATATAGAACATAGCACAGCATCATTGGTGGACACAAAGAGTAAGTGGAACATTTTCTTTTTGCAACTACTTGAATGAGGATGAAAAAAAAACACACACAAAGACCTGGGTGATGAAACAGGGTTAAAATAGGAAATAAAGTAGGTTAAAGAGTGAGTCTGCAAATCTTTAGTCAGATCCCTCTCAGTGTCAAACAGGCAGAGTGAGGCAATGAGACTGAAACGCACTCTACTATCAGACCAACTAGGGCAAGTCTTACCTGCAGCAATGATGAAATGAAAAGCTACTTGTTTAGGTCTTTCATTATCGTACAATTTCCATCAGCGTGTCGAATTACGATGGAAAAAGGCTGAGTTCCAGGACAGAGGAGCAGAGTAATAGGAGTGTTAAAAAGACTATAAGCTGAAGTAAAACTACAGCAGATTAGAGCCGAGGAGTACAGACTACAGGAATGTTCAGGAAATAGAGACTTTAATAGAGCAGGAGAAAGTTGGGTCTGTTACGGCAGTAGAGTTAAAGGAGCATGCTGCACATTTTACACCCTTTCTGAGGAATTAAAGGAAATAACCCTGAAGATAACACAGTGATGTCACCAGGGTATTGAAACTAGAGGTGTGTGTAGCTTGAATTGGGCGGGTATTTAAAGGGATAGTTCACCCAAAATTCAAATTTCACTCATTATCTACTCACCCTCATGTCAGTTAAGAGCTGTGAGAATTTTCAGAGTCCTCCGTGCCTTCTCTGAGTTACGGGGGGGTCCGCGCAGCAGTGTTTGTCCATATAATGGTTGTCAATGGATACCAACTTTCTTCGTCCAAAAAGACGCACCAAAAAACATCCAAATACCTCCATACTGCTCGTGTGTAATGTCCCTCTTGTATTGAAGCCCCGACATGAGAAATTGTTCAGAAAAAAATTAAATAAGTCTATATTTTAAGCTTGTTTGTAGCGGAAGCTCCCAGTGTCTCAGTTCACTGCTCTTCCTGTGGCAGAACAATTTCTCATGTTGGGGCTTCAATACAAGAGGGACATTACAGACGAGCAGTATGGAGGTATTTGGATGTTTTTTGGTGTGTCTTTTTGATCGAAGAAAGTTGGTATCCATTGACAACCATGGATACCAACAAAGTATGGACAAATACTGCTGCGCGGACCCCCCAGTAACTCAGAGAAGGGACGGAGGACTCACAGCCCTTAGTCGACATGAGGGTGAGTAGATAATGAGTGAAATTTGAATTTTGGGTGAACTATCCCTTTAAGAGGATATGCTGGTTTTAGGGGTAATGCTGGAGTTGCATTATGGGAAATGTACAGTAGGATACAGTGCTTTTGGAGGTATCTTGTTCACATTCATGGACTTTGTAGATTGTTCCCTTTTTTTCAAGCTAAGCGATCAGCTCATTGTTTAAATGTGCATCATTCAGTAAATAGAAACAAGTGAACGCAGCACCTTTTCCACTGCCATGATGTTCAGCGCTGATTCAGGCTTGGAAAAGCAATGCTTGCAAGTTTGATATTTCAACAGGCACTTGATATGCAACAGTTATCACATTATGATTCTCTTTGCATTTTGACAGCCTTTTAATACGCTTTTAACAAAGCAAGAATTGCATATTGTACATTATGGTTGACTTAAGACTGATGCATTCGACAATAGGCTGCTGATTTAGTCAGTGATTGTGGTGATTCAGTGAGGAGGTTGTGTGAAAGATTCATTGGGCTCTATAAACACCATTAGACCTCAGGATATATCAGGCCCCTACTGCTTCAGTTCTATTCATGTATTTGTTGTCTCTTATAAAATCTTAAAATACAATATTGTATATTAAGGGAATCCCTTTAAATGAGATGTAAAGAAAAACTGAGAGGAAAGCTCTGCTGGTTAGTCCTATAAGTTATGATAACAGTAGTCACATATGTAACAGAGTATATGCTTTTCTCTTGGGATAATAGTTTTGTGATGTTGTCTCTCTTGGGAAATGCTAAAGAACCCAATATACCTGCTGTGTGTGTTTATATCTGTGTGTGCATCTGTGTAAAGGATAGAGTAATGTCCGAAGGCATTGACAACAGAGCTTCCTCCTTTTAGAGCTGTGTGGGTTTTATCTGCTGCCGTGGAGCCAGCGACTGCCACAGATACTGGATGAAAGCGGGAGGAGGAGAAGGACGAAGGCTGAGTGTGACACAGACCACAGATGCTGCACAGAAGAGCTCATTAGAGACACACACACACACACACACACAGACACACACACACACACACACACACACACACACACACACACACACACACACACACACACACACACACACACACACACACACAACACACACACACACACACACATAGCCTACATGAATTTAGTCATACCTACACACCCCAGTCATGCATGAGAATGTGCACAGCTACACACACACACACACACACACACACACACACACACACACACACATGAACACAAGCATCATTGACACACACACACACACACACACACACACACACACACACACACACACACACACACACACACACACACACACACACACACACACACACAGCTGCTCCTCCACACATGACCTGAATTTTAACTGCCAAGGTAGATCAGTGTTTAATTGAGCATGTAAAAGGTTTTTTTTTTTTTTCCCAGTATGTGTAAGTGTGCGTCTGTGTGTAGCTTGGGGGTTGGGGGTATTAAAACTGTCATCAAGTCTGAATTAAAAGCCCGCACCCATCATCTGAACTGTAAGACACAAGCACAGATGTGAACTGAACACTACAAAGGAAAGCTTTGCCAAAAAAGTCTCGTCCTGTCCTGAAGTGCGCAGCTCAAACATTATTACCAATGTAAAACCATTTTTGATTTGGGAATTTGTAGCTGCTTGTTTTTCTCTCTTCCCCCAAACTCCCAGTTCCTCTGTTTGCTAAAAGTCCCTTCACTGCTGTTACTGTGATCTTTTTTTTCTTCACATTTCTCATCTCTATTTCAGGCTGCCAAGTCCTCCTTTCTCTGCTCTGACTTATATTTTCCTTCGCTACATCTTAATACTAAGATCATTTAGGCTTTAAACCCTGTGACGTGCTCTATACTATCTTACAGTAAAATCTCTGACAAATAGAAAAACACATGATTTGACAAAAGAATTGTGTCTTTTCAGGTGCTTTCAGCCACATCTCACTGTATTCATCAGCAGATGGAGTTTGCTCGCTTGTCATGGAGATGGATTGTCATCATGTGACCTAAGTTCCTCATGAAATCTTCTGAAACCTGCGGAAATCTTTGATTTTGAATTCTTCAGATAAACTAAAAAAAAGACAGGAGCTCCTTTCTGGGCTAAGAAAGGTTCTCCTACTTAGTATACAAAACAAACTATCTCTGGACTATCTGAAAAATGTATTGTCAAAAAGCTGAAGTGTGGCCTGTGTTTTTTTAGCTCATGAAAAGTTAATACTTTGGGTACTACATGGTCACTGACTTGTGGTCACACATGTGCGCAGAGATGACAACACATTTTTGATCAAAGAGGGTGCCTGGCATTGGATGTGAATGGCCTCCTTGATCTTGTGATGACAGCTCATCCATTTTCTTGACAACTGAGCAAACGCTATCCACCGAGGAGGACCGTGAGATGCTGTTAAAAAATGCTGTTTCAAGAGGAGGAAAGGAAATAGCATTACTATGTAAGCCTTACAGTAATATCCCCTCCGACACCGGTAGAAGAGTCAGGAACAAGTGTCGCTGAAAATCTGCATGGGCGAGATGTGGAGCAGGATCCCCGGTGAGCTCACTGGACAGCTGGTTTGGATGAAAACTGGTGGAGTGACAGAAATGACAGACATGACAGCTGACAGCGACAAATAAAGGAAGAGATTTTAAAGTTTTGACAGCAAAGGCTCAAAGACGTCTGAGTGAAGTGAGAGGTGTGAAGTTAACTTTACTAAGTGGCACTAAACACAAACTACAACTGAGACTAGTTTGAATGTCATTAGTTTTGCAGGAATTTGGTCATGAATTTAAAAAACAGACGGAAATGGAAATTTCACCAACGTTATTACAGCTCACCCCCCGAGGGGGGCATGAGTGTCTGTAATAACCCACTCGGTCGTTATGGAGATATTTCACTTCAAACTGGTATAAAGTCACCAAAGTCGTTCCAGTACATCCACTGGGCAACATGAATATCTCCACCAAATTTCACAGCAATCCATTCGGTAATTGCGTGCGTATTTCAGTCTGGACCAAAGTGGTGGTGCGAGCAGCCGACAGACTGACAGACAGACCAGCACTGACATTTTAGAAAAGGGCGAAGGGAAAATTAGGCCAAAGCAAACAAAAACCAGCAGGCCTGTGTTTAGGCAGTATGGAGGTAATCCATGTGGTTAACATCGTTGCCCACCATGTCTCCCTGACTTCCTCCATGACGGCCCCGCTGCCGCCCAGATGGGGCCTTTTGGCTCACAAACACTTAAACGCTGCGTGGTGGCTAAAACAAGTCTGAACTGCAGTACAAAGACGGGAGTTTATAAAAGTCCCGCTCAGTTTAGACCTCGCTCCACCAGGAGATATCCTGTTTCCCCTCTTTTTATGTGGTGGTGGTTATAGGCCTGTTTGATCTCTTCACATTAACAGCATCGCCATAAAAACAGACCTGAGAGAAATACGTCTGCCCGGCTAATGATAAGCAAACACAGGAGCCTAAATGCACCACACATCTCGCCCAGTGTTGAGAAATCGTGACACCACTGAAAGCCTCATTATGCTCTCTGTTTCCTACTGAGGGCAGGGTGCGTTAAAATGCTGTAATAGCTTTCCAGAAGTCGTTTTTGTGTCATCATCCTCATCCGGCCTCCCTTGTGTATTGTGTGTTCTCCGTTGTGCGAGGATGGAGAGTGATTGACATTCTTTTTCTGTTTGGCGTGGTGCCTGACATTTCTAAAAGTCACAGCTCACATTAAGGCTGAGCCAAGCCTCCTTGCCTGTGTGTGTGTGCATGAACTTGTGACTGTGTGCAGCACGTGTTGTAAAACAGCGATCAGATATTTAATCTCCAGAACTTTGAGCATAAAAAGGCTCAGATATTCACTTGAACTTCCCGTGGTGAAATATATGTTCAATATTTATTATTTACACCATTTTGTCAATACAGCTGCTGCTGTGCTGCAGCTGTGCAGCTGTAAAGCGAATCATAAAAAAGGCAAAGACCAAACATCTTTATCCTACAACATAAGTTCTTGTGCCGATGATCTCAGGGTATTTTCACATGTTCAAATGAGCTTCCCGGAGCAGCTCCCCGAGGCCTTTGCAGTAAAACTCTTAACAGTTGTGGTTAGTGCCTCCGCTTCTCTTTTCCGCTCCTCCTCCTGTCGTGTTCTGAGGGAATCGGAGATGCAATAAGAGCCGGATGAATCTCCCACTGCTCTGTTTGTCTCTTCTTTCCCCATCACTCTCACAGCATTGACGAGGGCCCTGTCAACAAACTTGTCTGTAAATGTGCCCGCTTGTAAAATAAACAGAGTGACTGGATCAGCAGGATCAGTGATTGGCCTTACACTGCTGCGCCTGTGAGTGTTTATGTGTTTGTGTGTGTGTGTGTGTGTGTGTGTGTGTGTGTGTGCATGAGCAACTGACTCCAGTTTGAATATTCTTCCTTCTTTGTCACACAAAAGTATTACAACAGACGCCAACAAGATGCCAACAGAACGGAGCCAAGAACTAACGTTTGCAACAGGATTAGAGGCTAACCCAAATGCAACTATGTTTATGCACTAAATGCGATTAAATATGTCTAAAATATGTTCAGTGAGACGTCAAATGTCTTTGTTTCATCTGAATATTTGCATCAAAAATAGACATTTTGGAATTTAAAAAAAATGTTTTGTCCAATTACCGTGAACCGAAAAAAACAAAACACATGAGGCGAGGTATTAAGACGGCTGAATGAATGAATATTTGCCTAAAAGACGTTTAGCTGGCTGCAGGCCTTGCCACATATTTTGTGTTTTGCCTTGTTACTCACTACTCAGTTCTGCAGATTTATGTGCCGACAAAAACAAACAGCTTTTGTGTCAGCCAGTGGTGCACTTATCCCTTATTTGCACTTAAATCACTGTCAGTGCTGCAGATCCCAGTTTACTACAGAAAAATCCGACAATGTCCACGAATCTCTGTGATATCCATGCCGGCAGACCACAAACTGTAAGTCTACACTGGTCAGTAACAATAACAGACTGAATCAATACTTGTTATTGGAAACTCTTGTGCCTCTGCGGCCTGGAAACTGATCGGTGGCACTGAGGACAGAAGATCTGCCCTCAGCTTCATTTCCAGAGGATCAATTTCCAGTTGAATTACGACACGTCTTTCTCCCACCAGTCGACCTTGTTTATCCCACAGTCAGCTCCCAATTACTCAGTGTTAGATTTGAGATTTGAGTAGAAACACACAACAGCATAAAGATCTGTGATATTTATGTAGGTGCCGTCACTCCAGTCCATTTTCTTGAATTTATAAGAAGCAGCTTAAGCCTCTGTAGTGAATGGTGAGTGTTTCAAAGCGTTCATACCTTCAGATAAGACCACCACCGACACTAACGGTCAATTTTACCTTCATTTGCCTTGAAGTTGCTACAATAGCTTTGACTAATATGTTTAGTTTAACAGTGGAAAAAATGATGAACCCGCAGTGAACCGCTAACGCTGCAGTACTTTCACTCGACTGACCATTTTACCGTCTCTCAGCTCATTGTTTTGGTTCTGTGGCTCGCGGCTTTACTGCTCTGGTTCCAACACTGGTTCACTCTCGCTGCTCTCATCAACCCTGTTTTCAATCCCAGCCACAGCAGGCAGCTGTTTTCAGGCGAGCACCTCAGATAAACCCACTTTACCTGGTGCCCCTCCAGCATTAAACAGCAGACAGACTGTTAGCATCTACGTAATGAGGAGTGTGCAGCAGCTTAAGAGACAGATATTTCCCCACAGGTAGATGGGGCTAAAAGGTGAACAGAAAAAACGTAGTTTTACACAAGTTTAAGGTCAGAAATGTTCCAGTGTTTTATTCCTTTGTCTGGCAGCATCACGTCCAGGTGGCAACTATAACACTTGAGTGAATTATTTAAACCCAAGACTGGGACTTTTCTGCATGTCTCATCCATCTCTCTTCATACACACTCAAAACTCAGCCTGGTAACTTCAGAATCTGAATAAAGTTATACAGGTTTGAACCAAGTTTGCCTGAACTGCGGGAGTCTCTAATGACTTACCCAGAGGCAAGTGAGCCGGGTTAATGTGAAGGTTGCGAAAAGCTTAAAACCAAAGCCTCATCAATTGTCCGACTAAGACTTGTTCTCTTTGACTTTAATTCATGTTATTGAAGGTCTTCTGTCTGCACGCATGAATCCAAAGTTTCACCTTTATCACCTCAAAAAGACCTCAACGCTACAAATAAACCCAAGACTCAAATGGGTGAAATTAATAGTGGCACTTTCCTTAAATAAAGATTTTAGTTCATTTTAGTCATTGTGATTGCCGTGATTAGTGGCTCTATTAAAATTCCAAAACCAACCCGTGCCTCCATTACACAGGGGGAGATGCATAATTCAAACCCATCTTGAGCACGGAGACTGCAGACCTACAGTATATGATGAATGACAAAGAGGAGTCTGCTGCTCCTCCGCTCACTTTATCACTGGGAGAAATCAGTGCAGGAGCTGAACCTGCGGTCAGGCGGCCTTGGTTGGAGCTGCCATCAGCAACAAACAAGCTTCTTTTTTTTCTTTTAAATCTTCCCCCTTTGTTTATAATGTGGCTAACGGTGACTGGTTCTGTTTGGTTTCTATTGACCCTGCTGCAGTGGTGACACGCTGGCCGTGCCCTCTGGTTGTGAGGTGCATCTGAGGCAGTTGCCACCAGTCAAATGTTTCCCCTACACACATTAATTACACAGATGGATGGATTGATTTAGTCTAATTTGATGGGGTTTGTATGTGATGGAACAAGTTGTCATGATTTGTCTGTATAAGTGTGTGTGAATGAATGTGCAGACACGGGGGAGGGTGTGAGGATGTTACATGAGGTTATCGGGGGTTTTAGCTGATGGTCAGACTGTCACTGTAATTCTAATTTAATTCACAGACACCGGATCAACCTTTGAGGTTTATGTAGGATTATGGTCATATAAAGTACACCCCCGCCCCTATCTCTCTCTCTCTCTCTCTCTCTCTCTCTCTCTCTCTCTCTCTCTTTCACCCCACAACCTTCCCCCACCCTCCCTCCCTCCCACTCCCCCTCTCTCTCTTTGAATAGGGGCGCTGGAGCCGTCTGCCTGTCACCGCTTGCCTCTTTGTTCAAACTGATTCTGCTTCTCTCCCCTCAGCGTTGCTGCCGGCGAGGAGGGGGACGGAGGCAGCACCTTGCTGTGCGTGTGTGTGTATGTATGTGTGTGTGCGTGAATATATATATATCTGCGCGCACGTGCATGCGTGTGCATCCTTTCCCCGACACATTTCAGCGTGCGAGGATGAACGGCGCATTAATGCTGCTGCTGCTGCTGCTTCAGTGAGGAGTGGATAACGCTGAAGACGGAGTGTCAACTCCAAGACGCAGAGCGCTCGTGCTCACGCTCGCCCTGGTCTCTATCTTCTGCCTCTGCAAAGTGCTGTTTCACCCTGGTTTCGTCGCTCGCCGTCTCTGCACCCTCTGGGAGCTTTGGAGAGCACCTGCACTGAGGCGCAAGGCTTTCGCCCACATTCCAGGGGATTGCACCATTAAGACGCACCTCGTTTTGTCAAGGTAAGAGTGAAAGCAAAGGGGGGAGATCTGGCTTCTTATGCATGTTTTAAGAAACCAATCATTTGGTCAGTGTGTCATATCACAAGTCGCCGGGTGGCAGGAGACTCTTGAGACCGCTCAGCTGCTGGAACACGGTTTTAAGTGTCTCAGTTTCTCGCTCTCCATATGAAAACGCACTTTTGGTTAAACTGGAGCTCAAACAGAGCAAGTCAAATTGTAGAGTGCTATTCACATTGCCCGTCCATGCAATATAAAATATATGCATATGCAATAAGTGTAAGTAATAAGTGTTTCATGTGGGCCAATCAGTGCTTTTCCCATCGCATGATCGTCGCCTTAGCTTCACACAAATCGCGCCCATTTGGGATATCTTTAATTATTTACTGGTCAAAGCTTTTAATATTGGTCTATATTTACGAGCCATGTAGGGGCATGCATAAATCATCAACTCGCCAAGTAACCTTGTTAGTGTGTCCTTTACATCTCAGGAGATCTTGTCTTCATATCACAGGAACTTTGTGCTTTGGTTCACATACGCACAGCTCTCCCAAACCTTCCTATACAGATGCCAAAATTGAAAGAAATCAAAGGGGGGAGGGTGCCGTCTGTCGAGTGATGCAATTGTGGAAGCAGATCTGAACACTTGAACAGGTGTTGGTGAAATCTATTATGTAAATCAGAGTGCTTTGGTGAGCAAACAACATGTGTTGAACAACTGCCAAAATAAGATCTTATATTCACCTCCAGAGCTGTCACCTGGAAATGACATTAAAGGTGTACTGTAATGCATAGAGACTGGATGATCAGTGATCGCTGTGTGTGCAGGCTGCTCCACACTAACTTTGCTTTGGTCGTTTTGCAATGGCAGGGGGAAAAAAGTGACCTAATGAAGGTAAAATGAGTGATTGCCTGGTGCCAAGCCGGTGAACAGATCTTTCAGGGTGTTATATTGATGACTGCCTGCTCTGTAAACAAACACTGGCATGTACAAATCACAGTGAAGGAGGAGAACAGTTTGGGTCACCTTGACAAATGAGCTGTATTGTCTGAGAATATGAGAGCCCCCGCAGCCCAATAAAGCCCATTCTCTTTCTATTCACTGCTCCAGTCTGGAGGAGTTCAAGTCTTTTCTTCTCTGGCCTTGTTAGTGCGCCCACTACCAGCTGTGTGTCAGTGCCATAAAGCAGGACGAGGTTAACTAGGCAATGCCACGTTAGAGTTGAGGAAAGAGGGAACGTATGTGTGTGAGAGATAACAGAGGAGCAGAGTGCCTGTGGGAGGAGGAGAGAGGAGAATGGTGAGGAATGAGGCTAAGAGACCCAGCTGAAAGTTTACAGCATGCATTTTTCATTCTGTCCGGATGTGTGTGTGTGTGTTTGTGTTTGTGTTTGTGTATGTGTGTGGTTTGAAAGGGCCGTGTTGTGGGCATCCATGTGTCCCGGCATGAATGTACAGTGGTCGCGTGTGTTTGTGTGTCTTCTTCTGTGTACGTAGATGGCTGCACTTATACGAGCGGAGGGATCAGACAGCGGTGCTGCGAGGAACAGAGGAGTCTGATTCTAAAATAGTGTACAAGCTCAGTTCAGCTGCCTCGCTGTCTGTTGCTGCACACTTTGCACTCAGTCAGCCTCAGTATTGTTTATCATGTCTGGCTGTGAGCCGTCTGCAATTCGAGGAGTCACTTTGCATCAGTGGAAGATGGAAAAAGAGTCATATGAGGTGCCTTTTAAACAGATTGGAATACTGTAGAGCTGCAAAGACCGGTCAATTAATCAATTAATCAATTGACAAAAAGTGATTGGCAGCTATTTTCAGTTGCCAAACAACCCCTGAAACATGAGCATGCTGCTTTTGTTTGTCTGATATAACAGTAAACTGAATCTCTATAGCCCTGGGTGGACAAAACCAAGGCTGGTTTTTGATTTCTAACATTGTATACAACAGTAATCTGTCGAAACATAAATTATTAAGACCGGACCAGAAAGGATTAGTCAATTATTCAACTGGGTGTCGATTAATCAGCAACTGTTTTGATAATCGATCAATCATGAGAGTTGTTTTTCAAGCAAAAAAAAGCCGACCATTTGCTGTCTGCCTCTCAAATGTGAAGATTTTCTGTCTTTCTCTGTCATAACATTGTTAGTTGAATATATTTGGGTTTTTAGGACATTACTGCGGCTTTGGGAAACTGTGCTCAGCATTTTTCACCATTTTCAGCAATTTTCTGACATTTTATAGACTAATTTGTAGATTAATCAATCATAAGAATAACCATCAGTGGCAGCCCTAAAATGTAATAGCTGGATTTGCAGAATGAAATGAATCAAAGGAGACAGTTTGGCCCTGCTGGTCATAAATGTGCTGTTTTCTCCCTCCAGCTTCCTGATATGAATGCATTTGTAGAGCCTAGCTGCTGATGGTGTATTTTCAGTGGTAGTAAGGTAACTCTCAGCCAGCGTGTGATATTATTCTCTATGGTATGAAAGTGCCCATTCTAATATGTCACTTAGGTAATTATGGAGTGTATTCCCCCCTTATAGAGTGTTAATAGCTAACAGAATGACACTATATAAATGCAAATCAGCACCAGCACTTGCTTACAGAGACGTTGGTATGATCAAAATCAGCTTTACCTCTGAGAGCCACAGGCTTGTTTCTTTATGGTTATGTTGCCCTGGAAATGTGTTGATTTTGTTTAGATTTGATGGGTTGTGTTGTACAATGCACAGAGTGTGTGAGACTCTTCTGTTGCAGTAGCTGTAATTCATGAGGAGCAGATCCAACTATGAACTAGACTGGGAACTAAAGAGAGACTTTTATGATCTCTTTGAACTTTGTGGTCTGTTTACAGCCAGAAGGGGAATAAGCTTAAGACTAACAATGACTTCACACAGTGACTGGAGCAAAACACAGTCCACGTTTTCAGCACTGGACAGCTCCCAAATCTCAGAGCTGAATGATCCGACCAAGAACGTTTTGTCAAATAGAAAAAGAGCATTGAACAGTTTGCGTTTTGAGCTTTGGACGTGATGTCGAACTCTGTCTCCCTCTCCCCTTGGAATATTGAAACCCTCTCGTTGAGCGATTCCCTCAGCCACCAAACCCCAAAAGGGATTGGACAAACCAATCCATCAATCAACTTCAGTCTTTAGCCTGGGAGGGACTAAAGCAGCCCACCAGGCCAATCACTACCAGCGTAGATGAGACCACAGCTGAACAGCTCACCCACACAAAGAGAGAAAGGTCCCTCTCTTTGTCTTTGACCAGGGGGGCTCTCCTCTATAACATTGTGACTGGTGCAAGACAAATGTTTGGCTTTACAGTTGGATAAGAAGACGCTCTTAAAGGCAGCACCAAAGTTTGATCAGCCTATGCAGTGTAGTAAAGAGTTTAATGATTAGTCACCCTCAAAGATATAGTTAGCTCCTTTTTATGTGCCTTTTCTCCCTTTTGAAATATGTCCTCTCAGCTGTTATCTCCTGTTATTGTTAACTGCTGATGGGAGAATGAGGCGACGGCTTCTGTCTCTCTGGACATTGGCACTGGTGATAAAACACTTGAAGGACAGAGCTCTCTCTCTCTCTCTCTCTCTCTCTCTCTCTCTCTCTCTCTCTCTCTCTCTCTCTCTCTCTCTCTCTCTTTATTCTCTGCTAGTATACCTAGTTCATTGTCCACAGCACAGCATTAAAGACTAGGAGCTCTTGGATGGAAACACGGCCTTATGGCAGCTCCTGTGATCCAAGACAAACAGTGTGAGTGTATTGGAGCTGTAGATCTAATATACTCAGGATGATAGCTGCATCTCACGCACCTGGTCCTTGATTGGCTTTGTTACCAAGAGCCAACCTCCGAACCTTCACCTTTGACCTCTGGTTTCTTTTAGACACAGCTGGTGTAGTGGCCCTTTAACATCATTATCCCTCTCCATATTGCTCTTAACTTAACAAACCCAATATGTCTGAACCTCATAGTTTAAATGGCCCTTATTCTTTAAATCTACTCTGATTCACAATGAATTACATGTAATGTGATTAAGGACTAATCTACAGTGTTGACACCCACCAATAATTATCACCCATTAGCCTTATTCAGCACATTGTTTTGGTTTTCACTAATTTTTTTTTAACTTTTTTAAAAAGCTTTTACTGAAAAAATAATGAATTATGAACAGCTACAGTTAGCAATTAGTTATGGGGACGTGTAAAGAATTATTTTAGTAGTAACAGTGGCAGTTAGCCAAAGGTTTGCAAAGATAATGTCTTTTTTCTATTAAAATCATGCTGCACAGTGACCAACTGGATAATGAGTCTTTATGATGCTGGAAACAGGGAACAAATGTCACAAAAAGATGTTATTTGGATCAGTTGTCTGTATATTATGAATGCAAATGCTCATATTCTCATTTAGAAACAAAGAAGTAAAAAAAAACAAAAAAAAAACTTGTGATAATCTATAGCCAATATTGTCATTGCTTTGAAGCTTTTATTTTGATACCTCTGCTGACTCGTTGTATGACTTTGGATAGGCCTGTTAGGGTTTTACCAACACGTTTAACATTTAACAGTTAGATTTAACATTTATTTTAAACATTTATGTAAATATGGTAAAATGTGATTCATGATATATTCGCACTTCATAAAAAATTACTTCTAGTTAAATGTGGCAAAGTCATTATACCATTTTAAATTCGGCAGCTAACTAACTAGCAAAAAAACATATTGAAGCATTTTCCAACTAAAGAGCCAGATATTTCCTTCAGGAATTGATAGAGACCAAAGATGGAGCTATTTTAAAGGTTTATATAACAATGTTGCGTATACAGCGTGTCACACTGCCTCCATGTGGCCAAAAAGACTAATTAAACCATGTCAGATGGGATTTATGAGCGTATTTTGTTGGTGCTGTTCAGATACACTTCACCTGAGGCTTTCAGTCTATGAAAGCTTCTTTTCTGCCAGACAAAGGAAAACATATACATGTAACGTAACAGTAATCAGTACATCAATCAATTGTGAATTTTAGTCAAAATGATCACACAAGTCAAAATCAAGAGTCATAAATACAATATCACAATTTAGTTTTTCATAACAGCTCTACAGGATTCAGAATTCCAACTTACCCTGAATATTTATTTAAACGTTTTGTCAGTTTTTTTTTTTTTTTAAAGCTTTTATTCATTATTTACAGACTCTTTAAGTTAAATACAACATTTTAGGTAAAAGGTTCACTGGTCACAAATGAAATCTTGATTGGTGTGATTTCATCCTTTCTAATGCATCACAGAAACGAGAGATGATTCCATGGAGGCTGCTGTCTGCTCTCCATTTCCTCTAAAAGCTACATTATAATACTCTGCTCTCACACATTAATGTGCACGCACATAGATAGCCGGGCTCCCTCATGTGTTATTCAAATGCATTTAAATTAATTTTTTTGTCAAATTCACAGTTGGTTATAGCATGCACTGTATCCCACGTTGTCAAACACCTCTCATAAATGCACCCAGGAATACGCATATGGCAGTGGCAGAAAGAGAGTGAGGATGAAGAGGTGGAGAGAGAAAATGAACATATCTGAGATCATCTGCTGCAGGTCTGTTTGAGTGGAGCTCCACAGCATATTAACAGCTCTACAGGAAGGTCGTAAAGAAATGAATGTTAGAGGAGCTGTCAGTCTCTCTCAGATATGAAAGAATCATTGGTGATACTACAGTATATGAAACATCAGTATACTTCCCAAACAAGAACAAGAAAGTTGTAACACCCAGTTACAGTATCCATAAACTCCTCTTTGTCCCTGTCTTGCCATACTTGTCAATCAAGGGTCCTTCAGAGTGATCTACATTGCCTCCCCTCTGTGCTTTACTGCACACACTCAGCCTGCCAAATTTTAACTTGGCCCCCAAGCGTGTTATCGAGCCGGTTTAAGTAACCCCTGTGCTCGTGCCCAGTGGGATCAATGGTTTCAGTGTGAGAGGATGGAGTGTGTAATCTTGAATCGGAGGGACCAGCAGCTCTCCAAAGTCCCCTCGCAATCTGAAGCCCAGGCCAGAACTGCATGAGTCATTAGCTGCTTTGAGTGTGATTAGCCACCACACAGGCACACTCAACACAAAGGCTATCTGTGTGTTTATGTGCAGGAAGTTAATATCTGATTCTGCTCAGTTCACTGTCCCTCCGCAGTACCCCCTTTTTTCTATTTTTAATTTCTTGAGCAATTAATGTTCATGCACGCTGGTTTTATGTCTTTTTTATGGCGCCACATCACGACTGCAACATGTATTTTTTTTCCCCCCGTCCTACAATTCATTAAAGGGAATTGTCTCTGTGTAAGCAGAAGCTCAAATTTCAACCACACATCTATTCAGGATGCACTGGCTGCAGCCTTTTCCTCGTAAACAACAAATTAAGAGGAATTATAGAGCCTCCAACACAGCTTTTCTGAGGAGCTTTCATAGCACCAGTGTATTATTGTCAAGACGTTGATAAAATGACCTTCCTTTCATTCCTCTTCCTTCATCCTATTTTTCTCCCAGCTCACCACTTTGTCTGTCACTCATCTGGAGCTGTTTTTCTGCTGTTCGCGCTGCCACTCTCTCTCTAGAGGTAATAGTTTTGTGTGACATGATTAAAGAAAAAGGGTAGGAGAGGAATTACCTACTCCTGTCCTGTCAGGTCCCAGTAACGGGAAACAAGACTGGCAGTTTAACCCCTTACTGTAAAACCCACTGTGCTCCAGTTCTCAAGGCTAATAGAACAGATGTTGTGTTTTGTCCTGAAGCCTCTCCTCCTAAAACATCATGTATTTTCTGCTTCTTCTTATCATCAGGCTGTTGGCCAAAGATGTCTATCATTATATTAAAAAAAAGTGATTAGAAATTAATTTCAACAATATTTTGTCACATGGCAGATAGAAAATTAAAGTAAAATTATTGCACATTGCAATTAAAACCCTAGATTTAGCCTTTTCAAAGCCAAAATGATAAAAAGCTGCAAGCAAGTTCAACAGTGAACATATCTGCTGAAGCTGTAAATGTTAAAAATAGTAGCAGCAGAGTAAGTTCTGCACTACTGGTAAATCGAAGACTCTTATTTTGTAGGGTTACTGCCGGCATTGCAACAAAGCTTGCTCAGGACTGATCGACTCTGATCTGTTCAAAGTTTAGACCCGTGCTACTCTGATCTCTGTGTGGGAAAGTTTACATGTCAGTAACTCAGCCAGACTTGTTACATTTCCAAAACTCATTCATAGGTCCCCCTTCTCAAATCATTTCATATGAAGTGAGACAATATGATCAATAAAACATACATCTCTGTCTGTTGTTGTTGCTTTCCAGCTATGCTTATCCATAGTAAATAGCTGAGGTATTTTTTTTTATGTCAAATAACATTTAAGAAGGATACATTATGCTTTTCTGATGTACATGTATTGTATTATATTGCTTTCTGTGCATGAAGTACACACCAAAAGCAGTAGGTATCTCTTCAGGGTAAAACCCACTGTTGTCATTTGCATGAAACACCTCATTGGGGTGCTATGTGCTGTAGCCAACATATGCAAATTTAGGACTTTTCCTGTGTAAAACATCATTAAAAAGACATCTGGAGACAGATTTTCACCTAACCAATAACTAACTAGCTAGAACATGAGCAGAATAAAAAAAACAAAACAGCAACAGTTGTCGATGCAGAAAAAAAAATGCAGATGTTAACTGTTAATAAGAAGTTAGTCTGTAAAAAGAAACTTTCTGCTTTGACTCAGGGTTTAATTTGCAACTTTATAGTGGCTGAACTTGTGCTTATGTATTTGTGCTTGTGTCATCAATTAGCATGGGGCCTAACCTGACCTGATTAAGTGAACCTTAGAATATACATACCCCCAGTACTGCATGGTGGCATTATAAGAAAAAAGCTGTCATGCTGTGCTCACAACCATGACAGCAGCTGACTTGACATGTTGCACACTTTTCATGCTTTTTCTTCAAGCAATTTTCCCACCAACCTCCGAACTGGAGGGATTTGAGTCCGAGGGGCCCGTCTTTCCTGCGTCACGATGATCATGAGGTCGGTTGGTCTCCTGCTTCACCAGATTGACAGCTTAGTGCTGAACCCTAATGTAGGTCTGCCAGTCTCATCTGTTTGCTCTCTTTGGATCTCTGTCACTCCGCTGGCTCTCACAATGAGCCGAGAATGCGTCCCATTCAGACGACATCGTGAAAATGTGTCGGATGGACATTCACATTGAAGTCCACTGAAGCATTTTAGAGACTTCTGGCTCAAGACACAACTGTGCCTGTGAAAGTGAAGAGGGGGCGATTTAGAGGGAGACGTTCACAACATCTGATGTCTCGTCCTTAACAAAAGGTGCCACTGGTTAGTATGCGGCTGGTGCGGCTAGAGGGCCCTTGCACTGTATGTTGTAAATCCCCTCTGGTAAAACCTTGAATGGCTGCTGTCTATAGGAACACAGTTTACTCTATGGATGTTGTATAGCATCCATAGAGATGTCCATAGGCTGAACTTTGAATTCTGTTGCTGTGGATAGTGGCTGTTGGGCCGCTGCCAGTCCCAGGCACACAGATACAGCGCTCTCTAATGCGCTCTGCCTGCAAGACTGGGCAAAGCCCTCTGTGTCACGACCCTCTCCAAACCTTTAGAAATCTCTTGTCACCCACCCAGCTAGCTCACCCAATACTGCAGGCATTCAACATGCAAAGAGTCCAACTGCTCAACCTCAATCTGTCACAGCCCATCACAAGGTCCTGACCCACCTTTATGGTGAGACGCCTCAAAGTGTGTGGCGCAGTGGGGTTTCACCCTCACCCAGATCCCCCTTTTGCAAAACATCCAAGAAGAACTTGGTCGTGCACTATTAAAAAATCACACAACAAATTGTTGTTTGATGACAGTATTGTTTGGCAGGTGTCACTAAGTGCTTCACTGTCGGAGAGGAATGCTTTTTTTGCTTTGCATCAAATGCTCCACTTTTATTTGGTTGAAGGTTTTACTGAGCTTTCACATGGGAAGAGAGCTACCATTATTCCTGTAATTTATAAAGGGTTGAGTTGGTGTTGCATAATCTTCTTTCTGAGCGTTGGGGATGCTGTTGGCATGAGTTGCTGTTACCTTGGTGAATGCAAAGAGGCCATTTGCTTTCTTGGATTAATTATTTACTTTATGTAACTGAAATCCTGACTGTCTAAACATGGGCCGATTTGTGCTCAGATTATTTCGGATTCTTTGGACGGCCTTCTAGCAAAGCCTCAGTAATGCCTGTGAAGTCAGGAAAGTACAAAGAACCAATATTTTGTCCACAATTGAATAATTTAGAGTTGTTGAAGTTGCTTAACTCCCCTTGAAATCAGCATTACTGTAGGAAACAAAGCAGTGTTTACTTCAAACAGCATACTTCTCTTCATCTCCATTTCATACCAGTACGGGGCAATAAAGCTCTGTCTCTGTCGGCTCTCCATTGAGCTGAGAAGCTTCGGGCCCCAAGCCAAATCCTCTGGCAAAGACAGCAGCTCATTTCTGATGTGTGGTAGGATTTCCTCTATGTTGTGCTGTAGGAATGCACCACAATCACTTTCTCACTGCAGTAAACTGAAAGTTAATCCTGTTTTAGCTTTACATTGGAGAGTGACCATTCGGATGTTGTAGAAGATTCAATCCAGTTTTCTTAATCAGACTTTACAAAATGTGATTGTTTGTTTCAGCCAAGTGCATGATCTTTGTTGGAAGCCATTATTTGTATTAATATGGACATCTGGAGCTCAGGTAGTAGAGTAGGTCCTTGATGATTCATGTAAATTGCTGTAAACAAAAGCATCTGCCAGATAAATGTAATCTAGCTATATTCTCGTGGGTGGGCGTTAGGAAGTGCAGTGTCAACTGTGAAGTCTTTTAGATTTACTTTTCATCTTCATCAAAGTCTGATATTTTAGGATTATTAACAGGTGGAACAAATAATTAATGCATCGCGGCTGTTACAGCAACAGCCTGTATCATCTAATATTTTATTCATCTGTTGCATAATTGCTGTTTCTTTTAACAGCCATGTATGATTAGGAAAATTGCTTAAATCTAAATTACTGTTGTTAACAATCTGGAAATCATTCTAAATACTTTGTTTGCTGATGCAGAAATATATTTTCTAGTCCCGTTTCTGAACTGCACTAGTATAATTATTAAATCCATATCAAGTTCCTCAGTAAAAATTAAGATTCTGTTGCTTTGGGGGAAAGGTTGCTATGACACGCCTTGATTAAATTAATCCACACTCACATGCCAAATTATTACACAGATACACCTAGGTAATACTAATGCAGTATAATACAGCAAGCCAGCAATAAATCCTCCTTTTATGAAGATTATAATGTTCAGTTTTTATTGAATATTTTATTGAGAGAGGTGTTGATTTATTTTAATAGTCATTTTGGAGGCTGTAATTTGTTACAGTGTCTGCGTGGAGTTTGTATGTCTCTATGTCTGCGTGGGTTATCACCAGGTGCTCTGCTTTCCACCCACAGGGCACAGAAATGTGCAGTTAAAGGTGCATTAAAGACAAGACTCTTCCTGTAGAAAATGAATGTATTTTTTCTGTCACAGTTTTGTATATAATTTTGGATTTTTGGGGGTTGTAAAATACAAGATTGAATTCAGCAGGCAGAAGTTACCCTGCAGTCACACACAAACCAAACCATTTTCTCAAGAAGCAAGGCCTGACAAATTCTGGAAAATGTGACAACAGATAGATGTTTCCAAAAACACAGGCAGTCACAAACTAAAGTAGTGACAGTGTTGTTTTCTCTGATTCACCGGATTTTTCCTATTTCCAGACAATTTCCATAATTTCATCCCAATTTATAGAAACAGTAGACATCACACATATATTATGTTGTCTTTGTCATCTATAACTTAGGCTTCACTTAGATCAACTTAACCTTGATTTTAGCATCAATGACAACAACATGTAAGGATTTCTTTAGATAAACAATGGGACAGATGAAGGGTGTCATTAATTAACCATTTGATCAGACTCTTTGAAAAATACTCACTAGGGGTAAGACAGAGACACAGTCAGCACCACATGAGTAGAAGCCCATAGGTGATGATTAAGCAGGATTTCTTTTGTATAAGTCTATATTTTGTTTTTTTAGGAAAATCCTACAGACTCTACCTTTAACTATTTTTTTCCCATTAAATACAGTCTGTAATGTATCTTAGATAATAATTCATATGCACTCACTCACATATGCATCATCTCATCTTCAATGGTGAATAGGATCAAAGGTCATTTAGTCTTACTGCTGTGCCAATACTTTACAGCCTCTCTCACACACCGTGGTGCCTCTTAGCCTCCTGGCTGGAAAGAGTAATTTGCCCCCATTGAACTGTGGCTGGGTCTTTGTAGATGCAGTTAGTTTTCTGTCATTATAACACCAATGCAATAATTTAAATGGATATGATACATTATATGTTACTATGTGTGATACTGTGTACCGTGCTACTCAATCACCTTATTTAGATGAGATTTGCTTCTCGGTGACTCAGAGTTCAAGGCCATTTTGCAGTAGCCAGTGTTGATCTGAATATATATGTAGAGATTGAATATAATGTAGAATATATATGTAGAGACTAAAGGTCACAGTGCAGGGGAGTCACTGCAACAATAAATAAATGAGAGATAAACAGAGTCATTTGCCCATTCTGAGTGTTTGCGAAGGTCTGCATCAGTTCTTTACACTGATCCCTCACACCTGTGGCTTCAGATGATGATGTTACCTCGTGTTGTGAAAGCTGCTCCGCTGGTAGACAGCTCATTAAGATGAGTGACATGTATCTGGGTCTGTGTGAACATCACCAACAGAGTTGAGTTAGCAAAGGACACATCTAACAATACTTTTCATTTCCATCAGGTGAAAGCCAGCCCACAGGTTTGTTTGTGTCACAGTTGGACTGATTTGAGTCGGTCTAATGAGCTTCATAGAGAGTTTTGTAAGTCAAAACAGCTGTGGAGGTTACACACACACACACGCACAGGAGTAGGAAGCCCTTTATGTATTCAGGACAATGACTGTCTGTTCACCTGACAGAAAAACAGACGACATTTACACTTTCATCTGAAGCTCTATTGCCTCCCATTCAGCATAACTGTACCAACAACAGAGAGAGAGAGTGGGAGTAACAGTGAGTTTGTCTTCAAGGGGAAACCATGCATATTAATACATGTGGATACAGATGCGTGCACAAGTGTATTAATGTATTGGCTTTCAAGGATAGAGGAAATGATAACTAAAGGTAAAGATGTGCACCATAAACAGTTTATTAAGTAAGATCCCCGTTTGATTGCCCAAACTGGGTCAATAAAATAAAACATTGAAAAGCAAATATACATGTCCTGTTACTACTGGTGCAGCTTCCCATCTTGATCCGGCCTCACTGCCCTCTTCTCTGTCCGCCCCCCACCCCTCACCCCTCTCTCTCTGCAGGTCCAGGATGGTGCTCACTCTGCGTGCAGCTGGGCGGCAGATCCCCCTCGCTCTGATGCTGCTGCTCTATTTAAGCTTGGGTGAGTTCCTCTGTCTCCTATACCTCCAGTCTTTGTCTCCTTCCACTGCTTCATCTTCCAAGTGCCGCAGAAACTAATCAGCACTTTTGGATATAAAGGAACAACGGTAGGCGGTAACAGAGTGTGTCAGTACACAAAGGTGTTCAGTTGAAAGAAGAAGAGGGAGGGAAAAGAAGACAGATGACCAGGAGGATGAGAGGAAGGAATAAAAGAAAGGGGGAGCAGCTGGACCCGAATACAGAGAAAGAGTTCCCACATTCATTTTTCCATAGGCGTAATTACACGAGACAGGTCTGCACTCATTTGAGTGTTGTAAGTGAAAGCTGACATGCTGAGGATGTTTGCAGACATGCTCGGTGGGATTGAGCTGGAACTCCTCCAAACCCATTTGTGCAAGTTTAGTGGACCATCTGTTCCATTACAACTATGCGTAAAATTCACAATTATGGAACAAAAAGACAAAAAAATGTCAGAGCTGCAACCCTCTGGTGGATAGTATCGCAGGTTCGAGGTCACACACGCAGCCTGCTGACGGCTTGTACTAAAGATAAGTTGCTCCCCTTAATTACTTTCCCTGCAATTGGCATGCATGGTGGAAGCTGGTCAGCCCGGATTCTGTTCAAGAGGAGAACTGCATCTCTCATTTCCACCATTAAAACATAAGCTCACTGGTCATTACGCTCTGATAGGGGAACGTTTTTAATCCACATCTAATCATGTTTTATCTCTTTTTGTTGCACAATCCAAGGTCCGACTGTAAAAATAACAAACAATCTGCCCACCTCCTAAATTTAAAAACCAGAATTGAAAACTGCTGTTTCTCTCAACCACTGAACCCCTCTGAAGCTGCTGCAAAAGCTGTTAAAATATTTATATGTTGAATTATTTCACTTCAGAGTCAATAATTTCCAGGTTGATCCCCACAAAGTTGCCTTTAAATATTCTACAAAACACCAGGAGATATCAAACATGTGTATTAATACCATGGCAACTCCTAATGTTTGTATAAAGATGCTTAATTCGCAGATTGCAGATTCAGTTGCATTCAAGAGACATTGATAAAAACCCAGGTTGCAATTTATCTGTAATCCGAGCACCTCAGTGGACTCTGGTGGAGGACTGACTGAGGGAAAAGAGATGACATCTGTTAATGACAGAGATTGTCCTTTCATGTCACTTCCAGCTCTCTGCTTCTCTTTTCAGGCTGTTTTTCTTTTGTCCCATCTGTCAGCGCCATGCTACCGGCAGGGTAAACCTATCATCCAGAGTCCCTCAATTTCCACCATTCACTTTCTTAGACTCCCTCTCTCTCCCTCTCTTGTTACTGCTTGCCATCTTGTTCTGGCTCTTATGCTTTTCCCGGGTATTTGTGATTCTGTGATTACATCTGATTTGGGGGGAAGGCGGCAGACACGTTCTTCAGCATAGAAAGGCGCTCTCAGGGGGTTCAGCTTGTGAAAGCCGTCCAATCTAAATGCAGATGGAAATATCTTTGGGGATTCAATTCCACCATGTGTGATACTCCAAAGGAGGCTTTGTTTAGTTTTTTTCTTTTCCACATGGGTTCTCTTGTTATGCTCATATTAGTACTTTACAAATTGGTGTATTTAACTAACATCAAAAGTTTGAATGAAGAGGACAAGAAAAAAAAAAAAGCAAAACTCCCTGAACAAATTTCTTTTAAGCTTATTAAGCTTTTGTAGTCGTGTTATCTGTCTTTTGTTGGTATGTTGACAGACGCAGCAGCTATAATGATGTTTCTGCACTCACTTTAAGAGTAGAAACAGCATGTATTAATGATGATTACTAATGTACATAAAGTGGTCAAAAGTTAAGTTTACAAAAAACCTTTTTTGTTTAAAAAAAAAGAAAAGAAAAATTAAAACACAATTTCAACCAATTGAATTGAATTGAATGAAGTTATTATACAGTCACATTCACACATCCACAGAGGGTGAAGCCACAAAGAGATGGGCCAAGAATTGTTGGTTGGGGGATAATGGCTTTGTAGGTGATCCTGTTGTCATGGTTACATTGAACCTGTATATCCTGGCAACCAGACTGAGTGAATTGCTGATATCAATCTGCAGGAGCATGAATTGAACTCCCACAGCCACATCCCCTTCATATTGGCATAAAATCAGTAAATGAATTTGTCTGAGCGACAGTTGAAGTCATTTGTGTGAATGGTGAGAAGAATTTAAATAATTAGGTTGAAGGTGGTGAGTCACTGTGGTTTCTATTGAGTGTGTGCGTGCGTGTGTGTTTTCAGCTCAGGCTCACAGGTGTGTGCATGAGTTTGTGTTCCTCTGCTGCACTCACAAAACTTTAGTTCTTCTAATTCTCCTCTCTCCTTGTCTGCTTCGTCCACAATGTGGCATTCACCTGAATCAACCAGCAGACTTCTTCGAGACAGTGTTTATCCGCTGAACCCTTTCACAATCACAAAGTAGATTCACGCATGGTGAATCATCAATGCAGGAAATTATTTACAGCACTTTTCTCTCCATTTACCTCTTCCCTTGTTAGCAAAAATATCACCAAACATACAGAAAGTATTCACATTGTGAATTATGACATTATGTTCCAGTGTCATTTCTTACATCTTCAGACTTCACTCAGAATGATAACAGAACATCGAAAGTTTTAATAAATGTGTTAGAAAGGGAGAAAATGCAATTTCACCTTGAGAATAAATATTCAGACCCTTTAATATGACACCAACTTCAGTAATTTCAGTTGATTGGACATGATTTGAAAAGGCAATCATCCGTATAAGGTCTAACAACTGACAACAACTGTATCTCAGGGCAAAACAAAGCCATCAGGTGGGGGAAGGTGCTGCCTACAGAGCTCAGAGACTTGGTTGTGTTGAGTTTGTATCTTGCTTGCTGCCTTCTTAGCCAGGCCTTGCTTGGAAAAGAGATTTTTTTTTTTATCTCAAGCAATCTGCCTGGTAAAATAAAGGTAAAAAAACAGAGCAGGGGAAGGCTACAAAAACATTTCTGCTGTATTGAAGGTTCCCTATAGAGCAAGAGGAACAGCTTAGCTTAACTGAGTAATCGTAGAGAAGGGATCTTGGTAAGACAGGCGATCACTCTGGTCTCCTGAGATCCTGTGTGGAGAAAGGAGAAACTTCCAAGAAGACAACCATCACCACAGGTCCTGTCTGCAGAGTCCATAAGCCTGTCCTCAGTGAAAAACACATTAAAGCACCCAGAGGATTCTCAGACAAGACACAAAGATCGGGCTATTTGGCCTCAGGTCCAAGCGTCAAGTCTGGAGGGAACCAGACCATCCCAAAAGTGAAACATGGTGGAGGCAGGATCAGGCTGTGGGGTTGTTTCTGAGCAAAGTACAGAGATATCCTTCATGAAAACCTGATCTAGAGCACTCAGGACCTCAGGGTGGACAAAAACTTCACTTTTCTAACAGGACACTGACCTGAAGCACACAGCAAGAGTGGCTTTGAGACAACACTGTTAATGTCCTTGAGTGGCCCAGCCAGAGCCCTGACATGAACCCAATTCAACTCAGTCCCCATTCACCCTGACACAGCTTGAGAGGATCTGCAGAGAAGAATGGCAGAAAATCCCTAAATCCAGGTGTGCAAAGCTTGAGGCATCATACCCAACAGGACTCCAGGCTGTAATCGCTGCGAAAGGTGCTTCAGCTAAATACTGAGTAAAGGTTCTGAACACTTATGTAAATGTGATTTTTCAGTTTTTTTTTTCCTTTTGGATAAAAATTCAGTTTTCCTTTTTGTTGTTATGGACCGTTCCCGCACAAGGCTGCAACATGGCAAAATGTGAAAAAGTAGAGGGCTCTGAATACTTCCTGAATGCACCGCATTAAAAAACGTAATCCAATTATGTTCTGTCCTCCTTTTGTTCTTCTTTAGGTGAAGCCTCCTCCATAGTGAACATGCGTAGGATCATCCATCCTACAGTGCAACAAACACTGGCAGGCAAAGCTGTCCTCCCCTGTGTCTTTACCCTGCAGACCAGCTCCTCCAGCCAGCGCCCCCACCACCTGTGGTGGACCAGGCTCCCGGCGGGAGGACAGGGTGCTCATCCTGAGCAGCCAGTGCTTTCGGCTGAAGGTAAAACAAAGATGTGATGTGATGTAAAGGATTCAGCTGTTGATAAACACCCTCACAACTTAACAGCAGCAGCTGTCCTGAATTCAAATGATGGTTTTCCATTGAGTTTTAGTACCGTGAGTCTGTGTCCAGATTGGATTTATATATTTATGAAGGCTTCATAACTTTAACATCATGTTTTGGCACCAAAAAAAGGCATGAAATGAGCAACTTGCTGGTGAACATAACGAAGCTGTTAAAGCACCAGATGTTTCCTCATGAATGAGTATAAACCAAAACCAAGCTGAGCTAAAAGAGAGTGAGTATTTGACCTCTAGAAACACAACTACTATAACTCCATAAAGTGATCACACGTTGTTTTTGGTACCAAAAAAAAAAAAAAATCATGAATCTCAATGAATGAGGGCTTCCAAAGCAACACAATGACAAAGCTATGAACAAGCAGCTCCTGGAGTTGAAGAGAAGTTATCTCAGTAAAAAGCTTTTCCATGATTTTGGCAAAGTCATCCGAACAAATAAAAATTGGTGATGCATATTTACCTCCATCCACTTATCTGGGCTCCCATAAAGGTTATGTTCTGATCTGTAAGACCTGCAGGATGCCAGCAGACATTTGTCATGAAGAAACCTATTTTTTCTCTGCCAAAGGTGATGTAATCAAGGTGAATAAGGCTTTCATTGGACGCGTCATGCTGCCAGGATACGCTGCCAATCCCCTCAATGCTACCATGGAGATCTCCAGTCTCCGTACCAACGACTCGGGCACTTACCACTGTCAGGTTGTCATGGGTAACGACTATGAGAGGGACACTGTGCCCCTGGTGGTCTCCGGTAAGTGCAGCAGCCACTAGCAGCCTAACCCTGTGAGAGAGGTTTGGTGCCCGACTGCCTAAAGGAAACATTTAAACTCAGTAGAAATGCTGCTGACAGCCTGAGCAGCGTTAACACAAAGGGCTTTAAAGTCCGTCTTCTAACTTAATCGATTTTTGCGTTTTATTACATTCAAGGCTTGTTGTGCCAATGTAAGATGCATAATGGCTGCTCTATAGTTTTTTATTTAATTAAACATTAAAAACATTGATTCATTATATCAATATCATAATGACTGACTTAATGTAGCTCACTGCTCTTGCCTTTGTGTTGTTCTTTGCTATCTAGCTTTCCACTCGAGTAATTGTGTAATTCTTTTAATTAAAGTGTTTGGGCCGAACACCAGTGATAATTTCTCTGTTTGTTCATTTGTGAAATTTCTGCTGAAACTCACATAGGGGTAGATTGATCTGTTTGTGGCCACGATAAAATGTTCATTGAGTGCATCCCACTGATTTATTGATTTGGAACCTGGGCTGCGTTGGTGTATTTCTCAAATAGAAGGAATTGAAAAAGTTTATCTTCACACCTCTTCTCCCCTGTAGGTGTGGTGTTTCACTACCAGGCTCCCACCGCCCGTTATTCCCTTTCTTTTGCCGATGCACAGCGGGCCTGCCTGGAGAACTCAGCTCAAATTGCCTCGCCGGCCCAGATGTGGGCAGCGTACTATGACGGCTTCGCCAGCTGTGCAGCCGGCTGGTTGGCGGATCAGACCGTACGGTGAGGAGAGATTCAATAGCCTCCTTCTTCTTATCACACCCTTTATACCTATTTGATTTGAAGCAGGGCTGCAACTAACTATTTTCTGTGATTGATTGATTGATGATGAAGGACTGATGTTGAATAATGAAAAGAAAATGAATCAGGGAAAAAAAACGCCAATCATTCTCTCACAGCAGCCTCCCTACTGAGAGGATTTGCTCAGACAAGACATTTGAAGACGCTGACTCGGGCTTCGGGAAATTGTGATAGATGTTTCACACAATTTCTGACCAAATGGTTCAGCCTCAGCCTTGATGTAAAAGAAATAATAAAACGTTTGGTCAATAAATTATCAGAAATATGTTGAAAAATGCCTCTCACATTTTCCCAGATTACTCTATATAGGACTAAGGAAAGATTTTCACATTTGTGAAGCTGAATCTAATGAATTCTGGGCATTTAGCTTGCTTTGGTAAATATTCTCATATGTTGTCTTTTCGATAATCAATAGACTAATTGATTCTTCTTCTAATTGGTTCAGGTCAGTTCTAAAGACTTCTATATTTTGATGTACCTGCTGAGTCTCTAATATGAAGACATTTCTTTTATTTGTGCCCCCCCCTCTCGGATCCTCTGTTGTTTCAATTAATATTCAGTTCTGTTGTTTTGTCACCTCATCTGGTTCAGGATCATGTTCACTTTACCCCTGCTGCCTCTCTGCTGTTAATTGTATTTTAATCTATTCTAATCTCTTGCCCTTTAAAAAGGAACAAAAATAAGAATTTATTCTGAATTAACATTAAAGGCTTAATGAAAATAAACGTTTTGCTAGGCTATTTGAGCTGAGAGAATGATTGTACAGACGAGTGTCCACACGATATTTATTTATGCTACTTATTTCCAGTGATTGGTGTAAAGAAACTTACACGCTGGTCCGCCCACGGAACGGGCTGGAAGTGGGGAGGTAGCACCAACTACTTCCGAATTTTTTAAACACCAACCCTTAAACATACAGAATATATTCATGTCATACATTGTTAGAAAGCTTAGACCAACCCGATTAATTCAAGACCAAGACCAATTGTGTCTATATCCTGCCTAGAGGTCCCTGAATGTCTGTACCCATGTCATTCTGTAGGCAAACCTTTGGGCAGGGAAACAACCCCATCATTCTAAGCTTTGGCACTATTTGTCAGTAAGTCACAGAATCACACAAACACTTTAACAGTAATCCTGAGAGTGTTACCTTTCCAATGATACCATGCACATCTCTGAATCTCAAACTATGTGGGATCTGTGCTGCTCACAACTTGGACATGTTGTTTCGGGTTTATAAATCGTCTTTGGTTTCGGCAAAAAAACATAAAAATAGGGGCGTGTCTTAAGAGGTTAACTCCCACATGGTTGTCTCCACAGTTATTCTGTCCAGCAGCCAGAGCTTGGTTGCTATGAACACAAGGAGTATTCTTCTGGAGTGAGGAATTATGGGAAGAGGGACCCAAAAGAGCTGTTTGATGTGTACTGTTTTGCAAAGGAACTGGATGGTACGCACACGCACACGCACACACACACACACACACACACACACACACACACACACACACACACACACAGACTCAGAAAAACACACATCAAAACCTGTGACAGCGTTTGGCTTTACACTGGTGTTTGCATCATACTCTGCTACAGTATTAAAGGCGAAGTCCTGCCATATTCTTTTCTATTCCAGTAGAAAGTACAAAAAAGCACCAGTGAATTGATGCTGCTCACATTCAGTCACACCATTACACTGGGTGACACGCTCCTTCATGAACATGGGCACTGTGATTTATTTTGGGCCAATCCCACAAACACCATCTTGCTGCTGAAGATATTTACTATTCCAGCAAATTTGTGTTAATCCACGGCTCAAAATGGTTTCCTACGAACGCACCGTCCTTTTTGAGTTATGTATGCAAAAAACACAGTGCCCGGCTGATTTAGAAAGTAGTCTAGCAAGCATGTCTTTACAAAATGAAACTTTACATTCCTGTCATGCCTTTTATACATTTAGTAGGAATGAGCGTGCTACAGCTCAGAGTCACAGCCAGGGTGACAAAAATATAAAATGTCATCAGTCTTATCCTTGAAGCGCCTGGACCGTTACGTAATATTACGTGTAGGCCTACTCTCAAAGTCTTCATGAGTAGTTATTAAACCCAGGTGTCTGCTTGAAGGAAATCCCACAGGCTCAGTCTGCTTCTTCACAACCCCCTGCCTCCTGTCCCCCCCCCCCTCCAGGTGAGGTGTTTCACTCCTCCGTCCCAGGCAGGTTGTCCCTGTCTTCGGCGTCAGACCGCTGCGTGTCCCTCGGGGGCCAGCTGGCCACGGTGGGGCAGCTTTATCTGGCCTGGAGAGCCGGCCTGGACAGCTGTGCCCCGGGCTGGCTGTCTGATGGCAGCGTCCGCTACCCGGTGACCTGGCCTCGCCCCGAGTGTGGAGGGAGCCAGCCGGGGGTCCACACCGTCACCGCCAACGACACCGCTGACAACACCACAGCGCTATATGATGCTTATTGCTACAGAGGTACTGCAACGACGGCTAGATAATCCTACAGCTAATTCAATCACTGTAATTCATGTTAGACAGCAATAAAAGCATGAGTCACTCTCTTGTACTAGTGTAATAATCTTGAAGCTGTTTCATATAAATGTAATTTTATTGGAGTAAATACACTGATTAACTAACATCTTGCTCATGGGAGGAGTGTTGATGTTGCCGTGGATGCTCTGAGTCCTCCTAATGTAGTAAGAATGAAAATAAATGTCATTGCCACTGTTGTAGCTATGGCAACACTGATTTCTGATCCACATTATCTACTCCAGCGTCATGTGTGTGTGTGTGTGTGTGTGTGTGTGTGTGTGTGTGTGTGTGTGTGTGTGTGTGTGTGTGTGAAACTGCTGGATTGACATAAGCAGTGGGAAAGAGAGACAGAGAAAAAGAGGACATGCTGTCTTAAAGTTAAATATCCAGAAGCTCGTTTCTCAGATTACTCAGCAAAATTAAAACAGTAAAACTTTGATACCAACTGGATAAAATCCTTCAGTTGCTGCCACGGGAAAAAGCAAATCTCTTTGACTTGTTTCCCAGGTAAAGTGGAGAATACTGGCTCCATCTCTCAGATCTACACCTCCCTGTGGAAGCCCTGGAGCTACCTCACAGGCTCAAGTGATGCAGAGTCCGCGGGGACAGGGAGGCCTGACCTGACTACACAGCAAACCGTCACTACCAGAGGTTTTACATTGGCCCGTGATTAGCAGATCTGTTGCTGCACGAAGCAGCTGATTAATCAAAATCAACCATTTAATATGTAAATGTGGGCTCTGGGATGCACATAACTTTGCATACATGCATCCATGCAGGGTCCTCAGATGCTTCACCCTCCAACTGGACGGGACTGGTTGACCTTGAGGTGGAGGACACTTTCCACGCCGCTGATGCTTGTGAGTTTGATTACCAATAAAGATGTCTCTGGGAAAAGATTGTGAGGAGGATACTGTGGGTTATCATTCCCTCCCCTGTTTGTCTGCTCAGCCACAGACCCCTGGTCTTCAGAGACCTACGTCGCCCTCCAACTCATCCCAGGACAGAGCTCCTTAGACTGGGGCGAGCTGCTGGAGCCCGGACCTGATTCAGAGTCGTTTCTCCGTCCCCTAGTTCACCCAACTCCAGCTAAGAAGAAGGTTAATCCTCTCGTAATCTATTGTTATAAGGTTTAGAAATACTGAAAAGTGCTGACACGTGTTATTATCATCATTATTTCAGGTGATCTCAAAGATTGTCAAGTCCATTTGGAAGCCTTGGAACTACCTGGTGGGGACGGGAGACGAGCAGGGGACCCAGACCCCGTATGGACCGACAGTGGAGGATACAGAGACTGAGACAAAGACTGATCCATCCAGTACAGCATCACCAGGTGTGTGGATTATTGCTGTGTCACTGAACTGAATGGCCTATCGATTGAATCAACTTGTAAAAAGAGGAGTATGCCTCACAGAGTTATGAGGCATCAACAGGGCCTAATGACAGTGTTATGTTTATGAACACGGTTTTATGTGTGCGTAATTTTCTCTGTCTGTGATGTTGGGGGAAACATCAGCTGAGCCACACAACAGGATGGCACATTCATTAGAGTACAAACAAGCCCCTGGTATGTAGTTCATTAGAGAAGCACCAGGCTATACAAGCAGAGGACCAAAGGCTTTTAGTGTCCCTACATCCGGCTGGGAGTCAAACTGAAGCCACAGTGACCTTTCTGTGTGACTCAGGCTGCCTCTCCTGTTGGGTCACTAATGAGCTAATCGACACCAAGTGTGGCTGTGAAGGAGCTCTGGCTGTCGACAGTTGCCTTCCTGATGCTGGATTCAACTTGAAAAGATAAAAACATTTCTTTTTTTTAACCTTAATTGTCACAAGATTAGGTTAATCAATTGTTATGTAATAATAAATCTGAAATATTATCATATAATATTATTTTTTTAGCACACATAAAGGATTCTTTATGTGAAATGCACATCTACTGTGCAGACAGTACAGTCAATGTCTATAGAACACAGTGAAACTACATTTAAAGAGGAACTATGCAAGATTTTTTACCCTACTTGAACAGTTTTGGAGTAATTGTGATGGTTAAATGGAGACTCTGCCTTCCACCAAGCGTCTCTTGGCCGAAAATCGACTTTCCAAGATCAGCGCCTCCGACCCGGTGTCCCAGATCTCGTCTCGCAAGAAACATTGACAGCTTTACGGCACTACTACACAAACAAATATCTTGTTAACACTACCCACCTTGGTAGACATTGCCTTCTCACCGGCTTCGTTGAAAACAAATGCACACAGGTTCGGGAGAGGGAGAGGGAGGAGGGTGAGTTGTGAGTTTTTACGACACTGAAACTATGCACTCTGAAACAGTAGGGGGAGCTCTGTAGAGACAAAAAGCGCAGAAAACAGCGGAAAAAGTGACCGGACTTGCATAGTTTACCTTTAACTTCTCCAACCGCTTGAATCGAACAGAAAAAAATCTGATAAAAATCAAACACTAAGGTCATGTGATGTGTGGGCGAATCCTTCCTGACATGGCATGACAGCAACAGCATGTTGTTCAGGGAAAGTGGTGCCATAATAATTACCCAGGATGTAACAAAGAAGATTAGTTTGCCCTTCTGCAGTCCACCTTCAACAGACTGAGTAACCACACTGAGGACAACACTAAGAGATGTCTGTGGGCGAAGACCTCTCGGCCTCTCTGGAGGGCAGGAGCAAGAGTTAAGACCTTAACCGACCAAACTGCGGACAGTGAGAGGAGCTGCACACAAAAATACATCAGCCTTGATCTTAATGTCTTTTTATATTTTCCTGTCTCACTGTGGGTAGAAGTTGTGCTGTGTGGTTCTTGGCTGGTTCAGAGCAGGGCTGCTGCTCAAATATTCCTTTCTTCTTATCTTACTGTACAAATATAAACGCTCAGCTATGATGTTGACCCTTTTATTTTTTTCCCCAATGATTTTCCGCCACTTCCAGTAGACTGAGGTTTGATCACGCTGACGCCGTTTGTCGGCTGGGGTAGAGAACGAACGTTGGCGGCGGCGGCGGCGTGGACGCGCCTGAAGCTGCTGTGTTATTCTCTCTCAGCCTCACTCATTACTTAATGCCACTGAACGGCTGCCATTTGTTCTTGTTTGTATGGAGATTTGATCCATTGTTTGTGGATAAGGCCTCACTGACAGCTTCATTTGTGTATTTTCCATTTTACTGTGTGGGTGTTCGTGTATGTGATTACCAGATCTGCTGCAGCCCTTTCATTTCTCTGTGTCACAGTAATGACCACCTATCAGCTTGCACATGTAGCCTACAAAGTGTAAAAAACATACACCAGAGACTAAGACAAAGACTTTACTTAATGCAATGAATATTAACCACATCACCAGGTGCCAGAAAATCCATCTTTTTTTTTCAAGAAAGAGAAATGCCAGAACGCTTCTCTCAAAGAAAACACCTTTCAGACAACGGAGAAGAACAGATAAAGGGGGTTGCTTGCTATGTTCTCTTATCTGGCTATCTGAGAGGTGAACTTGTTATCCTTCAGTGCACATGAAAACCTCTTTTGTCCCACAACTTCTTTCAGATTTGGCAACATGTTTCTGGTGATTTTCTCAAATGACTTGTATTTGTCTCTTTTAAAGAACAGGACCCTTGTACAGTACAGGATGTCTTGCTCCAAGTAGAACGGAGCCAAATGAACCCCCCTCTGTTATAGATAGAAATGGGTCCCAGCACCTCAAATCAGCTACATTATAGAAACGTCTAAAGCTTAGAATATGCGTCTATTGTTGAGGCGAGAGAGGCATTTCTCAATAAGACAAAGTTCCTGACTGTCTCATGGCAAAAAGTGGATCCATGAAAGCTAATTAGCAAGGAAGAAGTCTCAGAACTTCTCTCAAGGGAGCACCTCCCCCCTAGTAAGCCCACTCACAGATATGTGTTCAGCTTCAAACCTATCCCTGTCATTTTAATGAGAGATAAACCTCCCGACATGTGTGGCTCCTGCAGACCTATCAGTCTAATCTGAGAGCTTCTTGCCAGGCAGCTGGAGAATTCAGTCTTACAAACTCAAACCAGACAAGCTTTGTGCATGGACGCTGGTTAGAGGGCTTGTGAGTATTATGCAGTTTACTCCTATAGGAAGAGGGGCTGTCGGTGGCTGTCTCCCCCTCACATGTGCTGAAGGCCTTCGATATGGTTGAGTGGAGCTACCTGTTTGACGTATAGTAGGGAAATTTGGAGTTGGGGGATGGGGGTTGTCCTTTAAATGGATCCACATCATATCATTCATAACCACTCATAACAAATGGTCTTGGTCTCTTTTTTTTCTTTTTTAATTAAATTAAAAAAAACACCCAGAGCGATGGCATGACCTTCCACTGTCCTTGATTGGTGGAATCAGTCTCATTAAGATGAATATTCTCCAACGACTTTTATATCCCCTGCAGATTCCCCCCCGTGTACTACAGGAAATTCACCCAGGACTTAAAAGAAGGCATTTTCTAAATTTACTAGCCTGGCAAAAAAGAAAAAAAAATCTAGGCAGAGGCTTTAAATATTACAACTGCCCACAGATATGGATGAACCTCCGATGCCTAATTTTGTATCTCACAATTTGGGCCAGTCATGCAGGCTCTGGCTACATATATACTGTATATATCTAAAGAGACAGGCCTGTATTGATTCCCGGGTATCAGAGTCTGGTATGTTATAAGGAAAAATGTGAAACATCTAAAATCCTGACGTTCCTACATTCCCTCACTGTGTTCTCCTACAAGGACATCCATGTACTTGACGACTTAATGCTTTATTGCGCTTCAAGCAGCTGCAAGAAGTATTTGATATTTGCAAGGAACATTTCTTTGGATCCCTGCAAATGAGGCATTTTATTTCCTCTCAGGTTTCCTCCTTTTCTGAAAGATTTAACTTGGATAGCCCCAACATTTCATATCATTTTTATTCAGTGCTCGGTTCCTTTCACATATGAGTTCACAAATGCTTCTCATAAATGGCAAAGAGATTTAGGGGCTGAAGATATTGGAAATCATTGGGCAAACAGCTGCAGACTCGATCAGATCCTCCTTTACATATAATATCAGCACAAGATTCTTCACATTCTTTACCCTGCACAAAATAAATCAGCCCCTTTCTCCTCTATTGCAATAAGTGCCATCCTAACATATCTCCATTTCTTTGGGGAGTGTGAATTATTATTCAGATCTATTTCCAAGGTAATTACTGCAACATTTAAAAAAATAATGTTCCTAGTGTTTTCTTTTCAGGTCTTCCCTCCAGGGAATTGCACCTTCATACATCACACTACGACCTTCCTGAGAAGCTCCCGTTAATTGCGCAAAAGTGCGTCTTGTGCGATTGGATCAAAGACTCCCCGCCAAGTGTCACCCTCTGGTACAAAGACATTTTTTAATACCCTCCCTCTTAAAGATCGCAGCTTGTCACAGAAGGTGAAGATGAGCTGTTTCCCAAGGTCTAGTCACCACTTCTATATTTATTTACCTGCAGACCTGAATTATAATCACATTAACATATACAGTAGAGGACTGGAAACAACATTTTCATGAATGAACATATGTGTTTGATTTAGTCTTGTGACTTTTCATATTTAATCTTGTTTAATGATTAATGTGTGTTTTGTGGGGAGTCTGGCATAGCTGTGTGTGTAGTGCTGTTTCCGGTTTAAACCCAGTTAAAAGGTTGGTTTAAAAAAAAATCAAATCAAACATACACTTGTGGTAAAACAGTGATATTTTAGTTATTCAGCCTTAAAAACCCATTTGCATATTTGCTTTTCATCATTAATTAACGTGGTCTGGGTCTATTGTAATCCCTTTTTCCCCAAAAGCATTTAGAGAGCAACTTTTACAAAAACAAGTTGGACATTTTGAAGTCTTATGCTGTTATCTAACACATCCTCAGAGGCAGTAGTTTTTACAGTTTTCCAAGAGCCACTGAATCCATTATTGTGTGTAAAGCCACATAACAATGACATGTTGTTGTACCTCTAAGAATACATCTACAACCTGACTGTCATGTCATCTTTATGTTACAGATTTAGTGGAGGCTCTGAAGCTTCTGTACTCAGTATTTTGAAGGTTGAGCCAGTTCCTGTCTTCGCTGCCACTTAGATATGTTTGGTTAGATTCACTCATTTAGGCTCCTTTCTAATCAAAAAGCAGTTTATTCAGACTCTACCAGATTCTCAATCAAATGGAAACCTTCATCAGTGAGTGCTTAGAGCACAGCTGAGCCTATTTTGCTGCACAAATAAGCCCATTTTAAGAAATGTGTTTTGATGGAGTGCTTACACAGAGCATGCAGAAGCAGAATCAGGAGGAGTCTGCTTGTTTCCGTGACTGTGGCCGCTCTGCGCCTTCTTAAACCAGTGCGCACGCAGAGAAATCATGTCTCCAAATGTCTCTCTTGCGCTGGATGCCCATTATCGACACCGAGGCACATAGGCATCGTGGGATGAAAACATCACGTTTCTTCCAACATGAAGGCAGGCAGAGGATGGAAAAAAGACTGAAAACCAACTCATCAACCTGTATTTCTCTCTCCTACTCCTCAGGGGCCTTGCGGCTTTACAGGTTTTTATGTGCTGGCCGTGGAAGAAAGCCGTTTTCAAATAGCAGCATCTCTGCTCAGTGTTTGTTGAAACTCTGTTACAGGGTTGTTGATTCAATTCTCAGGCAATTTGTGAGACTGTGGTGGTCCTTAGTTTCATTGTGTTTGGTCTGATTGTGTTTGTGTGTGTGTCATGAGGGCTAGACCTTCACCCATACAGTATGTTTTCTCTCTTCATTAAAATAGGCTGTTTCAAATGTGTATGACACGAACAGGCTCTTTAGATGTCATCAGTTATAAATCCTACCTGTTAATGATAATATTCCTTTCTTGCCAACACTTTGCTCTTCTTGCCATTTTATTTTAGACACATAATTCAATTTTGCGGCTGTCACACTGATGTCACAGCAGATCAGAGGTCGTCTGTTGTGTCTATTTGTAATGCTGACAGTTTCATAATGCTGCATTCAGGTCACTTGAGCTGTCAGTAGAGATATTTACAAACCGCAAATATTCATGTCACCGGACTAATCGAGATGTATTCATGCAAAGTAGGTTGTGTCAGTGTTAAAAATACCTTACCATGACAATTCAGCACTACATTGATCTAATTTGGTGTAATTACTCTGAACAGAAGACAGTGGGTGACGTAAGCTCTCAGAAAATCTCAGTTTTAATGCCTCCTACTGGCCGAAGCATCGTGTTTTCAGATTGTCCGTCTATACGAACATACATACGTTGCATTCTTGTCAGCTAAATATCTCAGAAACGCCACAATGTAATTTCTTCAGATTTACTACAAACATTCGTTTGGACTCGAGCATGACGTCATTTGATTTTGGTGGTCAAAGTTCAAAGGTCAAGGTCGACATTTTTTTGTCCATTGCGAGTGTGTTATCTCTGTAGTGTCTCGAGGGGATGTGATCCTAACATTCATCTGGATTCAAGGACTAACTGATTAGATTGTGGTGGTCGAAGGTCAAAGGTCAACAGTGAGGTCACACAATATGGCTTTTGCCTTGTGGATGCAGTATCTCCGGAGCTCCCTCCACATGTGGCATAAATATCCACAAGGACAGAAAACATCACGAAAATAATGATAACATTTCTCACAAATTGTTAATTATGTTATTTTATAGGATCCTAGATGAATGTTAATTAATGTTAATTTGAAAGCTCACACTTACTGCACATTCAGTGTTGAATGTTTCCATCTGACTAAGTATAATTACATTGTTTTTATTAGTTTATCCACCCCTACACACTTGTATGTTTAACATACTGTAGAGGGAAATGTTCAACATTATTCTAAACTTGTCTTCGAGGTGTCCACAGAGCTTTGCTTTGTACTGCTGATAATATTGAAGTATAGACAGAGCTTGTGCAGAGATAGAGAAAAACAGCTGATGAGCAGCCTGAACAGCTTTGAAGCGTTTGTTTTGCTTCTCTTGGCAAGACAGAGAGAATCCATAAGATGATTCTCACTGTGTTCGTCACTCTGGGCTTCGTCTTTTGCACCTTTCCCCTCTGTCTGCAACAAACGCAGCCCTGACTTTCCTTGTTCTTTTCTTTTTCTTTGTATGTGTCTTCTGTAGGTTTGTTTTCTTGGGGAAGTTCATGGTTCAGCAGTCCCTCGGAGGAGAAAGCTACACCAGCCCATGAAGACTCGCCCACTCGTCTGCCATCCACTCTGGCCGCCTCCAATATTTCTCTGACTACAGAGAGCACCAAGAGCCAGGAGAGCTCAGAGACGCACACATTCACCGCTTCCAGCTCTGCACCTGAAACCACCTCATCTGGCAGGGACACCTGGGTCCGCGTTGAAGCCCAAACCACAACCCAGCCGGGCGAGAAGAGGGAAGAGACTGTGACCTCCAGAGCGAGCGGCAGAGGAGGCAGAGGGAGGGGGAAGAAGAACAGAGGGGAGGACAGGAACAGAGGAGAAGAGAGGGGGAGAGGAGAAGAGAGGGGGAGAGGAGAAGAGGAAGGGAGCGGAGAAATCACTGGAGCAGAGGCGAAGGGGGAGATCCAAGTCTCACGCCGACCGGTGGGGACCAGTAAACCGAGAGAAAGATCCAGAGAAAGATCTAGAGAAAGGGGTCACAGGAGAGGACAGACTACCACCACGACTGCTACTACCACTGCCAGTCCTCCAGAGCCCACAGGGATGACCACCGCTGAGTCAGAAAATGCTGACTTTTCAACGTCCAAATCCCCGTCCGCTTTACCGGCAGAAACCCCATCTCCATCCGTCTCATCTGAATTGTATCAAACACCGTCCTCAACTCCATCACCATCCCCATCAACCTCACCATCCCCGTCCGCCTCAACATTTATGTCCCTTTCTGAATCGACACCATCCCAGTCGGTGTTTGAACCCCAATCTTCCTCCCAATCCCTGTCTCTTTCCTTCTCCTCCTCCTCCCCCTCACCATCCACCGATGCACCTTCATCGACATCCCAAACCCCGTCGCTCTCACCCTCACCAGCATCACCTTCCTCCCAGTCACCGTCTCAAATGGTCGGATCAGGAGACCCATCGCCATCTCCCCTGTCAGAGACCCAGGACAGCTCCACTAACCCAATAACATCACTTCATTGGGTCCCAGTGGGGACAGCAGATGGGAACAGCTCTCTGGATTATCCCTCATTACTATCGGGACCCTCGGACGAGGAGGAGCCCGCTTGGTCTCACGCTGTGGGCTCCGGGGCCCTGTTACCTGGCAACATGGAGGAGGAGAGTAGCAGAGGGTCGAACATCACCACCATAACTCTGGGCCCAACAAGTAAGTGTAGTGTTTTCTGTTCCTGTTATACAAGCTTTATTTTGTAATTCGCTATTGATTTCCTGAATATAATTGCACAAACATCACAATTTTAATTTAATGGTATAATAATTGATCATTTTGATTGATTTATTTCAACTTAAATTGTATTCCTGTGAATTTAGCAATCCTTTCTGTTGGGAATAAAAGCAATTTAATCACTGAGACCTGTGAATGGTGATGCAATGCACTAAAAACAGGTCAATAAAACACAACAGGCCAAATAATCACATTTATCTGGAAGAGAAAACACAGACAGAGTGTAAAATGATTCCCCAAAGTGCCTGTTTCCATCTTTGACCAGCTATTCTCACTACAGTTACACACACACACACACACACACACACACACACACACACTGTTTACCGAGTTAGGAGGGAACACTATTGATATTTTATGTGCACTCACTTTCTTTTTTCATCTGAATTAAGTGGTCCAGACATTCTGGTAAAACTATCACCTTATTTATAACAAGCATTAGGCGGTTTCACGTGGCTCAGTAATAATTCATTACCATCCTGTGGTTAGTGTTTGGGGCGGTGGTTAGCCTCCATCTCAAAAGAGGAGAAATAGGACACTGTGGGTTTCTTTTCTTAACTGACTTGCTCACAGTAGCCGCACTGAGAAATGACTGGGGATTGTGGCTGCTCGAACCCTGTGGCTCCACTATGAAGTGGCCGATGGCTGTAGTTTGAGCTAAGTTAGTGTAAGCTGTTGACGTTCATTCAACAAAACCAAAACATTTGGTTGGCTGCGTATTACATGATGAGGCCTTGTTTTCTATTCTTACACGTGTTAAATAAAGCAGTAGTGGTGTGTGGGTGTGGAGGCTTTAAAGGCACCTCGGACTGAGCTGAGCAGAGCAATGAAATGTAACAAGCGATGCGACTAACCCTCACTGTAAAATCTCAGAAATGATTTTGCCAAAATTATTATCATAACCAAACATAAAAAGAAGATACTGCTTGTAAAAGAACAGTCTTATTCTAGGACTGCCTTTTTATTTCCCCTCCCCTGACCTCTCCATCGGCTTCTTTATTTAAATCATTCAGTGTGTACTGCTACATACCGTTTTATTCCCACTACAAGTAGAGATCACACTCCCGCCACCGTACACAGTCTGTCCATTTAGTCTGCAGCGCGCCGTATATCTCAGTGAAGCTCCTGGCTGGCCACCTGGTTTACTACTTATTTCTCGCTTGATGATGAGCATGCATGCAGGAAAGATCTTATCACCAGGCATTTGAAAGCCCCCACGGACATCATGCTATCACACATTTCTATGGTGATTTATTTTGCGCGGCTTTAGAAAGCGGCTCATGTTTGCAGCAGGCGTGGCTCGGGCTGGCGGGCTCGGGGTGTGAAGGATCTGCAGATGGAAATCAGCTGTAAACTGTATTGACAAGAAGCCGAGGGCAACCATCTGGACTGCTGCTGTACAGTATGAGGGTTGATTGATTGACTGAGAGACCCTGGAGTCATGCAGGCAGAAGGCCATAAACACACAAACACACTGATATCTTTGCTGCACAAACAGAGGAGGTGGATGGACACACTTGCAGGAGATTGGACCAGAGTAATGGCTTTCAGCGTACATCTCTCTCCCTCTGGTGTACACTCTCTCGCCTCCTGCTCAGTCCCCTGTGGTCGGGTTTCATGACGGTGGGCAGTGTTTGCTCTCCTGACTGGATCACGCTGCACTTCATCAGTCAGTTCAATCAATGAGAGAGAAAAAAAAACGGGGCCTCAGGTTGGATTCAAGGACCTTTAGCAGCAAAGCAAAGCACATTGTGAAGACACACACATGGACTCACACTCACACAGTCGTCCATCAAGTTTCTTTCTGCTGTTTGATCTTTTAAAACTGTGTTTTTTTTTAATCTCCCTGTAACATTTAAATTGCAGACAGTTTCTTTGTTTTCACTTTGCTAGTCGTGCTCTCCTGCCTTCAAGGAAATGCCACCGACGTCTTGTCTCCTTCCTCAGAAATCATATTTCCAGAGCAAACCCTGTTCCCAAGCAGTCTGTAGCTGTGAATACTCCTAGCGAAAGACTAGGTGTGATGTGTAGATTAATGCTTTGAGGTTCCTCAGCACTGCTGCCGCTGCACAGTATTATCCCCTAACCGTCCTATCTCTGTGAACTTATTAGTTGTGTTTTTTTTGCTGTTGCCAGCTTATTGTTGTTGTTGTTTGTGCCAGTGGTGTCAGCCTCTGTGGGGAGCCAGGGACAGTTCACTGTGTTGGCCTCCTTCTACCGACTATTGATTTTTCTGCACCACTTGCTTTAATGAACGGCCAGTCGCATAAGGTTTATCTTTCGCACATACACACACACGCAAACGTACGCATACATACTGTCGTAAATCTGCTTGTCATAACCGTTCATTTGTCAAGGCGTGCCATGACCTTGACTGATGCAGAGGGTGCAGGTGCACATTGGACCAGACCGCTGTACATTAAATGAAATGCATGGCTGGTTTTAGCACCTGACTCTAGCAGAATTCAAACCCTGAGCAGAGGAGGTTTGCTTTACTTTAAATTAATACATTTATCATAAATCGATAGAGCTGAAGTTCTGGAGAAAATCTTCAACTGCACAGAAGTCATTGATCGAAGACTGTATTTTTTTTTTTTTTTTTTTGACCCTGAACATTTATTTGGTCCAATATTCTGAGGATGTGAGCTTGAGATGTCTGCTCCTGGTTGGTTATTGACCAGGATCAGCTTCTGGGCTAATCATAGCCATGGTATTGATTCGCTCATTGTTCCGAGTAAACACACACACAGACACACACACACACAAAAGCGCCCACCTCACACACCACCACCTCCTCCTCAGTAGTCCTCAGTGTCGGAGAGAGAGAGAGAGAGATCTGGCAAAACAAAGACTCCCATAGCCGAGCTTTTGCGGCCAGGATGGACGAGTGGTGGTTTTCAAAGACCTTAAGTTGTTATAATGAGCGGCTCAGGGGAGGAACACGTGGTGGTGTGTCAATTGATATGGAAATGCGTAATTGTGGAAGGAGACCACACACACGCACACATTTTAGGGGTGAATAGCGGGGCCAAGGCGCTCAGCGGGGGGTCTGCTCGTTTCTGTTGAGGGAGGCTAATGTCTGAAGTTCTCACGCTGCCCACTACGCTCAGTGGAGTGAGCCCAGGCTTGCTTTCCATATGGTAACCATGACAACTGAGGCTGTGAGTGGATGGCGAGGTTGAGGCTCTGTGGCTTCTGATCCCTTTGAAATGAGACAGAGTGTGAAATGGATATGTGTTGTTGTAACCGCTGTTTTTTTGTTTGTTTGCTGTTGTTGTTGTTGTTGTTGTTGCTTTTTAAGCTGAGCTGCAATGATGGAAAATTAGGATGGCATATGTTTTTTTATTTGTTTGTTTGTTTTTGTTATCTGAGTCATACATTGATTTTGATTTTTATCCAGAATCCAAGAAGAAACCGTGTTAAAGCCATCCAACTTTAAAGGATCACCATGAAAAGAGATATTTAAAGCTTTTATACTCAGTCTGTAGAGGTGTTTTATCCCAGCCAAAGTAAATCACGTTAAAAGAAGAAAAGAAAAGAAAAGAAAGATCTATTTTACATTATCACTAATTAAGTCCTTTATTTTGAATCCCTAAATTCCCCCTCCACCCCTCATCCGTCTGTTTCTCTTAGCCGAGGTGGAGCCCTGCGTGACAAACCCGTGTCTGCACGGAGGAAAGTGCCTTCCTCAGGGAACAGGCTACAGCTGCTACTGCCCACAAGGATACACTGGGGAGAACTGTGAGATCGGTGAGTTATGCTCAAACACACACACACACACACAATCCAACACAAACACACACACACACCACCATAATGAAGCCAGCTCTGTGTCAGTCTGTACTTATTGGCGTGGGGCTCTTCAGCGGCCTAGTGGCAGGTCAAAGGTCGAGCTGTCTGTCACAGTGGTTGAGTGGATACGAGGGTCAGAGGTTAGCTTCAGACTGTCAGAGAAGGGTGATGGTTATGGTCCCTCAAGGTCGTAGCCATGGCAGTTTTCACTGGCAAAGTTTTCTTCGCACAAACCAAACTCCCGGTGAAAGTAGTGTAATGTAGCCAAGATGCTAATTTGATGTACAAAATGGACCTACCTCTGTGACGCTGCGCCAGCAGCACCCAGCGGTTCTCTAACTCGCTGTTACACCCAGAAACATTATTGAAGTCACTTGAATTTTTAAGCTGATTTGATTTCTTGTCTCCAGCATAAATGCCTGAAGGATTTGGAATCAAGTCAAGGCTTCACTTAGTTTCCTCATGGCTTTAAAAAAAAAAAAAATCATTTCATGGCAGAAATCCCAGATTCAAATCAGCACCAACAACAGCTAATCAACACCCCGAGTTTCATGGAAATCCATTCATAGGATTTTATGAAACTAAGAAACAAAGAGCAGAGTAACCATGACCTTCTTGGTGGAGGTGTATGTCTAAAAGTTGTAATTATACCATCAGAGGGTTCACACAGAGATTGGATGTACTTAATTATAGAAAAGACATAAAGTCAGGATCAAACAGATGACACAAAAAACACTGATGGTGCATGAATCAATCCTTCTTTGGTTATATGCAATTTCCTCTCTGACTCCTAGCTCTTTGTTATCTTTGGCAGTGACAAGATCGTGTTTGAATTGTTCCAGTAGTTATGGGGCAGTTTTATCAGGAAGCCACATTTAATTCTTTTTACTTCAAGGTTAAAGTATACACCTTCAGTCAAGTAAAGCTCCAGCCACAGCAGGCATTGTCACCGTGTCCCAAATCCACACTAAGCCCTGATGGTAAGCAGGTTTTGGAGAAAGCTGGCAACACAAAGTTTATGGCATGAATACGAAACATTGTCCATTTCTGAGAGTGTTGGTGAGGGTTGCTATTGTCCCACAATGCAAAGCACAAAGGAAATGGAGAGGCTGCTCTGCTGGAAAAAGATTAAGATAAACTGTGGAAGGTGGATGCCTTGCCTTATTATCCCTACTTGTTATTATTGCATGTTTCCTGCATATGTAATAGGCATTAAAACCTCTCAAAAACTTTCAACTTTTTTAATATCCTATAACGACATAGTTTTCTTTTAAATATCTCTGGCTGTATGAGCCCTGACGATGTTGGAAATTACTGCATTGTATCGGATTTACAAGATTTTTGCGTCAACACATTGTCTCTCATTTAATATTAATTTGATTCACTGGAGTAACCAAAAATATCTATTCGGTGAGTTTGCACATCATGGTACTGTAAATATGTACTGATATTGAGAAAGAACACTCTGTACATCCACTTCCTAAACTGAACTGGGTCCTTATATAGATATATTATAGAGGAGCTTGTGGGCTTCAGCGTAGCTAATTCCCTTTGTCCTGCAGCAGGTAGAAGTGCTGCTGCAGAGGTTCTGTGACACTCTGACACTGAGGCACAGTATAGATCTGCCTTAAGGGTCCCAATTTGTTCCTTAACACATGCTCAGCTCATTAGGCAGTCGTTCCTCAAGGAAATGATCACTTCATGAATAAATGATCCACATTCTGGCTGTGAACACCTTAATATTTACTCAGTTTTGTCGGTCGTTCGGCATCATAGAAAAGACGGAGGGACGGACAGAGGGACCATCAAACTGACAGCCAGCAGCTGATGCGTGGGTATGCTGGGAGGCTTTGTTATGGATTTGCAGAATTTGCAGTATTATCTCTCGGAGGAGCAGCTTCCCCTCTGCATAATGGATGAGAGGGACGAGGGGAACAACAAAGAGCTGGACTGATTTTAATGGAAAGAAAGAGTTGCGGTTTAAGTGTGAACTAGCACATATCAAGGTCATTCAAGGTCAGTGATTAGGTCATTGCATTTTTATTTCATACTTTAGGTTTTTGTATTATTCCAATCATTCAACATTTTTTTTCATAAAGAATATGAGGGATGAGTCACTGCGTGATCCTGGGATGTGTTTTCTCCAGTGCTGATAAAAAATAAATGACATAAATATAAAAAAAACTTTACACACTCACTTTGTAGGAAATCCAGCCTCTGCTATTTTTTGACAGAACACACTAATGTGTGATTTTCAGATGAAGTTTCATTTGCCTAAACTATATGGAGATTATCTGAGTTGCACCCACACTGTTTAATATAATCTTTAATAAATGACAGACTGAGCTTGCACAACTATGATTAAAATGACAAATCCTTGATTCATATTATAAGACTTTTTGTACTATTTTTCCATAGTTTAATAACTTTGAAGTGGATTGTGCTTTTTCCCACAGTGTTATTCCTCTCACATGGTGGGTTTAAGTGATTTGCACCAATGAACCAAGTTGTCAAAGAAGGCTAATTTTTTAATATTTTTTTTTTTATGAGAAAAGTAGCTTTTTGAAAACTCTAAGGCTACTTATGGCTTTAAACTGCTATTTGATCTAACAGACAATCAACACGGGTTTGATTGATCACAACTTTGAGGTCCTAACAAGAAAACACATTAGTGCAAATCTCTGCTTTCACTCTCTACGTCTTTCTTCAGAAATAACAGCCTAATTTTCCTCCCTCTGTCATGAAAGAACTGCCGTCTTCATAAACAGATAAACAACCTCTGTTGTCAGATTAAAGTTAGATCAAACCTAAAACTGTTTGATGCCACAGAAAACACAAAAGTTACAGCCGAGAAAATTGTGTTAAAAAAGATTCAAAAGGAATCGCATTTAGTATCACACTAGAACTGAATATGAACTCAGTCGTATTCAGCTCTGTATTGACAACCCATAACTTATTCTGCACTAAAAATGAATCAGTGAACCAGTATGTCTGGCAACCAAAGTGTTGAGTGAGGCTAAAGGTCATTCTGGTTTGATCCGTCTGACACATTTACAATAACTTCTCACAGCCACTGACCTTTTTGTTCAGTGTTCAGATTCCTGCTTGAAAGTAACCATTGAGATCTGAGGAAATACTCTGAAGTAAGTTTCAGCTTTTAAGCAGCTCTTTCTCTCTCTCTCTCTCTCTCTCTCTCTCTCTCTCTCTCTCTCTCTCTCTCTCTCTCTGCCCTCTCGCTGTGAGTTTTAATAGATTTCTGCAGTCCTGGGGTATATCTGTTATTCTGGGTCCAAAAAACCCCACAGTGTTGAAAGAAGATTACATGCCCTCCATTTACAATGATAAAGTGATGCTTTATTGATCCCTGTAGAGAAATGTTCCTCTTGCCTGCCACAGAGAGGTTAGAGAGCACAGTCGACTGCAGAGCCGCAGCCCTGGAGCTGTTAGCGTATCTGCTGTTGCTCGAGGCCTCTTCAGCAGTGTGGAAGTCTGCCAGAACGGGGGCCTGAGCCCCGAACAAGTTCAGCCTATCTACTCACTCATCGAACATAATTTATATCTGCACTTTAACAGCTGTAAAGGAAAAGCAATGCAGAGAGCTTTTTCACCCTCATGCAGTCTTTTATAAAAGGAGACAGCAAACAAGACACAAAATAAGGGAGTGGACATATGTCAAGTCAAAGTTAAGATCTGTAAATGCATAAAAGCGGATGGAGTTACACTTGAAAGGCTTTCACAGTGTCTTCCTCTGTGAAAGATGAGGACAAATGGTGAATACAAAGGGGATTAGACTGTCTGTGTTCCTGCTCACACCCTGTCTGAATTATGACACTGTACGCTCCAACATGGACACGTTTCGCTGTTTAAACCAGGAGTAATGACCAACTCTTCTTGTGTTGCTACTTGAACACCCACACATTTTTTTTTCCATTCATGAATGACGTCTCTTCAGCCTGTAACCTGCCTGTTCTCATTGCCTCCTCCCTCCCAACAGATGTTGACGACTGTCAGTCTGAGCCTTGTGAAAATGGAGGCACTTGCATCGACAAGATTGATTCGTTCCTCTGCCTTTGCCTGCCCAGCTACGGAGGAGACACGTGTGAGAAAGGTGGGAGAATGAATACTCTGCACACACACACACACACACACACACACACACACACACACACACACACACAGACACACACAGATAAAGAACACACGACTCCGAGCTACGTGAGGAGGATTATCAGGCATTACATTACTGGACTGTGTATAGCGCCAACAAATTCAGTGTGTTTAACTTAGATTCCAAGGTGTCTGACACCAGCGGTAAAAGGTGCAGGTGGATATAATCCTGATCAGTGTGAGGAACCTGCTACTACTATGTGTCATAATACAGTATCACAAGGCTAAGGCTCTTTGCAGCTATCAGACAGCGCATCTATGTGTCAAAGGATGGATGGATACTGACTGAAACCCCCGGCTGCACAAAAGCACCAGTTACTGTTTGCACATTTTTGACCATTATTTTGTAGGTAGGACTCATAAAAACACAGTTTTATTGTGTTTGCTGTGATTGTAATTGTGTTTTTATGGTTCAGGATTATTGCTGTAACTGTGTTATGTGCTGTTTGTAGATTAAACATGCCCTGTGGGGTTTTCTTGTAAACAAATTAAATCCCTGTTTACTATTAGTGTTCCTTCCCAAAATTAATTGTGTGCATCCCTGAGGTGATACAAACTTGTTGATTGTATTTTTTAAGACATTATTTGGACATTTTTTACATCTATGTTTGTTTGATTGTTTCTGTCTTTTTGTGACTGCACTTTTTGGCAAGTTGCTGCCACCACCTGTCAACAGACATTTTTAGAAAGAAGGAAATACAATAGATATATATAATATATAATATATATATTTGAATTAAATAACTCACATGTATATATAATTTTTAAAAAGCCAATGAAAACAAAGAGATATTAAGATTATTTAAAATGGATAGTGATGGAAAATACTGGAATATGCCTATTTGTATGTTTGCTGAGTTACGCCAAGACACAATGTGTTAAGATGAGCTTTAGACATGATGGTTGGCAGATTTTGGTACCTTTGGACCGAGGCAGCCAAGCTGTTTCCAAAAAATAAGTAAGTAAATGACAGTGAGAACCAAGGATGGTGAGGCGGAGAAACAAGCCACAGAAGATAAGCAGGCGGATGTGAAGTCTGTTGCTAAATATAAACCAAACTAAGCTACCAATGAACTGGATGAGTGTAAAAACAGTTTGATGCAGGCACTCAAATATCAACAAAGGCAAATCAGGATCCATGCAAGGTAATCAAAGAGGCATACGGCAGCATTCAACCCACAAGTGCTGGCTTGGCAGTCTATGATACAATGAAAAGGAGGCAGTCTAGTTTCACGAGCACATGGAGGGCGAACACTTAACACAGAGAGGATTTGTATATATGTGTATGTTGGTAGGTGGCACTGATCACCTCCCATACCACACACCCGCTGATTCATCACCTCATGGTTTTAGCCACCTCCAGTTCCAGAGCTGCCCTCCTTATATATTTATATATCTGTGTGTGTGTGTGTGTGTGTGTGTGTGTACTGTGCACAAGTAATGAGGATTAATGAATATCTAACCTTTGCAGTTATAAATGAATCCACAGGCCATGGCGTTATTAATGAATACTAATAGTGCAGAGAGAGGGCCACATGTGCAGTGAATTGAAAACGAGCCTGTATAATTACACCTCATGTATTTAGCCTCACAAGATGCCACAGCCATATATTTTAGTCTTTATTTGCCAAATGAGATAGAACACTCTGTAAGAGCAACGGATGGTTCCTCCGCTTCCTCTCTCCTCCCATCTTAGACAGACTATTTCGTCTTTCTCCATGTTCCTGCTTTTAAACGCTTCCTTTTCAAAAGTTTTTTTTGCCTTTAATTGACAGGACAGTTGAGATAGTCGGGAAATGGGAAGAGAGAGAGAGAGAGAGAGAGGGAATGACATGCAGCAAAGGGCTGCCGGGGCCGCTGCAGTGAGGACTGTAGCCTCTGTATATGGGGCGCCTGCTCAACCCACTGAGCTATTCAACGCCCCAACCACATTCCTTTTTCTATTTCTTTCAAAGAATAATTTTAGCTCCTGTCGTTTCCGCTCCTCCTTTCTCTTCATCTTTACAGACATAGAAGGCTGCGAGCACGGTTGGAGGAAGTTCCACGGCCACTGCTACAGGTAGGAACAACGAAAAACTTTCAGCACTGGGAAAATAAACGGAGCCGCCGTGTATTTACTTGCAACCACAGGTGTCTCGTCTTCTATCTGCATTACTTCTTTATACCCTTGAGTTTTCCCTGACACACTTACCGCAGCGCTCTGTACCAATTAGGCTTGTCTTCCTGCATAATGTATGAAATATGTATTTTCATATCCACATTCTCCACGCTGTCCCACAGGTACTTCACCCACAGACACACCTGGGAGGATGCAGAGAAAGACTGCAGAGAGCACAGTTCCCACCTCAGCAGCGTCATCTCTGCTACGGAGCAGGACTTTATCAATGGTATGTGTGTGTGTGTTTTTGTTGGTGTGATATGAAAAGAAAAAAACTAAATTCAACGAGAGACCTGTACATTCAGAACCAAAATATAGTGGGATAAAAAAAGACTTTGTAAGTTAAAGTGCTGATTTGTTCATTTACAGTATGATGCAGGGATAGGATCTAATTAAAATGATCAAGAAAAAGACAGAACAGACAAAGAACAGAGAATACTTATACCGGTTATTATGTAAGTATATAGAGTGTAATTAGGTTAAAGAATCACATTGTACTGGTGTTTTTTTGTCCAGGTCTGGGTCATGACAACGCCTGGATCGGACTGAATGACCGCACAGTGGAGGAGGATTTTCAGTGGACTGATGGAAATGATCTGGTTAGTGATCAGCATTTAGTCCTGCCTGATAACACTGATGATGAAATAAGCTCAAAAATTCAAACAACGTGCATCATCAGAAGTGTGTGGGCGAGGTTTGATCTGATATGACAGATGGCAGTTTGAACAGCTCAGATAAAAACACCAATACAGAAATCTCTCATGAAAAAAAGCCAAAACTGTTCTAACTTTGGCAGTAGATTTTGCAGGCACAACGGATCTTGTTACTGTTAACAGGAAACTGATGGAGAAAATATGTTTTATGCCCCCATTTAAATCTCATTTGTAATGTTGAGTCGTTTATCTTTGCTTTTAACAAGAAAGTGGAGACAAGATAGAGATTTCCATTGTTACAGTGCTGACAAATGAAAAACTGAACCATGCTGTTTGCTGTCAAGCAGGTATATGAGAACTGGAGGGAGAGTCAGCCGGATAACTTCTTCGCAGGCGGCGAGGACTGCGTGGTGACCATTGCCCATGAGGATGGCAAGTGGAACGACGTGCCCTGCAACTACAACCTGCCCTACATCTGCAAGAAAGGCACAGGTACTGCAACACGACTGGACTGAATGCAACCAAACAGCTGATAGTAACCACTAACTAACTAACTAACTACACACCTTTAGCACGGTGGAAAAAAACATGCAAACAAACAGTTTGATAAACTGTGGTCCAGTATGACTCAGAGTGTTATAGTCATTTCATTTGGAGAGATTTTTGCTGTCTTCGTACAATTTGGTTGCCTGTGTGTTGACCAGCTGGCTGCTTCTTAGTCATCAATGCTCATCATCACTTCATGTGCTCACTATGTAGGAAGAAGTTGCTCAGTCACTTCTCCATTAAAGGTCACAGCAGCAGATCCTCCAAAAAAAATGAACCACAAACTCAAATGAAGACTGTGACACAGTTTCAAACCATGTATTGATTTTTGAAAGCAATATCCCCTCGGTTGACTTACATTTTGGCCACGCAAGCAAAACTGTAGTTGCAGTTATTACCAATTATTGCCTTGTTTACAAATGTAGTTCCTCCTGGTTGTTTTACCAGGTTTCCCCAATAGCCACCTGCTCCTTCCCTCTGTGAGCCTAAACTCTGTCTGAATGTAGCTGCAGTGAGATCATGAAGAATGCAAAGAGAGCGAACGGCGAAGAGTCGCTGAAGACGCAGAGGATGGTCAGGAGGAGTTAGTGGGGACAGATGAAGGAGGACAGGGAGAATATGTTTAAGTAGTTTAAGCATTTGTTTGTGAGGCTGTGGTCTCACTGCTCTGTGGTTTGGCTGAAGACCCTGTCTATTGCAGAAATCCATTATCCACAGCTCAGCTCAACTATCAGAGACAACAGCGATGCTGCCATCTACAGGCAAAGCACATCACGAGTACTGCGCCTTTAAAATAGATGAGTTTTGTATACCTACAAATGTAGAGTACATGCAAAGAGAGACTACTACTACACATGAAGTCATGGACCATTGGCACCATATGTGACTGATGCGAAATTCATACTTGATGTATACCAACCTTTATTTGTGTAATTTACATAATTTGAATTTGAATTATTTTCGACAGTGTTGTGTGGGACCCCGCCCACAGTGGAAAACGCCCATTTGATAGGTCGCCGGAGGTCACACTATGACATCCATTCCGTGGTGCGCTACCAGTGCTCTGAGGGCTTCTACCAGCGCCACATCCCCACCGCTCGCTGCCGGGCTGACGGCAGCTGGGAGAGACCCAGGATCATCTGCACAAAGTGTGAGTATTCAGGAACAGAAAAAGATTCACACTTCTTTCTACACTCTATTTTAATTATTTATCTAGAAGTATAAGGCTGTCATTGTAAATAATTAAATAACTGTTTTTTATAGGCTTGCCTGGGCAAATATAGCCTGATTCCTCATCTTTATATTATAATGGGGAAAAGTATTCTTTCACTGACTCCGAGAGTCAAAATTTGGCATCAACAGCATGAATCCATAGATTGAACCTGCCTTATATTAACAGACCAGCCTGGTGTTGGTGTTGGTGGGGGCGTAATGGGGGAGCGAATGTCGGTGGAAGTGGTTTCATGAAAACAAAAAATCCAGTTTACCTCACTGGCCTCCCTGGTCACTGGATCTGATTCCAGTAGTGATTGTATGTCGGCTGATTAGCAACAAGAAATTACAGTTAGGAAATAATAAGATATGGTTGAAGTAGTAGAGGTAGAAGAAAACAGTGTCACAGTTTGTCACTAAATACAGTATATTGGCTCATAATTTGAATTCAAAGTAATAGAACAAAAATGCTTTTTGTAATGGGTCTATGTGGAAAGAGAATTGCTAGATCATGAACCCTGTACTTGGCCCCACCTCTGGGCCAAGTTTTTATTTATTCAGTTGGTTTCAGTATTGAACCATCAGGCTATAATGCCAAAATAAGCTCCCTTAAGATAAGAAAAATATAAAGTATATTATAGTAAAGATAATAGCAAACAAAGACCAAGATATAAAAATATCCACTGCAACAAGTATGAGGCACAGCAGTCTTGAAAAATCATTGTTGTGTTGTTTATCTACAGTGCAACAAGACGTGTACAACATAAAACAAAATAAACACATTTGCCTCCCTCCCTCTTTAGCCCGGCGATCACACCGGTACAGACGCCACCATCACAATCAGCGCCACGAGCGCCGCGGCCACCGGAGACACGGAGGAGAGGGACACAAGGCCAGAGAGGACGCACACAGCTACTACTGAACCAAATAACACAACATCTGCAATGCCTAGGTGCTAACCATGGCCCATAAAGAAAGACAGTAGTTCACATCACTCTCATTTCCTTTCCTGCTTCTGATCATGCTCTCTGTTAAACTGACAAATATGGTTTTCTTACTCTAACATAAAGTTTATCTCCATGATCCTGTCACTGAGTTTGGGTGTTTTGATGCCTCTTTTTGTTTTCACCCCACTTCCTTTAACCTGAGGTCCATGCGAACACTAACTCTAACACTAACCCTTATTAACAACCTCCATCCCCTGACAGTAAATCCTTCACCTGTCTACGGACTAAAACCCTCTAGACTGACAGCAGTGTGTGAGCATGTGTGAGCGTGTGCATGTAAGAGAGAGACTTAGAGAAGTGCTGAGTCACTTTTTTTTGTAAAAGTTTGCTTGTTCTACATGAGAAACGACTCTCATCCTAGTTTTGTGTTTACAAAGCACAGATGTAATGATGCAGGATAGCATTCAGTCCTTGATAACCCTGAGCTTTTTGTATGTGTACTGTAGCTGTTACTTTATTTCCATAGAGTACCTGAATAGCTGGTTTGTCTTAATCTACTGACATGCTTTCTTTCTGATATTTGCTATGTTTTTGTGTATTGTTACTATTTATTATGAATCATTTGCTAGTGACTATGCTTTCTTTTTTTACTTATATTTCAGAGAGCTGATGTAACATCGTTTTTCTATACCAGTATATAAGTCCAACAATCAGTAACAAAATTAATCATGATTGCCTCTAATCTCTGTATTGTAAGTATTGTGGTGTTTGTTATTGGCTGATCCCTGATCAATAGCTGGACCTTGCCCAATCAAATAGACCCCTCTGTTCCCATAAGCACTCTCACCTAATGAATATGTCCCATTGACATAGTTAGTTTGGATGGGAATATACAATACTTTCGTGAGATAACCACTTGATTGTATCTGAATTGCTGAATACTTTCAATCTTTGCACGGCTATATTTACATGATGGGTAGAATGTCACATTTTTTTGTCTTTGGTCCCTTTGATATTTGATCGATCATCCACTTTTTTGGTGTTCTTATGACTTTTTGTCCTGCTGTTGTATTTCATTCTTAATAAAGTGGAAAAAAAGAACCACATATTCCTGAGTATTCTTCATTTAAACCAGAAAACTAACTCTTCTATCTTGTAAACATCTCAACAACTATTGGATGGATCACTGTGAAATTTTGCACTGACCCTCAGGGTCCCTGGAGAATAAAACCAGTTGAATTAGATTATGCACTGATGTCTCACAGTGCCATCAGCACGTCATAGTTTTTCTGTAGGCCATTACCTGTCTTTGTTTATTCCTGATGGCTTGGCATGTACAACTATTTGTGGTGACCACTTTTGTGACTTTTCCTCTCCCACTGCAACAAAATCTGCCGTGTGTGGTTTTCACTAAGTCTGAGTTCCTCTAAGTGTGTGAACTGAAATAACAATGACAACCTCCCTAACTTTCTATCAAGCGTGCAACCATCAGGTCAAAATGTTGCCCTCCCAACACTGACTGAGGTTTATGCCCAAAGGGGTCATTCCTATGTTCCCACAGCCCTATGTTCCCTCATTTCTAACTTTTGTTGTCACTGAAAATTAGGCCCGATGTTCCCACAGCCTTTCGGTCCCACCATTGGTTGGGTTTAGGCAATGAAGAAAGGAGTTGGTTAAGTTTAGTAAAAAGACCAGGTAGAGGCTAGACAGGCCAAATAGATAGAGTCCAGATAGGTAGAGAGAGTCCAGAGGGAACATAGGGCTGAGGGAACATAGGGCTGTGGGAACATAGGCACGCTCCCGTGACCAGTACACTTGATACCTAAATACTGTTTTACCAAGTCTTAGCTCACTTTTATAGTCGCTAGCAAGGCTGTAGCTCTGAGCGCTGTTTCACTGGATTGTGTTTACAGAGCCTATGATCCATTTGTTTTTGACAGGACAGAGCTTGTGTTTAGATTGTTTTTTGTTTTTTTTATCATTTCACCAGTTCGGTTCCCCAGCAGATAAACTCTTCGGTCTGTCCTTTACTTTCGTGAGCTTTGCTGCTCACTTTATTTTGCTCTCTACTCTGTGAGGAATAGTTTCATCCTGTTTGGTATGAGGTCATTTTCTCATCTTGGTTGTGTCGGTGAGCAGAATATTTGAGGAGGGAGAAGGATAACACACCAGATTGAGAGTCAGACATAACAGATGGTGTTTGCCAGAATCAATAGAAGCTCCTTTATATTCTCCAGTAAAATTACAGTATACTTTTGAGCTGATACAACAGTTCAACCATAGAGATGATCATACATTGCCACAGGTGTCTTATATTTTTCTCCAAAAGTTCAATTTATTTATTTATTTTTTTTGTCCTTGTTCTTTGTTCTACCATCATCCTCACTAATCCATTTAAGGCTTGAGTATTTCCTACATAATGGGCTGAGTTTTCTCTACTTTCCAAGAAATAAATTGCTCTGAGAACATTTCCATGAATAGTTAAATTGATGTCTGTCTTCATTTTCTTTGGCCTAAGAAGAAAGGTTTAAAAGCCAACTCTAAAATTATAATAAGTGAAATGTACTGAACTCCACTTGGAGAGAAGAGGAAATGAAAGAAGAAAATGATTTAGCACCCAAGCCCAAAACAGTTTGGAGGGTGCACAGCTATCTGATGTGTCATGTAGCTATTTGTGCTGCAGCTCTGTGTGACAGCTAACCTAAATCCAGGGTTCACTGCTTATCAGTTTGACAGTCACAGCGGTACATAGGGCACAATGACATCACCAGACAGGGGCAATATTGACTTCTGAACAGATCCTGTCCTGTTAAACCAGCGAACCGCTCAGGTGGATAAAAGCAGATTTCAACTTCAGATTAATGATCATGAACCTACAGCCTGTTACGCTTTTGAAAGCACAGATACTGCACGATTACTGGACTAAATCAAGTGGAATAAGAGAGGCTGAGAGAAGTAGAGGGCCAATATTTTCAGAGTTGATGGTCAGAACTATTTATAAGTAGATTATATGTCAAAAACACCAAATAATTTAAAATTTCTCCAGGATTTGTTGCTCTTCTCTGTTTTTATATCAGTGAATAAACAAAAACGCTGTAAGAAAATGAGACTGACATTTTTTTTTTTCAATAATTTATTGACATTTCATCCATTAAAAACTTAATCAATCAATCAAAAGGTAATCATTAGTTGCAGTCCCAGCATAACATCACCAAAGATGTTGCACAGTGTTTGTCACCAGGTCGACTTTTCCTCTTGAGAAACATCTGCTTACATTTCCCTCATCTCAATCTCTTAAATTCTTCAGTCTTTCATGAGCAGTTTTTACATTCACAGTTTTTAAAAGTATGAAAGCTGATAGTTTTCACTGCCCCACTCATGTTAGATCAGTAAAACGTAACTTTCAGATGTAAGGCTGTGGAGCTGTGGTGGGGACATCTGCAAAAGAAAAATATAGGATGGCGTCACTCTTCGGAGGCGTGTCATCAACCTGTATATTCAGGTTAATAGTCTTACTTTGTGAAGAAGCAGGCTGTGTGTCTGCATGAGTCACCTGAGAACTGTGTGAGATGATCACAGCACTTTAACTCCATCAACAGCGTTTGTTCTTATCAGGGTCCAATAGTCCATGCAGGGAGTGCTGTGCAAGGTGACTGATTTTCAAACAGTGGACTCGGAGAGCAACGTCTTAACATTTCCTTAGGGGTGATGAGGTTGAAAAATTGTGAGTTTAAAGCAGTTTGTTGGCAAGAGAGAGTCCACAGAAAACATTAAACCATGAAGTAATCCTCAACAGCTGGCAGCTGGTGTGCGGTTTAGTTTTTCTTCTTCTCGTTGTTGGTCTGTCCCTTGAGAACAGGTTTCATGAAGAAAGCAGGGCTGGTGTGGCAGCGAAGGGCCAGCAGAGCCGGCGCAGCAGCAAGCAGCACATTGAGGGAGATAACAGCCCACCATTTGTCTGCTGGGACTCGGTATGTGAAGGGAGTGCGGGAGTGCAGAGATGCACCGATGTGACACCACTGGGTCTGGACAGAATGGCCAGAAGTGAACATCAGACTTACATTAGACTTGCTATGTTGCATTTTGCTTTAGCACAGAATATAAATAACAACAAACACACAATAAACAAAGTTACCTGAGCCATAGCTCCAGCAAAGAAGATGGTCCAGTCCAACATCCAGCTGCACCCAGGTGTTCTCAGACCACAGATGAGGACAGTCAGCAGGGGAAGAGCATAGAACAAATGCACCAGCATCTAGAAGAATCGTGCACAAAAATCAATCATCCTTTTGAACAAGGATACATAATAGATTCACTTTTATTCCATGTGTCTTTCTCCAGACTGACCATAACCCTGGGGAAGCCGACTGGGTCTTTGAGATATGGCTCGTACTGATAGGTGTAGGTGAAACAGGCGTCCATAGGACAGTCCAGCACCACCTGGAGCACGGCAGGAGGACACAAACAGTATTCAAACGGGTTACTTTCACATCTCACTGAGCGAGGTAGACACACTAGAAACGGCTATAATAGCTTTTATGTGGTTTTACTCACAAAGCCTCTGAAAACAGACAAAGCCATCGCTCCCACTAACAGAAGTGAGAGAAGCAGGTCGAGTGGCCGGGACAGCAGACCCTTCTTCTGCTCCTCTGTGATCTAGTCAACACAGAAACATCATCAGTTAATGTCGGCAGTGTAGATTTCATTACCACATTAGCTATCAAATTCATAAATATATAGGGCTCATACTGACACAAAGGTATATTGGTCAGTGTACTGGACGTGTAAACTGGAGCACTGGCTGCATTTTAATGCATATTAGAGGATAAGAAGTAAAACTTTTTAAAGTTATTATTATTATTATCATACTATCGAATATGTGTTGATCAAGAAAGTTTTTTTTTTTTTTTTAAATCACAGTCAAATTTTTTCTACAAAACAAATAGTTCCCCAATACAGGTTAATAGAGGCCGTGATGTCAACATAAAAGACAATTGGCATAAATGAGTAGATCCTCTGTGGTAGTGGTTCCCAACCTAGGGATAACAAATCTGCTTTACAAAATTCTGTTTCTGTATTTTATTTCATTCTTTGTTGTAAAGATTAACTTTGTTTTATCTTGTCAGTCCTCTGACAGTAGTTCAGATGAAACTGTTTTTTTTTCAAAAGGGAAAGCTTTGGAAGCCACAACTCCATTGTAAGTGTCTAAAAAAGGGAAATTTACCTTGTCTGCTGTGACGACTGGCATCTGTCTGGGTCTGCTAAAGAGCAGGGAAGCCGTCCAGAAAGGCACCAGGAAGAACGGCACGTTCCTCCAAAAGGCTGGTCGAATGTTACTCCCGTATTTACCTGCACAAACCAGATGTCATCAGAAGAAGAAATTGCCTCAGTGATACACATATACACACACACACACACACACATACAACATGATGCTTATGCACACAGCTCTCACCAATGACGACTCCTGGGATGTGAACAAGTTGATGAGCGATGGAGGAGCCGGCCCACAGCAGGCACAGGCTTCGATAGGACTTCCTGCATTAACAAAAAAAAGCAGCGGGTTTCATTCACAGGTCCCACTGAACACACACTGGACAGATGGTGATGATGATGATGATGATGATGATGATGATGATGGTACAGCTCACCCTTTGAACATGCGGTGGATAATGGTGAGGAACAGGACGAAGTGAACGACGCCTTCCCAGTAAGACATCATCACAGCGTAGGCAGTGCTCAGATGAGGTTCACCCTGAAGCGACAACATCCCATAATGACATACAGTACAGTACAGACATGGATGTGTGAAATAAAAACCCTTATTTGAAGGTTGTCGGAGGAAAAGGTTTCTCTTACCATCTTTAGATAGAAGCCCATGAAGCCAGAGATGAAGCCATCCTGCTCTAGAGCATTAGTCAGACCAACCATACAGGTGAAGGAAAACTCTGCAAACACTGAAGAGAGACAGAGACACACACACACAGAGTTTATTATTACCAACAAAACTGCTGCCTCTACAGGCCACCTTCACATCACTAATGACATGTGTTTATCTTACTGTACCATAAAATAAAGGGTCCACTTTCTTCTTGTATGGCACAGTGAGGAGAAGGAGAAGAAGAACAGACCCCAGGACGACCATTCCCATTCCCAGGATAGGCAGAGGTCTGAGGGAGAACATGATGGAGACAGCTGAATCATCACCTCATCTGTTCAAGGCTACAACCCTACAACTATCCAACTATGAGCTTGATCAATTAATCAAGCAACAGAAAATTAAGATAATTGATTAACTGTTTAAGTCAGCTCTCAAGAAAGAGTGAACTTTGAATTTTAAACGGCTTGTCAGACAAACCAGGTAACATGAGGACATGACCAGGTGTTTTTTCTACTTACTTATCTACTTTCAATATTTTTCATCCAATTACCCACTGAAACTAATCAGCAGATGTTTCACTGATTACAATAATAGTAGGATGAAGCTCTAATTTTACTAAAATCCACACAGTTGTGCAGTAGAAATAAAGACTTTCCAGTTGTAGACAACCTTGAAAAACTCTCAAGTTAACCAGGAATGTGTCATTTCCTCTATTCTGCTTTAAAAAACAAAAGCAAAACACTAACAGGTTGATGCACAAATGTTTTACAATAACAGTCAGTCACATGGAGTGAATTAAATCATTATAATTGAATCATTAATTTTAAGAGGAGTAGCTACAACTATGGACCGGTTGCTCTGGTCTTGGCACAGACTGGAAACACCAGTGAATTCATTTAAAAGCCTCAGGGTGATCACCTCAGTTATTTAGCCATTAGCCTACATGGCTTTTACGAGTTTAATCTATTATCTTAAAATGAAGCTATTTTCTCTGGTTTTGTTTCCAAGGCCTGTGTGTGACTCTTGTCTCCGGTGCAGGTTTGAAGAAACACGCCCTCATCAAACCGCCTCGAGGCCGTGGGCCTTTCCACGGGCCTGTAAATATTAGTGACTTGACTGTACGACGCCTTCGTGGGTAGCCTGCACCAGGCCGAGCTGATGATGATGACACAGTAATCTACAGTATGAAACAGTTGCACACACGCAGACACACTTACTCCTGCAGCGCGGGGATGTTGTTCATGGTGAACAAGACTCCAGGAGCCAGGAGGGAGAGGAGGAACACGGACACTTCCACCGGCGGCCTCATCGCTGCAAACTGATATAATGTGACCTATTTAATGAACAGAGAAGGATCCAGGTGGAAACATCCGCAGCTAAACGCGCTCACAGGCCGCGAAACCAGGGCATGTTTGACGGCAGCGTCCTCTCTTCTCTGCCGTGGCCCGGGGGAGGGAGACAATTAAAAAGGAGTGTCACCAACACCAGTTGCCTTTTGATCTGTGATGAAACAGGCGGCTGCTGCTCCACTGTGTCTGCTCAGGTCTCAAAGTTCAGCTCTGAGGTCACATCCAGTGGGTGACATTTTAAAGGGAAAGCATGCACAGTTCAGATAATGGATTTCTGATGCGTCATGTTAAAATACTCCTCTACTTTTTCAGTGCTGGATGTGGTGTTTTGGACAGACAGCTTGTTACTGGAGAGCCTGTTGGGTTCACACACACATCCTTCAATGTTCAGCTTAATCAGACTGCCTCCTGCTGGAGGGACCTTGCTGTCTATGATAGCCCCAAGTTTTTTTTTTTTCTTCTAGCCTACTTGTTTTGTGCATTTTTAGTTAGGCACATGATGAGTCTGTAATAACTGAAAAAAATATATCTCGGTCACACTGCAAATGTTGAAGTGTTGTCTAGGCTCATGTGGCCCCTGGGGTTCGTTTAGGGAGCCATCTGTCCTGTTTGGTGTAAGATTAAGAACTCCTCCATCTGATGTCTCCAATCTTGATTAGATTCTGGATTATATCTGAGAGAGAACACAAAGTTCAGCACAAAGATTAGGTTTTTTTGTAGTTTTTTATTTTATTTTATTAAGGGTCAGGGTGTTTAAACTAATAATCAATCAATAATAATCATCAATTACATTTCTTTCAGTTTCTTTACAAAATATTGGCTCATCCCGTTCTTTTCACTGCAGATTGTAGTGTTACGTAACTAGATCTTAAGGATGGATAACATTTGTAAAGCAGGCCTACATCTAATGCAACTTTATCTTCTGTTACAAAGCGGCTGAAGAGGATTATGCTGCTGTTGCCACAGAAACTTAGTGACCAGTGGAAAGAGAGAGTAGCTAGAGTGGGGAGGGGATTGCAGGAGGAGAGCAGAAGCAGGTTGATTCAATCAGCCGTACAGACAACCCTTCACACGCCACATAGCTTTTTTTAAATTATTATTTGAAGTGACACAGATTTTTAAGGGCCCACCCAGCCTGACACCATGTGGCACCCTTTAATCATCGGCATCATGACCGTAAACACCTCACTAACCGTCGTCTATTGGATCTTCATCCTGGGAGATGCCTTCGGCAGGTGGCTGGTGGAGCCAGAAGACAAACCTCAGAAGGTGGTCACCCCAGCCTGAGGGAGTGACAGGCACTATGGACCTGCTTGGCTGAGTGACTGGGTGTTGTTGTGCTTATAGGACTAGTTCAGCTCGTAGTGCTTTCTGTGGAGTCGACCTGCTTTTTGTTTCACCGGGAGACGACCTGGAGCCCCACCGTGAACTTAAGAAAAACGGACTGAACTGAATGAATCCTGCATGAGAAAGGGATCCTCCACACAGGTAAAGTGTGTGTCACATATTTGATATGCCTACATCAGGTAAAGTGTGTGTCACATATTTGATATGCCTACATCAAAAAATCCTTGAAGTAGGCTACATGATTTATTATCTGTGGATTGTTTCGTAGCAGTATCTGTGTTTACAGTGTGAATCGGCTGGAACTACAGCAAACTTTAGTGTCAACAGGTTCCTCAGCTGATGCTAAATGAACCTTATCTTGTCTGCTGACTGGGTGAAAAGGTGTTACAGTACTTGTGACGCTGGTGTCAACCAAATCCTGTCATGGATTAGAAAAGAACACCTCTACTGTGACACAGACAGCCCTCCTCACCTGACACCTGCATCCTGAGACGCATTCGGAGATATCATCCTGCTTTTTCCATCACATCCATTCTTCTTGTTGGCTTTGATTGTCTTTTGATTTTGCATTCAGGACCATCACCTCTTTTTTAAACAACATGTCTGGACACGTCTTCTACTGTGGGCTGCACCCTGTGTCTTGGTTCATTCTTATTGCAAATGTAACCATCACTATCATAGAGTGGACATTCCTCATTTCTCAGTTTAATCAAGTTCAAGACCCTCCTAAAGAAAATACGGTTAGCCCCTAGAGGAGGTAACCTGCCACATCCTGATGCGTCGCCGAAAAAAGGATGAAAGTGATCACGGTTTACCTGCCTACTTGTAGAGAAATGCAATGATGGTGGGCTTTTCTTTGTTTTAGCTGTTTGCTGTGATAGAGCTGCCACTACAGTAATACTTTTGCTTGCATGACCTTAAACTTCTGCCATGTGTTTCTGTTTTTTTCTGTTTTCCAGAGTTATATGTGTACAACAAATGCTAATTTGGAGGTCCTTTCATTCACAAGTCAAAGAAAAAAAACCAAAGAGCTGTTTCAAGTCTTGATTACAAGGTAAGGAATTGAAGTATTCCCTCTAAATCTCATTTCCTGTTGCATTTTCCTGTCATTTTACATTACAAGGAGAGTGTCGAATCAGTTTCATGTGAGTCTTTCATAAGTTACATTTGATGATTGACAGTTTTGCCACCCATGGGAAAATACATCACCATCTGCTCTGTTTCGAAAGCAATGAAATGAGCCGTGCAAATATAGTGTCATATTAGTGAATTATATGACAGGACATTTATACAGTACAAGAAGTGGACCTGCTGTGCTGTTAAGATGAACATAAAGCATTCAATATCCATAAAGTGATGCCAGTTTAAGCCCAAGAGAAACTGGGTTTACTGTAATATATGTATCATATTTATATGCAACGTGGTTATGGAGGACCATAAGCCTCTTTGGCATATTACTATCCACCTCTCCTCGCTCATATCTCTAATCCCTGCAGATGGAAAGCTGATATTGCTTTGTGACAGACTCAATCCTATTAACTCTGTCTGTCCTATATTCACCTCTCCTCCGTCTCACACTCCTCACTCCACTGGAAATTTGACCGAAGACCCCCTCTCCAAAAGACTAGAAGGAGGAATGCAGGGATTTAAGTCTAGACGAGAGATTAGGAGAATTGGCACACTTATGAGATTTTTCTTGTCTGGTGAACTATATTTTAGTAGCACTGTTCTGTGACACTCCTGACAATGTTCTCATTTTTTAAACATTATTGACATTTCCATCTGTCAGTCAGTCCTGTCGTTCTCCCCAGATTCAGACAACATTATAAATCTTCTAACACTCAGTTCCTCTTCCTCCTCCTCTCTGATGCACCCGATCTCGCCCATTTTTCCAAGTTTTCACAGAGCTGTGAAGGAGATCGGATCTGCAACAACACAATAAGTCTGACATCACCCTAAGAAACAGCCCCAAAGTTTCACCATATTCTCTGAACAGACTTCCTATGTAGAGAGTGTCTACTTGTCAAACTCAGCCAAAACCATGAAGCAACAACCAGTTGTATCCCTGAACGCCTCAGGAGGAGCTCAGCTTTTGAACCTCACGCAAGTGGTGTTTGAGCATCGGCAGCTCCTCCAGCTGTCCAGAAGGAGGGGGGAGGAGGAGGAGGCCTATTTCGTGGACTACATCCCCCCAGCTAGAGATGCTATAACTCTGCCTCCCAATGTAGTCTACGTCCTGGTTGGGGTGGTGTTGGTAATAGTGGCGACTTACGCCATAGTGGGACACCTGATTAAAGATCTGATGCATGACCTGGCAGGTAACCCCAGGCTGGTGACCTCCCCTCCCCATCAGTCCACTCCGGCGTCTGTGGTTGTAGTGTCTCTGAGCCCCTTTTTGTTACCCCAAAGTCTCGGGTCAAGGTGGCATTGACATTTTGTCTTTCCCTTCTTTTATCCTCTTTGGTGACTGTGTTGCTTGATGACTCTCCTTCACATTTATTCTGAGGTTTGTGTGCAAATTAAACCTCTTCAACAGTTTCCTTGCCACACCAATGTGAATCCCAAAAACTAATTAAAAGTTGAATGAGTGACTGCAGCTAAAGTAACATCTTAAAGGGGTACTCTAGCAATTTAGTGTTTTGCTCTTTCACGTAGCTGGAAGGCTGAGATATCCAGACCTTTAGTCAGAAACACTTGATCCTGTGTTTCCCATAATGGAAATCAATGGTTGTTTAATTGGACTTCTCTTGCCTGGCAGATATCCACTTATTTCAAACTCTAAACTCAATGTTTATATTTACAAAGTAAAAAAGTCTTCCAGAGCCATGGAAAAGTATAATCCACTGATTCCAAATGATTATATGTTTTTCTCAGCATAAAATTGGTGGAATGCCCCTTTAAAACCGTCAAGTCAGAGAAAAACATTGCACTTTATTTCACTCTTCTCTGCCTTCTCCCTTTACAGACTGGATTCTTGGTCCCAAACCAGTGGAGGATGATTCAGAGGAAGCGAAAGCAGAGCTAGACGCACAGCCCCGACTGAGCATCTGCGTTGAGCTGAGTGGGAAAGACACGCTGAGAATGGAGAAGGAGAAGGAGAAGCATGGGCCGCTGCCTGGTTTCTACCAGGGAGATGGAGGCTGCCGCCGTCCATCCACCCCTCCTCCACTGAGAAGCGCCATTGCTTCGTCGTACTCTGGAGAAAAACGGATATCCACTCACAGTGTCACCTTCAACTGCCCTGCGACCCCTTATGTCACTTCCCTCTGAGCAGATTCACTGAAGTAGTTGTAGTAGATACTTATTTGTCACTTCTCTCATGTCAATGCAGTAATCATTGTTGTCTCTTTGCTGTAGTAATGCATAAGCTAAAGCTACTTTTGTTTTCTATGAAACAAATATATAGTTTGTACTGATTTTATTGTTACTTATTAAAAGGTTTGCGTAAACATGGTCCACATTGTGAATCATTTAATTATGTTGCACTATTTGGTCGCCATTCAATTCACATGCTACAAAATGAAAATTATGCACCATGTAAACTTCAAAGACAGTAATGTGAGCTCTAAGACATTTTATTTCATAACAGGACATTTTATTTTGATTGCAGATATTTCAAGCTAAAATGTGTTCAAACTGAACACGCTTGAAAATTAAAATGTCAAATTCTTCCTTAAGTGTTGTTAAATTGCACTTTAATTTCCATTTCAGTGTATTTTCCACTGTCACAACAATCATTTTCCCATTACGTAACTCACACCTGTGGCTGTAATGTGTCTCTGAAGAAAATACACATCAGTTTTCCTGTTCTGGTGTTGGGACTAAGCTTCTCTCCAATAAACAACTGAATAATACAAGAGAGCTGTTGTGTCTTGTCTGCTTTCAATAATCCATCTTACCTCTCTACTCTAATACCTGGTTGTGTCAGGGGCAGTGACCTTTGTAAATGCCAGGGATTACTCTACCTTAGCCATATTATAAATACTGATTAGTAATGATGTATGCAGAGAGATATATAGATAGATAGATAGATAGATAGATAGATAGATAGATAGATAGATAGATAGATAGATAGATAGATAGATAGATAGATAGATAGATAGATAGATAGATAGATAGATAGATAGATAGATCTGCAGACATACTCTATGTGCAGCGGGTAAATACTCCCTCTCCTTCATTGGAAGCTGCACTTGCAGAGTCATTCCTCTGACCTTGAGCACCTCAAGCCGCAGCAGCAGCTAATCTAGTTTCGCTCACCAAGCAGACAGTTAGAGAGGGAGGGAAACAAAATGAAAGAAGCATCAGGGTGAGAGATACACTTGCATTTTTAATTGGAGTCTTGCTTTATGTACACTTTAGCGACAAGAGTATAAAGACTTTTAATGAACTGGAGGATCCTTGACTGCTTCTTTGCAGTTTGTGAGTAAGTGAGGCAATGAGGTTTTTTCTGTAGAAATTCTGTGGACACATACTTGATTTTAAAGTTGGAGAACATTGTATTTCCTCTGGATCTTTTCTTTTTTCTTTTCTTCGCAATTTGTATGGGGTGATGAGTATGAAGAAACCTCTGTGCTGGCTTCTCAATACAGCGATGACACCAAGCTTTTAAGTGGATATCTTCTGGCTGACAGCGGAGTTTTGAAGACTGCACACTGCAATGGATGTGACGGAAAACAGCTTAAGCGTTCATCACAGGGAGAACGATGGGTCCGTGCTCTTTGAATCTTATAGACCCCCTTCTCGGGACGCTATCCACCTGCCCACCTATGTCCTCTACCTGCTTATGGCCAGCTTCATTCTGCTGTTTGTTCTTTATGCCATCATTGGGCACCTCATCAAAGACCTCATCCATGACTGTGCAGGTTTGTTACTGTACTTCCAGGTTCTTCAAACCTGAAGACACTGTCCTCACTGTTTGATACAGTCTCTCATTGTGCTTTTCTTTTTGTTTGCATCCTGTGTTTTCCAGATGGGATATTTGGGGAGCAGCCTGAGGAAGTGGTGGTGAACTACTGTGAGGCAAAGGATAAGTTCATGGCCGACTGGTGCCCAGAAACATCACCTGAATTGGAGGCGATGGCTCGGGCCGAGGAGAACAAGATGATGGACAGCGACTTCATGAAAGCCCCTGCCATCTGGATCATCAACACAGACCGACGGGGGAGCAAGTCGGGACCACGCGTGGTTTTTGGGAAGAGATCAGAAATGTATTACTGATGTTAAATCTCTGTATGTGGTTTAAATGCAGTCAAGTGACAGAGAGGTGGAATAAGTGGCTGTAACAAAATGTTATTGTGTAAAGCTGAAAATGTACTACGTTGTAGGAACAGGGGGTTAGCTCTGTCTTTGTAGGAGGTCAATGCTTGAGTGGTCTCATGAGGACATCTAGTGTCTGTTGAGGAAACTACAGCTGATTGACAACAAATATTATTGCACAATGATGGTCGCACAAGGTTTAGATTAGAGATGGATATACATCACAAAATACATGAACATGCCTTCCCATGTCATCTCTGATTATTGATAGCTTGTGACAGATGACTTTGTCTGTTAAAAGCTGATCTGAGAATATGTACAGTAGACACATCTATGAGAGATGTCAGTCTAAAGTCAAGTTACTTCTCTATGTGTCTGTTTAGCCATAGGGCTATGGGTTAATTTGCAGTAATATATTTTAATGTAATAAAGACAAGTGGATTTTGTGTTTTTTATGTTTCTCTATCATTTACATCTTATATTCATTGTGCTCTCAACATTTGGGTAGTGCAAATATTTGGAATTATATGAACAATGAAGGCTAGGATGTTTTACGTTGATCCAATTAATCATATTGGACCATGAGCTTTGTATAATATAGCCTATACTTTCTGGATTCACAACAAACATCAAGACACAAACAACAACAACAAAAGCAACAGTGAATAGATTCAGGTTTTACAAGCATCTTGGAATAACCCTCCCACTCAGATTTACATGAATGTGATGTTACTGGATAATTAACCTTGGATCCAGCAGAGGGCGCTGTGGTAAAAGATTGAACCTACATTTCACTACATACTGTCAAGAAATCAGGCTGATATTAAAGTGGAGGTCTTACAACACAGCGAAACAGACATCCACTAAATGGACTAAATATGACTATATGCGGAATATCCTAAAATATTTGTGCTCCATCCATCAGCCCAGTGTAATGACTTTTCATCTACCAGGCTTGGTGTAGTTCAGCTAAGGATCTCTCTCCTCACCCAAAGCTCTTTCTGTTGCATCAATAGGCCTAACTGGTACTTTAGGGGAATCTTTTATTATACAGATTGGTTTTGTGGCCTCTAACCAGATTACCAAGACTGTATCCCTCTTCACATCCTCTTGCTGTAACTGAATGCTAAAACAAACAATGACATAATCTCATTAACTTTGTCCCCCTGATCCTTCTCTTTCAGATCAGGATCCCTAAGTTAATGTCACTATCTTCAAATAGCTAGATAAAATAGTCAGCAGCCTGCACAACCTGGGACAAATATCAGCAGAGTGGGAGGGATCTCAGGGGAATTTGAAGTAGCTTTAGGAAGGAAAATGCCATAAAAAAGCTAAACAATCAGGCAAATCTTGTAGTTGAGTGTTTAATGCCTCTAGGGGTAATTTGCATTTTGATAAATCCCTGCTATGCCTCAAAGAAGAAAAAAAAGATAACTCGGTCTAGGGGACATTGTAATGAGGCAGTGTGCTGTAAAACCTGCTTTGATAATCTGGTTGTAGTGGTAGGCTACTTTTATTTTGGGAAAGAAAGAAAAAATCAGCTACCTTGAGTTAAATGGGGGGAATGTGCAGATCATTATTTTTGGAGGATGTCGCCTCAGATAGCTTCTTTAGAAGCAGCTCGATCGTCTCATGTGGTGGTGGGCTGGTTGAACAGCAGGGGCTCTGCTTCTTGGGATGGGGGCTCAGTGACATCCCCGCTTTCATTTTTTCCAGGGCGCGCATCCTCACAAACACACACACACACACACACACACACACACACACACACACACACACACACACACACACACACACACACACACACACACACACACGCACCCCTTTAAACCTGAGCGGTGTGCGGCACGTCGACCGCACAGATGATTATGTCCGTGTTTGGTTATATTGAAGATATGATGAATAATGGACTGGTGATTTGAAGGCAGCGTATTATCATCGGCATGGATGCCCGCTGACTGAGGGAAGGCAGTCTTTATGGATTGGAGCTCATCATCGCCGGAGCAAATCTGGGGAGAGTCTGAGAGGTGAGGCGGCGTTTGGTGTGTTGTGTGCGGGGGGAGACACCGCAGCGGAAGACTGGCGCTCAGTGGGGCTTTGTAACACAAACGCCACTCTGGCTATAGGCTACGCGGTGCTTTCGGCTAATTAAAGCGCACCTTTGCAATGCTTTGTGTTTGCGTTACACAGTAGCAGGCTACTACAACCAACAAAGGCCTTTTTCTCCACACAAGACGTGGTTGTGTGTCCCGCTCTGTAGCCATCTGCATGCCTTATGTATCGGTGCGAGCTATTGAGGCCACTGCCGATTACGTTTTTTCATTGTCATGTGTGTCTCCATTTCAACCCCAAACACGTTTATAAGCAGATTTTCAGGTGTGGGAAGGAGGCTATAGTGTGCTAATTTTAGCTTGTTTTACACAAAAGAGAATACATTGCAGTATAGTAGCATTTAAAGGGCCCAATCGTGCATTTGGGCAATAGGGCCCAGGAGACACTTCACAGAACAGACCCAGAAGTAATAGCCTCAACTCAGCTGAAATTCCTTTATAGCCCATAGCCAGGTCTGAGAGAGCATGGCACAATAAAAGCATGACTTTCAAATGTTGAAAACGTTTCATTATCACTCAATTTAATGTAATGCACAGTCTGACTGATGTATTATTTGAGAGTAATAGTAACTAATTGTCCACGTTGTGTGTTATAGGCTATGTAGGTTACTGCATCATCAAATCCCTCCCACACACAGGCACACTCTAAAAGTGGACCAAGAAAACAGTATAGTGAGAGCAGCTGTGACTGTATGACTCTGCCCTCCACAATATTGTGTTATGACTATCCTCCCCACACCTGGTGAACTTTTTAGACCTCTGGCATGCAGCAACTGTCTTTACATTTTCTGGACCGGCAGCTGTCAGAGGAATTCACAATGTGCAGTCGAGAATGAGGAGCACTGACGGAGAGCAATGCACGCAGCAGTGTAACAGACAAAACAGTGACCCTATATGCTGTGGTCACTGCTATTGTTACTATTGTAGTGTGCATGTTTCATTTTCTTGTGAACATGTGTTTGGTAAATTAATCCCTCCCTTGATGAGATTGCAATTACAAATGTCTTATAAACACCTTCAGCTTTAGCTTGGTAGGTACATAGTTGGGTTTAATTTAAGGGCCCAGATTAACTGTGGCTCTCAGCACCCCCCACATCTCCAAAATCTTTCCTCTCCCCTGCTGGGACTCCCTGATGACCCACCACTCTCCCACAGAGGTGCTAATGAGATCATGCCTCTGGAGTGAAAAGACTTTTTATTTCTAGCGCAGATCTCTGTTTTTCAGGGTTACAGAAATACATGTTATTGATTATTTCTGCAAGATATTCACACCTCTGTAAATGTAGGAATAGACATAATACTGTAGGTGTATGAAAACCCTCTTTACTGGTTTATTTTTGCTCTGTCCATTGTGTGTGTGTTTGTGTTACTAATGCTGACAATGGTTGTTGTTTTTTCTTCTCTTTTTGCTTCTCTGGACAGTGCTGTGAAAGAGGATAATTCATCCAAGATCACAGGTCACATGACAGGTACGTAGCTCTCATTAGAAATATGCTTTTGTAAAAACAAACACTGCTGAATTGGTTTCTAATGATTTAATGTTTTATTTTTCTCCTCTGTTTAGATTTGTGTAGTGATGAAACAGACGGCTCTCTTCCTCTCCAGCTTCACACACTCAAGGAATTTGAACAGGTGAGAGCTTGCATGTGAGCGTCGCCACCTCGTCCTTCAGTGTGATGATCAGTGACACCGTGGGTGAGACCTGATCAAATGTGCTCTGTGGGGCCATCTTGTGGATCCATGTTTTACTACAAGATCTAAATGAGCTGATTAGGTTTGCTTTGATGAGGAATCTTCAGGGTGTTGAGGAAATCATTGGCATTTATTCCAGAAATCCATAAACATAATTGAACCATCTGTCCTTAAAATACTGTACAGAAAAGGAGAACACCTGCAGCTGAGGATTTGGATGGAAAACACCCTGAACCCTCCTGATGGTTAAAAGTCTGCCTCTGGCTACAGCATGGCCTAGTTTAGGATTTCTCTTCGGTCTCCGCCGCGCTACTATTGAACATTGTACTAGTCACATTTTACAGAAATACGGTATTAAATATTCTTTTTAATGTTTGACAGGAGGGTGTTATAATGGGCACACTGAATATTACTGAAACTGATTCAAACTCATGTACGTCAGTAATCATTTGTCCCTCCACTGTACTTGATCAAGGTAAAGCTGGTCTGTTGTTGCTTCACCTCTAGTTAAATTTGACAAGGTGTCAGTCCTATTAATGTGGGGGAGTTGTTAAAAAGATGTGGCTTTTGGTAATTATAAGATCACATAGGGTTAATGGAGCACAAATGTGGGGGGTTAATTCGGATGATTATTTGTGATTGTGACATTGAGATTGCAAATGAATGCACTGCTGTCTCATTTGTGTGGCTGTTATGATGCTTATGTGGAGAAAGAAGCTAGCCGTATCCACAAGCACCTACAAAAATCTTAAAATGTCTAAGGTTTTAATAATAGTTTGAAGAATGTAGGGGAATACAGTTCAATGTGGAGCAGTTTCCAGGAGGCAGTTAGCTTAGCTTAGCATAAAAACTGGAAGTAGGGGCAGGGCCGTTGCTAGGAATTCTGGGCCCCTGAAAGAATACTAAAGTGGACCCCTGCCCCCTGACTTTTCCCCCTTCTTTTTTAGACTACGTATGTATTATCATTTTTTATTTACTTTGTTTTGATGCTAATGCAGCATTACTATGAGTATTAGTCAGGGTCTTATGCAGAATAATTCAGTCATATAAAGATTAGACTACAGGGGTTTTTTGTGGGCCCTACTGGGCGCTGGGCCCCTAGAATTATCATCACCTTTCTCCCTTATACAACGGCCCTGAGCAGGGGGAGACAGTTAGGGAGCAGGGTCTGTCAGAAATTACAAAATACAATTTCACTGAATTATGTTTGTCAACTTGCCCTTGTCCAAAGTCAACTAGAATTGGCTCTAGCCGTCCCCCTGCAGCTTTACAGCTAATGGATGGGGGGCGTCTTTTTTCTCTAATCTGTAGACAAACCAAATTGTTTGTGGTTTAAGAGGGACTTGTGTTACTAGTCATGAACAACTGATTATCCATGCACCCAGCACTATGTACTATATCTGGTTGCCTAACACAAGGAAGTCATTGCTTCTGGCTGTTGTTCACCTAGAAAAAGTTACAACATGTAGGCTACTGTAACTCCCCACAGCTTGTCTTTTCACTTTTCTGTTTGTTTGTCTAATTATGCAAAGCAAATTGTCTCCCAGCTCTAGATCTATAATTAATACGGCTCCATGCTACTTCTGTCAGCTGCCATTCCCTTGTCCCCTTCACCCTTGTTTCTCCTTTGAGTCCATTGTCCATTAGTAGCCTCATGTAGAAATACCCAGTGGTAGCATTTGCGGTTGAGCTCTTTGTAAAATAGTGCTGTTAAATTTGACACATAGTATCAAATGGATTTCCAAGTCCAGCACACTTTCCTTCAATACACCCGTCGGTGCTCTGCTCTAAACATTGTTGATGTTTCAGACACATACCAGATCATAATAAAACACCAGACAAGCACCAAAACGGTCACTGAAGACTCACCACGTCTGATACTCCTTTAATGTTATTCTGGAGGTGCTGCTGAGCCCCGTTAAAACGGGAGGTGTCACCAAACAGACACGAAAGCTGAAGTCACTCAGTTAAAGACAGCAGCCAACTCAAAGCTGGAGTCACTTTCATGGCTGCCAGATCTTGGATGTGTCACTTTTACACCTGACATAAACACATTCCAACATACACTGCACGTATATATTTACACACATCCACTCCTATTTATTCATGTTTAACCAAGAGCCGAAAAGTGTGTGTGTGTGTGTGTGTGTGTGTGTGTGTGTGTGTGGCTGTGTCATGTGTAGAGTAGTTTTAAAAACACACTATAAACATGATGTCATGCCTAATGTTATTTGGAGACTTCACTTGGCGCCTAGCCTATGCTCTGCATTATTTAGCAGCAGCATGTAACAGGACACTTTAATGGGCAGACTCACTGAATGCATCAAGAACTACTAATGACATAATGTGTTGGTAATATGTCTCAGTCACTTTATCAGAAACCCTTTTTATACAGCCTGCTGACGGCGGGGAAGCCCCCCTCCCATTCAACCTTGCTGTTCAATATAAACAGTACAACTGCACTGTTCTTCAGCCTTTAAGTTTGCAGCGGAGGCAGTCACGTCAAGTCATGTCTCTGATGCCTCCACATCACACCCGCTCTGTTTAGTTCAGCGTAGAAAAGAAAGACCAATAGAATCAATGGTTTAATGTCAGTGTAGCAGGATCACTAAAAGGAGCTAGAAATTCTTCTTGCACGGGACACGAGTCATGAGATTTTATCCAAAGTTGTTTAATTTTATTCTATGATTTAAAAAATATACTTTGGAGCCTAGTAGAGTCCGTCTTCCTGTCTTTTGCTTTCTTTCTGTTCACTCATCTCTGAGGGACATTCAGGGATTCACCGCTCTGTGAGATTCAGGACACCTCCCTATAAATAGCACTGTGGCTCAGTACTCCCAGGTCTCCTATTTCATCTAGTTTCTTTCCACTCACCTGTCTATCCGACTCCCATCACCCCCTCTGACTTCATTTCCCAATGCTGATTAGCCCTCATCAGGGGAGTGTCGGATTTTTACTGATAACTACAGAGACATGGTCAATTCAGAGTGAGACTGAGTGGATGTGGTTACTTGAAATGCTACATGAAGTTGACTCATCCTTTTCAGTATTGCCATGCTTGGAAAAAAAGAAAAAAAAAAAACTTTACTAGCTGGTTAGTAAAAACCTGGCCTAGTTTGGAGAAGGTACTACATCCAAAAACAATTAGCTAAAACAGAAATAAATCTCAGTAAAGGTGCATAAGTGGTTTATAGTTATGGCATTTTTGGTTCATGCATTTATTAAGACTTTTATGCTTTATTTGCCTATCCCATATTCCCTGATCTGTTATTGATTTGAAGTTATTGTCAGTATTCTCAGTCTCAGTCATGCTATGCTGTTATTTTCTGCAGAGTATAGGCTACTCAGAAAACCCATTTGTCATGTGAGGGATATTAATCATGATTTAGGATACTTAATATTTTTGACCCAGTTTGGTGGTTAAGCGTAGCAATAGAGCAGTATTTTTTTGGCTGTACTTATCAGACCTTTTAAGTGTTTTTGTCATATTTATCTGGAAAAAACGAGACAGTGATTTCCTGAGGGGAAAATGTGGGGTAGGCCGAGGAAATGAAACCTCAACGAAATACGGTTTAGTTTCCTAAATCATATGTTTCCAAGCTTGATAAACCTGTGTAAAGTGTATTGGTCTCCGGCGTGAGTCAGTGTAAAATAAGCTGATAAATTGGATGAAATTGGTCACTGTTGTGGTTATATAACATGGTGGCTGGTGTGTGGACAGACTCAGACAGCTGTTGTCTCAATAGGGATTGACCCCCAGGCTCAAAAATATATTGAAAAGGGGAATTGAAGAGGTTAAACTGGACAAATTACATTTCCTTTAATGTAATATCTGAAAGGAAACAGGAACAGACGCATAGTGACTCACCTTTAACCACCACCATGTTGTTTTTGACTGCTCTGTTTTGCAGAGGGGCGAGATTTCCCCTCTTATCACAAGTGCCTGTGAGGCCTGAGCCTTTTACCTCCCCCCTTCTCCCTTCTCCCCCTCCTCCCCTCTTCCACCCATCTCCCATGGCAGTCTGGGATTCCAGGGATGTCTCCTCCAGTAAAATAAGCTCCTGTCCCGTCCCCTAGTAGACCAGATCACACCATGGAGCTGACATGGCTGCATCTCTGACAGCCCGGGCTGCAGAGTAGCCCTCTGCACTGCAAAGGCCCCATTAGACTCTATTGTGTGTCTGTGTATGTATGTGTGTGTGTGTAGCTTTAGTGTGTGTGTGTGTGTGTGTGGTTTTGTAGATGGTATCCCCATGGCCTTCTAGAGGCGGAGATGCCACTTTGTAAATAATTTGGCTTTGTGAGGTGAAGCATTATGCTCTTTAGGAGAAGGAGGTAGCATGTCTAACGGTTACCGGACTCTATCACAGGGACATACCTTGACAGTCGCTGTCCTTTAATATGGACTCTGTATTCACCCTGGATACGGAGAGGTCGAAGACGACTGTTCATTTCTGACCAATAACGGACATGTCGAGCAGTGTCGGCGCTCTTTGACGGTCATGTCTAACGGTTACCGAACTTTGTCACAGCACCTGAATGACCTGAAGAAGGAGAACTTCAGCCTCAAGCTCCGCATCTACTTCCTGGAGGAGAGGATACAGCAGAAGTACGAGGAGAGCAGCGAGGATGTCTACCGTACGGTGAGTAGGACAGTTGTCACTATGAGGAAATGAATGGAGAACTGTTTGAGTGCTGATGAATGGGTCCATGTGTGGTTGCTCCTCACAGACGAAGGATCGTGTCATTACACAAAAATGATCAGCACCAATTGATTGTGTCTGTGTTGACAGATTTGGTGCTGAGTGGGTAATCAAAAGAGTTGACTTGTGCCTTCATCAATGGCATTATGACTGTTATCAGTCCCGAGGAGCTGCTTTACTGAGCCACTTCCAGTGTTTGTTGATCCAGCTGTTGCGCTGACCGGTTGAGGTGATGTGACCTGCCATGTGTTTGTTTTACCAAGTGCCTGTGTTTAGATATGGCCGACACGTGAAGGACTGCACATTATAGCTCTTTGCTCAGGGAACCGTTATGTGATGTTTGTGTGGGCAACTGTCTGTCAGCTGTCCAGAGAGACCTCAATGTTTTACTGTGTGTTGTTGTCTTATACTGGGATTTGTGAAGATTTGAAGTGTTTTAGCAACTAAATTCTCACCCACAGCATTAAACTGCAGCTGCAGAGAAATAGAGACTTAGTGGGATACACTTGAGAAACCTATAATGCTAACAGGCTACTGATAAGAATAAAGAGAAAAAATTAAAAATGACAGGCCAAGCTATGTCTGTCGTTCCATGAAATGTGATCAAGTCACATAAGAGTTATTCTTCTGTATTGTTTTAGATGCAATGAACTCATACATCAGATCAATATTGCTGTTGATATGTTCAGCATATCAGGTATTGACTATGATATGACCAAACCACTTATTATAATCTGTTTTCCACTCTGGTCCATTCATTGGACCACTGACTCGTGGTGTATTCCCACTCTGGCTGTATACTTCCTGATTTAAAATTTAAAAAATCTGGCGTTAAAAACAAAACAAAAAAACCTTTATGTTTCTCAAAGGCCCCACCGATGACCTCAGAAGTCCATTAATGGCTTCATTGATAGTCTCATAGCTTTCCAACAAAAAACACTTGGGGAAAAATCAATCACACACAGAGTATAACAGTGTGCTGATGTCACAAATCAATTTCAGTAAAGAGATCTAAAACCAGGACAGGCAAACCACGCAAAGGTTTGAAGTCCCCTATGGCCCCACATATTGGCATTTTTGTCTCGCTACTGTCCAAAACTGTATTGTTTTGTTATTAGTACCAAAAGTCAGATATAGCCTACTACTCTTACAAGTAATACTGTGATTACCTTGCCAAACAACAAATTAAAAATACATTTATTATAGAAAATTACCAAAAGCGATTTCTCAATCCAGCTCCTCAAATACAGTATTAGAATTTTCTGCTTTTCAGTTTTATATTGTCAAACATATTTTTGAGGTTTTGACTATTGCTCCAGCAGAACAAGGAATTCAGAGATGTCACTTTGATGGGGTTTTCTTACATTATTTTATATTACACAATTAAATCAAACAATCAACAATTAAGAACCTCAGCAAAAGGAAAAATTATCATGAAAATAATCCTTTGTTTCAGCGCTAAGAATATCAATAGTTTCTGATTTGTCTATTTCTCAAAGTCTCTCTGAGTTCACCACGAACTGGGCTCTGTTTGTCTCCGTGCCCCTCTGTACTCGTCTGTGTGTGTGCGTGCAAAGTGAGCACCTACAGTAAGGTGACCTAGCTCAGCTGGTGCCTGTTGGCATGAGCCCATCGGCATTTCAAACTCGTCCCCTCTCTTCCTCCCGTCACTCCAAATGCCCTGTGATCATCAACAACCCTTTGATATGAGAAAATTAGATGTACTGCTTGAGCCAGCTGAACAAGACCTGAGAGTCCCGCCACTGATCATCCACAATTACTACATACCAGCAGCGACTAAGTAAACTGATCCCACAACATACAGTACAGACGTCCGACTGGAGTTTAATCCTTGCGCTTGACAATCTCTCGCTCTGTTTGGCTAAAGATCCTTCAATCTAATCACTTTTTTATTGGAACCTAAATCTTTGCACCGTAGATGTTATCAGACCTGAGCAGCTCGGGTACATAGTGATCTCTCTCGGAGCTTCAGACTCTATTTATAGAGCAGGCTTGAGCGCACTGATTTATTTATCACTCGCATCCATCCAAGTGTCCATATGACACGAGACGCACTGTGTTATACAGTACGTGTCTGTCTGTGGTGTTTCTTCTCACTCTGTCATTTGTTATATTGATGTCTTTGTTGAGCGTTTAATTTTTGTAACGTGAGTTCATTAATCACAGTTCATAATTTAGCCATATTATTTGATATGAATTGTATATCAAAACATATTCGTAAGTAAGCAGCGTTAAATTTACTGATTTCTCGGCCTGCAACTGCTGATTATCTACAGAATAACAAGTTGATTATGTTGTCTAGAAAAAAAAGATAACTGCCCTTCACAGGTTCACAGGATAACATCTTCATATGTCTTTGTTCAACTATCAGTCAAGTTACAATGTAAAACAGAAAATCTGGAGTTTCAGATTTGAGAAGCTGGTACTTGTGTGTGGTATTTTTTTCCTTAAAAAAACAACAGTTATCAAAGTTGTGTTTCATATGATTTTAAGAGGCACTAGAACTAAATCTTTAGTAAGGGTCGAAACAAAGTGAGTGGGATTATCATCATCAGCCTAGATGATAATACCTGTCTGTATAGTTACATGTCATCACAGCGTTGCAGGTGTGTCCTGTGTGTGCAGCCATCTCCCTTTTCCCTCATTGAGTGTTTATTACTGGATCTGTTGCTGAGGGCTGACGGGTCTGGAGGGGCTAGAATAGCAGGTGCACTGTGATGGGCGTCTATATTTAGAGCTGTTTTCAAGATGGGAAAGTGTTTCTCTTACTGTAAACCTTGTTGACTCACGCACGGGAATACATGCTCCTCTAGCATGTGCAGTGCATTATTTATTGTTACAGCATTTAGAAGAATCACTTGCCATCATTGGCAATTCAGAGCATATGCACTGGTCATATGTTGCATAAGTTCAAGCTCCTGCTGCGGCTTCATCACTTCGTCACATAAGAGTGGGGTGTTTCAATAGAGATGAAGTGGATAGAGAGACATCAATGATCAATATAGCAGTGAATATGCATTTAAAATGTTGTCACTGAACACAATCCACTGTTAGACAGCTATGTTGCATAACCTTTTGTCTTCTCCCTTAAAATGAACTTATTTTGTTATAATTTTTTCCTACTTTCACAACATTAAAACGATACACAGTCCAAAAAGTGTTACCTCAGTTTTCTATTACTTTGCCAAGTATTTTCTCAGTTGGTCAATGAATCCTTTTCTCTATAAAATGTTAGGAAACAGTGGCCATCATCAATTTTAAACAGTTACTTCATCAAAACACAATAGTGTCCTTTTCCATTTCCTGTTATTTTATCATGTGTTAAAATGAAAATTAAGTCTGCACTGTGCACTGGTCTGACATCAGCGTGACTACTCTGTTCTCTAGTCATGTGCAGGATGAATGTGTGCATGTGTGTGTGTGTTGGTGTCTTTGTGAAATATGTTTATGGCTAGGTTTCAAGCTACGAGTGTAGGCGCACGTGTGGGCCCAGCTCCCTGAGTGTTATTGACATGCAGCACATAAACACGTAAAGCTCTCTGGCAGGGACAGGGGAAGGTCAACAGGCTTGGAAACAGAATATTTCTAAAACAGACACAGAGAAAAGAAAAGGTGGGAAAAGAGAGGATGACCAGGGGACAGAGGGGGAGAAAAATTAAAATGATAGACAGGAGAAAGGGAGCTTTTGAAATGAATGAGAGCCAAGCTGCACAGATAAAGGTGATAAAACCACTGAGAGCAATTATATGATCAGAGTCCAGCAGACAGATAAACTGTCCTCTCTCTCCTGCCTGAGGTCAGAATGGAAAGAATGAACCCAACCATTCCCACTGTCTAAATCCTCTGTCCCGTAGCCCAGTTTAAGAGCCCTGATTGGCCCCTAAATGTCCCCCCCCCCCGTGGTCCCCTAGCAGGTAAACAAACTGTGGAGTTTAGCCTTTGGCCCCAGTGGTGTGAGTATCTGAGCCGCCCTGAATTCTCCAGCTCTAAATATACCAGCCATGACAGCACGGTCAGATGTTCTTCACCAATGACACACAACACCCACCACCAGCCCCGATTCACACAGCAGAGACAGAGGGATCAGTTTGTGATGGAGAGATGTTATGAGGAGCTGAAGGGGGAACACAACAGATGGGCGCTTGAGATGTGGTAATGAAAAAGAAGATTGTAGAGATTCAAGCAAACCCAAAACATATAATAAATGAAAAACAAATGAAAAGTGAAAACTATTAAAACCTCCAGGAGTCATGTTTTTTCATTTACAGAATCTTTAATTGAAGATGCATTTTACAAAAAATGTTTTTCCTGATATAATTACAGCACCATCCTAAAATAGATCCTTTGTTTTGGCATCAAGAAACAACTTCACATCAGACCAATCTACTGTATGTAGTTTCCTCTAGGTATGATCAGTTCAGTGTGTAATGTGAGGAGAAGTGTGTTTTCAAACCATCAAAGACAAAGTGAAACAATATAAAATGTCACTTACTTGGTTACCTTTGTAGTGTCACTGGCCATTCCCTCAGGTGTTTCCAGTATTGGCCTCCTTGTACTGTCCACCATAGGAGGACATTACACCCAATACACAACAAGTTGAAGCCTCATGAATAATTACTTGGTGCGTATTTACATTTACAAATGTCTCAGAGATGCTGGAAAGCCTCTGTAAATCACTGTTGCTGTTTGCGTTTGGAAGCTCGTTGCCAAATGTGGACGCTACATTGTCAAACTAGATTATTCTTATTTGCCTGCGGAAAAAAAATAATTATGTCTACATTAAATCTGCTCAGTGCCACAGTCAGGAAATGTGAAAACAAAGATTTGTTGTTGTTTTTGAAAGCTTGGAAAGTGGTAAAGACTGTAATTACATGTGAAAACCATCACTCATTATTATGTCAAGTTTCATGCAGGCTGCTCCATCGTTTGAGCAGCATACAAGGACATTTATCACCAGAGTCCAAATAACCACTCAACACTGAACACTGTGGTGCATATAGTCATTTATATGTTACTGAGATTGTATGGTGTTGAGGAAGGCGAACAATGATGATGATAATGATGATGATGATGATGGAGCGACTGACCCAGCCTCTTGTCATCTTTTGCAGAACATCGAGCTGAAGGTGGAAGTAGAGAGCTTGAAGCAGGAGCTCCAAGAGAAACAGCAGCTTCTGGATAAAGCCCTGTAAGTCCACAAATATCAATCCTAAATATTTATTATTGTGCTTTTCCAACCCTTAACTTAAGACTTCCGAATGTGTAAGTGTAAGTGACAGGCCCAGTATAATTATATCCAGTTTTTTTATTGTTTTCTTTAGCCACATACACTTCATTTGATCCAGTACATAGTGTGTATCAGTGTGGCTGCAGCGTGGTGAGGCACTGACAGCACAGATGAACCCTCTGGTGTTAGACCTCCATGTGTTTATGTGTAGTTGTGCACCTCCATCTATGGATGTTGGCTGCCGAGGGGTAAGTGAGTCCCTGCTAGAGATTTGCCATGATTCTCTACATGGCCCTGTCTTAGCGGGTGGTAACACCTCATATCTCTAACAGCTCGCATGTCGCACAGCAGCTGATAGAGGCAACACACACACGCACGTGTATACAAACGCACAATAGAGTTATGCAAACCCTCATATAGGCAACCCACAGTGTAAACCCCTAGCATGTTGGAAGAGGCTTGGTTAAGATTATTGTGTAAATACTGTATGAAAATGCTGGTTTTATCAGTGTGGCATGGTGATGAGGGAAACTGTCCTTCAATCAGATGTTTTCTGTTTTCTTTCTTTCTTTCTTTCTTTCTTTCTTTCTTTCTTTCTTTCTTTCTTTCTTTCTTTCTTTCTTTCTTTCTTTCTTTCTTTCTTTCTTTCTTTCAATGGTCTTTTTATTATTGACAAAGCATGTATAACTTAAGACAATCACTGCACAGGAACATTTTGATTTTTTTGTCCAACATCCACCCACGACACAACATAACCCCTTGTCCAAAAAAACGAACATGGACATACTCATACAGCCACTGAAAAAATAAATAAATAAATAGAAGTAGGGAAAAAAAAATGTGAAGAGACAGAATAAAAATCGTAAATAGGATTAACAACCATACTTAGAAAGGAAGGGAAGGGGGGGCTACTCCGAAACTATCGTCGAAGGTTTCTCATAGAATACCAAGAAGGGGCGCCATATATTGTAGAATTGTTTTCTGTTTTCAGGTATTCACAAAAAATCCTAAAAACCTAAACAATTATGAGAGCAATACACGTTTCTGCTTCTTTATTGTTGAAATTGTCTATCTCATTTAGACTCCATTAATCTCTTAAAACAGATGTTCACCTCCTCCTCCTGCTGCAGGGCTTCTCCTGCCCCGGGGGTGGATCCTTCTGCAGGGCTTTAGTAGATTGCATTGGCTCTGCACGACTTTGATTTGGCATACGATAGAGAGACAATCTTTGTGCTGCTGAAATCGCCAGAGATGCTGCTCTAAAGGTCAGGCTTGTTGACCTTTAAATTGGTATGGATCATCACTGGCCAGCTGCTGGTGCTGTTGGAAAGGGTAAATTGGATCTTATTACTCATCTCTATTTTGGTTGCTGTTGTTGCTCCCTCTCTGCACATCCTTTACTCTCTTATTGTTACGGATAAGTGTGATTTGAAAAGCTGTTTGGTGGAAGCAGAGATGTTTCTGACTGGAGTCTGAGGCCAGATATTATTGCCTGACTTAGATTCAGCTGCCCTCTAAGCCAACAGCTGTGCTGCTTTATATTTTCATTCTACAGCACATATTCTGTGGTCTGCTCGTTGCCACAGAATTGCTCACTGCCCATGTTTATGGTAAATGGTAATCTAACTATCAGTGTGAAAAGTGACAGTTCCTGCACTGCCCCACACAGAGAAGTCTTTCCATTATGCAACATAGTCTGCGTTTTCAGTTCCAACTTGATTGCCTGAAATGATTGCTACAGCAAATCACTGGAAACACACACACACACACAACACATCATAAAAAGACATGCAACAGTGTTTGTCTGATCTTAAAGCCTTAAGTCTGTTTCTAGTTATTTGTTGACAGAAGAATGTTACTGAATCCTCCACCCCATGAGTTCGCACAGACAGGGTGGTGTTGAGGCCGTGCCTTCAGGCTGAAGGTCTCGTCCACTACACATAAAGGACACTTGTCCAAGAGACAGACATTTGCATTGCTCAGACTGGTTCAAAATATCCCAGTTATTTGAGCTGTTGCATGTGGTGGACAGAGTTAAAAACGTATGTAGAGAGGGTCCAGAACAGGACGCACGGCGACAGTGTGGCGTGTGCCATTCTGGGAGCAGGAATTCTGGGATAGGGTCGTTGACTGACTAAGTGATATAGACAGATGCTTGCGCAGATGGACGCCAAAGGAGTGAGGAAAACACTTCTGAGGCATTTGTCACACATGTGGTTGAAGAATGTCACATTTTGGAGTGTGAAGCATTCATATGTTGTGCACATCAAGGTTTAACTGTGTATTTCAGTTTATTATTGTATCACAAACAAACACATCTGTCAGTTAGTATCACATCTGTAACACAAGCCTCTGGTTGAACTCAGTGTTGCTTGTTACTATCAAAGGGAACAAGGACCTAAATTGAATTTATGAGCGTATATAAACATCAGACTATGTGATCATCACCGCAGAGAGAGCTCATATTAGCATTAATCATGACAATAAAAGTCTACACCATGGGTGGGGCTCATACTTCATCTGCACTATAAGTGGAAGGGTGTTGGGTATCCCATGAGCCCCCGTAGCCAACAAGAAAGTGATTACATCATTTCACTTCTTGGTTGTGTCCATCGTGTCCTAATGCTGACCCACTGACTACATTTGTGTGTTTTCCTTCGTGACAGCACAACAGCAGAGAGCTTGACCAATCACAATGAGGCAGAGCTGCAGAGACGATGTCAGGAGAGACAGCAGGAAATCGATCACATGCAGCAAGTGCTCGAGACCAAGATTCAGCTCCTGCAGGAGGTTTGTCTGTCTTAAAAGTTTTAAAATGACACAAAGGTGCCTCAGATTAACAAATAATCATAACAAGTTTCACTCTGTGCGTGTTTCCAGGAGGCCCAGCTAGCACGCAGCGAGGCTGGGCGGATGTCCTCGCTGGCTGGGTCGCACTCCAACGCCTCCCTCCTCTCTCTAGACACCCCCATGGAGGACATCCAAGAGGACGAGAGGCCTCTGAGCATCCTGTCCCCGTCCAACACCAACAAAGACAGGTGCACAAAACATGGCTGAGGAGATTCAACTATCAGCAAAACCAAGCATCCCTAAGCATCACTGACTGACTATATCTGTGTGTCTGTGTATCAGGTTAATAGAGGAGCTGACCAGTGAGCTCCACTCCAAACAGGCCCTCATCTCAGAGCTGAGCGGAGAGAAGACGACGCTCACGCTGAGGGTGGGAGAGCTGGAGGGACAAGTTGAGGAGCTGTCTTCATCTCTGCTGCAGAAGGACAAGGATGTGGAGGTATAGATGCCTGTTATTTCTGCCCTGAATGACATCGAAACGTAACTGAGGAACCATGCAGTGAATGTCTTTCTATTATTACTGCATTCCTCTGGACCACCATGTTGTTTCTGGCCAGACCTCTATTCTAGAGCGAGGCTCCTGAAGCAGCATATGTGACATTCCTCAGATTTATTTAAACAGCTATTCATGTAGGTCACATTAGCATTTTGAAGACAAACTACTACTTTAGCAAACACAGACACTGGGTTATACTGTACAGATTCATTTGTATGCAAGTACTGGCACTCGTACCCACACTGAAAAACATTTCATGTGTGATTGCAGGTTTATTTATTCACGTTCCTGCTCCTGAGTGCATTCACTCCCTCCATTAATCTTGGAGATTGAGTATAACTATTGATTTCTCAGTTCCTGGGTTGGTATATACTGTAGGTTTACAGTATGTCTTCTCTGTTCTCAGTTCTATCAGGAGGAACTGGGTCGAGAGAGGCTGCGCATCGAACAGGAGATGCAGGTAGGTGCCGCACGAAATCTGAGCTCATCAGTTTGGTACTTAAATCAGCGTTGGGTCATCAGGCTCCACATGTCATTATACATCTCTCCACTGAGTGTCAGAGCTGCATCACTGTGCTCATTGTTGAAGTTAGACAGATTCTGCCTCCTTATGGAGAAGTGACACATAGCATTTTCACACAAGAGCTGAACATGACGCATATTTGAATAGTAGATAATAATGGAGTTACTTGTTGTTGATAACAACCTGTAGTTGTTATCTGATTCCATTAAAAAAAAAAGATGAAAACTCACAACATCACAAACACAATATCACTTGTAATTACATAAACAGAAAGATCATGGTACTGAATCAAGCAGCTCCATCTATCGGACCAAATTGAGAAAAAGCACTGCATTAAAAATATTGTCAAATTTATTCTGTCTCTGCAGAACATTCTGTGTGCAGAAATCAACATAACAAAATCAGTATAACCCCTACTGTATGTAGAATGGGAGGACAGAGCATCATTATAAAATGACTGAAACAGCTGAATGTTAACAAGGGGATGGTAAAAAGTGAAACATCCCGGGGGGAAGTAAAACTTTACTGATCTTTGTACAGAACAATCAAACCCTGAAAGTTTGATGAGTCATCGTGGCTCAGTGGCTTATTCCAATGTGAGTGGCAAATAATACGATGTGTGGTGAGGAATTAGTTCTTGGTGCATCAAACAGATAAACAAACAGAGGCAAGGAACATGACGTAAAAAGAATTATATGGTAATTAAAGCTGCAGTGGATGGAGAGTTATGTGAGGCTCGCTGTGAAAGTACAGTCCATCTCACAGAGGGTTTGTCTCATCACACTAAGTGCCAGAATCTCATTACTTTCACAGGCCTAAGCTGCACTGACATCCCCAAGGACACATTTCCCCTCAGATACATAATGAAACTTCAAATGAAGAGGGACCATTATCTTGACAACAGCTCTCTGCACCCAGAAAAGAATCCATATAGTATTTATTAGTCTTATCAATTCATGTAACATAACAACAGCCGTATCAGGACCTGTGTGTGGTGCTGCTACACCCTGCACTTGTCCAGTTTCTTTATAAACATATTCGATGCTGGGTGAGTTTCTCTCAGTGTTTTTTGTATTCAAGGTGCTGCGCCAGGAGTTTTAACTTGTAAATCAGTTGTGAATGAGGGATGCAAATGTTACTGGCCTGTACTAGCTCTCTGCTCCGATTCCACACTGGGTGCATGTGTGCCTCTGTTTGAGTTCACTGAAAATATAAACAAATCTGAGCACCATGTTACACGATGGACACTGTAGTCACCAAGGCAACCGTGGGGCTAGGGTGATATTGAGCTTCATAGTATCATTTAGGAGTGATATAGTGCTTTTTGTGTGGCGCGATAAGAGACAAAACTTGTGTTTTTGATGGCTGAATTGTAACGGCCTGTGTGTTGAAAGACATGCAGAGGATGTGTGATGTTGCAAAACTGGAGGGGAGTTGTTTGTTGTGTAAGTAGTGTATGTGTGTGAGCAAGAATACTGTGTGTGTGAGAAGTGAACATGCAAAAATGCTTAGTAACATTCTATAGCTTTACATTTTGCAATGATTCAACATTATGGACTCAAGCAGAGCTCTGCAGCAGTGAGGGAAACTGTTCTACACAGGGACCAAAAGAGAGGACCATTGTAACTGGGGTTTTGGTGGTGTTGGTGTGTGTGCGTGCGTGCACATTCCCACGAGGTGCCCTCTTTCATATGTGCGTGTGTGCATGCAGGCATCTCGCTGGTTAGCAGTTTAGCAGCTCTGGTTTCAGCCGGGTTGTCGATAGGTCAGGTCGACCTTTGAGTGATCTGCGACCCTGACACTGATATCAAGTTGTGTTGTTTCAGACGGACACCCGCCACAAGAGCTCTTAATTAGTTCCCCAGACACCACAGCCATTTAGATCAAATCTATGTCTGGAGAGAAAAGGGGGAGGCGGGAAAAAGGATCATCTGAAACTTCTTAACACAGTCATTTCCAGGGTTTCCGTTCCAGGGATAATTTGTACTAATCAGGGCCCTATGGACAGCAAAGTTGTTTTAATTCTAATTTTACATTAGCTTGCATTTATGAACATTACATTTCAAAAGCATAAAATAGCAATCAAATCACATACAAAAACATGTAGAAATATCATGTGTGTCTTGTTCAGCTTCCTCCTTCACACGTGTGTTGTTGGCTGTCAGCAGCCTTCTGAAAACATCTGATAAAACGAGAAAATGTCTCATGACCAGTAATTAACCTTTCTTCAATCAGCAATCAAGGACCTTAAAGCAGACCCACAGCTATGACTCATACAATGATGTGGATGTGCAGGATCACATTGTGCCCCGAGGCATAAGAACTGCTTTCAGGATGAAAGTACATCCACGGTCACCAGGGGAATTTCTTTCACTGTGTGTCTGTTTGGAAGTCACAGCGTGGCAGCATGACCATCTGTCTGTGCACCCTCAGGGAAACAAAAATTGTGGTCACTGCAGAGGCAAACTTGCACAGTCAAATGCATCAGAAAGGCCTGTTTGTTTGACCATCACAGTAAAACCATTGTTGAAATATCTGCACCACGGCAACAGGAAATACTAATAATAATCTTACAACATGAACATGTATTGACTTATGGTGCTGGTGTTTAGAAAATTACGCTGGTCTGGGTGCTTTTAAAAGACTAAAACGACCTGATCAGTAGAATTAAACCTTGAATTATTATGTCTTCAAAATGTTTAATTGCACCAAATAGAGGCAGGCTACTTGTAACAGAAATGAGCTGTAACCAATACTTCATTCACTTATGGAAGATGACTGACTCAAACCATTATTGATTATCTAAACATTAATCCATAAAGCACAGGCTATGTGATGCTGCCAGTAAGATAAAGACCTCTATTCAAAGCTCGTCCTCCTATATTTATATCACCACACAGTGGCCACATTGCATGCAGTTGATAGAATGAATGAGGATGGTAAAACAGCTGATAAAACAGAGAAAGGAAGAAAATATTCCCGGATAAATAACTTCAATTAATAATTTACTATATCAAAATAGTTAATTGGGACTAATCAATTGATCTACTAATGTTATAGAAACTGGTTCAGATCAAACCCTAGGCTGTGTGTGTGTGTGTGTGTGTTATAATTTATATATATATTTATTTTATTATATTTATTTATATTATAAAGAATATTAGACAAAAAACAGAATTATTACAGAAACCTTGTAAACCTTTCAGGCCAACAATAGCCTGTTGTATCGGTTGATAAAAGAATAGGAAAATGTGTACATGTGTACACAATAGAATAAAATCTATGTTGCACTCAATTGTATTTTATTTTACAGAGCGTCACTAATGTTAACATGCTACTGAGCATTTCACCTGTTCAGTCAGGCGAACGGGCAGAGCTTAGTCAAACGGACCGGAGGAAGTATCAGACTCCCAGGGTGCATCATTCCCTCTCTTCCACATTAAACCTCGTATAAAACTCATATTCGCCCTTTTGTTTTTTGTTTTTTTACATTTACTGCTGTGTTAAATGATGAATCTCGTCGTTATGAATCGGAACCATAGTGGATTTGAAACCATAAATACCCCTGTATGGCTGCACCCGGCGCCTTCTCCACCCCCCTCCGCTCTCCCAGAGTGGTGCGCTCCGCCGCTGCAGGTCTGGTTCAGGCCGACGCGTTATCAGCCCGGAGGATCTCCGACCGCACGGAGGAGCGAGCCCCGGTGCGAGCCTGTCTCCTTCGGTAACAGCTCTGAAATGAATGAGGAGCCCGTTCCTCGGAGCAGCACGGACACCGGCGGAGACAGACTCAAATGACTGTCCCGGGACGGCGGCTACTGCTCCACGTCCATGTAAAAAAAGAAAGAAAGAAAAGGTGCACCGCGTTGTTACCGATCTCCGGTCGTGATGAACCCGGCGGCGCGTGTGGTGCGGCTCGTGCGTCTGTGACAGCAGCAGAGGGGATGGTGCAGAGGAGCGCGTGCTGCCGCCGGGAAACGCCAAAGAAGACACAGCATACGGATAAACGCTGAATGTGAATGGGACTGACCGGACTTGAACATCTGTGGGGGTGTGCGCCATATTCCCGATGCACCTGCACGGTGGTCTTGAGGAGGAGATCTTTACACGATAATGACAGTTATCTATAGGAATCTGCTTTTACCTCATCGTTTTCAGTGCTGCCAAGAACCACATGTGCAACCTTTTCTCTTCAAGCCTGGACAGCTGCTGCTTCTTCTCTACCTCATCTCATTTCTCTTTAAGCCAATGAATTTAATGCCATTGTGTGGACTGGTGCCATGAAGAGCTTTACACCACTTCATCACATGCAGAAGGCTTTGTTTGTGATGTGCGTTTACTCTGATGCAGCTTGAGCATCAGGTTGGTCAGAAGGATTCAGGTGTGCTCCTGTCAGAGAATATAAGACGCCGTGCCACAGCTGGATAGAGTCCACACCTGTGGAATGCTTGATCTCAAGATGAAGGAGACGTGTCGCATCTGTGGCAGGGAGCTCTGCGGTAACCAGAGGCGATGGATCTTCCACCCCACCGCCAAACTCAACCTGCAGGTGCTGCTGTCTCACGCTCTGGGTCAAGAGCTGGCCCGGGACGGAAGAGGGGAGTTTGCCTGCTCCAAGTGCATCTTCATGCTGGACCGCATGTACCGCTTCGACACCGTCATCGCCCGCGTCGAGGCGCTGTCCATCGAAAGGCTGCAGAGGCTCCTGCAGGAGAAACATCGGCTGAGGCAGTGCATCAGCGGGCTCTACCGGAGAACAAACTCAGAGGACGGCGCGGGGACGATAAGTGCAGGTCATGAAGGGCCAGGAGACGGCATGGTGGACATTTCAGGTCTCACTCATGCAAAGTACTGCGCCCTTCTCCAGGACGACCTTGTCTACTCCCTGTACGAGTCCTGGGCGGACGACAGCCTGGACTGTCACCATCACCACCACCCTCAGTGTCCTGCAGGTCCAGGGTCAGAGGTCACAGTAGCGGGCTCACAGCGCTGTGTGCCCAGCACTCCCAGGAAGTGTCGAGGATGTTCCTACTGGCGTGTGGCCGACTCGGACTATGAGGCCGTTTGCAAGGTGCCCAGGAAGTTGGCACGGAGTATTTCCTGTGGGCCGTCGACCCGATATTCAGCCAGTGTTATAGGAGGCAGTGTGATCGGAGGCATTGGAGAGGAACACAGGAAAAATGCAGAAGATGCTGAAGAACCCCCCTCCTCTCTAACTCTGGTCCCCGGTTCTCAGGAACCCTCGAGGACGTCAGACAGTGATCGCACCCTGGCCGGACGAGCCAGCTCCAGCCCTTCAATAGCATCCCTGGAGACGGCCGAGGAATACGTCCAGCCTGGAGCCGTAACAGATGGTCCACTGAGCCCTCGGGACGCCATAGATGACCGGATATCTGACTCCCTCTCAGAGGAGCACATGGGAGCCCCGCATGGCCAAACCTCACCTGGGCTCAGCCTCCCTCTGGCGCTCTGCTTGCTGCAGAGCTACGCTGTCTACCGGCCGGTCCAGAGCTCTAAAGGGAGCAAGCTGCCGGTGCTGCTCAGACAGAGCTCCAGTAATGGGAGCGGCAGGCTGGGCTTCCCGTATCCTGTCCTGGGAATGTCGTACGGAACTCCAGACGGAGAAAGAGACAACCACATGCCGACACCAGAGCTGGAGACCCCCCTGATTAGGCTGGATGCCGGGATGTATCATGATCTGAACTTAACTGACATGGAGGATCTGTTGTTAGAAGATTTGTACAAAGAGTATCCTCCCCCACGTCCCCACCAGGTATAAAAGGCCGGTGATGGTGCTGAATACAAGTATTTCACTTTTGAAGGATGAGGACACCTGCATGGAGTAGTGAATTCTGCCTCTGCACTGCAAATCAGCAGTATCTGCAGTAACCCCCCCCCCCCCAACAGGCTTTAATGTTTGACACACAAACAGCGCAGCCTGCAAAATGATCAGTCTCACCGCTTTTTTAAAGCTTAATTAGCCACATAATCCAGCTGTCAGTCACTTAATCCTCCCTGCAGCCTCTCTCACAAGGAGGCTGTGCACTACAGTGCTATGTGTGTGTGTGTCTCTTTTGCTTAGCTGTCCGTGTGTGGGAATACCTTACATGAACAAACAGCCATGTGTGGGTCAGCGGTGACACACGACATGGCCTGATTACCTTGTGTGTGTGTGTGTGGTCACGTACAAAGAGGTCATTAGTCTTTTCAATAAAGTAGAAAATAGATCATAGAGAGAAACAGTATTTTTTCATTATTTTAAACCAGTATTTACTATCTGTTCAAAGCTTAGGATCCACAGTGACGTCTGTGTAGCTGCTGAACACTCTGAGGCATGGACACAGCCTGCAGCCTCCCAGTTTTTTGAGTCGTAAAATTAGGTTGCAGCCCACGAATATCTGCACCATTTTGCAAAAACAAGCGTGTGTCATTCTTTGTGTGTGTGCCGTATCAAAAAAGTCACCCTCCTCAAATTAATAATCCGTCGCAATCGGTTTTGGATTTGCCATTGAATGAGATGTTCCTGCTCAATAAGCGTGTGTGATGTTGTTGCCGTGGCCGCCGACTGAAGTAGGTTAGATGTGGCGAGACATTAAGATAGAGTGACTCCTCCACTGGCCTATTTTCACTCGGAGCCCTTGAGGCAAAAGTGATCCACGCAATGTCAGACCACCCCGTCATCTCACTACTGGTTGGCTACTACAGTAACGCCACTGAAATGATAAGTTAACTTTAGTGTTTCTATTACTGTAGGAAAAAATGATTGACATTAAAACCTGAATAATGCATAATGAATACATAATCTCAGCTACATGAGGTCACAAGTCGGTGTATCATGGCGATACACTTACTGTAGTTTGTGAAAGATGAGTTATTTATATGCTGGTTATGTAAAAAAAATATATAATGGTAGCACAGAACAGTTTGGACACACTCACTCGTGGTAACTCATGCATGCAGATGATCACACAGCACTCCGGAGGCTCTCTCTCTTCTCATCACGGCTTTTTGCAAAGTACACACATGAATGAGCAGAGTTTCTAAATGTTGTACACATCCAGCGTTGCATAATCCGCCGTGGAAGTTAAGCTGCCCTTTAGCCTCTGTATTTTTCATGGTTTCTGAGACTAAATATCTTCTTTAAAAAAATAATGCAGCCGCTCTCTCTTCTTACTTTTATTGTCTTCGTCACCACAGACTCTGGTCGAGGAGCAGCAAAGTCAACTGAACCAGTATGAGTGTGCGGCCGGTCAGTGTGTCAGCGAGCTGCAGAAGGCCCAGCTCCAGGTCCAGTCCCTGCAGGCCAAGATGCACGAGAGCGAGGCTAACAACATGGTAAAGACGCATAGAAACGGCTTTTTCATTACAGGCGGTCGTGTTTGTTACAACCGGTGATAGCAGCCTAACGGTGATCTCTGTCTCCGTCTCGCAGAAGCTGCAGGAGAAGCTGAATGAGATGGAGTGCGAGCTGCGTTCACTCCGCCAGTCTGCTCAGAGTCAGGAGAGAACCATTCAGGGCCTCAATGAGTCTATCAGCACAAAAGACAATGAGGTATGTGTGTGTGTTTTTTCTTGTTTTAAGTAGTGAATAAACAAAGGTCAGTCTAGTCAACATGGCAGAATCTGTGCTCAAACATGTGGTTGATTGTGATTTAAGGCCCAGGAGCTGTACCAGATGATTGAAGGGCAGAACACCACTCTGTGTAAGCTGCGAGAAATGGCCCATCGCAACCAGCTCTCTCAGTGCAAGGTGAGACATGATGACAAACCCTGATCCAGAATAATTCCTGTAACATACTGAGAAACCATGTCTCCTGATCGGTGACCTCTTGTCTGTGGTCATTTCTTGTCCAGACTCCGGAGGGGGTCAGTGAGTCCTTGACGCTCGCCCAGCTACAGGGCGAGCTTGTGGGGGTGCAGAGCTCCCTGTTCTCCCTTGGCCTGGAGCTGGAGGCAAGCCAGAGGAGTCTGAGACAGAGCCAGAGGCAAGGGGACGACCTGGGGAGGTTCAAGGACAGACTGAACTCCGATCTGCAAGAGGCGCTGCAGCACAGGGAGGTCACCGAAAAACACAACCAGGTCAGTGCGTTTGTGATCCTGTGTGAGAAAACTGAACATTTAAAAGCAGAAGACGTATATAACCTCCTCTTCTTTCTGTCGCAGGACCTGCGCTGTGCCCTTCAGAAAGCTCGCTCCGAGCTCCAGGCTAAAGATGCAGCTCTGAAGGAGGGTGACGCAGAGAAGCACAGCATGCTGCAGGAAAAAGAGAGGAGCATTGCACAGCTCAAGCGCTCTCTGCAGGACAAGGAGCAACAGTTACAGGTAACTCACACAACACTGCGCACACATAACATACACTATCGGGATACGCACATGCTTTGATGTCTAAAAAATCTTCACATCTGCAGGAGTACTCGGAAATGTTGGAATCAGCAGGAGGCTCCAAACCAAGAGATGCTCTGCTGGAGAAACTCAGAGAGCGCATTAAAGATAGAGACAGAGCTCTGGAGGTAAAACACTAACACACACACACACACACACACATTCACATAAACCCCAGGCTCAGACGTGACTGACAGTTTGGTGTAAATATTGAGTGGATGCAAAAATGTGGGTCAGCGTACCCTGCAGTGCGTGAAGCACGGCACAGTCATGCTTGGTTCTTATCATCAGAAAAGAGACGAGTAGGCAAAAACCCTCAAAACTAATACTTCAGCACAAAGTTCAAAACCAATGTACTACAAGATCTTGGTGGGAGGTGGGAGTAATAAGCAGGTTGGGGATGATATTTTATGATAAAGTATACCAATCACTTAATCTTCAGTCGATGGAGATGTTCCCAAAAACCTTCATTTCATATCCTGACCTAGTTTGTGAGGAAAAAAGACCTTTGAAAACTGCTTATCAGCCCCTTTTTTTTACTGTCAACCTCAGAGCCAAACACAATAGAGACCATGATAAATGTCACAGCCGCCGGCGCCCAGAATAGCAACAGTGTGATTTATTCCCTCCTCCTCCTCCTCCTCCTCCTCCTCTTCCCCTGACTGTCTGCAGCGCTCCATCGATGATAAGTTCCGCTGTCTGGAGGATTGCGAGGGCCAGGTGAGGAGGCTGCAGCTGGCCCTCAGGGAGAAGGAACGGGACCTGGAGAGACTGCGCTGCATCCTGTCCAACAACGACGAGACCATCACGGTACGCCGCGTCACATCTTGTGCTTTGTACTGAAGAAAGCCCCGTGCTGTGGAAATCAATGGAGATGCACATTCTAGATATGCAACACGTACACGAGGGGTTATATTTAGTTTTTTGTGTGTGTGTGTGTGTGTGGTCTTGACCTTCAGAGTCTGGACGGCTTGGTGCGAGGCAAAGAGCTGGAGCTGGAGCAGGCAGCGGAGGCCTACAGGAACCTGCAGTGGCTGAAGCAGCAGAGTGAGGAGAAGGAGAGAAACACCCTGAGGGAGAAAGACACCATCATCAACCAGCTACAGGCAGCACTGCAGAGCCGCAGCCAGGAGACACAGGTAACATACACACACAAACACACACACACACACACTGTTTTATGCTTTTATTATCATGGCTTCTGTTTGCTGTGTAACATTCAAAGCTTTGGAAAATCAGCCCTGGTCAACCTGTTTGTTCACTTTCATATACACAACAGGTGTGCTGATGCAGCCTTTTCTCACTGTATGTTGTGTGTGTGTGTGTGTGTGTGTGTGTGTGTGTGTGTGTGTGTGTGTGTGTGTGTGTGTGTGTGTGTGTGTGTGTGTGTGTGTGTGTGTGTGTGTGTGTGTGTGTGTGTGTGTGTGTGTGTGTGTGTGTGTGTGTGTTTGCAGGATCTGACAGCCGCCCTTGTTGCCAGAGTTCAGGCCGGCCCCACCGAGGTGGTGGAGGAGCTGAAGGCGCGACTCGCGCTGAAAGAGAAGCTGTTCCAGGAGCTGCTGTCAGACCGCAGCCGCCAGTCTAATGAACACCAAACACAGGTCCAGGATCTGCTCAACACTCTCAGCTCCAAAGACCAGTATCTGCAGGTTGGCCCACACCACATCCATCGATCTATCAGTCGGATATGCAACAACAACAAAAAAGCCGAAAAGCTTTCAACTCATTCTCTCCCTCCTTCTCTCTCAGGACTACTCCTACAGGCTGTCCTTGGTGGTGAGCGAGCGGAGCGGCCAGCTGCAGGAGCTTCGCAAACAGCTGGCGTTGAGAGAGCAGGAGCTGTGCGAGCTGAGGCGGCACACGGAGAGGGAGGCGGGAGGAGAGGCGGAGCATCTGCAGAGTCTGCTCAAAGAAAAGGAAGCCTTTATCAAGGTACCTGTCCACGAATGAGCTCTGTTGCTCTGCGTTCCTGTGGACCCTCATCCTCACAGTGTGCTTCCCTCACCAGGAGCTGATGCAGGGCCAGGAGGAGACGATGCAGCTGTCGTCTAAAGAGAGTGAGGCGGAGATGAGTGCTCTCCAGGAGGAGCTGCAGCTGGTACTGAAGAAGGAAAGGGAGGCTCAGGTATCTGTGTGGATGACCCATCAAGAAATCATTGTAGTATTTAATTTTTTTTATCCTACAAATGTTAACTTCCTGTGTGTCCTCTCCCTGCAGAAGGAGCTCTCTGCTCTGCGTTCATCTTTGGCTCAGCAGCAGGTGGATGGAGCTGTCCCAAAAGACAGCACGGATCACCAAGTACGATTTTTTTTTCATCATTTGCAATCTATCAGACAATATTTAGAGGTTTGAGTGACTTAAGAATTGTGTACATAATGTATTCCTTCCTTCCCCCTCATCCCTCCCTGACAATCTGGTCTAGTGTGTGCTGGAGCAGCTTGTGTCAGAGTACAACAAGCTGAATGATGCCCTGAAGGCAGAGAAGAGATTGTACCAAAATCTCATGCAAATTCACACCAAGAGTGACAGGTAGGGAAGCTGCACCCAGCCCAGATCCCTGTACAAACAGTAAGTTGCCGTTTGTTTTTTTTGCTCTTACCCTAAAGACACCACTTCTTTCTCCTTCTCTCCGCCTCGCAGCAGCTCAGAGAAGATCCAGGCCCTCCACACCGAGCTAGACTCAGTTCAGGCGCTCCGTGGACAGCTGGAGGACGTCCTGGCCAGGACCCGTAGCATGGCCTTGGTGCTGGACAGGGCTGCGAAACGGCAGCCTGACTTTGGAGGTGGGGATGGGCAGGGTCCAGCCTCCAGGGCTGCAGGGGGCACCGTCACTAATGCTCTGTGATGCTCTCACACTCTCTATGTGAGATGAAGCTTCCTGCAGCCACTGATGGTCAGTTTTATGAAAGAGATTTGGTTCCAGTGTGAACACGATAAAGCACAATCAGCTCATCATGGTATGAATGAAAACCAAAACGCCGACCCTCAGTCTGCAGGAAGCTTCGTCCTGACAGCACAAGCACTACTCACAGGAGAATAACCTTAACTATATGAAGTGGCAACGTGCAACTCAAGTCTTATTTATTAATCGATTTTCGTGTGGTGTGAATATGTTTTTCTATTGTTTCATGATAACCTGCCTGCGTATTGCTTTGCAGTGCGACTGTTCTGTATTGCCACGTCTGTGTACTGTCTCTCACCGGTGTCACTCTTCCAGCCTTTACTGTCACAGTGAAGTTACGTCTTGTGGAGAAACTCAAGCTCATGCCTTACAGTGAAACGTCTCACCATCCATCATTTGTTTTTTCTATCATCTGTTCGTGAACAGGATGTGCACACTTAACAAGGCCCAAGATACAAATCTAGAAAAAAAAAGAAAAAAGATGGCCGAGTCGTTCCCCTCAGTTCAGCTTAACCCTGGATTTCTTCCATACTCGCTTTTATACTGTAAACCTGCTCTGCTCTAGTTGGATTTTAGTCAGACTGATATGCATGAAACATATAAGGTCAGCCACGTTAGATATAAGGCGCTAGTTGCCCTGATTACTTCTAAGTAACATTATGGTAAAGTTAATATGATATGTATTGTTTTTAGTCTTTTCTGCTTGTTGAACTTCAGTTCAGCTCTGTACCAACATAGCAGCTATTTATAGTCTGCACTGTGCTCTCTATAAACCACATGAGATGTAAATGCCAGAAACAATAGTTGCTCATTAAGTATTTACATTAGGCAGAGTACATGTTCTTGGGATGTGTGCCCTGATCACTCATCTGGCCTCAGAGATGGAATCCTTGTCAACACTTTTCTCTTTTTTTGTATTTTAAATGCAACAAAAAATAAACATGTGCAGCTTTTTGTCAAAAGCAGCTCTGTTATGATTTCTCTTTATTGTGTTTAATTGGGAGTTTGTTTTAAGAATATCCCAAACCTGAAATCCCCCCCACGTGCTCCTTGATACACCCCCCCACCCACAGTGTGTTTTACAAATCTGAACCATCCCTCAGAGTAGAAACTCTGTTTACATGTCGTCCTCAGTTTTCCCTCTAGTTTGTCCAAATATATACGAACACATACATTATAAATGTTTTGAAATATTGTCACACATTAAAATGTTGTAAGAAGTTTTCTGTGGATAAACATCTACATGTAACGTATGTTTCCGATCCAAATAAGTGTTTTTCGTTCATCTCCCTGATCCCTCATGCATGAGATTGTGGCATGGTTTTCATGTTTGCATGGCTGCTCTGCTCTAATGCCCAGTTAAATGACAACAGTAAAAAAAAAAAAAAAAAAAATCCACCAAATAAGGGAAGCTCATGTGAGCCCTTTATTTAAAATTAACCAATTATTCCCTGATTATAGACAAAAAAACATGAAATCCATGTTAGTGTAGATGACAGATACACGACCATGAACAGACAGGCCTCTTTCTGTGGCTGTATGTAGTGTCACAGTGTGTAAACAGGGCCCCACGTTCACTCGGTTCAGCTTACAGAGCACATTGTTCAATCAATAATAACCCAGCACTTTTGCCCCAGCCCACATTTCCAGTCCTCTCATAAGCAGCACAGAGAGATTTCATGAATTTAACTTTCATCCTTGTTTGTGGGTGGAGACATTTTTAGCTGCTAAGTCTCTTTAAACGTTCCTTTGTGATGAAATAATCCCATAATAATTCCCAATGATACAACGAGCAACTGTAGAGATACACACCCATACACCTGACTCACCACACATGCGTAGTTTGTTATGTGTGTGTGTGTGTGTGTCTGTTGTTATTAGTGTCTATTATGTAAAATGATTTTCCTTTGGAATTCCTGCCAGTCATTTTCCTCTGAGCCTTTTGCTCCCTGGCAGCGAACCAACTTCCATTTATGTGTTCCTCGCTCGCTCTCTGTGCGAGTGTGTGCACAGTGTTTTTATAACACATACACAAAAAAGTACATCGTGTTTACATACTATGTTTGACACATGATTTTCACCAGCATTTTGTGTGTGCGCGAGCCCAAATCCATCACATTTGTTTCAGTTGAAATGTTTAAACATGAACATTTTACATGAACACACCCATACACACACACACACTCTCTCTCTCCCGTACTGGGTTGTACCTCCTTGAGTGTGTTCTTGGCTGTCTGGCAGTGTATGACATAACATTTCCCCTCTGTGCCACAATTTTCTAAGTGGTGATTCAGTGTACAGACAGAAGTGTGGAAAGAATGGGGTAGAGGGTGAACCAGAGAGAGGGAGAGACGCAAAAAAAGTAAAGGAAAGAGAAGAGAAACTTTGGATTAAGATTTAAACAAGAGAACAAACAGTGAGAGAATATTGTCCTTATATGGTTGTTGTGATTCCAGAGCTCAGCACAGAGGACGAGGAGGAGGAAGGAGACGATGAAGATGGCAGCAGTGATGAGTTCACGGACAGCATCGAGGATGATGATAAAGTGACGGACAGGAGCTTGGCCTTCATTCAGGTAAAATACGTCTTTTCACATTTAATCGTTATGCACATGTAAATTCTGACAGTTTCTCTATTTATCTATCGATTTCCTACTGATTTTAACGGTGGTCAATGTACAACCCTTGAATTTAAATAGAATCTGACCTTTTTCTGACTTTTTTAGACCCCTGTGAAGTCTCATGGCCCTGAGGGTGTGACCGGAGGACTAGTGAGGGGGGTGCTGTCCCAGACAGCTGATGTAAAGCAGCTTGAGGAGGCAAAGAAAACACTTGAAGGCCAGCTGGGGGAAATAAGACTACAACTGGAGAAGGATGGCTACACCTCTGTGGCCCAGATGAGGTGTGTGTTTCTCTGAGAGATCTTTAAGAAAGTTAGTTTTTTTGAGAGGATATCATCATATCAATCAACACTGTTGTGTTGTTGTTTTTGTTGTTGTCTCTGCCAGCTCCTCCATGCTGATGTCCTTTTTCTGGTTTCCTCTTTATGTCTGTCTCCCACTAGGAGTGCACTGCAGATACTGCAGGTGGAGAACCGGGCTTTGAAAGAAAGCCAAGGACGAGCTGGAGTCCTGGGACTGAGGATGAGCACAGAGAACAATCACAGGGGCCTGAACCAGGAGGAGGAGGAGGAGGAGGAGGAGGAGGACGAAGAGGAGGAGGAGGAGTATATTGAGGAGGAGGATATTGAGGAAGAGGATGGAGAGGAGGATATTGAAGAGGAGGAGGAGGAGGAGGATGAAGAGGAGGAAACATCACCAGTGACGGTGGGGAAGCGAGGTCCTCTGCGTGTCAGTCTGGTTGAGGACAGAGGGAAGAGGCACTGCATGAGGCCACGCTCCCTGGACCTGGGCAACCGGACATCCCATCATCACACACACCAGACTGAAACGGTAACTACACATCAGACATTTAAATAGATAGATAACAATGTTGATGACTCAGCAGCAGCTAATGAACATCACAGATGATTCCTCTGAGTTATATAACAGGTTTGAGTCAACACAACAAACAATATGTTATGTTGTGTTGTGTTGTGTTATGTTATGTTATGTTATGTTATGTTATGTTATGTTATGTTATGTTATGTTATGTTATGTTATGTTATGTTATGTTATGTTATGTTATGTTATGTTATGTTATGTTACAGTATGTTATGTTATGTTATGTTATGTTATGTTATGTTATGTTATGTTATGTTATGTTATGTTATGTTATGTTACAGTATGTTATGTTATGTTATGTTATGTTATGTTATGTTATGTTATGTTATGTTATGTTATGTTATGTTATGTTATTACGGACTCAGCTCCATACAAAAGACACGATACAAAAACAGACAACACAATACATATAATAGAAAATGTTGAAAGCTAAAAGTTCACATTTAATAACAACCATACAATATACATTTCTAAAAGGGTAGAATAATTGAGGTTAGTATCTAATCAAATATCCAATTAAATTTTCAGACAATTGCATTTGTAAACTTATTGGCAATACAGTATCACAAGTAAAACTTCATTTTGAAGGATGGTTAATATTAGATAATTGAGGTACTGAAGTGTAATGATTTTTTTTAACATATTGTCAATTCTCCAGTTTGCAGTAAATAATGACTACAGTCAACACATCATGTTTTTAAACTGCACTATATGTTGGGAAAGTGAAGTGGAGAGAGGTGTATCTGGTAGACTAATGATGTAAAAGCACTTTGTTATGTTCCACCTCAGGGAATAAAACAGTGTCTATGCTCAGTGCAAAGCAGATCTCAGTGATCTGTGTGAGAGCAGCTTTGCCTCCAGGCCTTGTCCTCCTTTCCTCCCTGACTTCTCCCCGCTCTGCTCTCTATTTACGGCCTCTGTGAACGGGCGTGATGTTCTTTTAGTCCCGTGGTTGTTTACAGAGGTAATGGAGCTCTCGCTGCTGAACCTTCGCATGCTAAAATATTTAAACAGTATCAGGATACTAACCGTATCCTGGAAGTGATGATTAGCATGTCAACGACGACATAAGCTCCCATTTGTTAAACTGATGAAAGTGATGTGCTGTACCTGCAGCATCCTTCCTTTGTGTTTCACGTCAGATGCTTTGACACTTTGTTGCTGCAGGAGGGGGAGCCTGTCGGTGACGGTAGCGAGGCAGGAGCGCTCTGGCAGGACATAGAGGAGGGTTTCCACGAGCAGGCGGCCCGCCTCCGCTCTGATCTGGCTCTGAGCCACCAGGAGAACAGAGAGCTGCAGGAGAGGCTGATGGTGTCTGAGGCCACGGTCCACGCTCAGGCTGAACAACTGAAGGACTACAGAGATCTGCTCAGTGAGTTGCTGTCAACGAGAATGCTGAAACCTGAACCAAACATTTCTTAGTGTACAAGAATTCACTCGTTTCTATTTCCGTGTCCCTGCAGCAGAGACATCGGTCCAGCAAGCCAATAAACAGGTGCAGGTGGATCTGCAGGATCTGGGTTATGAGACTTGTGGTCGCAGTGAGAACGAAGCAGAGAGAGAAGACACCAGCAGCCCAGGTAACTGAACGATTAAAAAAAAAAAAACCCTCTTAAACAGTGAACCCAAAATGATTCTCCACCTGTGAAATGCACTCGTTAATCCTGCAACAATGTGTCTTGTGCATCTCTTCGCCCTGCAGAGTTTGACGACCTGGAGATGTGCACGTCGCTGTCCCATCAGCAGGACTATGAGGGTGTGGCCAGCGGCTGGTACTCGGGGAACTGCAGCAACAACAACAACAGAGGAGCTTACGAAATGGGCGACGAGTCCTCTCTCCAGCACCTGGTCCAGGATCTGCGCTCGCAGCTCACCCGCTGCCACAAGGTGATCCGTGGGCTGCAGCTGCGCGTCCGCTCCCTGTCGGCCACCAGCGACTACGCCTCCAGTCTGGAACGCACCCCGCGCAAGGTAGTGCCTCGTTAACCATTGGATGTGATATTACTGACAAATCCATGAACTGATTTTGATCCTTGCCTTCAAGGTCAACTGGGCGTTTGAGACATCGCCAGCCCCCAGCGGTGCGGAGGAGGACGAGGGCTGGATGTCTGACACCCAGGGGATTCGCTCGGGGTCCAAACCCAACAGGGAGCTGCAAGAGTTGATGGCACGAGTGGAGTCACTGGAGGCAGAACTGAAGAGCTCCAAACTGGAGGGAAAAGGCCAAGGAGGGGAGGGGAAATGTGCCACCTGGCCTGGGTGAGTGGAGACTAAAGAAGCAGTGGTTAAAGAAAGAAAGGGGAGTTGGTTTAGTCTGGGTTATCTGTGCATGTACACCCTAAGGCACCTTTATTGGATGAGATTCACATGGGGAATGGTTAGTCATAAGACTTGCAGCCTGTGGTGCCCTAAAAACATCATAACATTCCTGTTAACTCCTTCTTCTTCAATGTTTTTCCTCCCCTGCACAGGAAGTACAACTCTTTGATCCAGGCACAAGCTCGGGAACTGTCCCACCTGAGGCAGAGGATGAGAGAGGGACAGGGAGTCTGCCATATCCTCACCCAGCACCTGGGTGACACCACTAAGGTATTCCTTCATCCATTCTCCATCTGAGCCACATTGGGACGTTTCATGATCGATCTCCTTACTCACACTAACCTCCCATTCTCACCACTTTCCAGGCCTTTGAGGAGCTGCTGCGAGCTAATGATATTGATTACTACATGGGTCAGAGCTTCAGAGAACAGCTGGCGCAGAGCATCGCCCTGTCACAAAGAGTGATCACTAAGATCACTGGACGTACGGCACATCTTCCCCTTTTGCTCCAAATTTACAGAAAACCACGTCCTGTTCTGCAGTTTTCACCTTCTTGTGGCCTAAATGGTCTTATTCTGAACATTCATCCTCTGTTGTCTCAATTTGGTTTACACAGGCGACCGTGCAGAGAGCAGCGATGACAAGACAGGCCATGAGTTGCTTGCCCTACGGTGAGTTACCTTTACCATGTCCCCATGCTGAATGTAATGTGGGAGAAAGAATATTTTTACCACGGCACAAGTCGAAGTGGAGGTGAGGTAAGCTGTCATGTGGAGCCGGTCAGAGAGATTTAATTTAAGATAAAGCAGCAGATACAGAGTGTTGCATGCATATATTGTGGTGTATATCCTGCATTTGGGAGGTGAGGGGTCTATGTGGTTAGCTGCAGATTTCCGCAGGTTAACGTTCAGAAGTGTATAGATGAGAAATCAGAGTCTGTCTACGTCATGATGCAGCTGCACAGTTTACATTGCATCTTGTCTGCAAGTGTTTCGATTGGATTCAGCCTCGTCACATGTGTCAGATCAGTGCAGGCAACAAACTGCAGTATCACCTGCAGCACTGTGATCAGTGCATTAGCTCACTTTGTAAAGCTCTACCTCTGCGCTGCTGAGCAGTTTACTCTGTCATGTGATGTGCTGCAGCATGCGAGGAGCCGTCCACATGGCTCCTCATGTTCGAGAAGGGGACAGACGGTTGGTGTTAATCCACACAGCGGCCAAAGCATGGATCCTTTACTGTTAAGTTGCTTTAGTTGAAGAGACTTACAGGTGTCCCACCAGCCGGGCTTAAGAGGCTCAGTGTGACCGTCTCTTTAGTGGTGGTACGTCACCCTGCTGGGAGGAGGACTGCTCCTGCTCTTGGATCTTAGACAAGGAGTTATTTATGGATTGTTCTCATTTTGACATCTGCTCCTGTATTTATAACGGCTGCATTTTGTTGAGTTTTTCAGTTTTAGATTTTGGATAGATTCATTTTCTAATACATGTCGTTTACAACATCGTCTAGAAGTCTGGGTAGTGGGAAAAGAACAACAAAGACTGTAGTCAGCAGTTTTCTCTGCGTCTTTGAAGCTGACTCAGCTCTGTCTCTGGTGCATCAAGGACAGTTTGTGTCTCATGGTCATATGGCTCCTCTGTGGAAATCTGTGCTTTCTAAGAACAGCTCCATATACAGTACAGGGACTCCCTGTGGTCTTCTTCTGTGGGTCAGAGCAAAGCTAAAGAGGCAGCCTCGTTTAGGATGCTGTTGGAGAGAAACAGGGCGTTACAGTAAGAAATTCACACTTCATAATAAAACACTCGCAATGCGCAATGGTTTTTGTATTGCAAAATGGATTAAATGGACAATTCCTGTCATTTTGGCGATAAAACAACTGTGTAGTTTCCCACAGCTCAAGATGAAGTTTTCAAATGTCAAATGTTTTTACTGAGCAACAGTGAAAAATAAAAGCTAGTCAGTACCATGAAAAAAGGCATCAAATGCTCATATTCAAGAAGATGCAACAAGCAAATATGTCTACTTTTTGCTTTAAAAATGAATGAAACAGTTATTTGATTGTTGAACTAGTTGCTGAATAAGACTTACAGATTGTTAAGCTACATAAAAAAAAGTTCTGTCCTGAATTTTCACTGATTATGTCAATAGATCTGGTTGTGACTTCTTGTTTTATTCATACCCACAAATGTAAAAGCATCATGTGAGTCATCTTGTCAGGAAACAGGAAATGTCACATTTCTAACAGCTGGAAGTGTAGAAGCTGACTGTCGTCCTTGTGTTCACATGCAGGTTGAGTAAGGAGCTGCAGCAGAAAGATAAAATCATCGAGTCGCTCCACACCAAGCTGCAGCAGCGTCCCGAGACCCCGTCCAGCTGCCACGCCCTCTCTGAGACCACCGACCAATCAGACAGGACCTCTTTGGTGTCTGACGAGTACAGAACCAATGAAGACTTGGAGCTGTGCTCTGATTTAGACACCAGAGAGTATCAGGAGGAGCTCCGGCTGCAGCAGCCAGGACATGGATCAGAACCAGACGGTATTGTTGGAGTTTAAACGCTTTTCTCTTTCTCTCTGTGAAATACCTCTTCTATCCTTTCACCTTCCATTCCCCTCTTCTAGTCCGTCCATATTTCCCTACTCCTCATGGGCTCCTCAAGTCCTCCAGCAGCTGTCCCAACATGCTTTGCTCAGCCCCTGTGGGTTTGACCAGTCAGTACTCCAGAGGTATGGGACTCACTGATGGTTATGACTTGCAAAGAACCCAAAAATCCAAGATTTCTTTTCCTCCTCTTCCTCCATGTTTTGTACCTGTCACTTCCTCTCATTCTCCTCCAGCCCTTTTCCGTGAACCCGTTTCCTCCTTCCTCTCTGTCCCCTCTGGCCCTGACGTCTGGGGTACGGAAGTCACTTCTGACCCCCGGCCCAGGGCCCTGTCTGTGATCGCTGTTCGCCCAGAGCTGGACACGCTCTACAAACAGATGAATGAGCAGAACAGGGGTGAGGGGCGTGGGAGAGTGTGTCATTTGTAGAATGATTTGTAAATGAAAGACTGTCATAATCTCTGCTGTGTGTAACCACCTTCTCGTTGTCTTATTTTGTATCCTCACATTCACTCTCCTGTGTGTGTGTGTGTGTGTGTTTATGGTTTCAGGATTTTCTCCCGCGCGTGACAAGCCTCTGTTCACTCTCTCACCCGGTGCCCACAACCAGCACAACCTCTCCAGCTACAGCCTGCTATCCCATCATGCCTTTCAACAACAGTACCAGCTGGGTGGCATCCCGGAAGGCCACCCGCTGAAGTCTGACTCAGGTCTAATGACGGGTGGGACTTTGTGGGACATGGAGAACATGGGTCACCCAGTTGGAAGCTATCCTGGATCATCTGGACACCAGCCAGGGAGCAGCCATGCAGGTGGGGATTAGTTTGGTGATTCACCTGCTCTCTGGCAACATCCCAGACCAATGATCTATGAGGATAATTAGCTGATAATTGGAAATAGCAATTACTAATTTAATCTGATTGTCTCTAGGGGTGAATTTGATAGAGGAGCACCTGCGGGAGGTGAGGTGTCTCCGTCAGCGTCTGGAGGAGTCCATCAGGACTAATGAGAGGCTCAGACAGCAGCTGGAAGAGAGACTGGCAACTGTGGGGCGTGATGGAGGTACTGTCGGCCTCTTTAGGAACACTACATCGCCTCTTTCTTTTTTAGAAATTACATCACATAACTTTTTGTGTGTTTGTTTGTTTGTTTTTTTATGGTCCAGGGGCACCAACAAACATCTACATACAGGGGCTGGATACAGTCACCCAACTGTCCAATGAGATCAGAGTCCTCAAGGAAGAAAACCTGGGTTTACAGTCTCGCCTGCAGGCCAGCACAGGTGCTATATCTGAAAGCCAACTAAAAATTTCCTTTGAAAATCTCCATGTTAAAGGGATAGTTCAACATTTTTGGCAAATTGGCCCATTGTCAAAATCTCTATAGTCATAGCAGTAGGTTCGTTACCTTTAATTGTCGGTGCAAGCTATTTTTAGAACAGCAGAGCAGAGCCGTGAGCTGCTCAGAGCTACGCTACGGAGGCTCATGGGATTTCTTGGTTTCACTCATCAAACTCATCAAATACACAATCCAACAACTCCAAACCGCTCTGGTGGACAAGTTGTGACCTGCACATTCACCACACACACTATGAGATAATAATGGAACGTTACGAGACAGAGTTGTTTTCGAGGTAAATTCATGCAAAACCGCTAAAACAACTCTGTCTGGTAACGTTCTGTTATTATCTCATAGCGTGGTGAATGTGCAGGTCGCAACTTGTCCACCAGAGCGTTTTGGAGTTGTTGGATTGTGTATTTGATGAGTTTGATGAGGAAAACCAAGAAATTCCATTAGCCTCCGTAGTGTAGTTCTGAGCAGCTCACGGCTCTGCTCCGCCGTTTTAAAAACAGCTTGCACCGATAATTAAAGGTAATGAACCTACTGCTATGACTATAGGGATTATGGCAATGGGCCAATTTGCCAAAATGTCGAACTATCCCTTTAACTCATTTGTACTCGCCTCTTGTCTTCCCTCAGACACGTGTGAGAAGGTGGCGCAGTTGCGTGAGGCCGTGTTTACAGCGCGGGCTCGTCTGAAGCAGGCAGAGCTGGAGGCCGAGCAGTGGAAGGAGGAGCTACGGCGACTTCAGACCCACAGCCAGGAGCAGGGACAGCAGATCCACACGTTGAGGCAGGAGCGACAGGGCAGTCAGGAGAGAACCAACAGGTGGGTGTGTTCGCGTGCATATAGGAAATGTGCTTGTTTTGTGTTTGCATGTCTGTCATTTGACCACACAGTATTTGTGTGTGTGTGTATCCTCAGGCTCCAGCATGAGGTGTCTCTACTGCAGCAGCAGCTTTGTGAGAGCAGGGACCTCATCCACTCCCTGCAGAGTGAACTGCAGGTTTATGATCGAGTGTGTTCCAGCACAAAGGCCAACAAAGGTAAGAAATGTTACTATGCACCAAATGTGTAATTTACTGCCTTTTTAAACTGGAAAAAAATGCCACCATTTGCTGGATTTCCTACTAAATTCCTCACTTTGGTGCCATCTGGTGGTAGTATCAAGACTAACCATGACATCATGATCACTGAGATGAAAAAGTCAAAGCAAACATAGACTGGTTCAGTTATTCGCTCAGTGGGATGTCTCAAACTCTGTGACTGTGTGTTCTGTCTTCAGGCTACCTGTGTGAGGCCCCAGGTCTACCAGTGGAGCTGGGGGAGCTGCTCGGGGAGGTGAGGAGCCTGCGGGCTCAGCTGCAAACCAGCGTCCAGGAGAACAGCGCCCTCAGACAGCTGGAGCTCCACAAGCAGCTGGAGCAGAAGCTGGGTGTGGGCTCCCCTCGGACTCCGTCCCTGTCTGCCCTCACTGCCAGCCCTCAGAGAGAAAACTTCTACAGACGACAGCTGCTGCACGGTGAGACCGGAGCTTCCAGATGTGACCCTGACTCGCTGTCACATAAACTTGTTTTGTGGGGCTCAGTGTGCTGTGGTGTGCGTTTGCATCGTGTCCAAGCCTGGTTTGTGTATCTGTGTGCTCCACAGACCCGGCTCCGTCTCCGCCAGTCAGGGACATTGGTCTGTTTAACTGTGGATCTCCTGGTCCCCCCTACTCAGACCTGGACGACAGCCATAGCACTGCCAATGGTGTGACTTAACGCTGCAACTGCATGACTGCAACTAAATCCCTCTTCAGTTTTTGGCTTTTTTTATAAAAGAGTGTATTGCTTCTTAACAATAATAACTCCATGTAATGTGTCTAATGTGCTTGCTTCTAACACAGCACAGAAAATACAATTTGTGTAACTTAAAGTCCTTTTATCTCCAGCAGACCCTCTGGACCCTCACTCTGAGCTGGAGGGGGACGCTCCTGACGGATCGTTTGCGAACCGAAACGGCCGCCACGCCATCGGTCACGTGGACGATTTCGGTGCTCTGCAACAGCAAGTCCTAGAGGGCCGCGGCCTCGTCCAGCGCATGGAAACAACCCTGCAGGCCTGCCTCGGCCCGCCGCTGCTGGAGGGCAGCCAGAAACAGAGCAATGATCTGGTGAGAGCAAGAAGGCCAGGGAGGTGTTTTTTTAACCAAGCAGTGTCCACAAATCACCAAGGAACGACTGTGAATATCTAAATGTGTCTTATATGCAGGTTCTGGACTACGGATGTCTGAAGAATCTACTGTCCAACACCAGGACTCTGAGGCAGATCCTGGAGGAGGCGACGTCTCTGCTGAAGATGTTCTGGAGGGCAGCTCTGCCCAGCACTGATCCCTCCATCCAAAACCTCAAGAAGGTTTGGAGATTATTATCATCAATTTATTATATAACCAGTCTGATCCTCAAGAGCTCTGACATTCAAACACGTTTTGTAAGAAAGTCACAGAGTAGTAGTAGTAGTAAATAATGTGTGTTTGTGTGTAGGAGCAGTGTATGAAGGAGGAGATCCTGTCCCTGAAACTGCGAGTGTCAGAGCAGGAAGAGGTTCTTAAAGGGACGATTCAAAGACTGAGGAGCACCAGCCGCACCAAGGAGAGCATGGAGCACTTCATAGTCAACCAGTGTAAGTGTTTCTGTGAATGAGAGCGGAATTTGGAGGAAGGCAAGTGTGGAACAACAGACCTGATAAGACCTAGGAGTGTTTTAACAGCAGTACAAACATTAATATTTTCCTTGTGTTCTTGCAGTGTCAAGGACTCGTGATGTGCTGAAGAAAGCAAGGACAAATTTAGAGGTAAGCTGCTTCTCTATTCTATTTATCGCACTGCACATTGTACTATACAACATAATGTACAGTAGGTTGTCTGTGTGCGTTTTCCATAGGTCACAGTATTGTGTATCACTACTGTATTTTGTGACATCCCCTGGTGTCCTAAACTTCTTTAAGTCGATAGTAATGATGTAAATTCATCACTTTTCACTTTTCTGTCTCACTTGTTCCTTCATCCTGCATTTGTCTCTTCTTTTCCTCCTCCACTTCTCTCCTCTCCTCTCCCCTCCTCTCCTCTCCTCTCCTCTCCTCCTCCTCTCCTCTCCTCCTCTCCTCTCCCCTCCTCTCCTCTCCTCTCCTCTCCTCTCCTCTCCTCTCCTCTCCTCTCCTCTCCTCTCCTCTCCTTCTCCTCTCCTCTCCTCTCCTCTCCTTCACCTCTCCTTCTCCTCTCCTCTCCTCTCCTCTCCCCTCCTCTCCTCCTCTTTCTCCTCTCCTCTCCTCTCCTCTCCTCTCCTTCTCCTCTCCTCCTCTTTCTCCTCTCCTCTCCTCTCCTCTCCTCTCCTCTCCTCTCCTCCTCTCCTCTCCTCTCCTCTCCTCTCCTCTCCTCTCCTCCAACCCCCAGAAGAATGAGCTGAGACTTTCCTCTCTATGCTCCTCCTCTTCCTCCCCTTATGCTGGTAATTGTCTGACATCCCGTGGCCTGAATAGGTAGACGTTGTCCCAGATACTCTGTTTCAGTAACTGCACTGTAACAGTGTTAGTAGCCGGACTACTCCTTCTACTTAAACTGTTAGTGTTAAAGTTCGTCTCTGTTGTCTGGGGCAGCTTTTACCGAAGTGTGAATTTGCTTTTGTCTAATCATGCTGACGTCACTGCTTCACCATCCTAGCTCCATCCTGGTTTAACGGCTGACTGTTATTTTTAGCATCTTGTGACATTTCTGCTCTAACAGTGTTCATGAGAGAGAAATAACACATGGGAGATAATGGAGCGGATGGCATGCTACTATTCTGGTCAAGAGTAGAAAACAAGATGAAGACACGCACACACACACACAGTTCAGTTTATTCACTTTGTTTTGTATGTGGGACACTTCAATGGCCAGTACCTAGTTCATCAGGACGTACAGTATGAGTCATGCATGCCGCATCATGACTTGACATGGCCGTGTGTGTCACTGCTGGTTGAATGTGGGTTTGAAAAGACTTTGAGTTGCTCCTGAAACCACAAAACTGGCCCCAAACTGCACACACATCAGTCTACTGAGCCTTCATTGCCCCAAAAGTGTTGTTTACTTGTACGTGACTGGTGTAATAAAGTTGAGTCTATTTACAGCCTCAGGCCCCCCCACACCAGAAAAACATGCACACATAGTTTCCATGCAGTGTGTGTGTATGTGTGTGTGTGTGTGTGTGTGTGTGTGTGTGTGTGTGTGTGTGTGTGTGTGTGTGTGTGTGTGTGCGCGCGCGTATGCTGTCACAGTATGACCCATGGATGTATACACACGTGTGTGACACTTTCTGGTGTCAGACTGACTTCTGCCCTTTAGTCTCAGGACTGAGTGGTGTCATAAACACATAGATCCATTCACAACATAAGGCATGCACAACCCAGAACAACATGTGTGTGTGTGTGTGTGTGTGTGTGTGTGAGAGAGAGAGAGAGAGAAAAGAGAGAGAGAGAGAGAGAGTTTTGAATAACAGCATTGCTTGTTTTCTAATCACTCATTCTCAGCTCTTCATCTTCAGCAGTTGTACTTTTATGGCAACTAATTTGAAGAGCAGCAACCTGCTCCCTGCTGTGGTGTTACTCATTTTAAAGGAATAGTTTCACATTTCGAGAAATACACACATTTGCTTTCTTGCCAAGAGTGAGGTGATAAAGTTGCTGCCACTTTCTCAGTCATAAGCGTGAGACACGCTAGAGCCAGAAGTCGAGTAGCGTAGCTTAGCAAGTTAGCATAAAGAGAGTAAACAGCTGGCATGGCTCCGTCCAAAGATAGAAAAAAGATCTGCTGCAGCCTTTTTAACACTGCTCTCAGGCAAATAGAGAAATTATGACAAATTATAAATGGATCAAATTATAAAAGATTATAGTGGAGGTGAAGGAAAAATAGAATACCATGATTAACTATTAAGACCAGGCAACCTTCCCTGTATGTAGCCTGAGAAGAAAAACCTTGCTCTGGAGGCACAATGTTGAACTTATCATACAGACATGAGAGCAGCTTTCTCCTCAAACCCTCAGCAAAAAGGCAAATGAACATATTCCCCAAAATGTTTAACTGTTCCTCAGTGTGTCCGCTTAATCGGGCTGTCAAAAGCCAGTTGATTAACAACTTTCCCTCTCTGCATTTGTTCAATCATACAGCTGAGGACCCGGGAGATTCTGCCAGAGAGCGGCCTGCTGATGGCAGTTTCCTGAAAACCAGCGGCGCTTCCACAGCGGCCGGGGCTGCGGCCGGTCAGCGTCCTCCAACGAGGAAGCGCAGCAGCCAATGCCTGCTTTAGACTTTTAAAGAACCAGCCTCAACGCTACCACCTCTGACCTCTATGCTGAAACAGCCAAGACCCCTCCCCAGCACCCACCGCCCTCCCTCCACCCCGCTCCCACACCAGCCTTGCCCTCTGCCATTCTTCCGTCCTCCTCTGGGCAATATGTGCACAGTATAATCTGCACCTTGAGCCTTACCAAACTCCCCTCGCTCCCTCTCCAGCCCCTCCCCTTCAACCACATATACCGCTGTCTTTGAGTGATGCAGTCCGCAGTTTGCCTTGTTGTGTGTGTGAGACAGAAGAAGGTGATTGAAATGTGGCTCCGATGGTTTCAGTGTTGTGCGTCCTACTGATGGAGCTGGCTTGAAGATGCTCGTAGATAACTGATCTCAGACCAAAATCTGGCTACAAGAAGAGGATTTGTATCATCAAGATGTTGATGGTAACCATTACACCAACCAAATTGCAATGAATCCTTCAAAAAAAATCTGATAAAGAATTAACATTGGATAATGATAATAAATTCAACCGTATACTTAAACTTAAAATCAAAACTTCCTACGAGAGCATCCTCTGCTGAGAGCCAGACAGCCTGTGGACAGAATAGATGACCATGCATGTTCAAAATGGCTTGTGAGAGGAATTCTGCACACGTGTACACACATCTATATGTGATTGAACACAGCTCACTCAAAGACAAAGACATCCTCAACTACGACTGCCGCAGAAACGTTTACTTCTCGTGGCACTTTTATGAACGAGGACACCTTTTTTTTGCAAATGCAATGCAAATAACAATGACATCCACAATGTATCACTAGACACAGTGGAAGAATGTAGAGGAGGTAGGCGATCACTGCTACATAGTTGTGTACTAGCTATATCTGTATTTGCGGAGGAAGCTCATGAATGGTATGTCGGCCATCAGCCAAGGGTTATGAATTGCAGAACAAAAGCCAGAGAAAGGTTCCATTTCAGTCGCAAGCTCCTCTTTTAACTCCTAACGGTGCTTTTTTGGCATCAAGCTTCATTCGTAACAGTACTGGAGACTGGAGGGTTGGATCACTTAAACTTTTAAGGCTGCTTTGTGTTTAGTCAGTTGTGATTTCTAAGCAGGATTTACACTGCAATAGGTTAAAAAAAAAGAGGTTATTGTGCTCAAATGGAACCAGGCTAAACACGCGTATTCAAGCTCCTCTGTAGGAGTTCTCATACGAGCATGTGCAATAATAATGTTGTTTCTTGAATGATCACCAGGTTATTATCATTATTTCTTTGCCTGACACTGGATTATTAGTCACACTCATAATAATGTTAGGACACAATCAGTGTTATGATTGTACGTTTTTTTTCTGCAGTGTTGATGCATGACAGAGATTGGTAAAAGGTCGTATCTATGCTATGGAACAGGAGGTTGCCAATACTTGCCAAAGTTTGAACTTTGAATTCTTTACTTCACTTTGACTTGCCTTACCCATGCGAATGACAAAGTGATCTGAAATGATACAGAGGATCTTCTTTTCAGAGGGCCTCTTGAACCACAGAGACGGTAACCGTTAGACAGCTGGTTCAGTTTGTTTTCGAATTGTGCGACAGAAATTAGCTCCTTTTTTGGACCAAAACACACAAGTGGATATTTTTTCCTCACAAGGCCATGTGCTAATGTCTTTATGTTATTTCTCTTGGTTCAGGCCTTCTTAGCATTCCCATGGCGATGGCAATATAGGTTATTAAGTTCTCATATATGACACAAACTTTGGCAGGCTACTGGTGGGATCATTGTTCTTTTATTCACTCGCTTATTACAGTGCAACTTCAAGTTTGGTTTGAGTTGTGTTTTTTGTTTTGTTTTCTTGCTGTACATTTGCCATTTTATGCTGTAAATAATTGTATTTTTCTGTATGATCTTTATTTTTGTGTGAGTGCGCACGTGTGCGAGTGTGTGTGTGTGTGTGTGTAAAAACATCCAACATTTGCTTTTTTTGCAAAGTTGATTAACTGGGTAGCTGTGCAATAGCTTCACGTATTTTATTTTGATGTTAAACATCATTGTATTACACGTATGTTTGCTACATTCACTTCTTGCGATATATGGTTTATATGCAGTGTATGTTAGAGGATTGTGTCACTTTGAAATAATTAGCCACATAGGCGTTTCTGCTAAGAAATCATAAACAATGCCTTCATAATATTTAAAGACACAGATCACAATATCGTCCACATATAACAAAGCTCTGATTAATGTTGCTTCGCTTGCCTTTAAATTTAGCTTGAGAGTTTCTGCTCTCAGTGGTAGTAATGGCCTTGAACTAGCGCTTATCTACCTGAGGTCTGCCAAACTAGGTTTTATTTGCGCTCACGTCTTCAGAAAGACAAAAGTTGCCAAGTATTTCAATAGAGGTAAAAAAAAAAAAAAAAAAAAAGTTTGATACTTCCTTTTGAAATTAAAGAAGGAAAAGGGAAAATTTTGAAGAATTGTCTACTGTAAAATAGAACAAAGAAGCCAATGACTGGAAAGATTGTGAATCGCTGGATCCACAAAGCACCTTGCTAGAGCGTAAACAAAGCCTTATTGCTCCTTATTATTAAGAAGGGAATCAAACAGCAGTTTGAAACAATGTATTGTTGGTCCTGACTTGCGTATGTATATACTGCTATTTGATTGGTGCAGCTTTTATGTGATTGGAAAGCAGCTTTGTTTCTGAGTTTGTGTATAAAGAACTAGAAAGCCGTTACAGGATTCATATGGATCCTGTCTCTGATGACAGTTAACAGTGTGTTGTGTTGGCACAAGTATTATCAATGAAAGACTTTGGGATAGAATGAATAAAACACTTCAAAGTTTTTTGTGTGTTTCTGTTGTTGTTGAATGCACATGCACAATATTGGTTTTATATTTGGACCTATTAACTTCTGCTTTTGGTTGTAGATGTAACTTCACACCTTAGTTCCTTAAAGTGTAACATAACACCAGGCCTCGCTCTTTGGGCCACACCCACAAGTGAGGTCACAGTGCACTGGCACACCCTGGGTTAGGTTACTTATTACATCACTGCAGCAGAGCAACAAGTCACAGCATTGGAGGGAAGTAGAAACAAACAGCAGCTTTCAGACAGTCTCAACATTTAAAAACATTTTAACATGCAAAAAAGAAAAGGAAAAAAAGACAGAAATAAAATATGTATTAAGAACACATAGAATTCAGAACACCAGAATAAAGAAAGATGTAGCACATTTCGTAATTCTAACTATAGAACAGTACGACTGAAATTAAATACTCTCTTCAGGATGAGAGTAAAATGTCAAACAAAACATAAAGGCATAAGGCAAAGAACAAAATATGTTTTTCACAATGGAAAGAGAACCCTTGTAATGTTGACCCAAAGTGTATTTATATCTTAAACCCACACTACTACTCTATACACTAGAAAGAAAGACACATAGACCAGAGTCAGGACCAGCGTGTCCTCTTTTTATTTGCAAACAAGTTAAAACTTCGTACAGTGGATCAACACATTGGTTCTGCAAAGCATTTTTAAAACATTCATGAAACGGCTGTAAAATTCAAGTTTTGGTTTTAGCCATAAATCACCACTTCCACAGTGTTTGTCCATTACTCCCTTATATATATTATATCTGTAAGTTTTAAAAACCTCTTTGGACAAAACTGAATGGCTAGGCTCAACATTCACAAAATACTTTCAGTGTCTAGTTGATCACCAACAGGATTCATGAAAGCCCCTTCTTAGTTGTGTAGACTAGAGTATCAACCGTTGGTATATACTGTACTGTAACCGCAGACCATTAAACAACACCACTTACAGGAGACAAAAAATAACTTCAAAGCCACCGTACCTCAAAATACAAGAACTTCAATGGCTATAAAGCGCGCGCACACACACACGCACGTGAGCAAAAATTTCAATTCATGGCAACTGCTCATCCTCATAGCCCTGTCAATACATCTGAGGATGTGCCTCTGATCACTTTGCGAGGTGTGTGCGGTCGCGATCTGCCTCTGAATGTGTACCACGCCCAGTGAGAGAGTAATATCCTCGCAAGTTACACACATTCAATCAATACATGCAAAGCAGCAGCTTGAAACGCCTCTGTGTATGACAGAACACATGTAACAGATACGTACAGTACATTTCTATTTGATAAACGGAACTCAGTACAGATGCGCACACACACACACACATTATAAAGCACTGCAAATTCATTATATATATGTATATAAAAAGCACAAATTGGGTTCTATAGTCCAGAGAAACTGCAGTACAAGAGTCGTCTGCTGCATAGTTAAAAGCTTCTATTGACACTCCTGCTCACAGGACGGTAAAGTGCTCGCAACATTATGTCAAGAAAAAGGCGACAACAGAACTAAACATTGACCTTTGACCACCGCACACCTTTTGTAAAGCAGGTTTTCCTCTGGAAACAGACAAGTAATTCCATCTATAGTAACGATTACATAAACAAAACTGAAACTGTGAGAAGTTCAACTTGTTGACGGCGTATTGTCAACATCACTGCGACCTCCTGAACAAAATGCGGTACTATCTCATCAGCAGGTTATTGCACTTCATGTTCAAGCAAAGCCAAATCTCTCACTCCAATGACTGTGGACCTGATCAAGTCAGTCCGTTAGATAAGCACTCAACTGTATCAGTTAATGGTGCATATGGTGACCCAACACTTTAACAATCAAACTGTTGATCCACACCAGAAACACTCAATATCCCAAGAAACAGATCACTCACAGATCCCCTGTCTGCCAAGGTGACATATTATATGTATCTGCACCTCAAACAAAAAAAATGAAATCAGCTTTTTACACATGAACATGCATATAATCACATTGTGCAGCAAACACATAGTACACACAGTGATTTAATCAGTCTCTTATCCATCTGTAGATGTCACAGGTAAAAGTATGGTTTTCATCTCTTGCTGGGACCCTACACACACATACACACACTTCGCTACGTTTGTTCACAGCCCTATGTAGACAGAAGTGCAACCTCTTTTTCTTTAAAAAAAAAAACCAAGCCACAGTCACAGCCACTGGCCTTGAACTCACCTGTAAACTTGTTTCAGTGCAAGATTTGGCTAAGTGCGATGATACAAAATAAAAAAACAACAACAGCAGAATACAAACAGGCTGCTTTCTAAAAGCACTGTGGAGCACCCAAGCTGAGGTTTAGATAGGCTTGTAAAGCAGAGAGGTGACATATTTCTTCTTGTATCTGTGAGTCGCACTCAGCACCATCACTCCGTCCTACACAGAGAGAAAAACAATGCACAGGCAAGCCGGAGTTAGCCGGATCCAAAGCTACAGGGCAGATGAACAGAATGAGACACGTTTCAGTTGTTTCCAGTAAAACCTACCTTTATTGAGAGAGCGTAAAGGTGATTTAGCATGACGTGGTTGGGTTCAGGCAGCAGGGCAGGGTCACACTGACAAGACAGAGTGAGAGAAGTTAAAAGTTAAAATCAGACGTAAATTACCACCAGTGTTTTTGCAAAGTGAAATTCAGCTTAATATAGTTTAACTGTGTCATAATCAGATTATAGATTTGTGAGTAATGGCCAAAAAACATGTTTTGAGGTGAGATCACAGTGACCTTTCACCTTTGACCACCAAAACTGAGTTGAAGTGAATGATTGTGCCAAATAAAAAAGGCACAGACAAATGAAACCGTGCTTGTTGGCAGGGGAATAAAAAAGGTTAGCAAAAAAGAAATAAAATCATGCCAAATCAAGGCCTGAAGAAAATGCAACATCAAATCATAATTGTAAATGTGGTTAAAGGAACAGGGGAAGTCACTGACAGATATATTGGTGTCTTTGTTGAGTATGACTTGAAGTAGGTGAGGGGGGAGTATCGGTGGGGCTTTGAAATGCTCCTCAGGTCTGAAGCTGTACTGCTCCTGTCCATATGGACCTGGAGGGGAGCTGGACAGATCTGGGAATACACAACAGACACAAAAACACAAAAACACTACTAATGAGCAACAACTCCAACAAATATGCACAAGAACAATCTGCACGTATCTGGACCAATCAACACTGGGAAGAATTTCTTCCCGGTCCCTAGAACCATATATTCAGATTTTTCCATACATTTTAGGTCTATTTGTCTGAGATGAAGTGAACCGACATAATACCTTTACAGTAAGTAGCGGTGTTAACTGATGAAATCTCATTAGCTAAATGAGAAGCAGTATAAACAGTCCGGTTGCAGGCTGACCTGATGTGTCTGAGCACTCCAGAGAGTCGACCTGCAGGGCATCAAACACCTCAAAGTCAGACTTCTTCACCTGGATCAGGTTGTTGATGGTGCCAAGCTGGCTGGTTACCACTGGCTATAGAAGAAAATGACACCAGAGATCACAATCAAACTCTCTGCACACATTTCCCTGCATATCTGAGAGACCCCAAATACAGACTTTCACACTGATTGTTATTCTGTGATTTTACAAAGCAAGTAACATGATAGTAACAATATAAACAACATAATACATTTCTTGTCCATTTTTTTCATAATGACTGAATCTATCGTTTCACTTTTATACCTTTAATGTGGTGAATCAAATAGTAACATGAAAAATGAACAGAACAAGAACATAATGTTGTACCTCTGAGGGGTCGTGGACCCACTGCCCATCTACAAAAAACTTGTACTGGTGCTCCCCTTCAGGCAGGTCCAGGATGGCTACAAAGTCATTATGGCTTTGAAGAGAGGAGGAGACAGGGTATAAGTAGTGGGAGGCAATGGGGAGGAAGCCAGGGTGTGATATAGCTAAGCAGCTAAGGTGAGGTATATATGGCCATCTATGTAGGCAGTGTGAGAATGTGCCAGCATCTACAGCAAAGAAAAAAGTCCTGCTTACCTCTTATTCAGTGGGATCTTTGTGCCCCAGTTGTTAAAGGAACCCGATATGTAGACCTCCTTCCCTCCACCTGCCCATCGGATCACAGTGGGTCGAGCCTGAGGACCCGGCTTCACCAGGTCCTCCAGGTCTGGGGTGAATTCTTTCTCTCCTAGAGCCTAAAGGCAATTTGTTGCAAACCTTAACACATTTTTTTAAAAGTCTCTGCACAGTAATCAGTATTTTTCCAGCAGTACCTTGGACTCAGGACCATGGGTGTTGAAGATGTTGGGGTCATCCGTGCTGTCCACCATCTTGCTGCCATCTTTGTGACTGCCGCTGCTGTCTGACCGATGGGCTTTGGCTCCATGGCGATCTCCAGCCACTCTGTCGCTTGTGTTGCCCATTATGCTTCACTTTTTACAGCACAACTGGGAAGAGAAGATGACCTATATAAGCCAAAGGACTCTAATTTAATTGTAAGCGAGTCATACGATTCAGAGACTAGGAATAAGATTAAAAATTCAACAAAGACTGTAAGAGAGAATTAACATGAATGAACAACACAATAGCTGGTGATGAACCTTTACCTGACTCCCCCCAAAGATTCATTTTCTTCTGTTTCCTTACGCTTTGTGTTAACTTGCTTTTATGTTAGACCAATGCTCTAAATGCAAAACACTGTGAATAATATAACATGTTATCAACATAAAGATCTATTATAGAGAATAAAACATGCCACTAATCAAGTTTGTACCTCGCAGGTGTTCATAACAATGTAATTCAATTCAAATACATGACAGGCACACAGTGGTGCTGGCCACAGTCTGTTGTGTGAGCTAAATGTGATAATAAAAAGGCAAATCTAAAATGACAACCAACATCATACAACAAGGAATTACTGACAGTTTCATGATCACGTCAACTGTGAGGATGACGAGCAGTAGTCTGGTTCACTCTAAAGGCTAAACGGCTTTTCCAGAAAGGCTAACAGGCTTACAGACAGATACGAGTAAAAAAAAAAAACGTGTCTGCCTGTGTCAGTGTGAGCCCGGACCTGTCAGAACAGATCAAACCACTTAACATTACTACAACCGTCCTGTCACACAGCACAAGCAACAAACTTCACAGACTGACGCCACCAGGGGGTCCAGACTGCCCCTAAATGGAGGCATTTTACCCCTAAAATTTGAGACAGCACAAGGAAAATTGTCATCTACTTGCGCATGTGCAATCAGTAAATTTACCTCTTTTTTTTTCACTGGTGAAATCTGGAAGGGTCAACTCAAAAAATCTGTAATCTGTCATTACAGGTGGCAGGCCAATTTGTGAGACGATCATGAATGAAAAGGAAATGTGATTATTTGCCCTGCAAGTCGATTTATGCCCCTACATTTTCTGCTTGCGCTCCTAAAATTTTAAGTTAGCGGTCACTGTGCTTCTAGTAAAAATAAAAATAAGTTAGTCTGGAGCCCTGGCCACACAACAGACGGAACTGTACTGGACTGTAACTCCCCCATGTCCCCGCTGTCCGCCTGCTCAGCTGCGCCCACTGAAGATCACTGCGACCGGAGAATATTTTTAGCTGCTGCTGACAGTTAGCTAGCAGCTAGCTGTCACTTTCCAACTGACAGCACAAGCTAGCTTCCTATTTGTTTTATTCACAATGTCGGTGTGGACTGAGGTAAACACGACGACTGACCGGTAGCACCGTGTAACGACGCCGGAGAGGACAAACTCACCGATCCCCGCTGCTGTTGTCGTGCGGTTTGTTTATAACGGAGGAGGACTCACCTCTTTTCAACAACCGCAGCGCCCTGGTGCCCCAACTACGGTGTGCGGCCAGGACAAAAAGAGTCGCACCGTTCACCTATCAGCAGACTGGAAACGCAAACTTTGTAAACACCTCATCAGTCAGTCTCATGCTGAGATCTCTTGTTCTTTTCGGTCAACAGAAAGCCCAGTGATTCTCTGTTGTTTTTATTAGTCCTTCATTGAAAGCCTTTAACTTTTTTTTTTTGTTGTATTTTTGTGTCTTGTAAAATCTGGGGCCACAGTGGTGACATAACACGAAAAAAAAAAAAAATCATTAATTCATTCATTCATATTCTTTTATCTGTTGGTTTAACAACCTGTCACTGCTGCTGAACAAAACTATGTTAATTTTTTAACTGAAATTGTGCGATGCTTGTGGTGTGTACTGGGTAGGCTACTGTGTAGCCTACTTTTTATGTATTTTTTTAATCCAGAGACATAGAGATGTATTTAATGGTGATATTGATTAGAATTAGAATGAGGTATTTATTCATTTTCTTACATGTAACTAGTAGGCTAGACTTGCACACAGCTGTCAACCCTCTTTTTTCTTTCCTGGTTTCTCTGTTATGTTATGTGTGTGTGCTGTGAGCATGTGGTGTGCGAGCTGCTTTCTAGCAACAATTATTATTGCTGCTTGCTGCCAATATTTTTTTGTTTTATTAGTGTGGCTTGCATTTTGTCAAGCCACGTGATTGTAAAAAAAAAGGTATATACTTAAATACTAATATAGCGAGTAATGGACAAAAATGTTAAAGCTCTAAACTACTAATCTGGTTCATTGAAATTTTACAAGAGTACTGACACACCAAGGCCATTAAATTTGTTCCCCATGTTCTGTATTTATTAACCACTAGGTCGGGCTGTTCGCCCATCTCAATAATCTGCAAAATAATAATCTCCACTTTGAGGGGCCAAATTTCACATTAGTGAACCATTGTTTTCATGCAAGTTTCCCACCAAAACCATATTCAACTTCTGTGTGGTGGCTCCACACTTACAGGTTAAAAAATATCAAATAGGGCTCATTTTAGTATTAGTACCACGTTAACAGGTCGATTGTCATGTTCCATGGTAAATAAAAACTTCCCATCACTTGTCTGTATGTGCATGTGCGTGTGTGTGAGTGAGAGAGAGAAAGAGAGAGAGAGAGAGTTTGTGTGTGTGTGTGTGTGTGTGAGCGAGAGAGTGTCTGTTCAAGGTAGGGGCCTTGATGTAGTGAAATGATAAGTGACCAAGGTAAAAAAAAACACAAAAAAACCCAAATATGCTCCTTACAAGCTTTTCAGTCCAATCACCAAACAGTACTCCTTTTTCTTTTAAATTGGCATTATGTTGTATGGTAAAAACCATGTTTAAAACCCATAAATTACAATGACTACAAACAGATGATGGTAACCATTATTCAAACTGATAAATAACCATGACTACACAAAGATGTATGAATATATATATATATATATGCATGTACACTACAGTCATACAGTAAACCTATATATAGCATATACTATGTATATATATAAAAAAGCATCTGCTGATGACAAAGAGTTCACATGAAGTGGCTGTAAGGCACATTTAAAAGATCATGAGATAACACACAGGATGTGGAATTAGTGATTTTCATATTGCACAAAGTGTGTGTGTGTGTTGTGTGTGTGTGTGTGTGTCTTGTGCACACAGTATTCCAGTGTTAGCAAGTATTGATTTTTCAGGGCCAGTTATTTTTAGGCGACAGCTGCTGCTTGAAGCAGTGTTTGTCTGGAGCTGATGTCACTCTGCAGAGGCTCTTCACAACTTACAAGAAGTGTTATATCAAACATTACAACTGGCATAGTGTCTCTTCCTCATTCTATATTAAAATAAGACAAACTTTTTTTGTGTACAAGTATGTGCCACTGAGCTACCATTTTGGTTGATCACAGTTTTGAAAGAATAACAGTCGGACAGATTAAACTGTTGTGTATATATGTTATTATTTCTACTTTTTATGCATGTTTATTGTACAGTACTGTTTTTGTGTCAAGTCTTGTTTAGGAGAGTGTAAATTTGGCGAGTGTGTTATTGTAACAGCAGGAAAAAATTAAAGCATGCTCACCACAAATGATTAATGCTACTGACAGACAACCCTTAATGGGACACATGCAGTTTTCCCATTCGCGGATCTCCTGTGCCAGCTGGTGGACGTCATGCTCTGTAAGGTTGATGTCCACCTGTCTCCTTGGAGTTAGTGCAGACATTTTCAAGTCTGACAAATGAGGTCAATGTTCTCTTTTTTTTTTTAAATTGCTTACACCATCATTTGGAGATTCCTAAACCAGTCTTCATGTACTCGTAAACCACATAGCTAATGCTGACAGCAGGAATGACTTTCATAAAATTTGGCAGGATGCCACGGTAGAGTCCAAAAAACCCATCTTTGGCGACAATCTTCTTCATCAGAGAAGTCATGGAGGGCTGGTCTGACGCATCCAGAGACGCTGCAAAGATACACCAAGTTAAGGAGGCAGTGTTGTTTCAGTTTTTATTTCTGTGTCCTATGGAATACACAGCTATACTGATCTAGTACGCACAATCGAAAAGGTTAAAAAAAAACAAAAAACAGTTCAATAGATAGAATAACCGCATATTGATATCAGTAAACTTATATGCACAGTTTACACAGACAGGATTTCTGTTGAAAAGCCAGTTTTGTATTAATGTAATTACAATTTACTAGTTTGTGTGGACAATTACATAATAATATAATGTATAAATAATATAATAATAACAATGCCACTAGGAAGTACTGTAAATTGTACTTTTATCTCAGGATCTAGAATCCAATGCGAGAGGGATGTCCTTCCCTCTATTTACATCAAGTCAGCTCTAAGACAAGTATTTAAATTAACATAAAATATCAGAAACCTTTACAGAACTCGGACATCAAAGTTTACCTTGCGCCTGCATCCGTGTACGTACGAGTGCAAGTGGATAGCTAGCCAGCTGGCCACAGGTACTAGAGATGGTCCCGCAGCCCAGCAACACCAGAACTCCGGGGTTAGCCGAGTCTTTGGCGTGGTACGACAACCAAGTGTTCTTTAGAGTCTGCAGACACATCAGCACAACACAGACATTTACTTCTCCGATTAAATGAAATGCCTCTTTTGCAGTCCCAAGACTAATTAGTTGATTGTGCATGTGAATGAGTTAATCTCACAAAGTGGACTCTGTTGTGAAATATCACAGGCTGCATACCTCATAAACGGCGAGGTCTATCCCAGCATAGGGAATGATGCCCAGTAAGTTTGGAATGTAGCCCTTGTAGAAAGCCTTGACCCCCTCGTTCCTCAGGATCTTCTTAGCACAATCAAACACTCCTCCATACTGGCCAGTCTTTCTCAGAGTCAGTCGAGTTTTCAATACCTTAACAGTACCGAAGAAAAAAGAATGAGTGAGTCACTCTCAGCCTGAACAGAGTCAGACAGATATGTCTGGTATTTATTTAAGTTTATGGGAAAAACTTTTAAGCGCATTTCATATTCATGCTTTCCACAAATGACGCTGTATGATGAAACAGTAATGCATTACAGTGGCTGTCTTACCTCCATTGGGTAGATAGTTGTCTGCGCTGTGGCCCCAGCCAGAGAACCAGCCATGAACCTCTTGTGTGTCTCAATCTTTTTGCCCTCTGATGACAACAACTTCTTATACTGTAACAAAAAAAAACAAAAGGAGAGACTAGAACAACTGGATCACAGTTGCTTGCCTCAACAAGAAGCCGAGCTGCAGGAAACATGGTCATAATCTTCTCTTCCTGTGTTAGGCTAAAGCACTAGATAATGGCCGGTGTTTTTGCAGGACATTATGTTGTCTCAGTCAAGTTGACCTCTGGCCATTTGAACTAAAAAAAATATCATGACTTCATCACATAGACATTTGTGTCATATTGTATGATAATTAGCTAATGAATTCTTGAGTTATGTTCAAAAGCTTGTTACATGAGGTCACAGTGACCCACTAAAAATGTTGTCTTTGAGTCCAAGTGAATGTCTGTGCCAAATTTGAGGAAATCCCCTCGAGTCAGCCTTGAGACATGGTGTTCATGAAAATGAACTTGCAAAAACTTGCATATGTATGGATGTACGAACAGACAGATGGACAGAAAATGAACAAAAACATGCCTCCGGCCATGGCTGTTTCCAGTGTGGAGGCATAAATAGTTAATAACATGCATGCAATATATTTAATAAACATATGTCATTAATAATATAACAGAGTCAATTCCTTACTTGTTCATATGCCATAAATTTGATTGCCGTCTCAGGAGCAATCTTTAAAACGTTGATTCCGTTTCCTCTCCACAGTGACCTTAGACCTCCCTCTGTTAACATCAGTCTGAAACCCCCTATCACGCTTATCTTGTTGGACTTAGAGGAGTGAACCTGCAGGAGAAAAAAAAAAAAGACAAAAATGTAAAAGGACATTTGCACATGCATCTATTGAAGGATAGGATGCATTTGTCATCTACATATATTTCACCTGCATGAAGACTTTAACCCTGTCCAGAGGGGCGGTGCCTGTGCGAGACACGGACCCGGCCACAGCGCCGGCAAAAAGCTGCTTCCACCAGACGCCTGAGCTCTTCTCCTCCTCTGTGAATTCATCGGGGATGGCAAGGCTGTCACCAATGTCAAGCACCTAGTGAATACAAAAGCTATGTAAATAAACACACACAGTACACTCAAGTGTTGTATGATCTCTCTTTTTGAAAATGTACCACTCATAAGTGCACGTAACGCAGAGTCTCTTTGTGTGGTTGACAATCTGACAAAAAAAACGAAACATGTTAGTACTTCTGCTTTTGAGGCCTATTTTCGCAGTCATGCATAACCTGTTGCCAAACTGTGCACTGGAGGGAGGACAACATTTAGAAAACCTTGAATGTAAGGTTTCACACATACAAACGTCAGGAGCATGACACTCTTCTTCACTGTGTATTTGTTCAAACGTATGCAAAAAAAGACCAACTGTGAGGAAATGGCTTAAGACAAAAAAAAAAGCGCTGTGGTTGTTAGAATTTTAACAAACAAACAATGAAGACAAACAATGAGCTCCTTATCCTTTAGCTCCAAGTGCTTGGGAAAGCATAATCACTGAGCTGACTGAGCCCACGTCTTGCATGCTTTAGCTGTTTCAGATAAACATGTGCAGTGTTTTCCCAAAAGCATAAAGGTGCCTGTGCCAAACATGGTGCGGTGGCAACTTAACACACATGCTACAATGGAGACACTTGAGGAGAGGCTTGAGTTATGTGTGTCCTGTGATCACGGTGATGTCAGATGAATGGCATGAGAATGCAGTTACCAAGGCGCTACACATGTGCAGCGCAGAGAAGATTTCTAAACATCTGGACACGTGGTCTGTCAAGAGACTCTATTTCGCTCATAATGGAGCAAAGATCCTCTGCAGAACAAGTAACAAATCAGTCCGTGACATCTTTATTTGCTCGAGGAGGTAGAAGGGCAAGCTGTGTGAAGCCGAGTGTGGAGCTGTGACCTGATTATTTTAGACGGTTTAGTCTGTCGAAGCTGCTGCCAAAATGTGGGCTGCAGAGAAAATCCATAATGTCCAACACTGGACGAGACTGCACGTGATTCAGTGCGCTGTAGTTGCCTCTGTATGTGTGTGTGTTTGGGAGTGTTTGTGTGTATATATCCCATACCGAGGAGTGTTTCCAGTAGCGTATGATCTCTTCCAGGTTGTGGCCAGGGTATAACAGGAAGTGTTCTCTCCACTCATTCCAGTCCACCATCATGGTGCCATCAATGTCCATACTAAAAGAAAACATAGAAAAATCTCTTCAATTTTGAATTGATGGCGTATTATGTTGCATCACAGTGTGTTATTAATGACTGTGATCCAAATAAAGCCTCTGGATCACACACAGGGAATGTGTTTGTTTGGACAAACTAAATAATAATGACTGTAAGTGGGGGGCCGACCTCTGTAAGATTTTCAGGGCATCCTCTCTGCTCAGATCTATGCCAAGCTCTGCAAGGCTCTGCTGGATCTCTGAGGCATCAATGCGGCCTACACATGACATAAGAAAAACTCTATTAGAAATGTGCACCGGCACATACATTGGACATGTGACTTATGTGTCACAGCATTTCACTCATTACCTACCATCGTTGTTTCTGTCCAAACTCTTAAAAGTCAGCCGCAGCTTCTTCTCGTGGCCCTTCAGGTACCTGGTGAACTCGTTGAAGTCCAGACTGCCATCTTTGTTCTGGTCACCAGAGGACACGATTTTCTGCAGAGAGGAGATCAGATCCAGTGAGTGGTTCACATCCAAATATATATACATACAGGTGCATCTCAATAAATTATAATATCATGGAAAGGTTTATTTATGTCAGAAATTCAAATCAAAAAGAGAAACTAATACATTATATAGATCCATTACACACAGAATCAAAGGACCATTTAAAAAGCATTTTTAGTATGGAAATGTTGGCTTCTGAAAGTATGTCCATCTATATGCACCCAATATTTAGGTGGGGCTATTTGACTTGGAACTACTGGAAATTGACTTTTCCATGATATTCTAATTTTCTGAGATGCACATCTAAGTCACACTGCTGAGGAATGTCATGCAAGGCAAGCAGGTCAGGATCTGTAAGACCCCCACCCCACCACCAAAACCCCCTCTGGCTTCTGACATGTTACCTGTGCAGCACCCTGCCGGAATATGCCCATCGCCTTGAGGCCCGCTCGCAATTCAGCGACATCCACCTTCCCATCTTTGTTGGTATCGAGCCTCTCAAACAGGACCTGGTATGACCTCTCACTGTCGGCATCCCAGCACCGGGCATTTGATAGTAAAGCCTGATACATCGTAGGGCTATAATGTGCAAGCAGTGTGCGTGCAACGAGCCGTCCTGCTGCGCCGAGGATGTTGTGCGGTTATTATTACTCCATGCTGATGATCATTCATAGAGCCCGATGAAATCCTGATGTGAGCCCGCTGTTGGCGACGGAAAGCGCGACTTTGCAGCGGGTTTTTAACGCGCAGGCTGGTTCCGTGCTGAGGTGAGATCCGAGGCGTTTCAGGGCAACTGCAGCAACTGAGGGCGGAGCAACAAGGCTACGTAGCCACTCGATGTTTTCTACAGGAAAATCAGGAAAGATGGTCAAAATGGAAAAGTGGGGAAATAAACAACCACCAAGTAAGCACAAATGTAATCTGCCTAGTCCTTCTGGTAGAGAGCTTAATTAAGTTTTATAATGAGGTTTGCTCCGTGTAGTGTGTGGTGGTGCATTATTGAGGAAATGTAATCTCTCCATCTAGAAGGACGTGTCATTTGAAAACCACAGCATCGTATTTCCTACAACACAATGCCGCTGGTCGTCACTAGAGGGCGGTGTTTCCTCGCACAATGTCTGATGCAGGCAAGAATGAGGGGCTTATCACCATGCCACTTTAATTTTATTGGTACATTTCTGGTACTAACTCTCCAGGGGATTTTAGTTCAATCAGGTCAATATTGTTGAGAAAGCCCACAGATACAGTGGTAAAAAGTAACTATGTTTGTAAAGTTTAATTGAAAACTTCTACATTTCCAATAACCACACTGGATTCATAGAATTAGACTTTTTTTTCGTGCCTCACCATGTACATCGATGAAGACTTTTATTTCCAATAATACTAGGCCTACTACCAAGGCAACAATGTGGAAATACTTGTTTAAGTTCATTACATTAAAGGTTGTAGCCTAATCACTTTTCATGTGTTGCAGATACAGTGTAAGTAGTTCAAATTAGCTCCACTGTCAACCAGTTGAAATATTATAATGTTGTAGTAGGCCTATGTACAGCAATCCAGTGATATAGTGTGTGTAGTAGTAAGACTCTAAACTGGTTCATTTTGTATAATGGACCATGATAGGGGAGAGTGGGGTAAGAGTAAGATGACCCACTTTTCATATTCAGGATCAATACATCAAGACAATTATAGTTTTGTTGCCAACTTATTTCAGGATGTTGTGCATCACTACAAACAAACAGAATGAGTGTAAATATCAGTTTTGATAATATAGCATGTCCAACAAAAGTTGTCTTGTGGCACAACTTACCCTGTGTATGGGGTAAATAATTGAGCATAGGAGCGGGGTAAGTTGAGCCACCCCCCTCCTTCCCCTCGATCCATCTCGCTCCTCCTTTACTCAATTCCACCTGTCCAGGTTGCAGGAAAAAACTGCCTGGGACCTCCTGCTGAGCCACCAACTCAGTGAAGTTTGGGGAGTTTTGCGATTACATCATATCTTGGGAAGAATCCCTCATCTTTCTCTTTGAAAGTAAAGCTTAGCTTATCAGCTTTGCCTACTGTAATCATAAACATCCAGAATCTTGATTTAACGGCATATAGATAGATAGATAGATAGATAGATAGATAGATAGATAGATAGATAGATAGATAGATAGATAGATAGATAGATAGATAGATAGATAGATAGATAGATAGATACTTTATTAATCCCAGTAGGGAGATTCAGGTGTCTCTCGCTCATTCAGACAATTAAAACAGTTAAAACGCAGACCAGTACATACGAGACAATAAAATAAAATAAAATAAAATAAAATAAATAAATAAACACAAATTTACCCCAGAGCTACCATATTGACTTTATTAGTCCCCACAACTAAAATGGTTCAATTTGATGCAAGGTTTACTACTTCATGTTGTAGCTCATACCACAACTCATGTATAAAACAAATGTATAATTATCTCTTTTGGTCTAAACACAATTCACATGAAACTTGTGATTGCCTGAAATCACTTTCGAGAGTGAAAATGTGTTTTTTGGACATAGGCCTAAATGTCAAACCACTTCACCCATGTGGTTCTTACCTTCACAGACTCCATGAAATGATGCATTCCTCCCCGATTACTCCTAAATATTTGGTCACATGCACAATTTTTCTCATGGTTTCCTAGTAGGCTAACAACGGGTGGCTCAGCTGGGGTTAGTTGAAATGTCAAGGGGTAAGGAAGCCCCACCTGAAACACATCTTGCCTATGCTGCCAATGCCATGGATCATGAGCTGCCCACAGTGAGGTGAAAAAGACATGTTTCTCCATAAAGGACAGTTCTGCTATGTAACCCACAATGTGTTGATGTGTTTTTTTTTGTCACTTTTGCTGTAAATTTTTTTAATTTTTTTTTTAAAGAAGAAAATAAAAAAAATAAAAACTAAGGAAATGTGACTACTTTTCTAAGTCAATGTTAGGTTATGAAATGTCTATGTAAGCTCAATTTACATAACAGAACAATGTAGTGATATGCTTCCTTTGTCTTTCATTTCTTGTTTTTTGTCACATGCCTGATGAATGACAGTTTACCACTTCTCCGTTGGCATTTTGGAGAAAGTGGTAGGTATTTCTCCTGTCTGTGGGCGCTGTGAGTGGGTTTCAGTCACGCTGTGGACGACGTGAAGTGGACAATCCCAGCCAGTCCAGACGCAGGATTCTTTCACGTCATCAGTTATATTTTTCAGTGGGTGGGAAGGAGGAGATTTGAACTTTGAATCGTGCAGCGATAATTTACAGCAGCTGAGCGAGCGAGCAGCGCAGACACACACTGTACAGCTGTCTGACACCTTCTCCACTTCAGCCGAGTCCCACACACTCTCCACCGCTCAGCCAACATCATGTCATTCATTCTGGCGAAGAAAAAGAAATTTAAATTTAAAGTCGACTTCGACCTGGAGGAGCTGTCATCGATTCCCTTCGTAAACGGAGTTTTATTCTGTAAAACCAGGCTCGTAGATGGAGGCTTTGCCGAAGAGTCGACTCGGTAAGATTTTTTTTTTCTATTTATAGCAGCAGTTCACTTGTTCAAGCAAGCTAAAGTTAAACTTAAGTGGAACTTGTTTTGGCTAACTTGTTAGCCTCCCTCAGTTTACTCTGGACAAGTGTTTCGTTTCTTTTAAACTAAAGTGTAACGTTAACGTTACCTAGATCAATTTAAGCCACAACAACAGAACAGCTACAGTAGCTAACTATTGCTAACCTAACATTTATAAATAGTTGTACAGGCATTGTAGTAGTAGTAGTAGTAGCAAAGATACTCTATATACCTATAAACTCTGTTTCTAAACCGTTTTTGGTAGTAGTTTGTCTAGTCTAACGTACACTTGCTGCTGAGTGGCAGGACAGTGCAAATCCAGGAGCTGCGACTAACGTGATTTTAAATGAAACTGACAGGTTGTTAAATAGAAGAGGTATTTCTTCTGTTCTTTGTCACTTTTGTTATGTGATATTCAAAAAAACAAAACAAAAAACAGTTTACTTCCATTGCAAAGCAGCATACAAGGTTACTGTCCTCGGCTCTATGATTATACCCGCCGCTCGTAGCACTTAAATGAGTCACTCTGGAAAAAACGGGCACAGTCACAGCTCATGTCAACCGCCAGGCTTTGCCATGGCAACTGCCTGTGCCTAGATACTATGGTGTAAACACTGTATTCTTAATTTACCATGCTCCAACCACTGCTGTTGTTGAACTAATCCTGTAGGATTAGTCATGTACCATCATAATGATAACCCTAACTTTGTAGTCAGTGACAACACTTAGGGGAAAAAAAACACGTTTTTTTTATTTATTTCCATTCCTGTGGTAAAAACGAAGCAAGAGACTACTTGTTGCTGCTGCCAGTGATCAGCATTGTCTACTGTGCATCCCGAACATGATGTGAAATCAGATTAACATAAAGTAACACCCAATTACAAACCACAACCTTCCTCTAAATTAAGATGAATAAGCTAAGTACACTCACGAGACCCATGCCATGACAGAAAGTTAGGCCATACTTCACACACAATGGTTGCACATAGTTAGGATCCAATCTGATTTGTTGGAATTTATAACTGTTTATAAAGAATTAATGCATACATCATCCAGTATGTTTTGTAAGAAATAATTTAAAGCTTGAACTCACTTCACACAGATTTAAAGAAGTAACAACTCACTGCATGTTCCTATGTTTACTGATTATAAAAGACACATGCAAAACTCTGCTTGGAGTACTCTTGGGGTAGTCTGGGACATATTCTCATATTCTGTGGGAAACCCATAAGTCTGATAGTTTGTCTTTTATGTCGGCTCTTTCAGCTTCCAGTATGTCTTCATGTATTGGTTTCTGCATGACCTAATGCATCTTAATGTGCCTCTTTCACAGGGAGCCGGTCCAAGCTAACTGTGTACACTGGAAGAAGAGATTCTCTTTTGTGTGTAAGATGAGTGCCAACGCTGGGACAGGTGTACTAGACCCCTGTGTGTGCCGCGTCTCTGTGCGCAAGGTACAGGACTTTTTTTTCTTCCATCAAGCTCTATTTTGTTGACACTATAAAAATGCATAGTAATGGTTTCCGTAGCAGAGTACAGGCAGTTAACTGAGAGTCAACTTTGCCAAGCAAATGTTTATGTATAAGAACAGAAGCACTGTTAATTTGTAACCATACCATAGCTCCTAAGTGTGTTGTGCATACAATGGTCATACGGTCATACAGCAAAAAGTCACAAGAGTTTTGATGAAAAAAGTTGTGTGTTATAGAAAGAAATGTCAATTCAACCTCACTCATTTCTTTGTTATTGTCATTACAGGAGTTGAAGGGCGGAAAAACATTTGCAAAGGTAATACTTCTCCTCTAAAATCTGTAGTGTGTATCCTCCAATTCTTGTAAACATGATAGCAGCTTAAGTATCAGCGACCCATTAGAACAATCTTATCATTACATTTTTTGATAACAGTCGGCCTTAAACAGGACATTTCTGCGACTTCAGTCTATGTGCCAAGAATGTTTTTATTTCTAGTTTCCGGCTAGGGTTACTGATTGAAAAAAACAGCAAAACACAACCCACTCTATGTTAACCAATAACTCTAGTGATAAGTTAAATAATTAACTGTTGAACATCCTGTCTTTGTTTCCTTTAACCTGACTTGGAATGCAAGATGATGATTCCTGTATGTTTTATAACACCAGATTACTAAAGCTTTTGCCTGAGATTCTTAAGTATATAAAGAGAGAAAACTGCACTCTTTCTATTCAATACAGTTTACATTGTATTTAGCCTTTAAGATGACTGCTCAACAATTTAAATGGATTGATCTTGTGTGCAGCTGGGCTTTGCTGACTTGAACCTGTCAGAGTTTGCTGGGTCTGGAAGCACCACACGACGGTGTCTCCTAGAGGGCTATGACACAAAGAGAACCAGGCAGGATAACTCAATTCTCAAGGTATGTTGGTGAAGCAATACACAGCTCTACAATCCTCCTCTTAGAAATGTGGGAAATGCCCTGAGGCGTCTGCCATTGTCGTCACACTGCCAAAGTTTTTCTTACAGTCCAATAATGTGTTTGTATATGATAAGCAAACCACATACACCTGTGAAACTGTGTAGCTCTAAAGGAAGCCACAATTTCTTGAGTTCACTAGAAGCCATAGATACTTCTGTATGAAAAAAATAGATTTGTGGCATGAATGGAAAACTGAATACTTTCATAGATGATGCAAGACATGCCTCAGCTTGTCATCTATGAAGCACCTGGGCCACGGAAGACATGGGAACAATTTTGAAATATGGGACTGTTCTTTTTCTTGTGTTACAGGTTATCATCACCATGCAGCTTATGTCTGGAGATCCCTGTTTTAAGACGTAAGAGCTTTTCTTGTCCTAATTCAAATAATTATATAATTTGAAAAGTGTAACTAACAAAGTCGTGATGTGTCTACTGAGTTTCCTGTATTAAACTAAAAAACTTTGCAGTTGTGGTTATGATGAAAGTATACTTTGTGTGACCAAAAGTCTGCACCTAACCACTAGGGAAGGTTTTTTCATCACATCCTGTCTGTCACTAAACTGAAAGCACCTATGTACCTTCTCTTGTATGATATGCCAAAAGTGAGTGAACACCTACGAGAGTTCAAAGTCATTTAATATTATTTTGTAGCTGAGGACTTATCACACCTTATCTAAGAGCCAATAACACCCGGCCTCGACATTCATTTGCCCAACCTCAGAAGCGACCAACAGCTGATATGTGATAAACTCTGCCTGAAGTCAAGAGAAGTAGTTGAGCAGTTTGCCACAAAGGACGTGATGTAATGTCGCTGCAAAAGCAGCACCATGTGCAAACAGTCAGCTTTATTCAACAACATGAGTCTCTCTATGTTGTCATGTTCCCACTCCCTCCTACTTTAATAACACACATGTTGCTGCCAAGGAGATGTTGAAGTGTAAACTTAAGGATAGCCTAGTCATTCAACCCACGCACGCAGTGTTACTCACTGTGTGGATTTACATCAGTGAACAATGGAAAGATGACGCGCAACATTTTTTTTTTTTCACTGTCCGCTATTCTTCATTTGGCTTTATGCCCGTGTTCCTGTGCCTAACATAGAATCTAAGTTACAGAGAATTGGGGTTTCCTGTGTTAATGTAGGTTAAACCAGGAGTTGGTTAGAGGCAGTTGTCATGCTGTTGTATTGCACTTACTCCCAATGCACTCATAACTAATATGCTAAGTGATTAGTTATTTAAAAAAGCATGATTTTACATGCAAAGGCAGGTGATTACATACGCATGTGAATATTTTAGTTAGATTTTCTGAAAGAATTCTATGCTCATAGGAAGACCATGTTTTTTTTTGTACCACAACTATGATCCACCAAGGTCTGAAATTGTTAAACATACACATAGCTCTCTAGATTTGTAGTGCTAATGCAAACATACCTGCTGCTGATCCAGCAGCTGACGGGGCTGTTTCCCTTCCCTTTTCATTTGGTGACACAGAGTCACAAAGGCACTCCTTTGCTCCGAAGTAACTTCATTGCTTCCTGTCTTATCTACAGTCCTCCATCTACAGCCATGACTCTGGGAGTCCCACAAACTGAAGCAGAGCGTCTCCTTGAAGACAGAAAGGGAGGAGATATGCACATATCCCTTTCACGCCCCCGTATGTACACTATTGCTTTGAAGAGCTTACTTTGTCTTTCAATAGACACCATGATGCAGGAAACAGTAATGTGTTTAAAATCCACTGAAAGGCCTGGACATTAAGAGCATAATTAAGAAACAAAAAGTATTCTGCCATTTTACTGTGAAGAGCTATCAGTGACTGGCTATGGATGTGTGGTGTGTGCATTATGTACTGGAAAATGATTATAACAACAAACAACCTTTTTTTGTTCAGAGACTCCAGGGAAGTCAGTATCAGTTCCAGAGGAGCTGCTAGTGTATGGTCATTCCAGAACATCCAGCTATGCAAGTCAACAGTCAAAAATCTCAGGTACTAAACACAGAGATACATATATCCCCCCAAAAAATGTTATTATAGCACCAATTGCACAAATCATAACCATATCACATCATGTGGTGTTTTTTCCTTCTGTCCTGCAGGTTATAGCTCAAATCACTCCAGTTTAACAGATCTGAGCCATCGGCGGAGCGCGTCAGGAGGATCCGCCTCAACTGGCATTGGCAGCATCCTTGAACCCTGTGATCAGCAGGTAGAGAGAGGAGAGAAGGAAAACAGGTCCACTCCTGAACACCCCTCCACACCTGCCAGGGCTATAAGGTAATGTGCGAATACACCAACAATTTGATCCAGTTTGGAGAAGTCGGCATTTATATTCATGATTCTTTGTTTGTTGACTGGCCTTATACTAATAAAATGGCCGGATATTACAAAACATTGCAATAGATTTAAATCAAAATGTACCTCTTTTTTATTTCTTATTTTCTGCCTACCTTTTATTTTAACATAGTTTCTGTTTTTCAGTTTTTTTTACTTCTGTGTAATAATGTGAACAGATCGGGAGCTCACAGTGCAGTCATCAAAATATACTCTCTTGTGTTTTTTGTTTTCTTACAAAGGTCATATTTCTTATATCCCACCCTGTTTCTGTTTCTTCACTAGACATCCCATTAAGCAGAACTCAGTGGAGAATCAGTTGAAGAGAGTCGATGCCACCAGGGTGGATGCTGATGACATAATAGAGAAAATCCTACAGAGCCAGGATTTCAGCCACGGCTTCTTGGACTCCAGTGCAGAGGGTGTGTACACTTAATCCCTAACGTAGTGCACTTAAGACGACTGGCTTGGAAAGATTCCTACCATCAAGCTCATGGGATCAAATTACGTTTATGTGTCGCAACACACTGTCTCTGAATACTTCCCTGACATAATGAATGATGATTAGATGTTATGATAGCAAGTCATGAATCGGAAATCAATAAGGACCTTGTTCACAAACTCATCAGCCTGAATGTCAGGGTTTATTTGATTTGCGTATAATGTTTTTATCAGTTTTATGAACACAATAATTTTCGTATCCATGTGGCTGCCATGTTACAAACTGTTAAGATTTCACTAGGGGACTATTGATGTAGATTGTGTCCTCATCATTGAACCTTTTTAGATTATAAGTGCGTCTTTTCATAGTGCTCCTCCACTATCAGTAACTCAACTCCCTGGAAGTTCTTGCGTGGTTTGTTGCCAGCTGTCTTAGCAGGTTTCCTAAAACATCCCCCAATCAATAGTCATTTATTTTTAGAAATCTTAGAAAGCAAGTGTGAGTCAGGCATTCTTAGACCAACTGGGAGAGTTGATTGGCAGATTCATTATTTCTAATGTGTCTACATGTGTGTGTTGCTACAGAGGAGGGGCTCAGCTTGTTTGTCGGTCCTGGTGGGAGTACAGCTTTGGGAAGCCAGCACACGAGGTGGGTGTGATTACATAATAATGGATTGTGGATGCCATGCAGTGAGCATTTACACAAATTATAAATTCATTAGAAAAATGCAATGCTTTTTCACAGATCAGAATCTTTAGTAGATCATCGAGTTTATTTGTAACCTGGAAAAATTTAAAGGAAGATCCTCTCAATTACACAACAGAGTATTAGCTTTGTGTTTGTCTTGGTTTTATCCTGTCATTCAGCCCCACAGCCAGATCAGATAACGACCCACATTTCCTGTCATGTAACACACTGTGGCATTCTCTTTCAGGGTTGCAGCTGGAGCCTTTGAGCAGGTGGTGATCAAGCGCTAGGCTCTGGGAAGCATGTGTCTGACATAAACGGTGCTGTGTTACACTGATGTGGGGGACACAAGACTAAGGTGTGAAGGTGCCATCAGAACTTTCTCCCACCTCACTCCAGGAGATTTCATTTGTCTAAAGGAGTCACTTCGCATCTGTTCTTCAACCAGCAGACTAGGAGAGCCCTCTAGTGTTGAAGGAGCAGAGTTGAAGGCTACATTATTGGAGTATTATGATACTGACTTTTGGTATAACTGAACTATGATGCCAACTATTGTACTTCCTAAAAAAGAGAGAGAGATTACACCTGTGATTCCTCTGTTAACCTCTCTTAGTCAGAAAGTTGAGGGGGGTTTACCTGTTCAACAGTACCTTAATGTATCCAATATTTTTTCTGTTTTGGTACAAATTTGATTTGGTTTAACTATTTTACTATGTTAGTCTTAGTATTAAAAAAAGAAGAAGAAAAGAAAAGAACAAAGTGGATTGCATCTGACAACAGATCTTCCTGTTAGTGTTTTTCCTCGACAGATTTAAACTGATGTTAAAAGCTCTTAAAAGCTGAGGGACTGCTAATTATATTACATGAGCACAATATCATGTAAGATGAGTGTGCGAGATAGTAACTAGTCCCGTTCTCTCTCTGGCATAATTGATAATAGGTTAAGTGGCTGGAGGAACAGTGTCCAAACATGCTGTCTCATATATCTAAGCAATAGAAAACTACGGTAACTGTGTGGAATTTATATACACTAGTTACAGCACCAGTGTGGGTCAGTAGCTCAAGTCTTTCACATATAAACGCCTTCACCTGGTTGTGAAGGAGAATAACTTTATTTAAAATACCATTAAGTCTTTATTTTTGTTCCTTTATGTGATATATGATACATATTGTGTGTGTGTGTGTGTGTGTGTGTGTGTGTGTGTGCACACAGATGTGTGTGTGTGCGTGTGTTGTCTGTGAAATCATTTTATCACAGTTTTTGTAAATGTGCCAAACTTAGTAAACTGTATATTTGCTGTCACTTAAGAAGTCATATCTGTAGTATATAAGCTATGGCACATGCAATGAATGTCGGCTGTGTAAAACTCATGATGTTTTTCTATGCTGTTTTTAAGATGCTGGATCTTGTGGTTTATTTAAGGCCAAAGCTGTAAATAAAAAGGACATGCACTATGGATATGAGGAATTTCCTACTGCTTTTGTGTTGTATCTCACCAGGCATTTTGCAAAGGGAATGTATGAGGGATGATTTTACACAATAATAAAAGAAGTATAATAATGTTTTTGTTTTTTGGCGTTTTTTTCATTTACTACTCTAGATTATCGTGCCATAATGAATTATTAAGATGAAAATGGAGGTGAAATTGTATTTTGAAATTGGGAAACTGCCGTTCAAGTTGCAGAGGAGGCATTGTGAAATAAAACAAGAACATTTCCGGTTTGTCAAAAGACTCATTTCAAAGTAAATGTCTATTGATTGAAAAGAAAAGCGAAACATGTTTTAAATGTAATATATAAACATAGGCTGATTACAAATGAATTCAATAAACAATACGTGTATGGAAGCCTTCAATTTATTCATTTGTGCAGTGAAATGGCATTCATACAGTTGGTTTGTCCGTATGTGCTTTTATTTTTTAAAGCGAAACGTTCGCCGTGGTGACGAATGAACGGTTCCAGAGGCAGCAGTCCTCACTGCAGCACCGACGGTACAGTTCCGGTTCCACCTCGCAGCAGGACCTCAGCAATAACGACGGCGGGAAGTTATTATAATCAATTCCATCACGATTCAGCATCAACCGAACGGACGAAATTGATATACACCGACAAGTCACTACCTGATATTGATGGCTTTATAAACGGAAGGACGCCAACTGTAAACCAAGTTTAGCGGCGTGGGATTTAGCTAACATGGCTAACGTCGGAAACCAGCTACCAACACAGGCCGTTGGCAAGCCTGCACCAGGAAAACATGGAAATTCACTGCCCCTGTGGGGCAACGAAAAGACTATGAACCTCAACCCAATGATTCTTACCAATGTGCTGTCCTCGCCGTATTTTAAAGTTCAGCTTTATGAACTGAAGACCTACCATGAAGTCGTGGACGAAATCTATTTCAAGGTAACGCTAGCGAATGCTAACCCGCATGCTAGTTAGATAACCACGGCGCTGTGCGGGCAGCGGTGTGCTGCAGTCGTTAAATAAATAGGGCTAACTGGCTCAGACAGCAGTACTTTTATCTCATAACTTAACTACACGTTTGACGTTTGTATGTTCGCATATTTCAATTAATTGCGTAAAAGGAAAAATGGCAATTATCTCTTGCCGGTAACTTCAAATTAAGTTAACTTGCGACTGTGGCAGCTATTGTAAACACAGTGGTTAACCGTTAACTCACACTTGGTCAGGTTTTGGAGGCTGTTGTCATGGTTGTGTAGGTCAAAACTGTGAAATATCTGAATAGATCAACATTTTTGTGGAGAGTTGTTCAGCTGTGTTATCAATATTAATAACTTCCTCGGTGGTCTTCACATTTCTCTTTTGTAAGATGGTAAATCAACTTACACATCTGCCATGTGCCTACAGGTGACTCATGTTGAGCCTTGGGAAAAGGGGAGCAGGAAGACCGCGGGCCAGACTGGAATGTGCGGAGGGGTAAGTGAGAAGTACGTGCTTTTTATATTCCCAGTATTCCCCATCTTATACTCCCTGTATATGTTACTTGCCAGTCAGCGTGATAAATAAAGTTATTGGTTTTGGAAATGACTTACTATGACCAACAGGTAATGCAACTTTAATTCATATTCGTTGATTCTTGTATTGGTGTGTTGCCAAAGAGTCAGTCATGAATAGGTTAGGTATGGATCATGTGCAGTCATGTGTTTTTCAATTATGTCTTCATTTTTATTAGGTGCGTGGAGTTGGGACCGGTGGTATTGTGTCTACTGCTTTCTGTCTTCTGTACAAACTGTTTACACTCAAGCTGACCCGCAAACAGCTGATGGGTCTGATCACTCACACAGACTCCCCATACATCAGAGCACTTGGCTTCATGTACATAAGGTATGTTGGAGGAGGCAGTTTGCAAAATGTAAGCACTGTGACACCAGATGGATGTCACTTGTTTTGTATTTGAATAGTAAACCTTCTGCATAGAATCTTTCTTTTTTCCACACATGATTTAGAGCATTAGACTTTTTTGCATTGAAGTTATTCTTAGAACAAATGTTAGAATAAATGTTAGATATTAATAAGATACCACAACTTTTTTTTTTTTAGGTTGTTAGGCAGATTTAATTGCTGCAGCAAGATCATGAAAAGTTTTGCTGAGATTATATTCTATATTAAACTCTGAGCATTGATAATCACTGGATCAGGTTGAACTTGTGCAGCATCACAACATGATGTAAATGTTTGTATTGTGCTTTACCTCAGGTACACTCAGCCCCCATCAGACTTGATTGAATGGTACGACGGCTTCCTGGATGATGAGGAGGTATGTCACCACGGGTAATACTTTGATGTTTCTTTGTCTCCATTATATACAGTCACACAATACCAGTTAAAAGCTCTACGTTTCCCCCCCCTTGTGATGCTCAGAGCTGATTTTTCACCTTTGCCTTCATTTGGCTTAATTGTCCCCAGTTTTGTCCTTTAAACTCGAGTAGCTAGGTTACTTGCTCACTGCTCTGCTGCTGATTTTTATCAGGGTAAGTACCACAATAATGCTGAGTCAACCTTTTAGTCAAATGTGATGTCAAGGCATGCTCTCTGTTTTTGACAAGATTTTTATCAGGACTTGTTGCACAAAACAAAATTTTGGATAAGTCACAATTGGTGAATTCACATGGACAGAAATGCATCACAAAATATACAACACATTCCAAATTTTGGAAACGTTTGTGTTTTATTCATACTTGATTAGAATCTAATTTGCTACCAGACTGTGCAACCAGGCCTCCTTTTGATATTCTGTTGCATTATATTTGAATTGATCATTTGAAATCCTACCCAACTGGTTAATTCCCCTGTTTTTTTCTTTAGATGCCCATTGTGCAGCAGGTGAATTGGATATTGTATCTCAGCACTGTTGGGTTGCGTGTGTGAGTGCAAAGCGGCTGTTCTCTACAATATAAAGTTGATAACTATTCAACTGGTGTGCACTTACCTACCTCCTCCAATCTGTGCCTACACTGTGGGCATTTTTATCGTGTTGAAGATGTCAATGTGGTGTAAGGAGACCGTCTTTGTGCCTTCAACTCAATAAGGATTTGTCTCAGTGTTCTGCTACTACACCTTCCCTTCATTTATGATCTGCTTTTAGATCATCTGAAGGAAAGGAGGGAGGAACGTTCACTAGAAAAATTAAATAACTTTTGCTTGTTTATCAAAAGCTCACTTTGTAGGTACAGATTTCAGGAACTGCCAGACAGCTTAGATGAGGCAAACTTTCTGTTAAATTTTATGTTATTGTTTCCTCTGGTAACATTTGATTGATATGAGAGATTAAGCTAGATGAACAGAGGTGAAGGTTCAGTACTTGGTCATCACAAATTGTTTATTGATATGAAGCAATATTGAAAAAACTGTCAGATTCTTCTTGCCCGTCTGTGCTGATAGAGTTTTTCTGTGCCTCTCTCCCACCGTTTGGTTCCAGGAGCTCGACGTGAAGGCAGGAGGCGGCTGTGTGATGACTATTGGAGAGATGCTGCGGTCCTTCCTGACCAAACTGGAGTGGTTCTCCACTCTATTCCCCCGTATCCCAGTGCCTGTGCAGAAGATTATCGACACGCAGATGAAGGCAAGGCCTCGAAAGGTTGCTCAGAAGGAGCCACAGGAGGAGGAGGCCAACTTTGCAGAGGCAGGGAGGCAAGGGGAACGACGGCGCTCCAGGTAAACGATTCAAACTATTTAGTGTAAGATCTTTTTTGCCAGAGACAGTCTAATCTGTTTCCATCAATGTCTTTAATGTATCTGAGTAGAAAGAAAAGGTTCATCTTTTTTTCCCCCCATCTTTTCTTTTTTAACTTTAACTTTTACCTTTATTGATTTATGAATTGTAAAACTTTTAAACAGGTTTTGGAAGTTGAACCATGAGTCTGTTTAATGGTTCAACCCTCATTGTGTCTTTGTCCACAGAACACCCAGACGGACACCGAGCCCCCGGAGATCGCCCAAACGGTCAAGGAGCAGGAGCCATCATCGCGAGAGAGATCGCCATGGCCCCAGCTTTGACCGAGAGCTGGAGAGGGAGCGTGACCGGCAAAGGAAGGAGAGGGAGGGCAGGGACAGGACAGACAGGACAGACAGGACAGACAGGGACAGAGGCGACCGAGGGGAGAGGGAGAGGCGGCGATCCCGCAGCGCAGACAGGAACCAAGACAGGCGAGAACGTAGAAGAAGTCGCAGCGGCAGCCGGGAGCGAAGAAACGAACGCAGAGACAAAGAAAGAGACGGCGGGGATGACAGGAGCAGGAGGAAGGACAGGGATCACCATAAAGAGAGAGGCACTGAGAGGGAGAGGTCCAGGGACAAGAAGAGCAGGGGAGAGACCGACGACAGGAGGCATAAAGACGACAGGGAGAGGCACAGAGAAGAAAGGAAGGCCAAAAGGTCGAGCCGGAGTCGAAGCAGGGAGAGGAAGCACAAGAGTGGAGAGGAGAAGAGCAAGAAAAGAGAGCGCAGCCACAGTAGAGACAGAGACAGGGAGAGAGACGGAGAACAGCGATCTCACAAGCGTAGTCGTAGCAAAGAGAAGAGTCATCATCAACGTGAGTCCAGTAATGACCACAGTAAACATAGTGATCGCAGAAGGAGTCAGAGCACTGAGTAAATGTCGCCTGGCAGCAATATTACTTCTTCTACTCCCTGTATTTTTCTTCCTTTTTTCTACCCAGTTGTCTGATCCGTCACTTGTGCTAAAAAAGTAGGAATGTTAGCACATCGGACATCTGGAGTTGTTGTCTTTGGCCAATGTAATGTTGCTTTATGTTATGTTTTTCTGCCTTTTTCACTCCCAGTTAGACCATTGTTAGTCTTCACTTGAAATTTGGAAAGTGGCAAAAATGGCATTTTAATTTTCTATGGTTCATTGTTTTGCCCCAGGACGATATGGGTTTGTATATAATGTTTTGGAAGCTGTCTACACATGATAAGTGGCCAGAGTTGCATTCACTGCTGGGTCGGGTGTGGTCCGTGCTGAAAGCTCAGCTCAACACTGTCGTAAATAATTTATAAAGAATAACTGTTATGTACAGGCTGTACAAAAGCCAATGTATGCCTTTTTTAAAAAATTTGACGAATACTACAGTGCATAAGTATGGAATTTCTTTATACTTCAGCTTCTCTGTCCGCTGTATTCTGCTTCAACATGCTTTCAACAGTCCAAAGTGAGCGGTTAAAGTTCATATTTGAGTGAAGCAGCACAACGGTTGCTCAAACCAGCGCAAAGTAATTCTGACGATGATCAGGTGTAGACAGCCTGAGAATGTTTTAATCCTCCAAAGGGCAGTATGCAAAGGGTAATTTTTACCACACACACTTGAGCCCTGCTTGTGATGTGATTGGGTTACTGCTCTGTTGCATTTTGTTTTCTATTAAAACACTTTTAAGAACAGTATGTGTACTTCTTTTTCAAGGAAAAGGGCAGTCAAATGTCATACAAGCACAGATGACAGAAACTGACTGAAGGCTATCAGTCATGGAATGGAAATACACAGGCAGAATACAAACAAAATATTTTTGGCAGTTTTATTAGGATGTAATTTGAAAATAATTTTCATGTTAAATATACATTCATAAATGGTAAATAGTAAGTTCTCTTGAAATTGCTAATATATTACCTTTTAAAGATGACCAATATATAATTTACACAAGTGAATAACATAAGAAGTATGAGGAACCAAGGCCTAGATATAAAATGCATAACCTCAACCAACAGCAGTCAGAACATTTATCTTTGTTATGAGATTTTACACAAATACAAATGAAAGAACTTAAAATATTTAGGGAACACAGGCTTTTATTTGGAAGACATTTACCTAACATGTTGCTCATGGGTGTTAAACAGTCATAACTTTTCATTACATGACCAAGAGGCACTAAAACTAATGTGCAACTTATGGTAAACCGACTGGCTTTAATGTCAACGCAACCTACACTAACTCCCATCTCCTACCGGGTCTACAGTTACGGTGAATTACGAGTAAACGTCAGACTCACTGCCACTTTGACAGTAAATCCATCACATTCAATTGGGAAATATGTGTACAGACATCTTGCTTATCTACAGAAGTGCTTTCCTGTTTACTGTGGAAGCCCAGCTCCTGTTTGCACACACACAGGCTCCGATTCTGGTCCACTAGCGGCTTCGTTGCTGGCCGACACAGAGAAACAGTAGGCCGAGCTGGGGCTCAGATCAGTAAGAATTATACTCTCCCCATACACTGTTAGTTCCTCAGGGTTACTGGATCTGTCCTGCTTTTTGATCACCAGGTTGTAGTGGGACGCGGCTTCCACTTGAGACCACTCAACAAAAATAACAGTCGACATTGCTTGTGTGACATGTAGCAGAGGGGCGGAGAGGCCTCCTGTTGGGGGAAAACAAACCAGAGCTGTGAATTAGGTCCCAGCTGATTTCTGGGTTGTTGTTCCTGTAAATGTGGGCTCAGTTGAGATAGCATGCAAGGTAAAGTTTCATAAATATACTCACCATTCTGCAGTTCACTGAGATCTCTCCTCCTTCGTCCTTGTGGTATCACTAAAGAGAAAAAGCTCACATTATTTAGTTTGTTTAAAAAAAAACCCCCACAGTAAATCCCATCCTTCAACACACAACACAAGTTTCCTACCGTTCGTGATACTCTTGGCTTCACTTTCCCCGGCTGTGTTACTGGCTGTGATCACCAGGTCACTGGAGGTGATGTTGGACAGAGAGCAGGAGAGCCCTGCCACTCTGCATAGCTGAGCCGTTGGTGTGACGCTGTTGTCGTACACAGTGTACGCGGTGGCAAACACTGAGGCGTTCCATGAGATCGTGGCAAAAGAGCTGTTACCACTGTACAAGACTGTCGGTGGTGGACAAGGAGCTGTAATGGGGAGAGTAAAACTGTTTAAAACATCTAATCTGAAGATGTGCTTATAAAAGGCACATTTAGTCACTTTAACCTAAAAAACCACATTGTCTAATGAGCATCAGCATGAGGATAACTGTAAGCTATGTGTTCAGCTACTTCATATTTTTACTTTTATTTGTACCAAGTCAGACTGCAACACCAATCTTTACATAAAAATCAGATTAAAATAAATATTTTATTGCGCACTGGTATAGATAAAGCTATCCAGACTGATTTACAGAAACATCTTTAGATGCAATATTTACTGGGATTTTGCTGTAATAACACAATAAAATGTCTCATGTAAAAATGTATACTGGGACCTGAGTCTTGACCTTCACTAATTTCCGATTTCCTGTGCTGATGTTCTCGCACAGGTGTAACTAATAATGTTAATCATGGTCTCAGCCATTAGTCAATATTAGCTGCAGCTGTGTGTACGTCTGTGGCTGACAGACACCCTCATTCAGTCTTCAATGGTGAGATCTACCTGTTGTTCCAGTGAGTGGCACAGACGGGTCACTGGTACCAGCACCGTTCCTGCTCTGCACCGTGCCATTGTAGGATGAACTGCAGGGGAGGGGAATCTCAAAGTACGTCTTGTTCGTCCAATAGGAGGAGATCTCGAACAGCGCCTCGCCGTCGCCCAGCAGACTTCCTGTTAACAGCAGCTTGTACTCGGTGTCCACGCAGGAGATCTGTGTCCAGTTGAAACGCATCACCTGGATCTCCATCTTCATTGGCAGGATTTGCACCTCTACAGCATCTGGAGGACAGGGAGCTAAAGGAGACAGAGATGATGATTTAATGTATTACTCCAATTTGAGCAGAAACATCAACTTGATGATTGTTTTGAGAAGTAAAACGCAGCTCGTATACCTGCTCCCCTTTCCACTGGGTCGCTGAAGGAGCTGTTGCATGTACCGTCTGAGGCCTGGACGGAGAAATTGTAAACAGTTCCACAATCAAGACCCTCGATTGTGCAGGTGGGACTTGTGCTGTGACAGTACAGCATGTCTCCGTTTCCAGACTGGGCGCAGCCATAGTAGTCTACGGCGTTGTCTCTGGGCATCCATGACAGCTGTGCAGACTGATTATTACAGTGGAACATAACTGAGAGCCCAGCCGGCTGGCAAGGACCTGGGTGGAAAAATACAGAATTATTATAGTCATAATGGTTCTCCTGTATGTAAATATGTTAATATTCGTTGTCTTTTTGTCAGACAAATACCTGTAATCAGTGTTGCACTTTGACTGGCATTGCTGGAGCAGTTTTCATGGCTAGCAGTGACGACCACTGTATACTGCTGGTCACAGTGGAGCTCTGACACACTGCAGTTACTGGAAGAGGTGTTGCAAGTATGCACGTGTCCATCTACACCCATAGCGACGACATGGTAGCTTTCAGCCACAGGAGAGGGAGTCCAGGACACCAGCGCACTGTGGTCCTCACAGGAGCTGTTCACCATCACGTTCATGGGTGGACAGGGCTCTGAGAACAGGAGATAAATCTGTATTATTAAAAATAATCCAGCATAAACTACTAAAGCAGATCTACACAATGCAGGTGTCTTATTGAATATTAAAAGGTGAAATATGTTTTGTAATGTACCCATGCTAACTCTGTAGGGAGGACTTCTCATGCTGCTGCACTGGTCTGATGAAGTGGCTACGATGATGGTATAATAGAGGTTACATTGCGCTCCATACAGGTAGCAGCTGGTGCCCGTGTTATTGCAGGACAGGTAGGTGTGATCGCTAGCCTCTGCCGTGGCAGTGTATACTGTGTTTCCACTGCTGCCCTCCATCAGTTCCCACACGACGAGGATGGAGGAAGTGTGGCACTGAGGGAAGGCGGTGATGGCAGAGAGGGTGCAGGGGGCTGCGGGGAAAGACACAGATTTCATTATAGAACATTTGCACTAATGAAAAATGGCTTATTTCTCTCACTAAGACTGAGATTTGTTACCTGTCTCCAAGTCGATGGTGGCACTTGGCTGACTCTCACACTGGCTGTTCTTGGCGGTAACGCTGAAGTTATAAAGCACACCACAGGCCAAGTCTTCCACCTCGCATGTAGTGTTGCTATAAGTGGTACAGTTGGCGGTATAGTCCTCTCCACCTACAGCCGACACCGTGTAGCAGTCCGCCCCCGGAGCAGCGTCCCATGATATCCAGGCCGAATTGGTCACACAGTCAAGTCTGCCTGTGATTCCCAGAGGCTGGCAGGGAGCTAAAGAGCAGATAGAAAAGTTAAACTGGCGATCGGGTGGATGGTATTTATGTCAAGATGGAAGACTTTTAACGTTATCATACCCGACATGATGCTGTGGGTTTCACTGTGCTGGCTGCGGCAGTCGCCCCTGACGGAGGTGACCTGAGCGGTTAATGTTTTCCCGCAGGTCACATTGCTGATGGCACATGTTGTGTCGGTGGTGTTACATGACTCCACGATTCCTCCATTTTCTGCCATTACCGACACCAGGAAGTGGTCGGCTTCTCTGATGGCCTCCCAAGAAATTGTCAGGTTGTTCGAGGAACAGCTGAAGTGGGCACTCACGTTGTGGGGTGGGCAGGGAGCTGGAAGTAAGAAGGTAAGACTCGAGCTATCATTTACAAGTTTATATACTTTATATATACTTTATTTACAGGATAGCCCCTTGAGATGTGCCATCTCATTTTCGAGGGGGTCCATGTTATCAACGGAAATACAATCATACTTAGTACATTATAATATACAAAGAAAGTAAGCAGAACAAACAACAAACAAACAAACAAAAAAGAGAACAGACACATGATACAATATAAAGACACAGACGCCCATTCACACACACTCACACACTACAATGCTCTATCGATCCTGAATCCCCCCATACAACACTCCAGTAAAAAAAAAAATAAATAAATAGATGAACTAAAATAAATACAGTAGTTGATTTGATTAGTTACACTTCATGTCAAAGGGGCCTTACATCACAGACAGGAGCAGGGTGTTTGAAGGTAGGTAAACAAAGCTGATTTAAAAAGATGTAGAGAGGATATGGACCTAATTGAACCAGGGAGATTATTCCAGTCAGCAGGGGCTTTGTATTTGAATGCACGTCGACCAGATTCTTTATTGATTCTAGGGGTAAAAAAGAAAAGTTGACCAGTATGCCTAAGGTTATATTGTGAACTGAAGGGAATCAAATATTGTTTCAAATATAGAGGGAAATTGAAGTAGTTGCACTTGAAAATAAATAATAACCAGTGCTTATGCCTTCTGGACTTGGTTGATGTTTTTGTTTGTTTATGTTGGTGTTTATTACACTACAGTATAAGTATATGTGTGTTGATGCTGTTTCTCTCACCTGAGTTTAGCATCTGTGCCTGGCTGGGGATACTGGAGCAGCTGTCGTCCATGGCAACTACCTCCAACATGTAGCGAGTGCCACAAGTGAGGTTGCCAAGGCTACAGCTGAGGTCAGGGCTCTGGCAGCTGATGTTGCTATGACTACTGCGGGCTGTAACCAAGTACTGTAAAGCCCCACGGCTTGAAGGCCAAGACACAACAGCAGTGTCGTTGGCACAGTCCATCAGCACTGAGACGTTAGCGGGAGCACATGGCACTGCAGGGTCAGAGGAACACACACCGGGAGAAGAGGGAGAACAAACACCAAGTTGATGTTCAGTGATTCAGCTCAACATTTATGTGTAGTGGTATATGAGTGATTTAGATCAGGGGTCTCCAACAGGTGGTCTGTGAGCTACTAGAAGCTCACCTCCCTTGTTTAGACCAGCTAACTGACAATGGATGCAGTGTGGATGCACAGGTCAACACAATGTCACTCAGTAACGGCTGTTTAATGCTCACCTGACTGCAGGCTGGTGGTTTCATTGGAGACGGCGCTGCACTGTTGGTTGGAAGCTGTGACGGACACGGAGAAGTTGTACCCACAGGTCAGGACTGGGATGCTGCACTGATTCGAGTCAGACATGCACATTTCTGACATGCCCGTGTCGGTCTGTGTGGTGACGGTGTAGTAGTCTGACCCGTTGCTGGCCTGCCATGTGACCATGACAATGCCAGACAGGCAGTCCTGCATGGTAGTGATTCCTGAAGGTGGACACGGCCCTGGAGAAAAGACATGCACCTGAACTTTGAGCTTTGCTGCACTATTACATCCTGATACTTTTGTTTTAAGATTAACAAATCTTACATATGACACTTGGATTAACATAAAAGGTGTTAAACTTACATGTCTCCACAGAAACCGATGCACTGGAGCTGCCGGTACAGTGCTGGCCGTACGGCGTGACTGCGAGGCTGTAGTTCTGTCCACAGCTACATTCAGAGAAGTAGGCTGTGGTGGCATTAGTGGTGAGCCCTGTGGTTTGGTTTCCTGCTTCAGCTGACACCATGTACGTCTGAGTCCCGTTGCTTGCATCCCAGCTCAGAGAAACCATGCTCATGATGCAGTCCACAGAGGCAACCAAGTTCTGGGGCACACAGGGATCTGGAAGAAAGAAAGAAGACGAGTGTGTTTTTGATTTCATTAATTCTGCACATTTGTTTTTTATTCAGTCACATGTTCAATTCATGGGTCTGTAAATTAGTTTCACTACTACTTACTAGAAAATAGGAGTGTCCTTTATTCTACAGATGTTGAATTATATGGTTACTTGAAGACAAATGTTGACAATTTAACACTATTTTCTCTGTTGTATCAAATTAAGTAGTCGGATAAAAAAGTAGCATGTAATTGATCAAAATGAATCACTGTCATTAAGTTATGCAGCACTTCTGTGTGGAAACGTTGTGTAACATACTCATGTGGATGATGGAGCTGTTGCTGGGCAGGCTGGTGCAGTTGTCATCCTTCGCTCTCACTACGACAGTGTAGTCCTCCCCACAGTGCAGGTCGTTCCAGGTGCAAGAGGTGGTGTTGGTGAGACACGGGTGGGTGTGCCCGTCAAGGCCAGTTGCTATGGCAACATATGTTTCAGCGCCATCGCTGGGCCCCCAGCTGACAGATCCCATGTTAAACTCACACTGCACATAGGTCCTCACATCCCAGGGGATACATGGAGCTGTGGAGAGAGAAGAGGTGTTAACAAACACACACATAGTGAGAAACAACAACAAGAATAACACGGTACAAATACAAAATCATACAGGTTTTGAAGAAGGCAGGGCTGCTGTGGAGGCTGTCACACTCGCTGCCCCGTCCTTGCACGGTAACATTATAGTCTTGTCCACATGGCAGAGTGGCTGATAGAAGGGTCTGGGTTGTGTTGTACATCTCCACATATCCAAGGCTCCCAGTGGCTGTAATCATGTAATTCACAACACCGCTTGCTTGGTGCCAGGAGATCTGGACCTCCTCACTCTCACAGAGGGCCTGAGCAGAAATAATCACAGGCTGGCAAGGCTCTGAGCAGAGGAGCAAGAGAAGAAAAAAAGAGAGTAAAAAAATATTACAGAGGCAGAAGTACTCTCATATTAAATATAAACATTTAAACGTACAGAATTAGTTTATTGACTTAATCCATTGTTAGTTTACTATTAGTTTGGTTTGCTTGAGTAGCAGACTATCCAATTATCAATTTATGTAAGTGAACAATCTTTTTTCACAACATTTCCAAACATTTGATGGTTCCAGCTTCTCAAATGTGAGGACCTGCTTCCTTTTTCTTGTTTTCAGTTTTAGTACAGTGCAATCTTTGTATATATATATAGTGTAGTATTTGGACTGCTGGTCAAATGAAAAGACAATGAAAGTTGCTTGAAGACTTAACATCTACAAAACAAATCATAATCTAATTTATCAATGAGAGAAACAATAATTGTCAATTTCAACCTTGATGTACTGTATGTAAAATGTTATGCTATAACTCATTGAAAAGATGAATGCATAATGTTGTTATCAATACTATGTACTAGAAATATCAAAAGTAAATCTTAATGTTTCAAGTAAAAATGTATCAAAGTGGAGTAGACATTACATTCCCTTTTGAAATGAAGTGAAGCAGGAGCATTAAGGTAAAAACACAATTTCTTAAGCAGTATCTCAAACCTGCACTTGTGTAAGTTCAGTTCAGTTCAGTTCAGAAAACTTTATTATCCCCCGAGGGGGCAATTTGTTATGCGACAGGCAGAGCAACACCAAAACACAAACCTGTGGACTTGCACTACATATTATAAAGTACCTGTTTGGATGGACACAGAGCTACTGGCCTGGCTGTAGCAGCCTTGGCTGTGAGCTGTGACTGTAAAGTTGTACATCTCTCCACAGACCAGACTGGGGAACTGACAAGTGGAGTCTGTAGAGTTACACATCTTCGCCCCGCCTCCTGATGCCATGATGGCCGTCACTATGTACAGTTCAACATCAGACCGCCTCTCCCAGGACAGGACCGCAGTGCGGGAACCACACTGCAGGTCGACAGCCACGTGCTGAGGCGGACAAGGACCTGAGGAGAGGTGTGGAACGATCACGGTCAAATAAAACCCAGATGAACAACTGTCTTTAATTCAGAGTAGACCAACTGTAAGCAAACGACTCACGTGTGGTGAGGTTGGCGTGCATCGGTGCCGTGAGGCTGCACTGCTGGTTGCTGGCAGTGAGGCTCAGGTTGTAGGTCTCCCCACAAGTCAAACCTGTCACATTACATCTGTTGTGCTGAGTTGTACACAGAGTCTGAAGACTCCCACTGACTATGGATGTCAGGGAAAAGTTCGCTTGGCCGTAAGTAGAATTCCAGGAGACGACGGCAGCACCGTCAGAGTGACAGCTGACTTCCACCTCTACCTCCCTGGGCAGGCACGGAGCTGAGGAAACAGGATGAGTATGTTTATGAATGGATACAAAAAATAAATAATAAAGGACGTGTGCACTGAGTATGTCATCACCTGATATAAGAGACCGCACTGTGCTGTGGGAGCTGTTGTATTCCAATCCCAGGGCCTTTACCCAGACACTGTACACTGTACCACACATCAGTCCTGAGACAGTACATTGTGTGTCTGTGGCACTGGCAACGCAGGATGTATAGTGGTCATTTTGGTTGTCAAAGTAGGCAACGTAGCCCATGGCCAGGTCGCTCTGCTCCCAGGAAACCGTTGAGGTAAGCTGTTCACACGCCATACTGGTCTGAATGTTGTTGGGTGGACAGGGCTCTGAATCAAGGGATAACAAACACATTTATGTAAAAAGGAAACACCACATTTAAAGGATTTAGTCATTTCACATGGACTCCCAGCCACACACCTGTCATGAGGCGATAGGGTTCAGAGGTCACAGTGTTGTTGCAGGCCAGGTTTTGTGCCATTACAGTGACATTGTAGATCTGACTACACTGCAGGCCATTCAGGAAGCAGCTGTTGTTGGTTGTGTTACAGGTGACCCTCCAGCCCTGGTCAGTCACAGCCTCAACAGAGTAGGAGCTGGCACCACTCGCTGCATCCCACATCACCTGTGCAGTGCTCACATTGTAGTGGACAGAGAGGTTTGTGGGGACACAGGGCTCTGGAAGGAGAGAGGGTTGACACAGAAGTAGTGAGATTGATTGAGATGAAAAAATAAAATGTGAACAACAATGAACCTGATATGAAGCTCAGTATACCCCCACACAACACAACAGCTGGACAGATGATGAGTGAACACACTCTACCTGTGGTGAGGTATCCCGCCATTCGAGCAGTGCTATTGCAGGTCTCTCCTATAGCCGTCACAGTGACGTTGTATTCCTCCCCACACTGCAGAGAGCTCAGCTCACAGTTGGTGTGGTTGGTGGAGCAGCTGGCAGCGTGGCCTGATGAAGCTGTGAGCTCAGCAACATAGGACGAGGCTCCAACACTGAGCTGCCAAGAAAGGAGAGCAGCATGGAGCTCACAGTCCATAATGGCTTCGATGCTGCTTGGCTGGCACGGCGCTGTGGGATTATAAAGGATTATTTATTGTACATTATTTATGATTATTTATGTGTTGTGTTCCTTTTAATACCTTTAAATCAATTTTAGAGGCTAAAAGAAAATTAATTAGTTAAAACATTTTCTACTCTACCATGGCAGCCGAGCAGCCAAGCAGGTGGCTTGCTTGGACCGCTGTCAGAAGTGCATTAAAGCAGAAGTAAGCGATATTTTTGTGTTAATATTAAATAGTTATATCTTCCGACAGCAATCACTTACATAGAGTGTTTGGACAGAAACACGGGTCTGTCATTCACTCTGCTCTGAGCCGAGGAGAAAACTTTTCTCGTATCCTACAAGTTTTATCCAATGAGGAGAGAGAACGGCATGCAGGGCTGTGTGTGCAGCCAAGGGATGCGCGTGAATGTGGTGACGTAGGGATGAGGACTGTTATGGTGCGTTCAGGGCAGCCCGTAACTCGTGTTTTTCCGACCTGTGAAGTTGTACCAGTTCGATCTGGTACGAGTTCACCGGTCGGAAGTTACGAGTGGCCGTTATAGTGACTTTCACAGGTAAAACAGGTCGGAAAAACACGAGTGGGTTGCCTGAAACGCTACAAAGTCGTAAGTTGTGACTTGAAGCTGTAATTTACGGTTTCAAAAGCCTGCCTGGAACGCAGCATTAGCCAAAACGACCGGATCGCTTACTTCTGCTTTAACTTACAGAATTGTCTGAAACTTCATCACCTTTTTTCTTTAGATAGCTTTAAGAACTTACTATTAAGTGTTCTGCAGTCTGTATGTAATTGTGAACTATGATTTGATTTGCATTGTGTAAATTTATGTTGTTTTGTAATCAGGGCGTCATTGGAAAAGAGAGCTCGCTCTCAATTGACCTTTCTTGAATAAATAAAGGTGAAAGAAAGAAAGAAAGGTGTCTGTGCATATAAAGTAGATGTAATGTTAAGTGTTTCTTTACCTGATGTAAGAGACACCACCATGCTGTCAGAGCTGTTGTACTGCCATCCCAGGGCCTTAACCCAGACACGGTAAACTGTGCCGCACATCAGACCTGAGACAGTACACTGGGTGTCCGTGCTAGTGCAGGAAGTGTTGTCGCCATTTTGGTTGTCAAAGTAGGCGACATAGCCTACAGAGTAGTTGCTCTGCTCCCAGGACACTGTCGCAGTAAGATGTTCACATCCCATATTGGCCATGACATTGGTGGGTGGACATGGTTCTGAATGAAGGGAAAACACACATGTAAATACGTCCATGGTTACACAGACCTGTACACACACACACACACACACACACACCCTTCATAATCAGGTAGCTAACCTGTCATGAGGTGATGGGTTTCAGAGGTCAAACTGTCACAGGCCAGGTTATGCGCCGTCACGGTGATGTTGTACATCTGACTACACTGCAAGCCATTCAGGAAGCAGCTGTTGTTGTTGTTGTTGTTGTTGTTGTTGGTGTTACAGGTGACTGTGGAGCCCTGGTCAGTCACAGCCTCAACAGAGTAGGAGCTGGCACCACTCGCTGCATCCCACATCACCTGTGCAGTGCTCACATTGTAGTGGACAGAGAGGTTTGTGGGAACACAGGGCTCTGGGTTGGAAAAAATGATTCATTTACATCTTGTAGTAAAATGACCCAATAACTGTGCACAGTTTATAATATGTTATATTCACCTGTGGTGAGCATGGTTGGGGCAGTAGCAGGTCCAGGACAGCCTGCGTGCATTGCCTCCACAACAACAGTGTACTCCTGTCCACAGACCAGGCTACTGAGGATACAAGATGACCCCATCTCACTGCAGGAGGAGTTGTATCCATTAGCAGAGGTCGCCTGGACACTGTAGGCTGTGACCGAGGCTGCGCTACTCCAGCTGACCAGAGCATTATGTGTGGTACAATTCAGGGTAGTTGACACATTGGTGGGCGGACATGGGGCTGGAGAAAGAGAGAGGTGCAGCTGAGAAAGGGAGGCCAATAACAATAGACTCAAATAAAAATACATTAAAGAAGTAGTTATAGAATTGATAAATATGACAAGAAATACTACTTTCACAGTGGTTCTGGTTCTGTCCAAATCTCAGAAAGTCTCTGTACCTTTGAAACCACGTTCATTTGTCCCTTGGCTCCAGCAGGCACGGCCCCCTACCCAATAAATAGTCTGCCACATAACCCCCATGTGGTGGTTTTCCCCTTTGTTAATCTAAGAGACCCAGTTGCTAGTGGTAGCTTCATATTTAGCATACACACACATGAACGTGTTATTGTATTATTGTTGGTAGTGTTGTCATTCTAGCTATTTCAGAAATGGTTATTTAAAATGAGCTTTTTGAGTTTACCGGTCATCTTCTCTGTGGGAGTGCTTATCTCGCTCATGCACACATTGGTGTATCCCATCACAGTGAAAGTGTAGCGTTGACCACAGCTCAGGTCCAGGAAGGAGCAGCTGCTCTCAGTGGAGTCACAGGTGGAGTTAACACCTGAAGAAGAAGTGGCTTTAACGGTGTAGTTCTGTGTTGTGCTGCTCTGGCTCCACCTCACTGTCATGACGTTGCTGGTACAGTTCTGGTCAACAGCGGTGTTCTCCGGTTTACAGGGGGCTGCAGGAGGTTGAAAAGAGATTACATTTTTATCATTGAACATAATATTGTTACGTTAATTTCATAATGATTTGGGAAAGTGAAAAGCTGCGCTCACCAGACTGAACCTTGTAGTCAGAGCCAGCGATGATGCTGCAGTGGATGGAGGAGGAGGTGACAGCCACCTCATAGACTTTGCCACACTGCAGATCCTGAATGCAGCAGGAGTCGGAGGTGGAGTTACAGGAGGCTCTGTGACCATCGGTGCTGATGGCCCAGGCGGTGTATTCGTCGGAGCCTGCAGTCTGTGTCCAAGTCACATTCATCTTATTTGTGTTGCAATCTACCTCTGCTATGACATCTTCTGGGAGACATGGAGCTGTGAAGGAAAGTTCAATCACAGATAACAACATATTATGTGCTGCGAGTATGAGTAGGCTACAGATAGGCCTACATTGTAAGCCTGTATGTGGGATAGGCCTGGTATAAGTTTGGGGGTAATTTCTCACCAGAGTCAAAATGAATATCAGCATGTTTAGTGCTGTTACAGCTCTCCGTAGAAGCCACCAGCGTAGCTGAGTATGAGCGGCCACAGTCAAGCCTTACAGCACAGGAGGTGTCATTGGAGGAGCAGGACGCCACATGGCCGTGTTCTCCCGTCACCTCCACAGTGTAGAAACCTGCTCCGACGCTCTCAGCCCAGGAGAAGTTCCCTCTATTTGTCCCACAGTCCACACGGGCAGTGAAGTTGGTGGGCTGGCAGGGGGCTGAAAGCAGAGGAAAAGTGAACTTTAATGTGTGTTGATTTTAGGTTGTGATTTTTTTTTTTGCAGCAGCAGCAGCAGCTGTTGCCATAGAAACACATTCTACCTGTGCTTATTTCTATGGGTGGGCTGTAGCTGCTGCGGCAGTTTCCATCATATGATGCCATGCGGAAAGCGTATCTCTGTCCACACAACAGGTTGGTCAAAGTGTGTGAAGTGTTAGAGGTGGTGATCACTGAAGGAGGGAGAGAGCCGCCTATCATCTCAGTTTGTAAAGTGTAGGAGGCCCCGGACACAAAACTCTGGTCCCATGTGAGCGTCAGGGTGTTGGTGTCACAGCTGACCTGGCCCGTTAAGTTAGTGGACGGACAGAGAGCTGGGATGACAGAAAAGGAGGTTAAAAATAATTCCTTGTAATGTAAATGTCAATAGAATAGGAACGTCGTATCAAAAAAAACCTAAACAACTCACTGCAGTTAGTTTCCTCTCACCTGTTCTCAGCACCACGGCTGAGCTCGGCTCGCTCCAGCAGCCCCTGTCCACAGTTACTACAGTCACAGTGTAGGTTTCCCCACAGTGGAGGTCAGTGAAATTGCATGAGTTTGAATAATTTGAGTTGCAAGTATGGGTGTGTCCATCATCGGCAGTTGCTGTTGCTATGTACATTTCAGCTCCTGTTACTGGAGACCAAGAGACAATGCTGTCCTCACAAGCTGGAGAGACAGTGACGTTACTGGGAGCACAAAGACCTGGAGAAAAGGGGGAGATCAATCGCTTTAGTATTTTTTCCTGAACAGAGTTGTAGGAGTAAGACTTTGGCCATTGAGTCTCTCTGCACCTGCTCTAAAGCTGTACGCTGCACTTGGGTTTCCTCTGCATGTCACAGAGTATGGTGTGACTGTGATGTTGTAGGTTTCACCACAGTGAATGTCTGGGACTTCACAGCTGGTGGTGTTGGTGTGGCAGTGGTGTGTGTGTCCATCCCGGCCCGTCGCTGTCACATTGTATCCGACAGCGCTGTGACCTCCTGCCCACATCACCAGGGCTGAGTGATTTGAACACATCAACGTGGCGCTCACATTATGAGGGGCACATGGGACTAGGAAGGAGAAAAGAAAAGAGTGAGTGGCAATGAAGTTAGAAACAAAAAAGGCATTAACTGACACGGCCTATTATTGGAGTAGTAGTAGGGCCTACACAATAGCCTAGAGTTGTATTTTGGGCTTATTATGAAGCTGAAGTCAGCAGCCAGTTTGCATCCCTGATCTTTGTTTTGATTTTAGCATGCTCGTGCGTGTGCTCGTGCGTGTGCATGTGCGTTGGCCCCGCCCACACAGACAAAGGTCACAGCCTCCAGGTGAAAGCTCCTTCCAGACTGTCGTCCACTGAAAATACGTGTTTTCATCTAAAAGGGCCCTTGACATAGAAAGAAACAAGAACAATACGAAGTTGTTTTTACTGTGTCAGTCCAACTGTGGAGGTCTGGACACTAAGGACCCCGGAGCTGCTGGGACTTCAGCTTGAGTCTGCGGATGTCGAGTAACTTAGGCTATGTGTAAGTGCTTTGAAGGCTTCGTAACTTTACATGCTTGTTTGAATTAGGAGGCCACAGTAGGCATTATGAACTATGTTACCCAAACTGTGAGTGTATTCGGCAAATGTTGCTCTCTCTTCTTTTTTTTTGTGCTGTCTCAAACTAGCTTGCTGCCGCCACCGTTTCCATGGAGCATTTCATGGCAAGGCTAGCAATGACTTTAGTTGAACCTTCTAGTGATGATCGCTTACAAATCATTGAATACAAACAAAAGTGTAATTTAAAAAAAAGAAAAGAAAAAAATTGAAGAGTCTGCTGGATTAAACAAACAAACAAACAAACAAAAATGCTTCCAATGCCATACTATGCTAAGCTAGCTGGCTGCTGACTGCTGGGTGTTTATTTCTTCTGTCAATCAATTTTCGCATCTGACTCTTGGCATGAAACACACATATTTTCCAAAATATCAGACCTTTAAAGCAAAAGTAAGCGGAATGTTTGTGTTAATATAAGTCTTAAATAGTTATATCTTCCGACGCAAGAGTGTTTGGTTTGCTTTAACACCAACATATAACAAAAAATTATTAGGCTATGTATTAGCAGTGTATAAGTGGGACAATTACCTGTTTCGAGGTATGGACCCACACTTGAAAGACTGTTGCACTGCGCCCCCTGAGCCTGGACTGTTACATTGAGATCCAAGCCACAGGGAAGATTTTTGAGCACACAACTATTGTTGTATTGTGTACTTGAAGTATAACAGCTATCCACATGCCCCTCTCCTGCTATCTGAGCCATGTAGCTGAGGCTTCCCACAGAGTGGGTCCAGTTGAACCCTACTGTGTTGGTGTCACATGCGTAGTGCATCCATGTGATAACTGGAGAGCATGGGGCTGAAACAAAAGCAGAGGACACACGGTATAAAGACAAGGTGAAAGAAGCAAGAGATGACATTTACACGTGTATTCAACCATACACACACTCACCCGTAGTGATGTTGGTGCTGGGTCCAGGTGCACTGTCACACTGGCTTCCTTGTGCAATGATTGTGGCTGTGTAGGTTTCACTACACAGGAGATCTGTTAGGGTGCATGTAGCAGTGGCTGAACTGCACGAAGCCTTGTGGCCACTTGTGGCTGTCGCGTTAACTATGTAACCTGTTGCATCAACCATCGGGTTCCATGACAGCGAGGAAGAGTTGGTACCACAGATCTGGGTGGTGTTGTGGATCGAGGGAGAGCAAGGAGCTAAGAGGGAAACAGGAAGGGGAATAGGATTAGTAGGGTTTATCATAGATGTTTTAGCTGTCTTTAAGTACATATACATCTAATTAAATCCACAGGGCTCTGTGCTAAGGCACTATTGTTATCCCACAGGTTTCTTATTATTATTATTCATCTTACATACCAGATTTCGCTTCGCTATTGGTCTTACAGTGAGCAGGTCTGTTCACCTAGTCATAAGTCACATACACTACATCGTGGATTTGATTCCCATGTTAACAGAGATTACACCTCAGCAGCACCCTCAAATTTCTCTTTGTACTTCTTAGTTATTCATTTATTTAAAGGGATAGTTCACCCAAAATTCAAATTTCACTCATTATCTACTCACCCTCATGTCGACTAAGGGCTGGGAGAAGTTTCAGAGTCCTCCGTGCCTTCTCTGAGTTACAGCGGGGCTCCGTGCAGCACTGCATGTCCATATGACGGTTGAGAACGGGGCTAACTTTTCTTCGTCCAAAAAGACACACCAAAAAACATCCAAATACCTCCATAGTGCTCGTCTGTAATGTCCCTCTTGAGTGCGCGATTTGCACTGACGCTGGCGCAAATCGCACGAGATTTGGACGGACCAGGAAGAGCAGTGCTGGGAGCTTCCACTACAAACAAGCTTAAAATACAGACTTATTTAATTTTTTTCAGAACAATGTCATTTCATGTTGGAGCTTCAATACAAGAGGGACATTACAGACGAGCACTATGGAGGTATTTGGATGTTTTTTGGTGTGTCTTTTTGGACGAAGAAAAGTGAGCCCCGTTCTCAACCGTCATATGGACATGCAGTGCTGCGCCGAGACCCCCTGTAACTCAGAGAAGGCACGGAGGACTCTGAAACTTCTCCCAGCCCTTAGTCGACATGAGGGTGAGTAGATAATGAATTTGAATTTTGGGTGAACTATCCCTTTAATCTATCCAGCTCTCCTGTCTCCTACCTGTCATCAGGACTGCACTGGTGCTTCCAGTGCTGTTGCAAGTGGCATCCCCAGCTACTACAGTCAGGTTGTAAACCTTTCCGCACTGAAGCTGGTTTAGCTGACAGTAAGTCATGTTGCTCCTGCAGGAAATAAAATTCTCAGAGCCGCTCTCCTGAGCGACCACTGTGTAACTCATGGCCCCGGCAGCTGCAACCCAGGACACTGTGGCTGTGTCTGAGCCACAGTGGAGGTTGCTGGTCACATTGACAGGATCACATGGCCCTAGTGGAAGAGGTAGAGAGGAGTTATGTGTCACATTATGTGTTATAAGTCAGTAAAATCTTTTTCGGATACATCAAATGTACAAAAATATGTAAACACAACCTGTTGTTAGAGCGGTTTGACTGGGGGCGCTGGTGCACTGGCTGTCCTGGGATACTACTGTGATGTAGTACTGACTCGCACACTGCAGACCGGGGACAGAGCATGTGAGGTTGGATGAGGAGCAGACGTCAGAGAAGCCATCAGAAGCCACCGTCGTGGTGTAGGCGGTAGCACCAAGAGAGGCGTGCCAGGAGGCCAGAAGAGAGTTCGTGCCACATTCTGTCATTGCCGTCAAGCCCTGAGGGGGGCACGGTGCTGGAGGAAGATACCACAGCATGAAATAACAACAAAATACAGTCGACAAAATTATCTTTTTACCATCAACACTTTTATTACCTGTTTGAATGGTCTGTGGGGAACTATATGGTCCGCAGCAGCTGCCAGAGGAAGCTTTGACGGAGACATTATAAGTCCATCCACACTGAAGACCGGTCAGATTACAGCTGGCACTGTACGTGTTGCAGGTCACTGAACTCATGTTTCCAGTGGCTGACATGGCTTTCACAGTGTAGTTTAAGGGTTCAGGAGACGGGATCCAGCTGACCATCAGGTCATTGTTGCCACATAACAGGTTTGTACTGACGTTCTGTGGAGCGCAGGGAACTAACAAGGACATAACACAAAATTAATTGTTCCATCTTAATTGAAAGTGAATGCAAACAAAATCAATACATTAAGTCTCCTTGCACTTTTTGAAAAGTGAATAAATGTTTCCCAATGAAAACTGCAGTACTGTAAGGAAAAATGTGATGTTTTGGAAATACATCTTTGTTTTCTTACAGAGAGACAGTGTAATCCACACAAAAACCAGAACTGTGAAAAGATGCATTGTGGTTTTGTTGGGACGTAGTTTGAGGAACTACATCAAATGTGGCCCCTGTACCTTGGCCTTGTCTGAAGGGAGCGCTGTAGTTGCTGACACAGGTACCATCGGTGGCGGCCACATGAATATCGTACGCCTGGCCGCAGATGAGGTCACTCAGAGTGTAGTTAGGGCTGGGGCTGCTGAAGGCGAGGATCTGTCCACTGGTGGTGGCTGTCACGTTGTAACTCACCGCATTTGCACTGGGGGCCCAGGACACTCGAGCGAGGCCATCGCTACAAACCAGTTGGCTGGACACATTAGAGGGAATACATGGCTCTGGAGAGGGAATCAAAATAAACATACTTACATACTGAATTACATGATCATGACAAACACCAGTAATGACATCAGTGGTGGTGTTACCTGTCTCTAGAAAGACGGTGCTGCTCAGTTGACCTGTACAATTGTCATCAGCTCCTGAAACACCAATGGTGTAAACCTCCCCACACTGGAGTGCGGGGAGGCTGCAGGAGGCGCCATTGGTCGAACACTCTGATCTGCGACCTCCGCTGCTCGTAGCGACAGCTGTGTAGTAGTTGGCGCTGTCACTGAGCACCCACGACACCGGAACAGGCTCTGGACCACATTTGTGCACAGCTGTGACGTTGGTGGGAGGACACGGCACTGCGGGGATATAGACGGGAGAAGTTTGAGGATGTGTTCAAGAGTCTGTGTCCTTATTGATGATAAATCTGCATTTCTCACATGTTTGCACCGTGACCTCTGCACTCGGCAGACTGAAGCACGTCCCAGTGACGGAGAAAACGATCACCCTGTAGGAGCTTCCGCACAGCAGCCCTCCCGTGGTGCACTGTGTCTCCGTGGAGTTACAGTGCAGAGGCTGGCCCATTCCTCTGGAGATCATGGTGGTGTAGTTCTCCGCGGGAGCAGAGATGTTCCAGGTGACCGTCAGCTCTCCGGTAACGCAGGCCACACTGGCTCTCACATCCTCAGGACCACACGGCACTTTAGAGAGAGGGGGACAGACACATATGTCATTCAAAGTTTTGGCCCATCAATTTTCCTGAGAGGAACTTGTTTGCTGCACCACTTTCGAATTTGCTACCTGAGTCCATGCTGATAGGGGTCGAGGTGGAGGGACAGTAGCCGTCATAATAGGTGACGATGACGTTGTATCTCCTCCCGCAGGGCAGAGAGGTGATTTTACAGTTTCTGACTGTGTCGCTGGTGCAGTTGAGTTGAGCTCCACTTTGATCCTCTATAGTGGCTGTGTAGAGGCCTGTGGGCTGATGGTTCTGCCACACTATCAGAGCATGGTTGGCGTCACAGTCTCTGAATGCTTCGATGTTTGTTGGAGGACAAGGTGCTGGAGAGGAAGCAAAGAAATCGGGCGAAAATCCAAAATTAAATGTGTTTATTTTCTTCATAAACAAACATACAGAGGACAGGACCAGACAAAACAACAAAACCGCACAACAACAACAACAAGCTGGGAATAGCAACGCAAAAACCCAAACAGAAAGATCAGTTCTGGGTAAATGTGACAGACATTATGCAGCATAGAGTGAAATACAGTGGGCGCTAAACAAAGAGAAAAATGAAAAAACAGAAATAAATGATACAGTTTTTTATACAAATGTTCTTGTCAGTATAGCAGAACATTTACATAGTCAAGAAATTGTTTCCATATTCCTTCAAAGGCATTACTGTAGTTTTGGAGTGCAGAAGACAAGAGGTATGTATTCCATTATTGTCCTGTGCCATCCCAACACTGAGGGGGCCTTATCTGTGATCCAGTGCTTAAAGGAATGGTTCAACATTTTGGCAAATTGGCCCATTGCCATAATCCCTATAGTTTGGGTTTGTTACCTTTAATTGTTGGTGCAAGCTATTTTATATTCTCCACCGTCTCTATATTTTAGAACGGTGGAGCAGAGCCGCGAGCTGCTCAGAGCTACACTACGAAGGCTAATGGGATTTCTTGATTTCCCTCATCAAACTCATCAAATACACAATCCAACAACTCCAAAACGCTCTGGTGGACAAGTTGTGACCTGCACATTCACCACGCTATGAGATAATAACAGAACGTTACGAGACAGTTGTTTACGAGTTGTTTTCAAGGCAAATGCAGAGGCTGCTTGCCGAAAAACTGCCTCCGATGGGAACGCACATCAGTGGTTTTGCATGAATTTACCTAAAAAACAACTCCGTCTTGGAACGTTTTGTTATTATCTCATAGCGTGGTGAATGTGCAGGTCCCAACTTGTCCACCAGAGCGTTTTGGAGTTGTAGGATTGTGTATTTGATGAGTTTGATGAGGGAAACCAAGAAAATTCATTATCAAAATGTTGAACTATCCCTTTAAGAATATTTTTCCTGGCACAAAATGTAGATTACCCCTTTAAAAAAAAAAAATGGAATGCATGTTTGTAAAGATAAGGGGGATAAACAATTAGTTCTCAGTTGGTGCCAAAATGCTTTTTCATGATATGACGTTCATGTAATCCAAGTGTGTGACCTACCTGTCATAAAGGTGACCTCCTCGCTGGCGGTGCTGTTGCATTTCAGATTGGTGCCAATAACGCTGGTAGTGTAATTCCTTCCACAATTTAGACCTTCAATCAAGCAGTCGGTGCCCATTGAATTGCAGCTGTGCGTATTTCCATCGGCATCCCGAGCGGTGGCGATGTAGAACACAGATCCCGCTCTTGTGACCCAGTTGACCATTGCAGAGTCTTGGCTGCAATTGGCCGATGCTGAGATATTGATGGGCGTGCAGGGAACTGAAGAGAGTGGAAAAAGTTTGTTTGTGAGACCAGTCTTTTACTAAACAACTGAATGTTCATGTTTTCACAGCATGAGGACCATAAGTAATATCCTACAGTTGTCTCACAGAGCTCTCAGAACATACCGGTCTGAGCCACCTCTCCCAGCACCCGGTTAGTGGTGCATCTGTCATTGGAGGCAACGATCCACACACTGAGGTGTTCACCACACGGCACACCGGCGACTGCGCAGCTGTTGGAGGACGAGGTGCAGTTGTACGTTTCTCCTGTGTTTCCCTGTGCCTCTACAGTGTAGGAGAGAGCTCCGGCTGCAGAGTCCCAGGTTGTGATCAGCATATCAGGGTGACAGTCAGCTGCTGTCTTCACATTTGTAGGTAGACAAGGAGCTGGATAAAAGAAAGAAGTAGAAGTGCGTCATGCTCCTTTCTCTTACTTTATCTCCTCCTTCCGTGGATTTAGATCAGTGTAATCAAAACAAATCAAGGTGTACTCACAGGTTCGGACAAACTCAGGCTCGCTGGGCTCGCTGTTGCATTCAGAGCTGACAGAGTACACGCTGTATGTGTAGTACTGGCCGCAGCCTGTATTAGTGAAGTAACAGGTGTTGTCCACCGTCCTGCACTCTGTCACTTTCCCAGTGCTGTCCACCGCTTTGGCCACGTAGTAGAAGGTGTTGTTTGTGGGCTGCCAGCTAAAGACGATGGCGTTGCTGGCACAATCATGACGCGTCTGCAGATCAGCTGGAGCACAAGGGACTGGACAGAGAAGAGAAGAAAGGATCAGACAGAGGTCCACAACAAATGAGAAATTAAATACAAAGTTGTGGACTGGAAATTCCCCAAACCTTGGCTACGTGAGGAGTGGAGTTGATACGAATTGGTGAACTTTGTAAAATGCTATAGTTGTTCAAGAGGTGGATACTTAGAGCAGATCCAACAATAGCAGTTTAGCAGTTTTTCCTTTAGACAATACCTGTCTAAAGGACCAGAGACCCGACTCCTTGTGTGTGTGCATACGAGACACTACCACTTCTCAGGGCGGACTGTTTGGGTGTGTGTGTGTGTGTGTTGTGTCTCCTTCACCTTTTTACTTTCCACACTGATACTATAGCTGACCTTTGGGATTATTCCCCGATTTCAATAGACTGTAAAGGCCTTTAGATTGACTGGTGTTGGATGGCAGGTCTTGGTGACTAATGAGAGGGTGTGTTTCACCGCTGTGCACAGAAAAAGAGCATTGGACACCATGGGAGGAACCTTAACGGCTTCCCAGAGGACAGACTTATGGGGAAGGTTAGAGATGAAGAGCTTAGTGTATGTCCAGAAATGTGAGTCAGTGTGTGTGTGACAATAAGTTATGCAATGAGAAAGTGTATATACATGCACGTGGGAAACGTATAGAGACAGGTGATGAGTGCGCAGACAATACAAGCATTGAAAAAGTGAGACAGGCCAATGCAAAGCCACGTTTGTCGTTTCCACGCGAGCAGGTGCTCCGCTCACCTGTCTCGAACAGGGAGGAGATGTTGGACGTGCTCTCACAGTCGTCAGAGATGGCTGTGACTTGGACCTGGTACTTCTCCCCACATTTGAGCATGGTGATCTGACAGCTAGAGGAGTCTGAGGTGCAGTTAAGGGATGCGCCTGTGCCATCGACAGCTGTGGCCCTGTACAGGTTGGCCCCAAACACCAAATCCCAAGTCACTGTCACCATGCCGGCGGAGCAGCTGTAGTCCACAGAGATTGACGTCACCGGGTTTATGGCTGAAGGAAAAGAATTTGAAAAATACTGAATAGTTGTTTATGTTAATTGTAATGTAATGACAAACAGAAGAATATATACGTACTGTACCTGTTCATGCATAGGATGTATACATCATTAAGTATTAAATAACAATACCCTCTATATTTTATCACCTCCATCAGGGCCTGTGTGTGTGGCCTCGTAAAATGAGGATTTAAAAGCCGACAATGCAACAAAACACCAGGGATAATGTGAGCCTACAGTATCAATCCCTTCTATTGCTAAAATACTCACTTGAGGTAGTGTGTGAAACATTAGAGGCCTCCCCAGGCACCAGGAAGACATTGACTGACGATACTCCCACTGTGTAGGTGGAGCAGGGCTCCAGATTACTGATATCCATGGTCGTTGCTGAAGTGTTCCTGATGACCGGGGCATTGTCGGGGTTGTCGTTGTCGCTCACGGCCACTTGATAAAGCAGGACTTTGCTCACAGAGTTCCAGGTCACTCGGGCCGTGCTCTTTCCCGTCGCTACAAGGGCCACTCCGGTCGGTGGCTGCACCACTTCCAAGAAAAAATACAGATGTTACTCTCCTCATTTTTAGAAAAATCGCCACCTTTGTTGCAATTAAGTTGTTTCAGATATCTGAATCATTGTCAACTAAGCCAGCATCTTATGTGCACTTACATGTCGTGATTGTCCTGATATTACTTTGGGCACCCCTCCCAGCGCTGTTGGAGGAGTGAATGTAACAGTTGTACGTTGTGGAGGGTGTCAGGCCGTCCACTCGTCCACTCAGGGTTGTGAATGTCTGGTTGTATTTCCTTGTGGGACGGCTGAACAGCTCCTCCACAAACAAGATGTAACTGTCTGCCCCTATGACGCTGGACCACTCAAACTGTATAGATGTACTTGATATAGCTCTTGAAAAGGTGATCTGAGATGTGGCGGGCACTGTGGGAATGTAAGATAAGGAATTATAAAATGAAATTAATAAAAGGAAAAAAAGAATTCTTCTAAGTATATATAAATATATATATATTTTTTTTTATGACGTTACCTGTAATGGTTATTTCAACGTCCGTGCACACAACAGTATAATACTCAAAGACCTTCAGTGACACCTGATAGACATGTCCAGGTCTTAACCCCTGAATCAGCCTCTGTGTGCTGGGGGCTGACTGCATCACCACCACTGGGGCGATACTGGTTGAGTTCACAACTCTCAGCTCCAGTAAAACTGAGGTTCCAGTGTCCATGCTCCAAACCACCTTGAGTGTTGATGCTGAAGAAGATGTCACTGACACAATATCACATCCTGAAAAAAAGAAAAAAAAAACCCACTTTGATTTTAATTAATCAACTTCCCTATCCATTAACGAGAAAAGCAACACTTTGTAAAGTACTTGTAAAAGCTGTGTAAAATCTGTGTGAAATTATATTGTGCAGTGTATGATACATTTGATCTTACTTCTAAATGAAAGACAGAATATTCTCTGTTATTATCCATAAATGTGAACTATAATTCATTTCCATGCTTAGATTGCAAGCACCATACATGAACAGAGTTTGGGTTCAGATCACTTTTGTTTGGCAAGTGTTGGTCATATTTTTACCATAAATAATAATTTGAACCCACAAAACAGACATCAGTTCATTTGATAGTATGAACTATTTTTGGCCCCACTATGTATGACATGTGAGGTGGTGGCCCTCTTGTGGTGAAGAGGTGTCTAGCTGCTATTATCATCATTAACAAGTCATTGTTAATCATAATAGGAACAACTCTTCCAGTTCCCAACAATATGTCTGGGTGGTGAACACACAAAACGTGAAGCACTCAAAATTATGAAATAACTTATTTTCACATAGTCGTCCAGCAAAGATGCTTCTCATCAGGAGAGTTTACGCTTCATTGCCATTCACCGGATAAAGTGTGAGAATAATTAACGACTACCGGATGCTTTTACTTCTTTTTTTGCTCATGGTTTTATTTTAATCTGTTAGCTTTGTTTAAATCAAAATTTTTACACCGTATTTTGTATCCGTAGTGGATTTCAGTGAATGTTTATTTTATTATTATTATTACATTTTGAGGCCAGTTTTGGTCAAAGTCCCATTCATGCATAGTTCAGACACAGGTGACAATATCATTTTACACATCTGCAAACATAAAGCTGTAAATTGATCAACTTGAAGAACATGAAATGCTAATTTGAGCAAGCTTTTGGATTTATACTGTATTGCTGAAAAAACTGTGCCTCAATTGCCTTATTAGTGATGGACAAAAAAAGTATGTCAAATCTAGTTAGCTTCAAACCACTTTGCTTTTCACATGAACTGCTATCAGTCAGAGCACTCACCTGTAGCAAAAACATGTGGCATCTAAAAAGAAGAGAGAGGGAGAGGAGTAAATTAACTATGAACTATTAAATAGCATTTAAATTCTGAAATAGCATAGGATACAATAAAATGTATAATTACCTGTATGACAGACAAAATAATGACTGATGGGTAAAACATCCACATCTTATCCATTGTTAAAGTCAAAGCTTCAGTATTTTACATCCATATGCGGCCTCTGCACTCAGGAGTTCATCTGAAATCTTTACATGATGAGTGCTGTAGATCAACTCCGTGGGAACCAATCAGGATCCATCCTAAATGAGGACAGGCCTGTGGGCGCTCTGTCATCATGAGAAGGAAACAAAGTATGTGACTTGTTAGGTGGAGGCGGGGGCGCTTTCACTTCCCCACCCCAGGTACAGTCAAACTGCTCCTCAAGTTCCCGCAATATTTAAGTTTGAATAACTTTGCAGCTTGTGTCTGCCCTGGCCAATTTAGCTCTGAGGATTAAAAAAAACATGAGCTGTGACACTGATTTCTGTATAAATATCTAATTCTCGTTAATTATTCTCCCTTCGTTTTACAGGAACAGGATTGGCCTGCTATGGAGTAACATGATCTCCTTTGTATGACATACTGAAAAGTGAACTGACCCATGTCCCCCCTACAACATCCTTCCTGGATTGATGTCATTTTTCGCAGAAATGCTGGCATCATTGTATAATGGTTGCCGTGTTGAACTTCTGTTGGTTAGAAAAACAGCCATGCACAAAATTGTGTTTGTCACTTCCATCAGATGTTTAATAAACTGATCATTAGATTTTGTACGGATTTGAACTTGGCTATATTTTTGAGAAAAGCTTAAGCAGTTTGGTCCTAATTGGGGTGGAAATGGAGGACTAAATCAGAAAGAGAAGCCACACATTTGCTACTGAAAGATAAACAAAAATTCTTCGCTTTATTTCATGTGTTCAGGCTGTGGAAATATGTTTATAGATCAAATGAGTCTTAAACTTCATCTCATCAGTCTAAAATACAAAACTAAAGAAGTTGTATTGCAACTAATATGCAGCATAAATGATCATGAAATTTATATTTCCCATTTACACAGTTTCCATCTCAAGTTGCTGGATCTGAGGACGTCAGTTACAGTTGTATGAAGGAACATGCTTGAGCTATTTCTATTTCTTAATATCATTACACTTTTTAAACATCACATCATGTTTGTGCAGGCTGTTTACGTGCATGTAGAACAATCATTCATGGCCCTATGATCGATCCCTGAGGCACACCAGTAGATATTGCAAGGGAGGTGGAATTACCCCCATTTGTTCACATTGTGCTCTGTCTGTGTGATAAATAGCTTTTACATATGTTTCATATCATGTCAAAAAATGAAGCTCCAGTTTCACCGATTATCTAGAAAAATTCCACATCTCAGCCACATGTAATGTAAAACTTTAAAGGAAGAGAGTGTCTCGTTACAGGAAAAGTGGAATGAGTTTATCATCCATGTGTAAATTAATTCAAATATACTTCCATATGTACAAATGCACGACACAACATTTTAAGTATAGTTTTCATACTGCTTATGTTTGTCCCTATAAAGTGGCCATTGGCCAATGACATGATGGTTTTTTTTTATTATTATTTCCCTATAATCCTGACTGTTGGTCTTTTGGGAAATATGATATTGGATTAAGAGTGTGTTTCCCTAATATCAGAGAGCTGTGGTTACTGTTTATTGTGCGGAGCAGGGCCTTCATTTTAATACATTTGAAATACAAACTCAGTTGCTGTTTCTGTGGAGTAAAATGTGGTTGTTCAATATTATTTTATTTTGATGGTTTTGATGGTTTGTTAAAATCTCGATAAAAACGTTTTTTTTTAAAATAGCAAATCAATTCATTTTGACCTTTCACTGAAACGTAATCAGTTTGTAAAGAAAACATGCTTTTTGTGAGCAAACAATAATAGACTCATAACTTAATTACTGTTTTAAGGAAAGTGTATGAGGATTTCCTGTCCCTGTTATCGCTATATCCCAGTTCTATCTCAGTATATTCTGCTCATAGCGTGACTTGTGTGATACTTAAATGTGATAGCTTGTTGGGTGTTGTTGCAGTGTGTGACAAAAAGGGTTTTAGACAAAAGGTACAAACCTCTATCTCTTCCTTAAACTCTCCCCGGTTGCTTGTGTTTGTTCTTACTGTTATTTGTCCCATTGTGAGCCTGCAGATCATCATCCTGAAATCTATCTGCCTGAGGGCCGGGTACCTTGTGTTTGCCACATGCGGGAACGATCCTGAACACATGCACACGTTTTGTGAATTCATCCTGGCAATTGTCAAAGTGCACCTCTGGGATTTTTGGCCACCACACCTGTTTTGGTGAGAAACAACGTGATCAGCCAAGTGCTGTTTGTTGACACACAGGGAATGAAGTCTAAAAGTAACACCTGATGTACAGAATACTGTTCAGCTGTCTACATAGTCCAAAATTGTAAAGATTTTTACTCAATAAGGTGTGAAAATGTTCACTTTGGTGTGACAGGGCAAAACTAAAATACTGCTAGTTTCACCAGAGACGTTCTATATTAGTAAAGTTTAGGAGCTATAATCCATTAGGCAGACACAGAAATTGTAATCTTAACCACATTCGTTAGGTGGAGTTTACAGTGAATTATTAAAGAGTCACAACACACACTATCTATCAATCTACGTATATAAGTCTCAGTGTTATTACACTATTTAATGGTACCATTTAATCCACAGCTATCAGACTCTACAAACATTACTGGTCCCCATACAATACATCAAAATGACTTTAGTGATACCCTGGCAATTTCTTTATCCATTGTATGAGGTTTAAATTTATGGTTTTCACTAAAATGTCAACCATTGGTTTGTATTGTTATTATTATTATTATTATGGCAGTCCACACACACTCTGATTTTACAGTATTTGTCATTTCTGTAATGTACGTATTTATACATGCTGTTGAACTGCATTCTATTGTATTGTTGTAGTGGTATTTTGATAACAGGACGTTAACTTTTACCAACCTGCCCCAGGGACAGCAGATGAAAATTAGCCATTATGGGTAACTGTGACTCATTTACATACAGTAGATATTGAAACTGACATGTTGATCAATATATACTGTCCCTGATCAATAAATTAACAAATAAATAAATTGTATTTTACGTTGGTTGGATTGTGATATAAATAATATGAGATACATATGAGAATAAACCTCACATAGAAGCAAATTGCCCTGAATGGTGGAGATACTCACTGAATATAGATGCTTTAAGAAATCAAATCTGATTCGGTTATGAGCAGCATGTCAACCAAATAAAGTGTCCAGCTTGGTCACCCAACCCTAACACATTATACCACAGTTGTATAATTGACTTGGGTCAGTTATACAACTTTTAAGGTCAGCGAAAGTCTGCTCAGCAGGTATTCTATAACAGGTTTGGTGTTTCTAAATTTCTTAGATCGTTTTCTCTCTGTATTACATTTGAAGCCCTGACTAAAGCTCTTGTATCCAAACCCACACACCAGAACAAAACATCTCGACCTCATGAAAGAAGACCAACAGCAGAGTGTTGTAATGCAAAGCGTTGTGCTTTATTGTTGTCGTCTGTCAACTGAGAGAAAACAAATCCAGTGATAGCAGAGGCAACACTGAATCTATCTTCAGCAATCCGATCAGACATATCATCCATAGGACTTGCTATGCATGACTCCAGGCCGAAGAGATGGATACCTGCTGCCCCACTTCTGTGACCTTCTTCTAGGTCACCAACCTGCTTTAGGGCTAACCCAGAAACGTCACACAGCAGCCGTAAGGAGGTCTTCTACTTGGAGAAATTCAAAACTGTTCATTTAAATTCATTAAATGTATTTGTCTTTGAGTGATATGATCTAGGCTGTCACTGTAGAGTTTCATTTTCTGCTTCCTTTGCATTAACTACATTTCATTACATGGTGAGGGTACATCAAGTCTCATTATGAAAGGGCAATTGTAGTGATTGCATCTGAATGAACATGTATCCTACAATTATAAAGTAATAGTAGTAATATGCAAAATATTTGTCAAATACACAGGATAAATGCCCACAGTTATTCATTTTTTTTTAACCCCCAAACACATTTTTTTTGTTTGTTTTAATTATTGTTTCAGCTTTTTGTTTTTTTTTATTCAACAGAAGCCGATTGTCACAGTTTCTCTTGCGAACAGCAGTAACAACAAAACAGAGATATTCCTAAACATTGATATTTCATCTGAATATATTGGATCTTCACAGTTGCACAGCTGGTGTAAACTCAGTCTTCTGTCCATGGTGGCTGCTGGTGCTGGTGCTGATGGGAGGACAAGACAAGACAAGACATTATGAATGCTTCAGTACGGATCCATCACCCTTAATAAAAGGCTGTTTTATCACACTGAGTCAGGGGCTATTAAATATCTATCATCTTACAACCACTCATCATGACACAGCGAGATATCGGTGTCACATTCCCGCAGTAGATCTCCATCATCATTTACCCGAGTGAGTCACGTTCCCTGCATTCTTGTTTCCATGTTTTATAGACAGACACGTATTCAAGACGTCCCAGAGGTAAAGACAGACAGAGATCGGCCTCACCTGTTCCCGCCTGGCTATATGCTCTCATTGTTATACCAGTACACTATAGGTAGAGTCAATTTATGGAGGCCTGTGATGCTGTCACAAGATAGCCTTCAAGCTGTGAGCTACAATGGATGCGTCGTGTGAAAGAAGCCTTTATCAATTTCTTTCACACATGTTCCCAACGAAAGCACGTTTGTTCGTCTCAGGTCGTTACACAACTCAGTTTTCATGTGGTCTGAGGACTGTACATACAGTATGTTCTTATCTGGGGGACATAAGTAACAAAAAAGACTTACTTAATACAAGCTTCTTCTTCCACGCGATATCACTTGAGAAAAAAAAAGAAGAAAGAGTGGAGAGTTTAGTGCAGCAACTATTTTCAAATGTGTCATTCATAACTTCATAGAAGTAAACTTCCCCCCATAGTCCTTATGCTAACTGACTCCTGGTTCAGGCTAAATAGAGACATGAGAGCAGTTTCAAAATTCCCATCTAACTTTTACCTGGAAACTGAACCAGGGTCTGAACCAAAACATCAGCAAAACATAATGCAAAGTTCAGAGTTTAGTGGATACTTACCCATGCCAGCATTACTTCCTGGGCAGGGAACTGAGAAAAATGACAAAATTCAGAAGCATTCATTCAGAAGTTAGAAAAACAAATTAAAAGCTGCACCATCAACCATCTCAGAGTCCACTGTATGACCCACCTGAGTATGTCCTGGGCTGACAGAAGTTGACTTTGACCCCATTCTGTCCCACAGGTGCTGCCAACACTGTGTAGACGTCCCCACATGTGTCCTCTTGGATATCACAGTACGTGCCACCGGCAGCTGCGATGCAGGTGTAGTTGGCTCCCGTCCCGTACAGCTCTACCGTGTGGTTGTGGATCTGTCGGCCCAGAGAGCGCCAGTACACCCTGAGAGAGTTGTTGGCCCTGCGATAGAGCTTGACTCCTGTCGGACAGCAGGGACCTGCAACAGAGTGATGAGGGGCAGAATGTGACTTCCTGTCATGATAAAGTGCAACCACCCCCACCCTCCTTACCTCACACCCTGAAATAGGTAGGCTTGTGTGCATGTGAACATGTTTTAACATTTCTCATATTTCTATTTCAGTTCACCATTGATCACCTGTGACTGATTACCCACTCCTATTTTGATTGATCACAAGATGGATTGAGTGTGCATGTTTTTTTTCCCTGCACTGGATATACTGTATATTCTGAATGTACGTGCTCACTGGAAGAGAATCCGTGATATTTGCACTCAGACTTGTGTCCCGTGCTGCTGATGGCTTCCAGGTTGACGCTGTAGTTGGTACCACAGGTGATGCATCCCATCAGGCAGTGGGTGTCCAGAGTGTGACATTTAGCATGTCCGCGTGGCGACGTGAGGGCGGTGATGTAGGAGCGTGCCCCACGACCAGGTGACCAGGTCACGTTGGTCATAGCTTGGGTGACCTGAGTCACATTCACAAACATGGGACAGCATGGACCTTGGGAAGAAGAATACAGATCCATAATCAATAATTATTGTGTGTAAAGGCCTGGCTTAGTTGTTCTTACTCTTATCTTAATGCAGAGTTGTATTATAATTACAATAGGATCAGCGCTTATCTCCCCTGTTTTAAGATAGCAGCTGCTTGTTTTTACACTTCTTGATGGTGTAGCGTGTCACTTTTTTTGTGTTATGTGGGGTCGTTCAAATGACCACAATGATGCATAATATCTTGAAAATATTTAATCCTAGTGACAACAATACTATCGTACCTGTTTCTAAAGGTTTACTGAATCCAGGTAGACTCCGTCCCACGGCTGAGGTGGCCACTGCAGTGACTTCATAGATTGAACCGCAGGGCAGCTCTGTGAGCTCACAGGAGCTGTTTCTTGTCCGACAAGCGTGCGTGTTATAGCGTCCGATGGCGTTGATGGTGTAGTTAGTGTTTTGTGTGTTGGGGTTGGTGATGAGGACTCTGTATGTAGAGCTGTTTGTCTGTGTCATATTCAGGATCTCTGGAGAACACGGAGCTGCAGAGACACAGACAGGGAACCAGGGACGTCATGAAGACATGTCTGAATGCAGCGTGAGACGTTTTTGTTAAAGTTTAACATTATAACTGTGCTGAGAGTGAGGCTAAAAGATCAATACTACTTTCATATTTTTTTCAGTAACTATAAAGGACCACCATACTATTATCTTACCTTACATTCCCTGATAGTTCTTACTAATAATTAAATAAAACACAATAGGCTGTGATCAGGTCACTGTATTCACTGTGAGCAAATACTTTCCACATCTGTTCATTATAAGAAAGCAAGCTCTTCTTCTGCTTGTCGACCCAGGCGCTATAAGAGCCATGACTGGGATCCAAACACTGAGTCTCCCAATTCAAAGTCAATGGCATTACAATACCCACTGACCTATCCAGCTGCATTTATTGATTAGGGACTCCTCTGACTCTCCACACACACTCGCACAATTGCATACAGACAGGTTGACAGCTCCTTCTTTCAGAGAGAGAGACCTGTGTGTGTGTGTGTGTGTGTGTGTGTGTGTGTGTGTGTGTGTGTGTGTTTTCTTTCTAAAACTCTATCAACATTTTAGACTACCTCTCATTGGTTATGGTTCTCCCACATTGTCCGACATAAAAATGGTCTGTTTTTTGGGGGGATCTGGTTACCCTAAGCTGCAGTTTGTTTATTTTGGAAAGAGCAAAGCTAGCCATTTCCACTTGTTTCCACTATTTATGCTAAGCTAACCAGCAGAGGCTTCATGTACATTGTGCAGACATGGATGGAAATCAGCTTTGAGCTAAATCTGGCATATTTACATGACGTCATGTGTGCGTCACCAATTGTTCATTAATGTGCACTGTTCTCGTCAAATAAACAATAAATGAAATGAAAAAATGACATGAGTAGTGGTATAGATCTACTCATCTAACCCCGTCCTCATGGTGTGAGATGCAACCGGTTGATACCTGTTTCATGAGTGTGTGGTGTACAGGTGCGGTTGCATCCTCGTAACTCGCTGCAAGGCGTGACCGTCACAGAATAAGCCGTGTTGCACCTCAGATCTGACAGGGCGCACACCGGAGCCGTGTCGTTACAGTGGATGACATCACGGGTCTCTTGTGCTGTTGTCTCGTAAAGCTCGGCCCCTTTGACCGGTGACCACATGATCTCCAGGGTCTCTGAAGAAACCAGCTGTATGGTAACACCCTGTGGGCAGCAAGGAACTGGGGAGGGAGAAGAAATGCAAAAGATAGGTGAGAATAATAACTGACAATGGGCAACGGATCGCACAGGTGTTGTCGTTTACCTTCCTGACAGCCACTGTTTTCACTTCATGCCAGTACAGTGTGATTTTACAGGAACTTGAAAAATAAATCCATCACAGTTTTGTTCTCTTTGAAGAACTGCAGCTTTTTATAGCAAACACGTGGGTGCGTCATTCCAGAAAAGGGCACAGGTGTAAAATAGGGAACACCCAGTATCATTAATTACACCTGTGCTTTTCCCTGTTATAGCTCCTTTAACCATTTGCCAAAAAAAAAGATCATGTTTTTACAACAATGCCGTGGTGGAGCTTCAGGGAAACTCATACATCTGAGATTTTGGAGCCAACAAGCGCTTCACATGGCAGTGAAATGAAGCCAGTGGCTTGTAAAACTGTTGCTCGTAATGCAAAGTTACAAGTAATATGGAATTAAAAATACAGAACCAGTTGTGTGGTGGTCATACTGGTGGTGTAGTTGCGGACGTGTGAATAAGGGCTGGAGCCGCCCTGGTTGTAAGGGAAGACGGAGGTGAGGTAGGTGTAGCCACACATGCAGAAAAATGTGCAGGTGGTGTCAGTGGTGTTGCACGACATCTCGGTCCCGTCGTCTCTCTTTATGAAAGCCATGTAGTACTCCACCAGCGGCACCTCGTCCCACACCAGAGAGCAGTTGCCTGCAGTGGGCTCCTCCACCCAGCTGTTCTCTGGTGGACATGGATCTGATAGAAAAAAAGAGACATGGAGGTTCAGGGATAGAAAAAAGGAATCGTTTGACCATTTGTAGCAGCGGTGGTAGTAGCTGACAAATATAAATCAACAAGCAGGAGATGATTAGTGCAGCATAAGACTGGCAGCGGGGGAAAATAAATACCTATCCAGAATATGGCTGTACAAAGACAACATAATGTGTCTGACAGCACCTCTATACTTAACCAGTCTGTACAGAGAGTTAACTGACTTTTGGCTGTAGCTTTATATATGAGTGGCAACAAAACTCTCATCTAACTCTTGTCAAAAGCAAAAAATAAGCATTTACAGTGGCATGCAAAAGTTTGGGCACCCCTGGTCAAAATTTCTGTTCATGTGAAGCAAGTGGAAGATGAAATGATCTCCAAAAGGCATAAAGTTAAACATGAAACACTCATTTGCAATAAGCAATATCAGTGTATTTTGTTTTCTACAATTTTAAAGTGAAAAAGGGAAACAAAGCAGCAGCCTGAAAAAGAATTGGAAACCAGGAGACTTGAGACAAGCTATACACTATTTACACTGTGACAGTTTCCAAAGAAGGGGGGGGGGGGGGCTACTAGGTACTAACTATGCAGGGTGGCCAAACCTTTGCTGTGGGCTCTTTCCCTTTTCTGTCATTTTGAAAATGTAAAAAAATGCAAATAAGAAAAAAAAAGTTTAAAATGTAAAGGGAATGTGTCATCTGTAATTTTATGCCTTTTGGAGATCATTTCATCTTCCACTTACTTAACTGTTCAGATTGATAGTGCCCAAACCTTTCCATGCCACTGTATACAGATTATTTGTGATTGATATTCCAAGTAAGTATGCTGTTGTACGTGGCTGAACGTGTGTTATATACCCACATGTGATGTAGTCAGCTGGTTGTGAGGGGCTGCTGGGACCAGCTTTGTTATAGGATGTGACAATGACAGAGTGGTTCTGGCCACACTCTACAGGTATGATCTGACAGTAGGTAACTGAAGAGCTGCAGTTTTGGCCATTGGAGGTGAATGCCATGTAACTGTCGGCTCCCTGCGCTTGCAGCCAGTACACAGCGATGCCAAGAGACCGACCGATCCCCGTCACCTGGACTGTCACATCTGTGCTTGGGGGACCTGGATATGAAAGACAAAAAAAGAAATAATGTGACCACCAACTTTTCCTACTGGGGTTTGTAGTGTAGTACTGTAGATGATGTCACGTTGTCGTCAACTTCACGTTTATCGTGCTTACGTGTGATTTGACAGATGGTGGTGTCATCTCCAGTTTGACCCTCAGAGTCCCAGGCCATGCCCTTGATACAGTAGGTTGTCCCAGCGTCGAGACCATCAAAGGTCGTCATGGTGTCCGTGGTGTTCACTTTGAGGCGGGAGCTGGAGCCTTGTCGGATGATGCAGAGCGTGTAGAGGACGGCAGAGTCAACGGGAGGCCAAGTCACAACGATGGTGTCGTTACCAGGGGAGGTGGTGTTTAACATGGGAGCAATCACAACTGCAATCAAGGGTGAACACAAAGAAATAAAGGTTAATGAGAAAAAAAGCAAACTTAAATGTAGCCTACAAACACACAGATTTCGTACTTTTTTTGTAAGAGGTGTGAAACCACAACAATTTCTCTGTGATTATGTTACATTCATTTCTCCTTTGCGAAGAGAGACAACCTAGTTCTCATGGTTTCTCTTTACAGATCATGAGAATAGTATAGTGCAGAGGGATGGATAGAGTTTCCACCCTCCCGAGTCGGCTGCAAAGAGTCGGGACAGTGCGACAATGGACAATGAAATGACACGCCGTTATGGCCGGCGGAATGAGATAAGAAGCTATTGTCCGACAGGAACAACAGAGGGGCAGCGTTTCACTCTTCATACACTGATAAGCATCTTGAGTAAACTGCTTCAAATGTGTAAAGTCTGGACAAGTGAAAGTGGATAGAAAAGATCAATATGATCCCATTTAGACACTATTAGTGAGAATATTACAGTATATGAAAATAATACAATAGCTTTGACAGTGTAAAGTCAACTACTCAGCTCTCCAGTTTTAGGTTGTTTTGGCCGTACCTGTCTTGCTCTCCACAGGGTAGGAGGGTTGGCTGCTCCCGCCGGAGTTGACCGACATGACGCTCAGTATGTAGTTTGTGGTGGGCTGGAGATTCACCACGGTGCCCGGGGAACCGCTCACTGGGGTCTCGAAGAAGAAATCGTCCGTCTCTGCTCTCAGGACGTAACCGGTTGCCCCGGAAACCTCTGTGAACTCTACAGTGATGCTGTCGCTGCGTTTGGAGTAGGCCTTTATGATGCTAGGGACCTCAGGAGCTGGACAAGAAACACAGATGCAAAATAAAAGCCTTGAAGATATGACCGTCTGAATTAAAACAGTGTCAGAATGTCAACAGGACAGTTTATTTAATTTTTTCTTACATATGATAATATGATAAATGCTGTGGTAGAATTGAAACACAAAGCATTTATACTTTTCTATATAGAAGAATAATAGTACTGGCATTTTCATTATTTCCCTTTAAGAAGCTTATATTGCTGCTACATGTATTTTTTTTTTTGTTGCATTTTTATGAGATCTATGAGATTTCTACACTTTATTAATTATTTTCCTAATGTATTGATTGAGCACTTATCTATTAAACTCAAACAAATAATGGGAAAAATCCAGGGAGATCCAAGATGATGTCATCTCCAGTCTTGTTTTGTCCAAACTACCATCCATTAACTCATGATTTTTAGTTTATTATATTAAAAAAAAAAGATACAAAGACATGCAGCTGGTCCTCACAGCAGAGATGTTTTAGCCACAGAAATATTGCCAATGTATCAAAAAAAAAAAATCAATTTATTATTATTCAAATAGTTCTATAGATCGAATAGATCTATAGCTTCTCCTGTATTAGCCATCATAATCCAATATTATCTGGAATCACAATGACAATGACCGAGACCATTCTTACTCCATAAGAAGTGTTTATACTTGAAGTACCTACATAACGGTGACAGTGCTGTGTAATCACATCCCTGTCTCTGTGTCTGGATCCTTTTCTGTCTGTGCTGCTGTTACTGACCTGTGGTCTCCTCAGTCAGTGCGCTGCTGAGGACATTGAGAGCATTGTCCATGGCTTCGAGCTGCACGGTGTACAGCGTGTTTGGTGACAGGGAGTTGACTGAGCCCATCACAGAGTTACCACTGAACTGAGCAAAGACGGGATATTTTGAGGAGTTCTTGGGCGTCGCTGTGATCTTGTAGGAGCTGGCACCGGTGGGCCCCTTCCACTGCACCGTCATGCTCTTAGATGTGACCGTAAACACTGAAACTGTGATGTCTGAAGGGAATAGAGAAGAAAAAAAAAACTATGTGTTTATAGTATTTTCATATCCTGAATAAAAGCTTTATTCTGGGGTAGTTTGAGTTGTAAAATTAAGCATTTTACAAATGTAAATGAAGAAGATTTACCATTTTGAGATGCACAAATCTGTAAATGACAAAATGTGGCAAATTAATGGATGAAAAGAGGAAATGACTTGATGAGAAATGACAGGAAAAACATTGTAAAGACAAAGACATCATTCCAGCAGCAGCAAGCTGTCGGTATTTCACATTATATCCTGAGGCAAATTATGGCCTGTATCATGTTCTTGGAGTATGAGAGGCAGCAGGCTGCACATTACCCTCACTCAACACAGATCTCAGGAGTGGTCAGCGCAGGTATTTCTTTCAGGTTGGAATGAATTTGTCTATTGAGCCACGGTTGGGCATGCCACACACACTTGTTGAAAGCAGAGACACTCAAAAGAGCCAATGTTCTTATGTTTCAAAACTCCTCCAGCTATACACTATTCTTTATCTGGATATACGAAGTGTGCAATGTATCATAAATAGGAAAAAAACAAAACTACTGCACAATAATAATAAAATGTTTATTGCTTTACAGAAAATGAACATATAATGTTATAAGTGATCATCTCTTACCTCCGTGAAGGTCAATAATAGCAAAAGCTTTAGCATCTTTAACTGCGTTGTTCCCATGCCTTCAGCGCTTTTTCTGCCTAGAGGGGAGATGTGTGATGCTGTTAGTGAAAATGACTTCAGGGAAGCAACTCAAGCTTAAATTTGACTTTTTTTTCTTTTTTTTCTCCCACCCTCTCTCTCTCTTTCTCTCTCTCTCTCCCTTAGATGAAACGACAGGTCCTTTATTGTTTCAGCAAATACCAAAGAGCCCAAAGGCTGTAACTCCTCCCCTCAGGGGTGTTTGGGTGGCCTATCAGAGGCAGACGAGTAAGCTCTCCTGAAATAGATGAGGATGCAGATAAAAATACTTTTGTTAAAAAATTAGTAACGTGTCAAACATCAATAAAGGAGTGAAACAGGATAAAAGATACCTTGTTTCAAGCATTGACCCACTTCTGCTGCTGCATCCTGTATCTGTTTTCATCCAAACAATATTTGATATCTCCTCTTTTCCGCATCAAATGAAATCACAAGTTGATTTAAGTAGCACACTTTAAACAAAAAGAAATGACCAAAGCTCTGCACATATTTAAAAGCATAGCGTGAATAAAATGAAATCAGTAGCAAATACTTAAGACGACAGAAAAGGAAAGAAAGTTATGAAAGAAACTTGTGAAACAAAACACAGTAAATCTTGTAAAATCTTTTTATAGAATGAAAGTATCTTGATAGTATTTGTGTTGTGTAATGTAAACTTAGATATTGTGTTTTGATGATTGTAACTGACAGTTGCTTATGTGGATGAACATTAAACACTCACTTATTTTCTGTGATATAGTTACAGTTACTCCACCTGCTTCAGAGTCAGCTAAAGCCTCAGTCAGACAAAAACCAGCTGGCTTATGTAACTCCATGGAAAACCTGTTTGCTACATTTGAATAACTAAGTCCATACAGTAGCATTTACTACAGGAAACTTTACCATCCCCTATAGAATTACTGTATATACAGTAGTATAGCCACAAATGTTTCCATCCAAGCTGAATGGTGAGGTTAGAATAAAAGCTCTTCTATTCCCCAGTGGCCCAGTATCTGCATCAGGTGTGTGTATTATGAAGATGGGCTGGGAGGGTCCCTAAGGACCCGCCATGGACAAACTCTTTTGTGAACAAAGGCCAAAAGGAGAAAGCTGATCAAATTCAACTTCACACAACTGAGATAATCGCCACTTTCTGAGTTCAAAGAACAAAGAGTAACAGTGTCAGATTTCAAAAATTATTAGTCAGATTGTTTTGTTTAGAGATAATGCTCTGGTGTAATTCAGTATGTGCTAAAGGATGCAAATCGTTGTTTTATGTTGTCAGCTTTGGATCAATGACCGTTCAGAAACCTGCACACAAAACAACAAAGAATGATCATTAACATTGTTTGCAATGTGTACTGACCGAAATGATCACATCACTGTTCAAAACTGCCAAGAGGGGTGATTTCTATCTATCTATCTATCTATCTATCTATCTATCTATCTATCTATCTATCTATCTATCTATCTATCTATCTATCTATCTATCTATCTATCTATCTATCTATCTATCTATCTATCTATCTATCTATCTATCTAGCTCATTTCTTGAAACAGAAATTACAATCTCAAAACTAAAATCATTTGGCAAAACAGTTTTACAGTCCAGCTCTCTCAGCTGCTCAGCAGCTCTCTTATGTGCTGTGGCCTCAGTGACTGCGTGATGATCAATTGTGTGCAGTCTTTTGATTTTTCTACCCTTTACATTGAATTGCAGGCTGTAGACTTTCTGTACTGATCAATTTCAGGATGATGATGAAAATCATTTATCTGACAACATTGTGCGGTTTTTAGCACAGATAAAACTATTTTGAGGCAATGATTTGGTTATGCCAAAAGAATCAGAGGTTTTGTGAATGTAGTGTCAGAAAAGAGTTTTGTGTTACTGTAACTATTCTGAGAAAAGGACTGGAGGATTAAAATAAAATGTTTTACTGTAACAATTGTGAAAAACTGTATTCACACACATAAGGTAACTTAGATACGTACATAGGAGTAAAAAGAAAATGTATACAATATACTGTACATAAACACATAAACAAAAACAAGGAAAAGTATATGTGCTGTAGCCTAAATATATGGTATTAATTGTATTACTGTATGTTCTTGACTAATTTTGACAATTGAATAGACTATTGTGCATGTGATGACAATGAAATGATGCTGACCTGTTTTGGAGAGAACAACCATTAGAATGAGAATCAACAATCAGTTTACATCAACAAGATTCACTTGGAAATGGTGCTAACTGTAGGCATTTATGTATCATCCTTTATCCGTATCATTTGCAAAGACGTACTGAGACATTTGCAGTTTGATGAAATGAATGAATAATTCAATTCTGTTGCCAAGTGGTTTGGAGGTTTGTCCAGAAATGAGCCAAGCCAATGGAGAAAAACTGTAATGAACTTTTTCCTCTCCTCATTGTTGCTGGTGTGACATGTTACGTAATGCTCGACAAGTTATAGAGAACTTCAGCTGCTCTTTTAACAATCAGACTGGACAGCTCTGGAATGTTGTTTGGACACATCTCCTTTCCTGATACTCCTCTTTAGAACAACAGGGAAACTTAAAACCCGACAAACAAAAACCTGAACTGAGCCCGGCAGCAGCAGGCGGTGATGGCGACAGGAGCGAGGCCACAAAGCCGCCCAACAGAAACTCAGTAAGAAGACACTGCATCACGAGCACCCACAGGCCAGCAGGCATCGGATGAGCAGATTAGCTAAAAGCATAAAAGTTGATACTCATCTGAAGTAAAGACAGCGAGGGATTTTCCTGAAATGTAATATTGCCAATATGACCTAGATTTTGTTTTATTTACCGTTATCTCCTTACCCTGTGGCTGCTTGTGTGTATTGGATAGCTAATAGTATGTAAGTAGGTAAAGTTGAAAAAAAAAGGAAAGACTTTGCTGGCATTCAGGTTTATTATCATCTGTTGAGATGAGCTGACAATGTGCAGTATGGCTGATGCTGCCCTCTAACCGCAGAGCACAAATGTGACAGTGTCTTTCCTTTTGTGTTTTCGGTAATGGATGTTACCAATAAAACACATAAGGGAGTACAGAGTATTGATCTACAATTAGCATGTTAATAAGTGCCCACAAGAGTGAATAAAAAGCATTTTACACATTGGTATGAATGATGATGAAGAATGAAGTGGCCAAAAGACATAACATCAAATGTAGGGACACTCAACATGGGCTGCTGCCAATCAAGTATAAATTTGCCATATGTTTGTATAATTTAAAATACAATCATGTACAAAAACAGTAACTTACTTGTTCTTTAAATAACTTAAAACCAGAGATATTCCCTCATCACCCAATAAAAATGTATCCCCTGAGGCATCATTTATCATAGGGACTGGCAGCTTGTTAGTAACTGTTTACTGTAACTAGTCTGGACCCCTGGTGTTATAATGCATGGTGTTTCCTGCCCCCTAGTGGCTGCTGCTTGTTGTGCAGTTTCCTGCTGAGCTGAGCTTTGGCCAGGTCAGCTGACAGCCTCCTGGCCATGCGCTCGGTGGTCCTCTTCATGTTGCGGGCCACTTCAATAGCCTGGTCAAGAGTCCTGTCCATTTCGTCCTCCTAGAAAACAGTAAAGTTTCCAGAAAGCTGAGTACTTGTATATATAATTATTGATTGTTTACTCCTGAAATGCAGACAGAGGTTCTTGTGTATGAAAACAATCTCTATAGTGTCACAGCAGATGAGACGTGTCACCTTGCTCCCTCTGCGTCTGCCTGTCCTGCTGACAGTCTTTACGGGCGCTGAGACAGGGGACAGTGTCTGCTGGAAGTACACGTTGCTGGGCAGGAGTGCTGTGTCTGACTGTGTGGATCGTTTCCTGTGATGGGACGTAGACTGAAGAGACTCCCTCACCTTGTAGCTGGATTTCAGGACAGATGGAATAGAATAATTCCTATTTTACAAAATTTTATAGTTCAATAACTTGATTTGTGAAAGTATCATCTGCTTTCAGTTGTGTTACATGTGTGATGTGTTTTTTACCTGGCAGGAAGGCTGCAGGAGGAGCCGTAGCTGACCTGGAGGAGCGGCTTCTGGAGCGATGGAGAGGAGAGACGAGACCACCTCTCCTTGGAGTAAAAACTCTCCATGAAGGCTGCCGATGGTAGACGTAAACAGTACAGTACGTATACAACCAATACACAACACTGCATACATTTACAACCCTGTTTACAACATTGTGATAGGCTCACTGTTCACACTGTTCAACTTACTCTGTGGTCTTTGCTTGGTGTGACTGACAGGAGCTCCCCCGCCTTTTAAGACGGAGCTGGTTGAACCTGCTGTTTTTACTGGGCAGTTTTCTTCTGTCCCTAAAGGAGTAAAACCTTTATGAAATGTATTTTGTCCAATTTGACCCATTTTATAAAAGAAATGACCAATCTGTCAGAAGTATAAACATGTATTTTGCTGTGACATTTAATTTCGACCCCTGACCTCTGTCAGACTGTTGTATCCCCTGATGTTTAACCTGAAACTCAGGGCTGGGGTGTGCGCTGCTGCCTCTTCTGCTCCCCACAGGTGAACTGAGGAACTGTGACATGATTTCAGAGGCTTCTGTATCACCACTGTCTGTACCTGGGGAGGAGATGATCAAACTCAAAATGGGGGGGAGGGGATTATCTGCACACAAATATGTAGTCATACTCAGAGAGAGACCCAGAGTAACTGGCTCGTGACTGTATTATTATGATAGTGTTGGAATACCTTTGCTCTTACTGGGGTCCATGTCTGTAGAGATCCAGTCCTCTATTCTTGCTGGACTGGAAACGAGATTACTCATATTTTGTCTGCTGTTTGATTTCCATTCACTACAGGAAACAGTAAAAGAAATGTCTGAATGGTAATAACGGGAGTGTTTCACTGTGTGGTTATCTACAGTAAGAATGAACTAGAAAATTTCCTCTCGGGAAATTTTGAATGGGCCACGGGAGCTACTGCGGGTTGTGCCATCTCTGTCAACATGGGAATCAAACCCACGATCTTAAGGTCAAGACAGAGCTGATCAGACAGACACATGATCATCTTTCTATAAGCACTGATATGGAGGAGCTGTAACCACATTAGGTTAACTGTGTGTGTGTGTGTGTGTGTGTGTGTGTGTAGGTGTGTGTGTGTGTGTGTGTGTGTGTAACTGTAATCACATGAAGCTGGCTCTAGAGTCTGTGTGTGTGTGTGTGTGTGTGTGTGTGTGTGTGTGTGTGTGTGTGTGTGTGTGTGTGTGTGTGTGTGTGTGTGTGTGTGTGTGTGTGACTGTAATCACATGAAGCTGGCTCTAGAGTCTGTGTGTGTGTGTGTGTGTGACTGACTTGACACATAGTTAGTTAGTAGCTGCATCCTGTGTCAGTCTGATTTAGCTGTGTCTGTGTTTATAAACATTTAAACGAGCGCCAGGTGGATTGTTTATGAAGTTAACGAGCTCTGGCCTGAGGATCAAAGAGGTTACCACGGCGATAGGGGCCCCCGCAGGCTGAGACAGACAGAAACGTGGAGAAAAACAGCCATTTTCTGCCTCTAAACCGGCCTCACAATTAGGCTTAGCATGACAAAACGGTAACTCCTATCAGAACAAAACACAGATCAACGTTGCTCTAAGGACTTACTGAAAATTTCGGTACGATTTGGTGTTTCTACAGTAAATATTTTGGCGACGCTGGCAGTTTTAAAACATCAGGCCGTTCTGCTCCTCTCAGAAAATATTTGTATTGGACTCAATGAGGAGCAGGGACAGACGTGGCCGCACTCAGAGGCTGATTCTGTAAGTTCTGTAAGTCTCTCTGATATTTTGAGCACATGACATGAGAGATAACAAGTTTGTCTTACAAATTCTGAAAAAATTATGTCTGTAGAGTGTAAATTGTGGCCGTGGTGGCAATTTATCCAGAAAAAATACAGAATGTTTCTTCACTCTCTCCCACTCTAACCGATGATGTCACGCACTCTGACACGAACATTCCATGCAATACACACCCATTATAAACTCATAATTTCTCCAAAAATGATCATGGTCATTGATCAGGGATTGATCAAAAACTATATGACCTATCAAAACGTGGAGTAATACGACAATACACAAGACTTGTGTCTACTGTTTAAAGTTTAAATGGAGTCTCTAGGTGAAAGTATGCCTGAGCAGTAGACTTTTGTTAAACTCCAATGATTGGTCTTTTTCGGTCTTTTTTTTTCGCCCGTCCCATTGACTTACATGCAAAATTTTTGCGCAGTTTTTCGCGACTACGTCGCGAAAAATTCATAAACTGTTGAGAAAAGTAATAGCACAGCGATCCCGACCAGGACGCACGTTTTGATATATAATATGTCCTGCAACTCTTCGAGTTGCAGGACTAGTAGCGCATCGAAAATCGGCCGGAAGTGGAAAAATAACTAGAAAAGGCATTTCCAAGAATGGAAATGGTGTGACTGCTGACAGCAGCTGAACGCTGTTGCAGAATTAGCAAATAGTGCAAGCAGTGATCACCATACAAATGTTTGACCAAGGTCGGACTCGAACCCACAACCTCATGGTCAATAGACTTCCACTCTGCCTCTAGGCCACAGTGCACACACAGTTGCAGAGACTGTTGTCTGTTGATGAGCTGCACTCTGTCTCACTCTGACATCAAGAAAGCTTGAGAGTCAAGCTTGAATGACTTAGAATGAAAATTTCTGTGAATTTCAGGCTGAGAGCAGCAGTTTCAACATGAAGCAAGTTATCAGAAGTCAACAGAGGACAAGTGTGGCTACAAAACTGGAGAAAATAATTTGTCTAGAGTTTAATTTGCAGAAAAAGTTAAATATTTTTAAAAGTATAAATAGTTCAAAAGAGAAAAGTAATGCTGATAAAGTTCAAAAAAAGCTGCACGTTTTGATATATGAATTGTTGAAATAGCACAACACCTAACACACTAACCATATGGCCACAGAGAACCTGAGTTACAATGAGCTTTATACTATGAGGAATCAAAGACTGTCCAATGACAGCTGAATAATTGGAATCAAAAGTCAAGCAATGAAGTGAAAAGACTGAGGCAGGAATCGAACCCATGACCATATGATCACTAAACCTTTACTCTGCCACTCAGCTACAGAGAGCACACTGCTTTCAAAACTGTTGTCATTCATTGTAATGTGATGATGTGCTGCAAACTGGTGTGAGTAATCAAGGAGATAACAAACACCTGTAACCAATTGAAGGCGGTGGAGGAGAGCAGAATTCAACATAACATAACAAGAGTTCTTCCCTTGGATTCGAACCAGTGACCTGAGGGTTGGCAGGCATCTACCCTAACCCCTACACTACAGTGGAGTTGTGAAGAAGATAGGTTGAGACTTTGATGAATGTGAGATTTTTTGTGAAAAAGTTAAATATTTGAAAAAGTATAAATAGTTAAAAAGAGAAAAGTAATGCCGATAAAGTTCAAAAAAAGCTGCACGTTTTGATATATGAATTGTTGAAATAGCACAAAGTATGAAGGACTAGAAGAAGACCGTAAAAAGGCGGAAGAAAATGGCCAAACAGAAGAACAATAGTGTGACTGCTTCAGCAGTCACACTAATAATAAGAAGAAAAAATCCACACAATAACAGTAGTGCCCGGGCTTCGCCCGGGCACTGGTCCCTGCAGCTATTTCATAGCTGTTGGGACCAGTGCCCGGTGCGATTGCCCGTGGCCCTAATAAATGTCAATATAATATTCCAATTGTAACACATTTACAACCTAACAATCCACTGTCCTGGATGATCAGGGTTACCTGATAGAGGCTGGTCTTAGCTGGGTCCTGGTTCTGGTTTTAGACCTGCGCTCCTGACGATCCTGTCTGTATTTGGAGGTGAGATAGTCCATCTTCTGTGTGAGGTGAGGCAGCTGGACTAAACCTTCCTCCAGGTCCTTCTTCAGCCGGGACACCTCCGACCGCAAGGCCAGGATAGCCTCGCTAAACACAAGCATGGGACACACAAAAACAGATAATCAGATGTATAAATTAGCAAAAATATAAGAGGATAAATAACTTTATCTACAGTAGACTGGTAAAACAACCACTTGGAGCCAAGTTTGCAGGGGTGCTGCAGTCAGCTGCCAGTACTGGTTGCCTCTTAGCATATACTGACCTATTACAAGGACAGGAATACCCTTGGTTGCCTCTCTCTTCTGTGTTCATGGTGGTGCTGAGTCCTGGATCAGACACGTGATGATGGAGCTGTGCGCACAAGCTGGAATCAGATCCTGTTCAGAGAGTGATGGAGAAGCACCAGCTACAGTAAAACAAAAACCTAACTTAATTAGGGAGATGAAAAATCACACTGTGATTGCAAGACAAAGTCTCACCCTGTAGTCTGACCGAAGGCTCCTTTGTGGTGCTCTCCACCCACAGCTCCACTGCAGCTGCTGCACCACAGGACTGCGTTTGGACAGACGGGTAGGAGCTGGCCCACCGCTGGCTGTTCAGAGAGGCTGAGTGGATGGCTGTCCGCAGGTTGGAGCAGGAGCCCTCGCTGTCAGAGCTACTTAAAGCACCATTAAGGGACTGCGCACTGTAATTAGACCGATCCAAAGTGAGTTATTCCACAGGGACCCATGTGATGTCTAGACAGTGACTGTTGATCAATCAGTGAATCGGTGCTTAGCTAGATGGTTACCTTCCTGTGAGCAGATTTGATTGAAACGTTCCAGAGGTGGATTGGTTCAAGTATGAGCTCCCAAACCCGCTGTCTGTCTCTGGGCTCACAATTCTCTGCACCTCACAGAAAACACAACATCATCATTTAGAAGCCTGTGCATCCTTCTCCAAACCTGTTGCATTAAATCATCATCCAGGTTTGAAGTTAAGAGGAGAGAACAATAGTCAAACAAACTGACCTGTGATGCACATGTAGTGCTGAGAGGAGGCTTTGAGAGGGAGTCTGAGCGTCTGGGTGCATCGGAGGAAGAGGAGACCTCCACAGCCAGACTCACACAGTCACCCAGATCACATTCATCCTCCAGGACAAGGACACTGTCCGTGATGCTACAACTGCAGCAGCAACAATATACAAGACATTTAGAGCTTGTTAATGACAAATGTTATTGTACAGATATTTGTCTAACTATGTGGGTGAGATGAAAAGAGCTGTATTAATTCAGTTTAGTAGTATTTTAACAATTTTTCTTGTTGTAGGAGATGCTTTCTCTTTCTAGATCAACATATCCACATATCCAAAAGTACCTCACTTAGGCTGTGACAGGATTAGTGGATGGATTACTCGTATCAGCCATGAAATATTTAAGATCTAATTAGTATATAGAAACCACAGCAGAGAGTCGATCAACCTTGTATGGTCAGGTAGACTTTAACATCACAACACTGACCTTTCAGGTGTCCACTCCCTCTCTCTTGAGGTCAAGCTGGTTCCACTCAGGTCCGCTAAGACGTTGCTACGATCTGTCCCCTCTGACGTGACAAAGACAGAGCTCCTTTCCTCTTCATTGCCCTCCTCATGCACAGCTGTCTGGATGGCCAGTCGCTCCAGAGAGCCTCGCCAGCTCCTGGAACTGGGCAGAGAAGAAAACCTGCTCACTCAGTCAGACCCAAACACTCTGTTCCCTCTGCACAGTGGAACCCGAAACCCGAAACCTGAAACACGATCAGCCCACAGGAAGCCTGAGAACGTGTCTATTATTTGAGAACATACACACCAGCAAGTGTCACTCAATTCATCAACTGCTGGATACAATAGTGATAGTGGACAGTTTATTATTATGTGTCCCAACAAGGGTAAATACATTAAACTTTATTTATAAGATTAGCACTGGTGCATATAGTATTTAATTACTGGATTCATGGTACGGACAGTGTTCAACTTTGATGATGTATATGCAAAACATAAAAGCTCATGATATTCATTAATCATAATTGTGGGATAAAATATTATCAAACGTGATAGGAGCATTGATTTTAAATTGAAAAAAAAGAAGAAGTTGTGTTTTGTTCCTGGAGTACCGTGAATGACTGTGCTCATATCCAGGATTTTTCCTGACAGAGTCAGAGGTTTCGGCTTCACTGCTTTGCTCCAATCCACCAACTCCGGCCTCCTCCCCTTCCTCTTCCCTTTCTTCCTCCATCTTAAAACTCACAGTGGAAAAACCTTCACATGGACCCTGAAACATGAAACCCGGTCAGATTATTTGTGTAATCTTATCACACACACACAAGGGCATTTCCCCTCCAAGGAGAGGATCTGTCACAATTGAAGGTTCAGGGTGTGGATACAGAGCAGGCACATTGAAGTTAAATATCTAAGAAGTTTTGTCGGTGCCAAGGGATTTGGTCACAGACCCAAGTACACTACAAATTCACATCTGGTACTAATTTGGCTGAGTATCAAACACTTGCCTCTGAGCTTGAGATGGAGAGAAAGAAGAGAGAAGTTCTTTCTTATGGAAAATACCGAATTCAACTAAAAGTTCCTGATACATAGAGGGCAAAGCAAGTGAGGCTGCAGAGCGGAGGGGATACACAACATCTCACCTCAGTTGTGACTCAGATTCTCAATGCTGAGTATAAAAAATAAAAATAAAATAAAAAAGCTGGAGGGCCTCCACCAAAGAATTAAGAGTCCAAAAGTCAGGCAGAAAAGATGACAGACACACAGAAGTAGAGGGTTTGCAACATGATCATAATTGTTTAAAAGAGGTGCTTCAATAATACCCCGCAGTTAGTTTAGCACATTGGAGATAAACAGTGAGGATATGACCAAAAGGCACCAACACACCAACAGGAAATTGTTGAGCTACTCCAGAGACAAAATGACCTCAGAGAACACACAAATCTTAGATAATCATGCAGCAGAAAGGCAGACACCTGCCACCTGGCTGAAAGTAGAAGTAAAGAAGCAGAAAGGTTTCAGTTGTGACATCCTGTATGTGACATCTCATTCAAAGTGAGTGTTGAAGAGTTTGTAGGCACGTTCTTGAGTGGGTTACCTCATGCAGGGTTGGTGGAGGCAAGGATGTGGGACTGGGCTTCACATGCAGCGTCTCTTTTATGGGCACGGGAGTGGAGGACGAGTGGGGAGGAGAAATCTGCTCGCACACGTTTTTGTCGATCATCTCCTTTATGTCTTCAAGGTGCATCCCTATCCTAAATATGTTGCCCTCCACCAGCCTGAACATGTGTCAACACACACACACATGAAAAGATGCATTAACATGATATCGGCCTATTAACACATTTGCAATAGTGAAGTGTCTTTAACCTGTTTGGGTCAAAGGTGCCGGTGTTTCTGGAGAGACCCATGTAGTTCTGCATCTCCAGAGCTCTGTGCTCCTCCTTCTTACTGATGTATTTCCTCTCCAGCTGGTCCTGAGCCTCCATCATGCTCCTCAGCATCTGACAAGATAGTTTGTCAAGTTTCACATTTATGCGCCTCCAGAAGTAAAAACAAAGGAAAGTTTTAAAAAAAGACAGTTCAGCTAAATAAATATTACTCTGGTACATAAAGGCTACCAGGTGTAGGATGTAAATGTTTCTTACCATTTGCTGTTCTGCTGTGCTCACTGACATGACGCTCACACTCACTTTGAATTCTTCCACCTGAGGAGTAGAAAGTTTTCTTATTTGATTTGGATGTATTTTTTGTGTGTATTTCCATTTAACGGTAGCTTGGTAACATCTTCAAACTTGCCTGCTGCATGAACGGGCTGATGATGTCTCTCAGTGCTGCTGTCATTCTCTCTCCATCACTGGGATCCTCGTCTTCAGGCCGAGTAGTGGAAGCCACGTTGGCCTTTTTAATGTTGCTTTCAGGGATCGTTCCTCCTTTTTCTCCAAGGTTTTCTGAAAAAGATTTTTTTTTTTTCTAACCTATATTTACATTATCAGTGTACTTGGCGACAAAAATAAGCAGGCACAAGTATTTTTACTTTAATATTTTAAGCAATCCTGAACTGTTATTTTGTGTTTTATGGGAAAATAAAAATTGCACATGATACATATAGTTACAATTACGATGACAATCTAGATATGAAAATATATTACAGAAATTAAAACTGCAATGTTTTCTGGTGGTAAAGTTCTCTGGTTTACAGTCAATGTTTACCACTTAATTAAAGTGCCCCAAAAGTTTGTGTAACTACAATAATGTCACCGGACCCCTGTTGTCTCTATGGAAACCAGTTGTCCTTTGCTGTATAATTTGCAGGTAGCGAAGCAAAGCAATGAGCCGTCATAATATCAGATGTCAGATACAGAGACGAACCTGATGGGGGAAGGTGAGGAGGCAAGGATCCAAGATGGCTTCCCTGAGCTAAGTTTCTCTGATGATCGTCATCACACTCTGAAAACAGCACGAGTTCTGAGGAAGGATGAGTCTGAAAAAAAAATTAAATTAATTAGTGGCTTGCTTTGAAAATTTGTCTTATAGCACATTTTATTTCTGTGTCTCAGTTCAACTTACATTTGTTCCCAGTCTCATTTGATCAATAAGGTTTTCTGCCTCGGCGTATTTGGTTAGTAGTTTATCATATTCAGCCTAAAAAGACAGGAGGAACAAGTTAAATGTCAGCCCTTTTATAACAGTCATATTCAGTCAAAAAAGACAGGAGGAACAAGTTAAATGTCAGCGCTTTTATAACAGTCACACATCTGTTACATGAGGAAATTAAATCATACCAACCAAAAAGTGTAGGTACATGTGTGTAACTGTATTCATGCAGTTTTCTACCTGCAGGTGATGCACCAGTGCTGGAGGAGTCTGTTTCTCCTCGTCTTTGAAGACATAAGGCTTCTCTGGTGGTGGGATCGAATCCTCTAGGACTCTGCTTATCACGTCTAACATGCCTGGAGAGGACTGGGCTCTGTGCATGGTGCTGGGGCCCTGAGGGACAGGTCTGGAAGGTCCACATGTTGCTTTGGGGATTTTTACCTTGGGGGCAACCTTAGAGAAGTCAGGCTTGGGGTAATGGACTTGGCCTTGGCCATACTTCAGCTCGCTGAAGGACCTGGTGCGCATGAGTGGGACTTTCTGAGCCTCGTTGTCCTCTTCAGGCTTTTCCAGCTTCACTGCATCACTACTCTTGTTCCCACTGCTCTGCTTGGAGTTTGTACTTGTGTTGCTGAATGCAAAACTGTCTGCAGCAGAGGTGACATGATCCATTTTACTTCTGGACTCCTCTTCTAAACTTGATATTTTTGACGCAGATCGACTCTTGTCATCGCTCCTGCCAGAGAAGACACTCTGGTTGTTCTCAGAGTGACAAGCAGATCTCTCTGAGTGGTTAATATCAACAGTTGTGTAGTTGTGAATTGGAGCCCGGCTCAAAACAGTGTCATCCATGCTCTCCAGGAGGGAGACCTCCGGCAGGGTCTCTGCCTCTATCAGCCCACCTGGCTGCAGCAACTCTTCCCGAGAGAAGTGACGCAGCAACAACTGGTTAATATTTGCAGGACTAAGGTGTGGTGGGGAAACTTTGACTGGCTTGGAAGCATCAAAAAGGTTTTCCGGTGTAGTGCTGGTTTCCTCTTGCAACAGAACTGCTGGTTTCTGAGCAAAACTAAACGCAACAGAAGCCAAACGTTCACTGGTATCATCTCCACCTGTTGTATTCAACTCAAGCAGACCGGGACCATCAGGACTTGCGTGAACAGTTTCTCTGCCATCAGAGCTGGTGTCGCTCTGGGATCCAGCTGTCTGGTTGAAGTAACGGCTTCCAAGTTCTCCATCATAAGGTAGGTCCTCCTGATCCTCATCACTGGTATTCCCACCTGTGTCCTCCTCCTCCTGCTTTAAAGGTGGCTCATCTTGCATGGTGTTTGGTCTTTTGGCAGACACATGCAATGTCCTGCTCTTGTGCTTGTTCTCTACCACTCTCTCACTTTGACTGGTCACACTACTGGACTCTGAGGAGGTGTCATCCAAGGCTGACAGCTCAGCACTCCCTGAAAATTAAAAAAAAAAGAGCATGAATGGCAACTTTGCCACATGTTATAGCACAGACAGTATTAGGCCCTATGTTGTTTTTTTAGTTCAGTTTAGGACTTACCACTGAAATGGATGCTGGCCTCAGAGGCCTCAGCAGACTCTGCCTGGGAAAGATGTAAAGCTAAAGAACTCTCCAAATCACTTAAGTGGAGACTTTCATCCTCACTTAGGTCGACGAAGATGCTCTGCTGGAAGCTCTTCTCCCACAGCACAGTGGGTTCCTGATGGTCTTCATCTGATTCCTCTGGATCTTTCTCCATGGACATTTTGTCTGTAACAGAAATGGACGCTCTGTTCAACTTCTTTTCATAAGATGAAGGGGCGGTAAGAAAAGAGGATGAAGCACCTGTTCATCACTTAGCAACAACACTGTGTGAACTAACAACACTGGATCAGAACATACCAAGCTGCCAATTACTAAACAATCGATACATTGTGTGGGCAGGACAGAACATACAGTCACCATGTGAGCCGTTTTGTGTAAATGTGTGTGAGAGAAATAAAAACAGGTAAAATCATGCATTTTATATCTTATTAGGAGCTGACATCTATCCAAGTTGAAAAGACTCATTCTGCAGCATATCTGTCCCCCTCAGTAGCCTACTCTAAAAGTCACTAATAGAAATATTATTATGCATTAACGACCTAATAACAGCCTTTTATGTAGGTGGTCGACTGAGTATTTCAAGTTTTGAAAAGTATAATTTGTGTAGGCCTATAGTAGTTACCTTGAAATGCAGAACTATATCTGAAAGCACAACTATATCTGTCAAAGAAATGTCAAAGTAGGCTATTTGCTTCTGAATTGTAGGTCTAGGCTACTGATAGGCTACATGAAGCAGGAAATTCTGACTGCAGCCCATAGCCTAGGCATCAGTATATTTCACTAAATGTTTTGGTTATGTCCCACGTGTGAATATCCTGGGAAACTATACACCAACACTGCAAAACCTAACTAACACAATTTATGCACCGTTCCCGTACTCCCTGTATTACCTTGTAACTTTCTGATAGGTTGTAACATGGTAACTTACTGTGTTTATGACTCCTTCAGCACTGCGACATCATCATGGACGGTCCGGTCCACAGCCGGGCTCCTGCCTGACATAATCTTGACACTAAGTAGCCGACAGTATTTCTACCTCTTTCTCTTTCGACATATGGTTTCTCGGACAGGTTTAGTGTCTGTGGCATCATTAATAATGTAGCCTACTCACGGCCGCGCTGGACGTCTGGAGCTGAGCCGGCATCGTACAGGCGGAGTCTGGTTGCTAGGTAACGACCGCCAAACCCTCCCGCTACCACTTATTGAATAAAATAATAATCATAATAGCAGCATAATCATCACAGTAAAACAATTAAAACACTGACAACAAATCAAGATACAATAAAGTATGGGTAATAGAAAATAAGAGTAGAAAAGTAGATCCTAAAGTGAAGGTTAATGGGCTATAGTCTGTGTTTATTCAGATTTCTGGACTTTATAATATAACCAGAAACCAGAAACGTATGGTTTTAAGCTCTTTGATACAACTGAAATACAGAAAGCATTAAAAGTGAGTTGGATTTTTACTTTTGAATTTTACATTACATCTGCATGTTATTTGAGTTCAGCATGTAGCAGTAGAAATGGGAGAGACAACAGTAAAATTGATTATGTTCCATGGTGTCATAATCTGCATTTAAACAAAGGAGTAGACATTAAATATAAAGTTTAATCTTAATGTAAAGGCTATGATAAATTCAAAATGAATTGCTTTGTCAGTACAGTTACTCTTAGTGATGTTTTTCAAAATAAGTAGGATGTTCATAAACCTTTTTTTCTCTTTCTTTCTTTCTTTTTTTTGAAAGTTCTTCATTGATTTTAATTCTTCAGTATGAGGATTTAGTAGTAATGTAATGTAGGTGTCTCTAGACTCCTGAAGTTAAAACCTCCGATTAAAAGGACTGTCTCTGCAAGGGCAGCTACAGTATTGTCATCATTATTACAATACGTCATCCCTTTCCCATTCAAATCTATTGGTCCAATGACTGTTATTCGGGGCGTGGCCATATTTGAACGTCGTGTGCTGATTGGTTGGTTGTCGAAAACACAACTGCTAGTGTAGGCACAATGGTCCTGGCTCTTTCTCATCGAAGTTAAATCCAAGTTTTGAAAAAGTTAAAATATAATGTAGTGTTAGGCAGGATATAGTACAGCTTGTCTCCAAATTATATACGTACGGTCTTTTTTTTAAACGGACCCATGTTTTTTGCTCTTGTGAGAAATTAAAGAAAAAAGGAGGAAAAGTCAACATTGTTCGAACTGGATCGTCTAACGTAAGTTCAGCAGCTAACATGCTAACTAGCTAATCCTTTGCTGGATGTGATTCTGTGACCAGATAAATGTTGTTTTCGCACGACTGTGGCTTCCTTCTGGTGTTGGTATTAACGCATTTGGCACAACAAACATGAGACAGAAGTGTCCATTATGAAGGTCAGGTGTTTACACTACGCTGACAAGTCCAGTTACAGTTAAGCATGAATGGAGTTGATAGAGAAATCGATGTCTGCAGAATTAGTGGCACAGCTTGTGCACGATCACATACAATGTTTCTTACGTATAAATATGCTGTACAGAGAGTGTTTCTTGTTAACCACTCTTAATCTTTGTTTTTTTGTTGTTGCGCAATACACATGAGCTGATCCAAGCATGCCCATGATATGATTGGTTTCTGTGCAATACAGGCAATTAAATGAATAGTATAACACTGATTTGCATTTTTATCTTTTGACAGCTTCATAGACATTTCATATATACATGCACTCATTAGTTTATATATGTAGTATAGTATAGTATGTATAGTTTATGCATTAACAGTCCCACTAAGCACCTAAACCTTTAGTATGTGGCATATCCTTATACACACATTTGTCAGTCTAGTGGGTACATTCAAGTGTCTAATACTCTAGTCCTTAGTTTTTTTATTAAAATCTTTTGTAAAGGGCTTGATTTAAATTCATGATCATACTGGTTTTCTAATATTTAGTCTACCCTAACTCACTGTGGTTTATTAGGTATGTCTTCTTTATTGTACATACTGGCTTTCAGGAAGGTATACCTCATAAACTGACAACTGAGCAGCAGCATGTAATTTCAAGTGGGGCACTAAATCTTCAAGCATTTACTCTGAGTTTATTGTTTTGTCAGTGATGTAGGGAGAATTATACAAAGGTTCATACAAATACTGCAACACCAGTTAATCTTAGATGTAAACCTATTAATGCTCACTTTACTTTGTCCTGCAGGCTTCCCAGATTTCCTGTTCCTGTGTGGAAGAATTACCGGTCAGTATCCCAGTGCTGATTTAGTTTTTTCTTTTTTGTTTTGGTACAGGATTTTGCTGGCTCATGGTGTGCTTCTGAGTGTTGTTTCCATAAAAAGACTGTGTGGTCAGAGGCAGTTATTTTAGTGCATGAGTGGTTTGTAAGGGTAAAGAAAATAGATCATATGTATTGTGTGTTTAAGGTGGAATCATGTTGTGACTCCAAAAAGAGACAGTGATTACCTCCTGTATATTTACTATTATTTCACCATTACACACTCTTTAGTGCAGCTCCGCCAGTAGGGCAGGTCTCTCAGAAACACACCCAGCTGGCATACAGGGATGGAAAAGGCTGCACGTTAACTGGCACAAATTGGTGATTATAATAATCTGCAGGAACATGTACTACATACAGTTACAGAGCCGTGAGCTGTGACATTTAACAAGCAACAGGACTAACAGGCTGGGCAAAAAGAAAAATGACTGATGCCATTTCTTTTTGTTTAGACACACCTACTTAGCATAAATGGCCAGAGCCATTTATAGTGTTACGTTTTGTAAATTATGTTAAAAGATAAGTCTCTAGAAATGTACAGTATCCACACCAAGCCCCTCTTAAAATGTCTTCTTAATTATAGGTTTAGTCATATATTCACTGCTTGGGTATGAATTGACATGTTGCATGATGTCAAACATTTTTTGTTACTAGTAGTTGTCACTTGTTTTTAAAATTTGTGCTCCTTTTGCCGTATGAGCTCAGAGGTGAGCTAATGCTCTGAGCTAAAGCACCACCCCCCCACGCCTGTTGCAGGTGTTAATCCAAGATACTTTTTGCACACTGGATTCTTTGTTATGTGGGCAGACCAGGCCTAAATTCATAGATTTTGTGGTTATTGACAATGTTTTGTCTCTTAAATAATATTGAAATGTTAATTAAGCAACAATTGTCATAATTATCTTTGGGGGTAACTTTCTACTCTCATCTTGTCTGCTTATTGTTGTAGGGTGTCGTTGACATGGATAGTCAAATGCCCAACTGCTACAACCAAATAATTTGTCACATGTTCACGGCTATTTAAATAGTAGGAATATGTATAGTATACAAGGTTAGATATGAATAAAACCAACAATGAGTGATTTATATGTAGGTCTGAACATTCGTAAGGAAAAAGAACAAAGTGATGGTCATTTTAATAATAATGTGATGAAAGATACCCTTTTGTCTCTGAAAGGTTTTTAAATAGACACATCAATTGTTGAAAAAACCCAGTTTACAAAAAACTGGCCTGCCTCCATTTCTCATTTTGTGTGTGTGTAGAGGGGAGGGGTTATGGGATAATGTTGGGGGACTGCTGGGTGTGGCTGCATGGAAAAATTAGGTAATGGGTAGTACAGCAGCTACAGTTTGTACTTGTACTTGAGCCATGCAGTTTGCTTATCACTACTCTTTCCTTTGGTGGGAGTCACATAGACACATGCTTATCTGTTTTTTCCTTTTGCAAGAGATGTCTGTTGTGTGTCAGCGCTTCTCTTTTAATTTAGTGACATCTTTCTGGGCAAATCAGTGGCAATTCTCCGCTTGCATACATCCTGGTACATCATGATGCGTACGTAGCTCTTTCACCTTGTCGCACCTTTAGAGCTTCCATCCCCAAGCCTGGATGAACTGAGTCACCATCTTAGATTGACAGCTTGCCTGAGTTGACCCCATCCATTCATTCCCGCCCTTCTCTCTCTCTCTCTCTCGCTTTGCTGCCTGCCCCACTTGTGCACGCTGCTGTTTGGTTGGTGTTGCCATGGCACCGTGCGGCCAGAATGAGGCTTCACATACAGCATCTTGTGTTCTCTTCACAGAGAGCTGCTGACAAGAGATTGAGGGGCCGTGACGCAAAACTCACTGTATACGAAAGCAGCCGTGTGGACTGACTCTCGGGACTCGGCTCTGTCCGACACTCGTGGGGTTACTGCTCCTTGTCAACATTCAGCAGAGGGACATTTTGCATTAAGTGACTTTTTGTTTGGATCGCCTCCTCTTTCCCCGACTCTCCCTTTAACAAAGATTCATTTTTCTTTCTTGTTGGCTGTTGTTTTTAAACGCAACCATTTTTTCGGGAACGAAACTGGGATTTTCCCTCATATTATGCACTTCAATGGATACCAGTGGCTCATTGGTAGGCACGCTGACTAAGGACCAGTCCCTTCATGTCCGCTACAGGTAGGACTCTCCTCTTTCATCTAAGACACATTTGTACAGTAGAAAGAGTGGCTCGTGTCAAATTATGAGTGGGATTCTCATTTCACCATGTTTTGTGCGAGTTTGTTGACCAAGGGCAGGTGAGTTTATTTAAAAAAAAAAAAAAGCTATTAGTCACCTGTTGAACTATTCATATAGGGAGCTCAAGCACCAGGTGCAACCTGCTAAACATAGAAAGAGCTCCTCCAGCTTCAATATTTAACAAGCCCTGAAAAATTCATCAGCGCCGGCTTTGTTTTTCAACACACGTGTCCATCTTATTAGGATCCAGTAAGCATCTGCTAAGTGGGAGGATGTTTGTTGTTTTCCAATAGCTACTGCTGTCTGGAGCGTTGCCCTCAAAGAATTGAGTTCATTATACCACACCACAAAGTCTGCTTGTGGCCGACATATCTAACAAAGCTACTTAGCACTCAGCAGCACCCTAATCTGTCAGATGCACACTCTACAGCCCTAATCTCAGGTGACCAGGTTAAGAGAGAGAGAGCGCTTGGGAGTAAGGCAATCAGATTATCTAAGAAAATGCTGATTGAGCAGTTTCCTCGCTGCCATGCATTGGAAGTTAATACTGTGACAAGCGTCAGTGTCTCCTCGACAGTTTTCCAAACGCGTGATTCTAAAATCTCTCTGTGACGTCAGATGGCCAATGGTGATATCATAGGGAACGAAAGGCTATTTTTAAAACTTTTTTTTTTTTGACTTAAATGAACAACAGAGAAGAGCTTCGTCACCTTTCAGTATAGACCACCAGGTTACGATGAGTTAATCTCTCCATGCTTCAGAGAAAGAGAAGGAGCAACAGCCTGGAAGTGTTTTCCAGTGGAAACCTCAGTAGATGCCTCTCAGATGTTCCATGTGCTGCTGTTGTTGTTCTAAGACACGAAACGCCAGCAGGTAGGCTAGTGTTTGCCACAGCTATAGTGCTAAATGATATGTTGTCGGTAGTAAACAAAGGCTCTTTTAGCCTGAACCTAAAATTGCTGATTACATGAAGTTTATCGACTATTCAGGAGATCATGTTTGCCTTTGTTTGCAAATTATAGCCTAGCTGAATGGTGAAACAAGCTACTGTGTGTGGGTTTGTGTGTCATTTTAATTGCACGCCATAGACTGTGTGAGCTTTTACCTCACGTGAGGAATCCGGTCTAAGTTGTGCCTTTACGTCAGTGTTTCTGGGTCAGTCTTTTAGGATTTTCAGACTAAACCTTGGGTTGGGCACATGAGGGGAAAGCTTGAGATAAACAAACTGAAAAGACTTTGTGTGAACAACAATGCTGCTTCCTGAAAAACAAAGTTTCTGCTTTGCAGAAATATGCTGCTTAATCTAAAGATAATCCATCTGCAGATGAGACGCCAGCCATTGTCTGACCCTCCTTTTATCTAGCCTTGAAATGCCTGAACACATTAATAACTGTGCAATACTTTGTAATTGGGTTGTCTTGTGCTAAAACCATATTCCAGGTTTTTATATTGTTTTACTGTGCTACCTGAACCCATCTGTGTCATCCTTTTTTATTTCAGTATATAGTATTTTTAACTGAGAGTTTAACAACTCTCAGTTACTATCAATTCATTGTCTTCATAAGCTGTATTGTCATATGATTGGGGTAAATTGAATTGCATTGTTTTGTACATTAGATAATGATGTTTGCTCTCTAGATGTTTGTAAGTAATGTCCTGTGAACATTATCTGTGGCACGTCTCTCCACTTTCTGCTTCATTTGACTGTAAAAAGAACCCACTTCACTTTCTGAGTCTATGTCAAAAGGATGTGAGATCTACCATAACAAACAAGCCCCAGTTTGAGCCATTGTTCTCTGCGGGTGGAAGGAAGTAGCATAAAAAACATTCCCTGCTGAAAGGCTTTACTTAGAAAGAGGTCCAGTCATTTGGCTGTAGATCACAGCCAGGGAAGATCTGCTTCTCCACAGCTTCTTAAGCTTTCATCACTGTATTTGGATTCTAGACACTTTTTTTATTCATATTTTTATACTTTTTTGAGCCAGTTTAAACAAGACACCTACTGGATTGGTTCTGCTTCTGTTCGCTGTAGGATGGAGGTGTCCTGCCTGGAGCTGGCGCTGGAGGGTGAGCGGCTTTGTAAGGTGGGCGACTACAGAGCGGGTGTCTCCTTCTTTGAAGCTGCCATCCAGGTAGGCACGGAGGACCTGCAGGTGCTCAGTGCCATATACAGCCAGCTCGGCAATGCTTACTTCCACCTGCACGACTACGCCAAGGCCCTGGAGTTCCACCGACATGACCTCACTCTGACCAGGTCAGGCCAACAACAACACAGCTCCCGTACATTTTCTAATAGATCGTTATTTTATTTTTGCTTACGTAATGTGCCTTGTACAGGACAATCGGTGACCTGCTTGGAGAAGCCAAAGCCAGTGGAAACCTTGGCAACACACTAAAGGTTTTGGGGCGGTTTGATGAGGCTGTGGTTTGCTGTCAGAGGCACTTGGACATAGCAAGGGACATGGCTGACAAGGTGAGGCAGCAAATATATGATAATTTGTATAGTGAAATATTCTGCAATGTATGAGGGGGGTTCAGGAGGCACTGACCATAAGCACTGACATGTTTTTCTTTGGTTTGCGTCAGGTGGGTCAGGCGCGAGCTCTGTATAACTTTGGGAACGTGTACCATGCCAAAGGGAAAAGTATCTGCTGGAGTGGAGCTGAGCCTGGAGATTTCCCTGAGGAGGTCATGACTGCGCTGAGGAAGGCAGCCGAGTACTACGAGTAAGTCACTCACTTATGTAGGTGTAATATTCAGTATAATAATGATGCAGTACCTATAGTGCCGTGTTAGCTGCTGCCTGACTTGATTGTATGTGGATTGTCAGGGCAAATTTGGCATTAGTAAAGGAGCTGGAGGACCGGCCCGCCCAGGGTCGGACCTACGGGAACCTCGGCAACACACACTACTTGTTGGGAAACTTTCGGAAAGCCGTGGCTTCTCATGAACAGGTGGGAGCAGTTTGGATATCTCATCTTTTATAATCTTTTTCTTTTTTTTACCCCAATCCATGACAGGCATTTCTATTAATAGCTAAGTTTCAAATTACAGTGGCTTTAATAAGAGAGATAATGAAGAATGATTCTGTTTCAGCGCCTGCTCATAGCAAAGGAGTTTGGTGACCGCTCAGCAGAGAGACGGGCTTACTGCAACCTGGGGAACGCCTATATCTTTCTGGGGGAATTTGAAATGGCAGCTGAACATTACAAGTAAGCCACAACCCACACATTAATCTTGTCAAATCATTTTCTACATGAGAAAAGTAGGACAGGGCTTATGAACCCATCACACCACATACTGACACTAAGTGTTACAAAGGTAGTAGCAGGATGATTTTTAAAAGTCATACTGTCTTCTCCAAACAAATATAAAGTATTTTAAAATGTATTTCTCTAAATGAATTAAGCAAACACTTACACATTTTGTTCTCTATCTCTACATAAATGTGTGTTGAGCATAGACTGTATGGTGTTGAGTGACATATCACAGTTGTGTTGTCCCACTAATAATAAATTAAGCATATTTATTTATTATATATATTATTTTACATTTTATACATATTACATTACATTTTATACATAATATTTTCCCTCCACATAAAACTTAAAAACAGACAACTGTCTTGTGTATGTCAATGTATATTATCCCCAGACGGTGCCTCTTTTGAGTAGGCAGAGCTATGATGTAGGAAGCGGAGGCAAATATTGAACGCCTCCTTGCAGTGTGTTGACCCAGCTTGTGTGTGTGTTTGCCAGGAGGACACTGCAGCTGGCGAGGCAGCTGAAGGATCGAGCCGTGGAGGCCCAGGCCTGCTACAGTCTGGGCAACACCTACACACTACTCCAGGACTATGAGAGAGCCATAGACTACCACCTCAAACACCTCATCATAGCCCAGGACCTCAATGACAGGTACACACACACACACACACACACACACACATTCACTGTCGGAGTAAGAATTCATGTGTTAAAGCAGAAGTAAGTGGTCCGGTCGTTTTCGCTAATGCTGCGTTCCAGGCAGGCTTTTGAAATCGTAAATTACAGCTTCAAGTCACAACTTACGACTTTGTAGCGTTTCAGGCAACCCACTCGTGTTTTTCCGACCTGTTTTACCGGTGAAAGTCACTATAACGGCCACTCGTAACTTCCGACCGGTGAACTCGTACCAGATCGAACTGGTACCACTTCACGGTCGGAAAAATACGAGTTTCCTTGAACGCACCATAACAGTCCTCGTCGCTACGTCACCACATTCACGGCGTTCCTTGGCTGCACACACAGCCCTGCATGCCGTTCTCTCTCCTCATTGGATAAAAACTGTAGGATACGATAAATGTTTTCTCTTCGGCTCAGAGCAGAGCAGAGTGACTGACAGACCCGTGTTTCAGTCCAAACACTCTATGTAAGTAATTGCTGTCGGAAGATATAACTATTTAAGACTTATATTAAAGCAGATATCATCGGCACGGCCGTTTCGGCTAATGCTGTGTTCAAGGCAGGCTTTTGAAACCGTAAGTTACAGCTTCAAGTCACAACTACGACTTGGTAGCGTTCCAGGTAACCCGTAGCTCGTGTTTTTACCGTCCTGTTGTCTGTGAAAGTTCCCTATAACGGCCACTCGTAACTTCCGACCCGTGAACTCGTACCAGATCGAACTGGTATGACTTCACAGGAAGGAAAAACACAAAGTACGAGTTTCCTTGAACGCACCATGAGTTAGCAGCCCCCGCCCTTGTCAGGCATCAATTGGTCCTCGTGCTACGTCACCACATTCACGCGCATCCCTTGGCTGCACACACAGCCCTTCATGCCGTTCTCTCTCCTCATTGGATAACACTTGTATCCCACAAGGAAAATTTTCTCCTCGGGTTACAGCAGAGCAGAGTGACGGAGAGACTGGTGTTTAGGCTGAAATACTTCATGTAAGTGATTGCTGACGGAAAATAGGACTATTTAGGACTTATATTAACAAAAACATTCCACTGATATCTGCTTTAACACAAATATATCACTTACTTCTGCTTTAAGTATGCTCCTGTACATGGATTGAAAATGTCCTTTGCTGCAGGATTGGCGAGGGCCGTGCATGCTGGAGTCTGGGAAATGCTCACACTGCACTGGGGAACCATGACCAGGCCATGCATTTTGCTGAGAAACACCTGGAAATCTGCAGAGAGGTACATGAATAAATTGCTCAAACATTTACTAGTTGTAAAGCTCAACTTCTTGCGTATATGTTTTATTTTTAATATACCTATTTTTTTAACAGACTGGAGACCGGAGCGGAGAGCTGACAGCTCGTATGAACGTGTCTGATCTCCAGACGGTTCTGGGTCTGAGCTACTGCACAAATAACTCTACCCTCTCTGAGAATAAAGATACAGACTACAATATCCATGGTAAAAAAAACAAAATAACAACTCTGAACTTCACTTGAACATCGTTGGTAGTATAACATGTATTCACAGTGTTCATGTGTTTTAGGAGCAAGGCCCAGGATGGGCAGACGACACAGCATGGAGAACCTGGAGCTGGTGAAACTCACCCCAGACAAGATGAATGTAAGAACTGCTTCTCCAAACTGTTCCACCGTTGTTTTCTCTCAGTTTTTTTTTACTCCTCATCGTGGTAACCTCTCTGTTTCTATGTATTTAAGGGTCAGAAGTGGAACAGTGACATCCTGACCAAACAGTCCAAACCCTCCCTGGTTAAGAGCTCCTCCAAGCTGTTCTTAATCAACCGTCTGCGTGGGAAGAAGTACAAGACGGGCAGCTCCACTAAGGTCCTCCAGGACACCAGCAACACCCTGGACGCCAGTCAGACCCCCGTGCAGGGACCACAGAAGGTAAAGAGCACAGGACGTACTGATGACCACACACACGCCTCATTCTTCTGCAGCCATCATCGAACAAAGTCTGTCCTGTTTCGTTCTCTATTAGCGACTCAGTCCTGATATGCTCGGAGACGAGGGCTTCTTTGACCTGCTGAGCCGTTTCCAGAGCAACCGTATGGACGACCAGCGCTGTTCAATACAGGCTAAGGGCAGCAGGTTATCAATAAACAGTGGCCCAGAATCGCCTCCCAGAGTCATCAGGAAATGTGAGTCTGTTCATTCAAACACTCAAATCTTCCCATTGCCACAGTAACACTTCCTTTTCTGACCGAAACCACTAACCCCTCCTGTTGCTCTCTCCTCTCCGACCGCTGCAGCCGTGTCAGAGTCTGCTAACATGTCAGGCGCTCCAGGCCGACGGTTGGAGGAGTCGTCAGCAGCGGGGGGAAGTCTGCCCGGCCTCAGGGTCCATCAGAACAGCAACCAGGCCGTGCTCAACCACCTGTTGGCCGCTGACAACGCTGAGCCCGACGACGACTTCTTTGACATGCTGGTCAAGTGCCAGGTACCTGATTAGTTAGACTATTTTCAAGACCATTACTGTATTCAGTACCAGTACTCATAATAATCACATGGCTTGATATTTACATTATTCCCCAGCTAAAAAGAAAAGATAATTTCATTTTAAAAAATCTATACCATATTTAATTGAGACTAAGTTTGGATTGAACAGAAGAACACAGCACAGAATCTGCTCAAGTCTTTCCCACTTTTGACACTGGTGCAACCAAGTTTCTCAGATGGTTACACAAGCAGATACTTTTGTAGAACATTTTTAATTATCTTCAAGTTATTGAATGAGCAAGTGACAGGGAGAGACATCTGCGGTTAAAAAAAGTCCAGCTCGACTGAGACCAAGACCTTGAAAATGTGGTCTCAAGACTAGTCTAGACTAGAGTACAACTCTAGTGTTAGGAGCAGTTCCTGCACAACAAAATTGTCATGTGATTCCCCAAATGAGACATACCCAGATCTCAAACTTCTATCCTCTCTTTCCAGGGGTCCCGTTTGGACGACCAGCGCTGTGCCCCTCCCCCTCCACCTGTCCGAGGGCCCACTGTACCGGACGAGGACTTCTTCAGCCTCATCATGCGCTCTCAGGCCAAACGAATGGACGAGCAGCGTGTCACCCTGCCCTCAGCAGCCAACGCTACAGCCAGGCCCAACTCCAGCTCCAACTGAACTAAGCACTAAAGGGACAGACAGGTTTCTCTTTGTTATTGTTCTTAAACTCATGAAGGTGTGGACAGCATTGTTCTTGACCCGTGGGGAGGTCAATCAGAGCAAAGCCTCGAGTCTCTCTTTATATGTGTCCTTTCGGACAAAACAAAGCACTGTCAGCATTGTATATAGTATACAGTTTGGAAATATTTCAAATTAATGACTCATTTCGCACAAACTTGCACAGCACCAACAAGCTCAGTAGAATCAGGGACAAATGTGTTGTTGTTTTTAATTTGTTGTTTTTCACAATTCTCTACTCCTGCAAATTTCATTTCACCCTGTGTGTATTTTTCAATACACAACTGCATTTATGTTTGTATTTATTGTACTTTTTTATGATTGTTAAGATTCTTCTGCCGTCCGTCCACTATGCTTTCATGTGTTCTCAGAGTGGACACAGAGGTACAGCACTCTTTCCATGTATTTTGTATATATGTGAGGTTTTTGTTTGGTTTAGCAAGGTCAGACAGAGGAAACTAACAAAAACTATGTTAAGCAAAACTGTTGGGTAAACGATGAATTTAACCCTTGTGCAGCCCTTATAGTCTTTTGTACTAAATGTTTTGAGTGAGGTCAGATAAATAAACCCTCATTATTGTAGGCATCTTGTTTGGACTTCCTTCTTTAAAAAAAACAAAAAAACATTTACAGTAACGTGAACTCATTTCAACAGAACACACAGCTTGTGTAAAAGACACTTTATTGAACGTACCAGCAGTCAGACTTGAGTTAGCTTTAATTAATTTAAGTCACTTTTAAAAACAAGAATTAGAAAGGCTAAATACAAGAGCCACTAGCATTTCCAAAACATACCTATTAACTGTACATACATAAACACAACTGAAATAAATACATCTATGTACGTATTAATTTGGCCTCATTTGTTATACTATACATGAACATAAAAACTTAAATATGCATCTTTGTAAGTAAATAAATGTTAAAAGTGCGCATGTAAAATACAAGAAAAGAATACAATGCATATGCCCGAAATACTGTTTTGAAATAAATATCAAAACAACCGTGCTTCCATTCAGATTTCATTGTGCATATGGTTATAACCCTCATTATGGGATAAGACTGCCACCTACTGTTGTTATATTATTACAGCAGGGGACAAACCAAAGCTTTTACTGGAAAATCCTAAATTGAACGCTCGGGTGCTCAACCAAAAAAAATTACACTTTGTATTTCCCTTTGATACGGACATAATAACAATCCTCCATTGCAAGCAAGCCATTGCAAGACACTGTAACAACTACAGCGCAAAAACACTGATTTCAAATTTAAAACATATGCACAAGCTAATTTACACATTTTGAGTTGGAGTAATGCAGTGGACACGGTAACGTTAGACATCAGTACATCCCACAGGGAAGCAACAGCTTACTGACTGGCAGATAGTTTCATGTCCACAGATTCAGCCTTCAGATAGGAAAAAGCTCACGACTGACACACTGGAAAATTACATTTTACACCATAAATTCAACTCTTTGTTTCCCCCCTAAACAATATAGCAGCATTACACCAGCTGTAAGAAAATGATATGCAAAATAAGGAATGTAGGATTTCTCAAAATAACTTGACAAAATTTGATCCTGCAAAAATGACCACATTGTCTTTTTTTTTTTCCATTTTTAACATTTTTGTTATGGAAACTGAAAACTGAAGGAAGGCACCATCATGAACAAAGCACTATGTCCTGTCAAACCTCAACAGCTCCTCTGTGAAAAGGACGTGCAGCAACGGAGCGGTGTGTGTGTGTGTGTAAAGCGTGAAGATGTAAACCGACACCATGTGGATCAAAGGAAGTGAGAACGGTGAACGATGCTGCTGTTTTACCCCTCTCAAGATCACAACAATCAGTGGGATAACTGCAAATGTGAGGGATGTAAAGAAGACGAAGGAGAACATGCAACGTGTGTGCTTTTGATGCGTCACAGGTTTGTATCCATTTGGTTTCCTACAGACAGAAGAGAAAGGCTCATTCACCTTAGGTGTGTGCGTGTGTTTTCAAGCTCTATAGCATGTTGAAAGGGTGTGACCAAGTTGATAGTGCTGGAGGAGCAGTGTTGTTTTAGGTTTGTGTGTGCATGTAATTGTGTTTGTGTGTGCGTGTTAGGGGTTGTGTGTCCAGAGTGTAACAGTGCGGTCAGCGGAGGAGGAGAGGAAGGACAGGTCCTGTGTGTGCCATCGACACTGAATCACCTTGTCGCCGTGTTCTCCCACCACGGTCTGAGGCAACTGTTTGGTCAGGTCACCTAGAAACACACACACACACACAGAAGAAACACAGGTCAGACAGACAGATGAAACAATACGACACACACCTGCTTAAAGGACAATTCCGGGCGAATTCAACTCTGGGGTGTATTTTCATATCATTTTAGGTCTAAAAGAATGAATCTGAAGATTTTCAGTTTAATCGCTCCTGTTTTGCGGTAGTTGCATCTGTCCCCGAGTCCCCACGGCAGCAATGAATGGGAGTGGATGTAAGTTCTGCTGTTTAGGCTGTTTCCAGCCCTCAAAGCCGCAATTTTTTTCCACAGACAGCGTCAGATGGCTACTCAAACATGCACCGAGAAGTTTATTTACTTCAAGCAAGCCGGCATGTTTGTAAAACTAGATCTAATTCAAAGTCTCCCGGAGTCTCGCGCGAGCCCGAAGTTGCAGTGCTGGTGTATTCAGGCGCAGTAGGAGCTACCGCTTGTGTCATAAACACAGGAATATCAACTCTTTACTTGCTTGAAGTGTACATTTTTTTCCACAGACAGCGTCAGGTGGCTACTCAAACATGCGCTGAGAAGTTTTTTTTACTTGAAGCAAGTAAAGAGTTGATATTCCTGTGTTTATGACACAAACGGTAGCTTTTCCCACTGCATGTGAACACACCGCGCACGGCAACTGGGTCTCGCGCAAGACTCCGGGAGACTTTGAATTAGATCTAGTTTTACAAACATGTCGGCTTGCTTGAAGTAAATAAACTTCTCGGTGCATGTTTGAGTAGCCATCTGACGCTGTCTGTGGAAAAAAATTGCGGCTTTGAGGGCTGGAAACAGCCTAAACAGCGGAACTTACATCCACTCCCATTCATTGCTGCCGTGGGGACGCAGGGACAGATGCAACTACCGCAAAACAGGAGCGATTAAACTGAAAATCTTCAGATTCATTCTTTTAGACCTAAAATGATATGAAAATACACCCCAGAGTTGAATTCGCCCGGAATTGTCCTTTAAGGCAAAATTAGAACTAATAAGAATTAACTTATTAGAATCAGTTCTAACAACAACAAGCCACAGCAATAGAGTGCCTAAGCGGAAGCAGGATGTAACGTCGCCATGGGACCTCAATTCGGAAAAAGTCTCCATGGAAGTGAACGGGAGTCAAAGTTTTATTTCGTGATCCGATTGAATTGTGCCATGAGAAAAAAATATGACTTCTACCTGTTTAAAACATGGCGTTTCATGGCAAAAAAGCAACAGTTTATCGTAAAACCGCAACGGAAGAATGTACACATCGGGTGTCCCACAAAAAATACGTCACCAACTGACACGGGAAAAGGCGGCATTTGCTGTGTGACGTCACCTACGCGACTTGTAGTCTTTCTGGTTATGGATTCTTCGGAATTTTATTTTACAATAGTTTTACGATAAACTGCTGATTTCTCGGCATGAAACACGATGTTTTAAACAGGTAGAGGTCATATTTTTTTCTCATGGCACAATTCAATCGGATCACGAAATAAAACTTTGACTCTCATTCACTTACATGGAGATTTTTCCCGAATTGAGGTCCCATGGCGACCGTTACTTCCTGCTTCCGCTTAGGCTCTCTATAGTAACAGAAATACACAACTGTCCAAATAGGTCTGGTAAGACAACACCTGAAGACACTAAAGGTGGAAATGCATCACGCTGAATGAAACCTACCTTGGAGGTTGGTGACTATCACCTTCGTATCATAGGAACCAGTCAGCAGGTAATGTGCTCCGGGGGAAAACCTGACAGATCGGACATCGCTGGTGTGTGGCCGGTACACCTGGACGATGCGTCCTCCTCTGATGTCATACAGCATGCATGCGCTGTCTTCCTGTCCTGTTGCTAAGAGACGGCCACTGGGATCGACTGCTACCGAGGCAACGGGACTGCCTGTAGAGTGAGGGAGAAAAAAAAAAGGGCGTAGCTGTAAAAAACCAGCATATGATCTGCAGTAACAGTCGTCCTCTGCGCTGACTGAGAGCGATGGAGGGAGAGGCTCTCGCGGTGTCGTACATAATGATGTATGCATGTGAAAGGAGGAATGATGCACAGCCTCACCTGAGCCGTGGAAAGCGGTTCCCACTACGCGGACACAGCTGGGCACCCTGAGGTCCCAGAAACGCACCGTCTTGTCTTGGGAGCCAGAGGCAATCATCCAACCTCCCCACGTGTATAAGGACAAAATGTGACCTGGACAGAAACACAAACAAGATACGTCTCAGTGGCGACTCAGTCTCTTTCCATCTTTGACTCATCTCATGTTTTGAGCTGGCAGGAAATACTGGTGGGGCTGGACAATAATTTGAATTGAACTTCGATTTTGGATCCAAACGATCTCAAAACGTATATACAGTAATCGAACCAAAACTATTAACTATTGGGATTTTATTCTGAAAGACACGCCCATGCACGATTCTGCCCCCGAACGAGGAAACTCGTGTGGTGACCGGCGGTTTGTTAAAACCAGCGCGAGTGAAGATGGCAGAAGGAGAGCGGCGCTGTTTGGTTTAAGGTTTCCAGATTATAAGATTTTAGTGCACCTGGTGTGGTGTTTCTGCCCACCGCCCAAGCTGGTCAGGCAATTAAAAAATATATACAGTATATACATACATAATCGTGTAAATAATTGTGATTTCAATACTGACCAAACTAATCGTGATTTTGATTTGTCATTTTTTATTATTATAACCTTTATTTAACCAGGTTTGTCCCATTGAGATCCAAGATCTCTTTTGCAAGAGAGACCTGGCCAAGAATGGCAGCACATAAAGTTTCAACACATAGTCACATAGACATAAAAAAAAAAAAAAAATAGAATACAAATAACAATTTAATGTACAAGATTAGTTAAATTAATTTACAAGATTAGTGAGTGTACCTGTGTGTCCACTGAGGGCGTGCAGACCCTGTCCCCTCTGACAGTCGGTGGTGTAGATGTTACAGTCTCCTGCTCCGGCACTGATCAAGATGGCTCCTCCACTTTCTGGACCCTCCATGAAGGCCAGGTCTCTGATGGTGCCATCGTGCATGCTGAACTCCAAGTCTGGCCCTGGGACACAGACAAAGGCACACGTAACGCACACAAAAATGAGGCTGCTGACACCTACTGATGTTGTTATGATCCATGCAGAGCAGAACTCACCTGTAGCGTTACACGTCTCCGCGCTAAAAGGCAAAACTTTGACATATTTGTCATTGGAGCCTGTGGCCAGCAGCTGCCCACAGTGACTCCACGCCACACAGTAGATGGAGCCTTTGTGGTGTTTGTTCCTCTTGAAGCGGACGACCGGCTGCTTCGGTGGAGTCGAACCGCTGAGGTGAAGAGAAAGGAGAGGAAATATAGATGGCAGAAGATACAATATGGTAGATATATTGGCCTGGAACGCATTTGACTGCCAGTCGTTCTATCAAGCATATAAATTAAATCTCAGTCAGTAATGGGGGCTGATTAGACATTGTTTTTAAGCTGTCCCATTGGTCACCTTGTGTTCAGTGCTTCTGGATAAGCGCACACACGTAGTGTTTTGGAGTTGGACCCCACGGCATACAGCGAGCCGGACGGGTGGAAGGCGACAGCTCGAACAGCCTGAGTGTCCTCCAGACTGTGCACGGGCACAAACAGTCCTTTTGGCTTGTCGCTCTGGAAAACACACAACCACATATGAAAACACATTAACACACAGATTACATGTCATTACAGTATAATCTACTCTGATCTTCTCTGCCCTCTGACATTCGTCCTCCCGTGATGCCAATGTGACATCACTGCCATTCAGATGAAACAGTTGTAATCTGCTTAGTCAAATTAGCATTACACCGCGTTGTCTTACGCTGTGACGAACGAAGAAGGGAATGTGATGAACTTTAAAATCTGATCAGAGACGCTCAGAGGACGCTTAATAACAACTGTGCCTGCAGAATACCAGAACCAGACCGGTGTGAAAGACGACAAACGACCAACTGGGTGTGAATAAATAAGACTGTGAACACACAGGAGTCATCTCAAGTTCAGTGAAACCATTATTTGCTTGTTGAGGTATGAATTTTAAGTTTTCAGCTTTTTTTTTTTCATCTTTACCTGTTTACTTCGGGTTAGGGAGCCTGGAGAGTCACCTTGTTGACCCCCTGCCGGTTTCTGCACGCTGCCAACAAACAGAAAACACAGTCATCATCTAATCCAACGAGTTCTAAAATGAAATCAGTGCACACACAAAAAAAGAAAACACACCCACACCTACCTATTAGAGACAACAGGGGACTCCTCTGGTTGCGGGACGATGCGTCCCCCCACCGTGCGCTGTGGGGTGCTGCTGAGCACTCCTCCCCCGTCGGTCATGCTCTGCTCCGGGGTCACAGACGGAGGATTGTTATTGTCCTCAGAGGCGGCCGTGTTCCCGTTGCCGTTGCACTGCTGAGCCAAAGATTTCACCTCCTCCCCTAAATTCTCCATCCCCACGTTGAGCTCCTCCAGCTTCTGGATGGACCTGAGTCATTCAAACAAACAAATACACGCACATGTTCATTCATGCTCTCTGTCGTCATAAACAGTGGGCTTTCTCGTGTTAGAAGGGAACTTTCACTTTGCTTTTCACTTCTGGGTACAGGCTCTTGGAGCACTGACAGGCTAGTTTAATCTAGTTAAAACTACACAAGAGCACAGGACAAAAGAAAACTGAAATAATGATGTAATTATGCACGGCTACCCTTGTGAATAATGCAGAGGTTATACAGACAAGGAGAGGTAGGGGAGAGGGGGGACTGGGAGGAAGTCTCTGGGGACAAATCAAAGGGCCTTTGTCCTGCTGACAGATGCCAAAAAAAATAAATCCACGTCATTTTTCTCATGTTGTTGAAACTAAATGTACTCTAGTGATTTGAAAGCATATTGAAATCGCCAAAGTGGATATTTCTGATTTTTTTGTGGGTAAATCCAAGGTCTAATATTGTGTATATAAATCAGACACATGGGATTTGATGGTCCCATGTGATGTGATGTAGCTCATCACAACAGATGGTGTAGCTTGTGTGGACTGGAGGCAGGTTTTGGGGGAGGTGTGTGTATGTGTGAGTGTGTGTCATGCCAGGAAAAGTCACATGGGACCCATCATTATCAAGACCTTAACATATCTACTTGTTCTTGTCTTGACAGCTGCTGCTCTGTAGTGTGAAATATTAAGAGCCACGCAGCGATTAGGCTTCACTCAGTCGACCTGCACCACAACTACTACTGAGGAGTTTTCTATATCTTAGTGTTGCAGTTGTTAAATACAGCAGGTGTACTCCCTGAACCTGACGGCTGACATTTACCGCCCCTCCTGCTGTGTCTGTACCTGTTGAGGAACTTCTCTGTGAGGCTGTGCTGCATGTCGCTGGGCGGGGGCTCCTGCTGGACCCCTCCCTCCAGAAGCATCTGCTGGTACATCTGCCTCTGCTGCTGCTTCTGCTCCAGGTGCTGTTGCACACGAAGCCGCTGGCGATAATACTCCTCGTACTTCTCTGTGGAGTCACGAAGCTGAGGATTGAACACAAAACCAAAATCACCCATTAAATAATACAGGGAGGTTTTTTTTTTCATTTTATTTCCAGTTTTCTCTCTCTGCTGCACATATGTCCTTCATGAATAATAGATTAATCTGTTTTTGCTTCAATAGTGCATGGCAAATCGTTTCAGTTAAATGGCTGACCTGGAACATTTTCATCTTCTGAACCAAGCTACAAAAAGAGAGTTAACTTTGAGGGATAGTTCATACATAACCTATTATTCACACACCCACGGTACACAGCTAAGCGTGTTAGAAGTCTGCTGCCAACTCCTAATAGCACTGTTCAAAGTCAGCATTGTGATTATGTGAACCCTGCTCCACCCCGCTCTGTCAGCTCAGGTATTAGAGGGGGGGAGGAGGGTGAGGACAGGTCACTTCCCCCCTCTGTCCTCTGTTTCCTGTCCCTGATGATCTGATGGGACAGGATCTATGTCAGAGAGAGGTGGGGCGGGGGGGCAGGGGGCGGGGGGACTGGCAGTGAGCCAGCGCTGGAAAAAGGGACAGAGCGGGTAGGAGTGTGACAGTGAGATCACAGAGGCCCCAAAGTCTGCTTCTGTTTCCGGCCTCTTTATGCGTCTCCAGGGTGACGGGCAAGGCGGAGCAAAGTGCTAACTTCACACCGAGCTGCACAAGGAGCCCAGAATAGAACGCATGAGACAGACGGACACAGATACTGTATTAATAGTGTGTTTACAGGCAACATGGGGACAGTAATGACTCATTTTTGTGGTTAAGCCCCTGGTGTGTTGAGCCACGTGTCCCCACTGACCTGGAATCAGACCCACCTGGGTCCAGTCTCCTGGGTCCTTTGTTAGCTACCATTGTACATTAGACAAGCCTCCTCACTGTCCATTTTTAAAACCAGTCTTAAAACCCATTTTTACTCCCTGGCTTTCAACTCCGCATGAGACTTTACTCTTGTTTTAGTGTTCTTATGGCCCTGCTTTTATTTATTGTTTTATTGTTTCTAATTTCTTTTAAAAACAATGAAACAACTGTTTTTATTGTTTCAGATTGCTTTTAAAAACAATGAAACAACTGTTTTTATTGTTTCAGATTGCTTTTAAAAACAATAAAACAACTGTTTTACTGTCTGTTTTATTTATTTTAGTGCTTTAATTGTTTTATGTCTCTGTACAGCACTTTGTTTTCAATTACAGTTGTTTTAAAGTGCTATATAAATAGTAAATAGCTATATAAATAATGAGTTGAGTTAGTGGCTGGACACTTAAAACTGGACCTGCTTTATGTCTAATAATCTATAAATTGACAGAAAACTAAATAAAAACATGATCATTATTACTAAGATAACTAAATAATAATTAATTCATTTTCAAATAACTGTGTGAAATCTTCCTCCAAAGCATTAAGGACCAAAAAATGCTTTTCATAAATAATGTACCGTACACATTTATGCAGTGGTTATGCAGCTTCTTTTTCTAGTTTACATTTGTCCATATTTTAGTAAATTAGCATCATTATAACTGGTTGTTGAGTCTTATGCAAGCTCTGAAATAAACATCATTTTGTATTCCTAAGAAGATTAATGGCTTTTTACTGTGACAACGAGACATCCAAGATAATCGTATCCTAGGAAATCATTGTGTATGATTACAAAAGACCATTTCTCACATGCACTGGTGTGATACGACATACAAACAGAAAAATCTACGTGGTGGACGGATGAAGTCCACACATCACTCTGAGCAGCCATGTCAGCCTGGAAAGTGACATGGCTGTAGGAGGATGACTCAGACACATAGCACTAAAAACATTCATCAAACATGCACTATGTTTAGACTTTCATTTTCGGCAACACCCATCAAGAAAAGAAAACAAGAGAGGGATGTAATACAGAACGCGTTCAGTGGTGTGTGACATGCAACAGGTCGAACAACTTAAAAATCAAAAGGTCAACAATCTGTTTACCTCATTCTTGTCAGCGGAGCCAGCTGTTGGTGCGTCCTCGCCCGGAGCGGAGGCAGGCCGCAGGCTCTGAGCTCCGGCTGAACTCATCATTTTATCCACAGGTGTGTCTGTCCTCGACCTTCACAGAGAAAACACACCCAAAGCGACAGATTACCTCGGCACGTGATAAGGTGTTGAACATAGCTGAAGTGTCAAAACACCCTCAGAGGCTGATCCGGTTGTAGACAATGATTTTAAAAGGAGCTATAGGTAAGAAATGTAGAGCAAGTATCAGACAATCACCCAATATGCCACCAGAGACTAAGGAATCATTTGAAATACTAACTCATCTAACTGACAACAATAGTAAAGCCGGGGCGGTGCGTGGCGCAGTGGGTAGAGCGGCCGCCCCATGTAGAGGCTACAGTCCTCAACGCAGGCGTCCCCGGTTCGAATCCCGCGTCGGGCAGACCCTTCCTGCATGTCATTCCCCCTCTCTCTGCCTCCCCCTTTCCTGTCTATCTATACTGTGGACTATCGAATAAAGGCAAAAAGCCAAAAAATATACTTTAAAAAAAACAAAAAAACAATAGTAAAGCCAGAATATTCGCATATATATACTTTAAAAAAAACAAAAAACAATAGTAAAGCCAGAATATTCGCATTTAAAACAATTTTTATGTTTTGGTTTTGTGTTTTGGCCTGTTCTGTCTCCCAATCACAAAGTCAGTGGCATTTGGGCATCCAGGTTGCCAGTTACCACTGAACTAGCTACAAGCATCAGACATATGGATTATGTCTGATGTTACATAATGAAAAGACCTCGCTATGACTCTCAAAAACGTATTGACCAAAAGCAGAAACACGCTAAAGTATTTTGAATTTAACTGCAGCAACAGTCTGGCCGCGGTCTTATATATCGCTCCTTATCATCTGAATTTCCCTCCTAGGGATTAATAAAGTATTTTCTATTAACTTGATCTGAGCCCTTACGTTTCAGGGGATTCCTCAAAGATGCTGTGGCAGTCGGAGCTCTCCATCATGAGACTCCTGCTCAGGCTCTGCCCTCCCGCCCCGGGGTAGTGGAAGTTGGCAAACGAGTGGGACATGGGAGAGACCCCTTTACCCGGCGCTACCTCCCCTCCGCTCGCTCTCTTGTCTTGGCCGGACAGCCCGTAGGACAACCCGTCCAACGCCGGGTTCAAAGAACGTGACATGTAGGTGTCGGCGGACTGTGGGCGGCGGAGGGGGGAGGAGGGGTACGGAGACAGTTTGCTGATGAGCGGGGTGAGGAGGTCAGCGTAGCCGGTTTTGGCGGGCTTCACCAGGCGGTCCACGTGGATGTTGAGCTGCTTCTGTTCGAAGGCGCAGGAGAAAACGCTGTGGGTGAGGTTCTGCATCCAGGAGAGCATGGACAGGTCCAGGTCGTCGCACCCGTTGCCGCACAGCAAGTCGACGCCCAGGAGCACCTCGCTCTCTGTGATCTCTTCGCCCGTGGCCTTGCTCTGTGTCAAACAACAACAACAGCCAACTCATCCACCAACGCACACTTCCTCAGGGTTCAAAGAGCTATTCAAATCAGTATTTATGTTTAGTTTTAGTGGTTCAAACCTGGCAGAACTCCACGCAGCACTCGTACAGGACTCCCTTGAGAAGCAGCTGGAAGAGGCGCTCCCTGCTGGCTTTGAATCCAGCCTCGCTCAGTTTCCTGTCTGCTGGGATGAACTCTGCCACCATGGTGCACGCCTCCTCAAAACACTGCACCCTGGCCGTGCTCGGGTTCCAATCCTGAGGGAGCCGAGCAGAGAAATCAGACATAAACACGGGGAGGCAACAACATCACCAACAACAACAAAAAGGTTACTGTTATGGTAGTGAAGTCACGGCACATCTACTGTAGCTAAACTCTTGCCTTGAACTCAGCATGGTTTGTGAGACGTGGCAGAGTGAGGAGCAAACACAATTTGCTGTAGTCATCTTTAGTGGGACAGAACTCCTCCAGGGCATGGAGACACTTGACTGCTTCCTGCATCGTGAACTCCAACTGGAAAAAAAAAAACATACAGAGAGAGACAGATGAGAAAATTCCCCTCTGAACAGCTGAGTTAAAAAAAAACAATGTTCTTTCTGAATGAGCTTTATCTCTGGCAGCACATCACAGCCACAGCTGAGACTTTTAAATGTTTCATATGAGGCGAAAAGAAAAACACAAAACCAGCTTCATGGCTAAAATACACAAGAGATCTGAAAATTACCAAGAAAAATTAGAAAACTTTTTGTCCTAAAATCTCATCCTGAACCCTCCTGGACAGGTTATTGCCAACACACAGTGAAGGCAATATCACAACAACCGATACACAGCCCTGGGCGCATTATCGCCAGTGAGCACGTAGACTGATACAATGTCCGCAGATGCCCAAAGAGGTCTGATCCAATCCTGTTAATAGGACACGATAGCTCTGGCACAGTGTCACAGGCAGCATGCACGGCTATGCCATGTGACAGCCAGCCCACAGCTAGCCTAATTTAAGAGTATGAGTGGAGAAGACAGAATGAGTGTATCAGCAATGTGTGATTATGTGAAATACTTGGTGCCAGATTTATTGATTTGGCAGGCAAATTATTAGCAATTAGGAATTATGAAGCGTCGTATTTGTTTAAGAGCCGTCTCTGTTTTCTGTTGGTTTATAACTAGCAGAGTCCAGGTATTCGCCAGGACGTCACAGGGGAACAGATCTCTTCTCTAAAATGGCTTACTCTCCAAAAAATAAACAGCTTAATCCAGATAAATCTTTAACTTCAATGTGGCCACTGTTTAGCACACACATCTACATGCACATTATTTTCCTCTCTTTGTTAACAGATCGTCAGCTTTGTTCAGATAACTTGTTGAGATGCAGTTTAAACCAAAATGTGTTAAAGACTGTTGGTTATTTCTCTTCTTGTCTTTGAGATTCAGCCTTTTGGTTTACTGGCATGACAATCAGTGACAGTCGGTGGGAAGACAAAGCAGCACTGTCACAAAGTCTTTTCAGTAGGATGGAGATTCACGGCCTAGGAGGTTTAGGAGGCTGAGATAATATAACACTTACCGTGATTCACCAAATTAAGTGTTTTGACTTACGTGCTGTGGTTCATCCTCTGCAGACATGGCGTTATTCACACACAGAGCCTCCAGAAACTTCTGCTTCAGGATGATGTAACGAAACCTGAGCAAAACGCACAGTAGCTTAATGCACAAGCAGCCTGAGTCGTGTTGATGTTTTTTGTTTTTGTGTTTTGTGTTTTTTAGAGCTCAGAAGTTATGAAACAGTGACTTTGAGGCCAAACTACCAATAAATGGAAAATGTGCACACACACAAAAAGGTACACATGAGCTTAAACACACCAAAATGGCTTGAGGCAGTGAACTCACCTTTTTCTGTCAAACTTGTCCATGCACTCCAAAGGCTGAATAAACTGCAAAACCTCATCCCACTGTCCATCAAGCACCAGTTGCCTGAAACAGAGCCAGTGTATTTTTAATTGTGTTTTCATATTTAAATGTCCAACAAATCAGCAAATTCAAGCGATTTCTTTTTATTGAAACACACTGAAAGATCTGTAACGTCCCTCGTGCTGTGATATATTCTTTATAAAGGTGAGACAGCCTGTTAGTAGACACTTCATACTAGAAGGTGAAATAATGTATTTAATACTCAGGCTGAGAAGAGCTGCAGATGACACACTGCTGGCTGACTTTCAAGCGAGCACTTACATCTAATGCATGGGTGCAGTGTTACACTATCTACAATGCAGAGGACACTATCAGAAACACTACACCTGGGACTCGAACAGCTGCCTGTTGTTTCTGTGCTTTTTGGAGCCGACAATCTGACACAACTGCAGCCAGACCGTGTGATGTGATTCTTTTGCTGCCGAGTTCAAATACCTGAGAAAGAGCATGTCGTCGGAGTAGAGCCCGTTGATGACTCCACTCTCCTTTTCCAGAGCCAGCATGCTGATGTGCAGTTTCCTGGAGTTGAGAAAATCCAAGATCACCTTGATGATCTCCACCTCCTTCACATTTATGGTTTCTTCCGCTGTCATGGTGACGGCTGTTGGGCTGTTGCCGCCGATGAAAGTCAGGAGGCGAAAAAGAAAAAAGAAAAAAACAGCAATCAAATCAGCAGTTTTGTGATCAGTGTTGGTCTGGATCTCAAATCCGTAATGAGAAAAAATAAGTGGAAGGTAGGGAAATTATTGATTATCACTGTTACAGTCTTTCAGCAGAATCATATGATAGTATTATCTTTACCATGTTACCTGCCAACAATGTTTTGTTTACATGCCTGGCCTTACATATAATACATTACAGAGGGGCTCAGATCATTTCACATCCAAAATCGTATTGGTATCAGAAAATATTAGTTGTTATTGGGATGATTCCAGCCATATCGCCCTGCCCTTAAGGCAATTCGCTTTTGAAAACAAGGAGATGTTTGAATGGAGCTGATGTGCAGCAGTGACTGGAGGACTGTGGTTTCTCTGCTCAGCTCCTAAACACATGCAAGAGATGAACTGCACAAAACTGAAATGAGTACCTCATTCTGTTTGCAGGTTCAACAACAACAAGAGCCCTTACACCGACTGTACAGTCTAGTCCACAGGCTGATCAGCTTTCATTCAACATGCAGATCAAACTCGTGCCTCCAGTGGGGGTAGGTCTCCAAACACTGCTTCACCTATTCTGTAGAAATCAAAGCAGTGCAGTTTGATGATCTGCAACAACCTCTTGTTTGCATGCTGACACTATCTTTAGGCTACACCCAGTCAAATCCATTTGTGGTGGCGTTATGCAAATGTCAGAGCCTGCTCAGTCTCTGCTCTTCTTCAATGCTCTCCAGTACTTCATTTAAATACCACCCAACATCATACAGCTGCTTATTTCTATTATGCTAGGAGTCCTGCTTTATCTTGTCAGGTGTGTGGTCACAGTGAGTTCACAATTTGCGGTATATTAGCTCTTAATAATCGCATTTAGCCCGACTTTAGAAGAAGGGTTTGGTGATGAAACAAAAAAATGTTATGACGACACAAACCATGTAAATGAGAAGTCAACAAGGGCTAAGCAGCAGCAGCAGCAGCAGCAGCAGCTACAGTATCTAACTTGAAAGGATGCACATGTTGTGTCCACAGAGGAGAGAATAGATCATTATACCAACACTGTCATGACAGTGAGTGGCCTATAATGCATCTGCGGTTATCTGCCTGAATAGCCTGCTTCAACAATTACACAGTAGCGGACGCAAAATTAACAATAAAGCTTTTTTTTTTTTTGAAGGAGCCCCCAACCACAATGACCCGAGGCACCAACAACACTGCAGCAGTCCCCGCTGTAGCTAGCACGGGAGGCGGCGAGCTAATAACACGGGCACTAAGCCACAAGTCAAATAGTATAAGGAGCTTAGGCTACTTGTTAGCTTTACATAGCTGGTGAATTTAGCCGAGCCGAGGGATTACACACACACACACACACACACACACACAGCACATTGAACAAACAGCTAGTTACCGTCGCAGCTCGTACAAAGCGGACTAATCTAACGGGCGGTGGGAGAGGAAGCAGGGGACCGCGGAGAGCTAGCGAGGCCGAGGGGGAGAGAGGGAGGCATCATCCGCTAGTTAGCCCCGGACGGGCGGGGTGCGAGCTGCCTGACAGCCTCCCCACCACCACCACCAACACGAGTACCGACACAAATCTGCCCCCTCCCGCGCCGCGATTAATAACTCACCTGTTTCTAAAAATACATGGGATGAAAACGCTGTCCTCCTCCTGAGTGTCTCCGCGCTGTTGGACGGACGCTGTCAAGGCGGCGGTGCTGTCAGTGTTGTTTCCTTTGCCTCTCTCTCTCTCTCTGTCCCTCCTCCTCCTCCTCCTCCTTGTCTGACTCTGTCCCCTCCTTGCTGGATCTTTCTGCGCCGCTACGCTGCGGTCTGCTGCTGCTGCTGCTGCTGCTGCTGCTGCTGCTGCTGCTGCTGCTGCTGCTGCTGCCGCCCATCCCTGCCTGCAGGAGCACCGCCTCCATCCATGCTGCTCCACACACATGGGACTACTTCACATCGATATAGTATAGCAGAGATAATGTGGGCGAATAATAGAATAGCAGAGCATACAAATATGTAAATGCATGCTTAAACTTTGACTCTCTTCACTCTCACTCATTGCCTTGGACTAGGCTACTCTGAAGGCCAACAAGAGATGCAACATCATCACAAACCATGCATGTGTTTTTTGTGATCATTTTTGCTTTTCTTTCACTCTGTGTCTTGCACTGTTGTTGGATGGAGGGGTGTCATGTCAGAAACCACTCATAAGCCTGCAGCCTTCTGTCTTCAACACTTTTAATTATAATTTTTTGCTTATTTTCTTCTTCATTTGTCAATAGGCACACATGCAGTGTTTGTATAAATGTGTGTCTAATTCTGCTAAGCATGCACACCTTTTGTAAACTGTGTGTCTGATTCCTATAATAAAATGTGCTTGTACAACCTAGATAATGATCAAAGGTCCTAATGAGTTGACAGTTGGTAGCTATACCCTCAGCCCAAGACCCCATGGGACCCCAAAAGATCAGGAGGAATGTAAACGTAATTCAAAGGCAGGCAGATTTTCTATGTTAAAGTTTTCCATTTTGATGCTCTCTGCTGCATGTCTGATCCCTCCTTTATTGCTCTTTGTGGACATTTGTACCATTTTCTTTCACATTTAACGGATTGAAATGAAGCTCTATGCACACAGAGCGTCATATGCTGCACAGATTGTAAAGTCCCATGGAGCAAACCAGTCATGTGTTCTATTTGGCATTTGCACAGGTGCATGATATTTACTTTGTGTTTGAAAAGACAAGATAAAGACAAAAGACTGATGTTATGTCAATCAGTATTGATATAAGTTTAAAACAAAGAGGAATCATAGTAAAATACACTTGTTACATTCAAGACATGAAATGGGACACCATGAGTACTGTTGATAGCTGGCATTTTAATAAAGCTCGAAGGAATAGAAAAACAAAAAAACAAGAATCCATGAACAGTTGGGCATATTTAGTCAACTGAAAACAAAATCGGATTTCAGAGCTGGAAAAAATAGTGTGATTTTCTCAGTACACTCACTGGATTTCATACAATACCACAACATACAGTAGCCTCAGCGACTCCTCGGCTACACTTTGCTCTCAAAACGCTTCCTTCTGCAGCTGCACTGCTTCATCAGTACAAACCTCCAACAGGTAAATGTCGTTACAAAAAATACTTCTATATGCCAAAAATATATCTGTACAGTGTCAACCCATACTGAAGGAATGCATGATAACAAATGTAACAGTAATGTCAAAGCAAAATAACAAGCAAGGACCGTCCCGAAGTGGGAACATCATTTGATTAGTTTTAACGGCTGTGGACAGGGTCTTGAAGTGCTATCATAGGTGAATTCATTTATTTACAGTTGTGGACAACTTCAAGGGTAATTGGGATCTTACAGTTAAGACAATATCCACATTAAAGTGACATTTTTGAGTATCTAGTATTTAGTTCCAGCTGCAACATGGTCAATGGTGATTATTTTAATTACTCTTAGATTAATGCACGGACTGATGACACGGTGTGAGGTTTCCATCTACTCTAATACTGATGATAGTCTTATTAGTGATACTGTTGAGTGATCACACTTTTTGCATCTGTAGCACAATAAAAGGCCCCAAACGACAACATACGGATACACGTACATGATAAATTATAAAAGCTACTCAAAAGCTACTACAAGCTGACTTCATTGTGAATGAAACTGCCATTATATACAAACTAATTTAACTTATATACGAATAGTATATTATGTTTCTCTGAATAAAATCTAAGACGCCATTTTAAAATATCTTCAATAATAAATTAAGAGTCCGTTGCAGGTGCTTTCCAGAATTGTTTGATGGTACTCATTTTGCTCAATAATCTCATCACTTTACACTTTTGGAAAGTAATCGCAATCACCAACTGAGGTATTTTCCTCACTCTTCATGGCACTTCACTGTACACACATACACCAATTTGAACTGTTCATAGGTTTTTCAGTCACAAGTAAAAAAAAAAAAAAAAAAAGAAAAGAAAAAGAAGAAACATTACACATGCCTGTATAGCAGCAAAACTCTTACCAAAAAAGAAAAAAAAATGCTGCCTCTACCTGATCACAGATCAGACAGACCACCCTTTTAACAACCATGGAGAGGGGGCGTATTCTGATCCCAGATCCTTGTGGACACACGACCGCTCCTGTACCACAACAGACCTTTTCAACAGGCGCTGACAAAATAACACCAACACTCACAGCGCATTCATATGACACAAAACAAGCATAAGGCCACACATGATCAACTTATAGAAACCAAACTGCCTCCTCCAGAGGCGTGACATTCAGTGCTTCAGTGGTTCAACTAGGTAAGGCATTGGTCCGCCTATTATTTTCTTCTCTTTTTTGGCACACGAAAACATTGATACACATGCTGACAAGTACATACTTGTGCACCTTTTAAGTACTGTAGTCCAGAGTGTAAGAGTCAGGTCTGTATTGTGACAACAACATCTGAGAGGCCCACTTGTGTTCTACATTCCAGTTGTGATTTATAACAGCGGGACCACATGTCCCTTTAATGAAAAAGTCAAATGCACAAATTCTTCTGTGTTCTTTCCAGAGAAGCATGTCTAAATGTTGTCCAACCATCTGGCACTACTTTGGATGCAGTTTTTTGGGCGTCCCCTGCTTCTTGGTCTGCCACAGATGGCTGGCGATGGTGATGGCGTCCACGCTGGCAGACATGGTTTTGGCTGGGATCTGGCTAAACTGTTTCCTGTCTGAGTTGTACTTGTAGAGGCCCTCTATCATCTTGGCCGTAATGCTCCTGGGTCCGATGCCGGCTAGTTTGGTGATTTCCTCGGTCTCAGGGCAGTAGGTGTACACAGACCTGAACTGGCATCCAGCGTCACGGAACAACACCAGGAAGTTATTGGCTTCGGATTTCTCCATTTCCTGCAGAAAATCATGATAAGTAATCATTACTTTGCATTCTTTTAATGCAAGAAGAAAGAAACTAAAACTGGCACTGAACATACATCAAGTATCCTGTTTTTCTGCCCTTCGTTGACCTTGCCAGCCAGGCAGCAGTGAGACAGGGCATTCTGGATGATGTGCTTGTTGGACTTTGCACTGGGCTCCTTGTATAGTTTGGGTCCTGGAGGAAAGGAAGACAACAACAAAATGTAATGTTTTGTACTGTAGCTATGTAAATGAACATTAACTAAGTAAACAGTTTGTCATGTACCTGTGTACTCGGCATTGGAGGGAGTGGAGGAGGTGGTGGAATCATTTTCCCAGTCCTTTTCTCCATTACGACTTCCAGCCGAAGGACAAGTAGAAAAACCTTCGGCAGAGTCCGGCCTGGAGATGATCACATACAACAAATGACACACACAAACAAAACACAACAACAACAACGACCACATAACCACATCAACGCACATAGGTATGGACAAGATATTCAGGCAAACACCAACACAATTTCACGAACAGACATGCACGTACACAAACAGACAGATATGAAACACAGAGAGATATGGCAAAACAAGGTCAGACACTATGGCACAATTCTCCAAGTCCTGCCTGTTGTCTTGCATTAAATCTTATTATACACACTCCGACAAAGCAGTGTGGTGCAGGACAGAGAGGCATGTTCAGCCAAGCAAAGCAAAGTCTCTGTGCTGCCTTTATGTCTGACTGCGAGAGATGAGCAGCACGAGTACTTGTGGAGGAAACAGCAAACACAGCGGCAAAGCGGAGAGCAGCCAGCAGAGAGGAGAGAGCAATACTGCAAAGAGCAGGGAGGATAAAGAGCAGGAGAACTGAGGCGGAAACACTTCAGCCACGCAGCTACTTTCATAGAGAAGCAAAAACTACAATGAACTACAAGTCTGTGTTTAAAAAACTGTCGGATGAAATGTAGTCACACGGAGCCGTATCTACATGGAGCCACACCTACAGTAGTTTCATACATTTCATCTGTGGAAGCACTTCTTTTCAGAGCATTACTGACCTTCCCTTTCTTTCTTTAGGAGAGTTTAGAAAGAACGGGATATGTGCAGAAGCTATTTTATTGCTTCTGAGGGAATCCATGCAAAGTTGAAGACAAAGAAGAGAGGAATAAAAAAGAGAGTCAAGAAGCAGAATTTAAGCCTTATAGTAGGCGGAACGTAAGAAAAACAAAACACCCCAGCGATTGAAAGTCCCAGCTAAACAAAGTCACAATGGTGACATAAATAAATTACTGTAACTCAAATTGTAAAAAAGGTAAAACAGAAGTAAAAGTTAAACAACTGGTCAGAAATTGCACAAAATATGTTAAAATGTAAAATAAAAACTTTGATCTGCTCAAACTCGGCTTTAACTTAAAAGGGTCTGTCTGTTTTGCTATTGCTACAAGGCAAACTATAGTATTAACAGCTGTTTACTTATGAGTCCTGAGGAAACATTGTGAGTTTGGGACCAAACTTTATTTCCTTATTATCCCTTTTTTGTTCAGCCTGCCTCACTTTCCGATACCGAGTCATGGCAAAGTCTGCTCTGCTCTGAAGAAGCAGTCCTGCTTAGAGGGCGTATTATAGCCTTTTAAATGAACAGAACAATGGCTGAATCTCTTGGCAGGACTGGAAACCTCTGTTAATGCTCCTGTTAGCTAATGCTAACATTGGCTATGTTGCAATAGCAAACCCTACAATAATGGGATCTGTGGGATTCATTGGGACTTTTCAGGCTCACTTGAAACAGCATGTTGAACAACACATCACATTAGAATCGATCTTCAGAGCAAGCACACTTGTAAAAGTAAAGAGATGAGTAATTCATCTGTGGCACCTTGAAAAGAGAACACCTAATCCCAATACTTCTTTGTTTTAAGTACACATTGAGCTAGCAGGATTTTTGCAATTCAGGGAGATTCAAGAGAGTCTAAAATTCCGGCTGTGGGCAGAGAATGGGTCTTACCTGTTGTTCTTCTTGTTATCTCGATGGTCTCTATCATTGTCAGCTAGATTGAGAGATGCCAAAGAAACACTAGACACTGAGAAGCCTCGAGGCCGCACCCCTGCAACATGAAAAAAACCTGAAGGTTAAGCAGAGATCAGCTGTGACTGTGTGTTTGCACATGTGGCTGGTGTGTTGCTGACCTGATGCTTTCACAGAGGGTGTGGATGACTCCATGACGTCCCTGTGGATGGATTTGGGACGTGGCTTCTTCTTGAGGCTTCCGGATCGAGGCTTGATGACCTCGTCCATGTCGTCCATCAGTTTCAGCTGCTTTCTCCTCATATACTCATGCTTGATGTATTCCCTCCTGGCCTTCTCATCGTCCTTCTTCTGCTGCTCCTCCTCTGCTTTCAGCCGTGCCACTTCCTTCTTCTGCTCCTGGTCCAGCTCCTGCTGCTGCTTCTTCTCCTGAGCCTCCTTCTCCCTCCTGAGCCTCTTCTCCAACAGTGCTGCTTTCTTTGCTGCCATGTCCTCCTCCCCTTTCACATCGTCCTGGTGTTTGACAGGTGGGCAACACATGAACAAATTGTAGGGCTAGTCTATAAGGTAGCATAAATGCATGTGATTCTCATCTCTCCTTTTTTATAATAACATTTTATTGGTTTTCAACACTGATGAAATAAAACAAGAGGACTGACAGATCTGCTGCATAATATAAATGTACATATCCACGCCTCTGATGCACACACACACACACCCACTCTCTCCTTTTAGAAATCAGATGTCAGACTGGGAAGATGCTCTCTCTTGGTTCATCAAAGAGGTTTTTCAGGGAATATATATTTCTATTTGCAACATGAATTACAAATTATAAGCCATCACTTAAGTATGAGAGAAAATGTCTTTTAGAATGGCATTATTTACCTTCTGTGAACAAAGCGCGGCCATGGCTCTGTAATCAGAGCTCTAATGGTCTCCCATGAGTCTGAGTTCTGGCTCGTATTTTGGCCTAGATTCACTAATGTATTGTCTCTGATCACCTCAGAGCTCAACAGGCACAATACTGCACATGCTGTGCCACACTCACACAGTATTAGATTCCTTGTGTCCTGCATACAGCACCATACGGCTGCATAGACTGTATTATTAATAAGGAGTTAATGAACTATGCATACCAATAGGTTGTGATTACAGTTCCCAAAAGACAAGGTAAGGTTCACTTGGGATGACCAAGGGGTACATGTTGAGTTTAACTGGTGATTTTGAATTGACAAAGTACAGGTGCAAGTGCAACTAATAACTAATACTGTATGGTTCTACAGATTCATTGTTAATGGTTTTAGTTTCATTTGTGCTGATCATGCTATCACACAAGTCAGAATGCTGTGGAAAAGACGATTGACTTGACTTAAAAAATAGAAGAAGAAGAAAAAAAGACCTGTTCAGCTGTTTGTAAGACTAGCAAGACTCGTGCTAGCAAGCAGGTGTAAACAGCTAGCTTCTCAAGAAGTCATAAAACACCATGGTGGTCTCAGTCCCTGTCTCCACATTAAAGTCACTGAAAACAGTGTGGAGGGAGTTCAATATGGGAACATAGAGCAGCTCAAGCTCATATGGCTAAATCTACTTTCAAGTGATTATACAATTCAGTTCATTTTGCAGATGATATTCAGAGAAACTACTAATATCTTTATATAGATTTACAATGAAAAGATAAAAATCTATGTGTTGTAAGCATCTATGTGATATGTAGCCTATTATTTGGTAGCTCACCTTAAAAAAGAATCCACAGCACATCTTTTGGTCATCTCCAAAAGCTTCTCCTCCAGTTTCTCCCTCTCCTGTCATCTCCCGGCTGGGGCCTTCTGGAGGCTTCGGCTCAGACAGAGGGACCTCCACCAGGTCTCTCTTGTCCTGAGGTTCTCCTTGGACCCGGGGGCCTGCTGCCTCGGGCTGACACAACACCTCTGATGTCCTTGATTGTTTGACTTCACCCTTCAACGGAGCGTGCTCTGACTTTCTCCTTTCCTCCTGTCGCTCATCTTCCTTCTCTTTGGCTGTGTCTTTAGTTGGAGGCTGAGGAGTGCCAGCACTCTTATTAGCCGCCATCTCTTCTTTGTCCTTAGTGTTTCCTTTGTTGGCCTCTTGGTCCTTGCTTCCTGCAGACCCATCATCGTGGCTCATGTAGGAAAAAGAACTGTGCTGGGTCTGGCTGGGGGTGAAGCGCCTCAGTCTGGGTAGGCTGTCCACTGAAGTGGGGGTGTTGAGCATTCGGCTGAAGGGGGTGACCTTCAGATCATTTGGTCGGGGAGTCCGAGGCGTTCTGGCATGGAAGGAGGCTGGCCGCCGCTTGATGCCAGCTGGGGAACGATTGGGAGCTCGGGGAGAGCCGGACGAGGACAGGATAGGAGACAACGACCCAACTGAGCCCCGTCCTGATCCCCGGCCTGTTACGCTGCTGCTACGCAACTCACGCAGCTGCCTGTATGGGGAAAAACACCCACAAATAGTGAGTAAGTGGTAAAACAATTTTTCCATTGACATTATCAACAGCTATCATTAAAAGATACCTGTGGGGGGATGGAGCAGGAGGAGGAATGACCCAGGCTTGTTGTTGTTGCTCTCTCATGGCCATGATCCTCTCCTGCTGCTGGGCCAAACGCTGCATCTCTGTCTGCAGGAAGCCCAGTGACGTGTTCAGCCGCTCAATGGAGCGGGTGTATTCTGCAAGGTCAATTTCTCCTGGAGCAACACCTGTGACACCACATTCAACGAACAGGTAACCAAGTCTGTTGACCAACATTGCATTGTGGACTGGTACTGAGTCTACACCCTAAATGTCCACTCATTCATTTGTAAATTGAATATTTCAAGACCTCTCCTTGAGCTTTGCCAAGTTCTCATCAGCATTTTCTAATATTTTATGAAGTGATAGATATCTCATTGACTCCCATTGTTGGGGTTACCCACCTCCACCATCTTCACATGGTGATTTAGGAGCTGCTCCATCCGGCTTGCACCTCTCTGCCCGCTCCATGCTGCTCTGGCTGTTTCCCTTTGAGGATGTGAGCGGCTCTGGGGAAGGGGTTTCTGCTCCCCCTGTACCAGGGGTGATAGGGGGTGTGACTCCTTTCCGCCTCACAACATTCAAAAAGGCCGTTCTCCCCATCCTCTGGCGATGGCGAGTAAAAGCTGCTTCCACCTGGAGAAGGTGACGAGACCAATATGATGTGTGGATTTATATTTGAAGATTTATTACCAACTCTCTCTCATCTCTCTCTCTTGCTGTACATCCGTTTACCTTCTTCTTCTGGGCTTCGATGGCTCTGCGTTTCTCTTCCAGCTTCATCCTCAGTTGGATCATCTCTGAGGCTATGATGTGGGAGGGGTCTCTGGGCGAAGGTGTTATCGGGGAGGGAGATGTGATTGGCAAAGGAGGTGTAGAGATCTGGAAGAAAGTGCAAAGAGCATTTACGTTAATCACTTCAAGTTACATTTCTGAAAGCACTTGAAAAATGACTGACACAGAATAAGCAATAAACAAACCTGAGAAGACATGTTTCTTGTTGAGTGCGTGTATGGGACGTTGAGATCTGAACTCTCCGGTGTGGTTCCTCCACTACTCCTCCCCTCCAACTTCCTGAACTTCTGCTCTGCAAAGCTCGTCATCCTCACCAGGCCTCCTCCTCCAGAGCCACCAGACGACGAGACGGGGCTGACGGTGTGAGATCTGGGGATTGTGGGTGCTGAGCTGGGACAGGGGCTGCTCCTGTCACCTCCATTTCCCCTCTCGCCCTCAGGATTAGAGTCACCAACCCCTTTGCCCCCTTCCTCCCTGCTCCGCTCCCTCTCTGGCAGGTCGGGCAGAGGGCACGACCTGGTCACTGCCTCACAGTCTGGATCGATGTCTGAATAGTCGCGCAGAGAGGAGGAGTCCTCGTCCAGGCTCTGGATGTCCTCTGTCCTCACATGGATGCCCGTGTCAACTTCGTCAGTGGACACCGAGTTGGGGTCATGCTCGTTCAGCCGAGCCTTAGCTGAAGCCGGGTCGTCTCCTTGACCTTGGGCCCCTGGAGGGTCTGAGGGCTCGGCACCGTGGAGAAAGAAACCATTGTCTGCGTCCCCCACACCCAGGCTGGCGTGGGGTCTCTCTGTGTCGTGGATAATCTTCAGGGCCTCCTCGATGCTCGGAGGGGTCGATGGGCTGATGTGGCCGCTGTGGTTGCCGTGGTGATTGTTGGAGCTGTGGTTGGTGTCAAGGAGGACTCCATTAGAGTACCTTGGAACACACGCAGGTTAATTAACCAAGGCCACAGGGTCGGATAAACTGCTGGATGTTTTTATTATGTAGTCTGAAGATATTTTAAATATTTTACTTTGCTTGATTTATTGTTCATTTATTTGTTTATTTATTACAGGATCCCAATTAGCTGATGTCATGGACATCCAGCTAGTCTTCCTGGAGCTTTATTGTAGAACAGTTCCTCTCAGAAGAAGGGAAATATTAGAAGAAAGCAAGAAAAGGTGGATAGCTGGTTTAACTTATTTTGTAATTAACAAAAACATTAAGGTCCGGAGGTTCTCCTCATTTAAATCTAATCCACATCCAAAAGGTGTAAACACATTTGTCATGGAAAATGTAATTCCAATTTTTTTTTGTTGCAATTTCTCATTCATACAGGCATTGTGTATTTGTAAAGTATTGTAAGTACAAATTACCGGCTTTGGTTCTTGACTGAGAATGTGTTGTTCCGCCCCAGGGGCTTGTGGGAGATGAAGTCCTCATCCTCTTCTGGTATGTGTCTGCTTTGGCCGTTTACATTGACGGGCATGAGGGAGAGGTGGCGCTTCATGCCTCCTCTGGATGCATAGTGAACTTTGAACCCGAGGCCGTCACTGCTGGCCGAGCGGGTCATCCCTCTGAGGGTGGGAGCCTCACATGGCGGCAGAGTCGGGTCTCCGTCCAGAGGAATCTCAAAGGAGATTCCTCGAGTGGAGGAGCTGAGGGTGGAGGAGAATTTGCTGTTAGATCAACAGAAAAACAACAAACCACTTCAGATGTGTAGGTCAGTGAAGGAGTGCCTTAGTAGAGATTTCATGCACTGACCGTTTTTCTTTGGGCCATGTCCCAACACAGCCATCTACGTAGGACATGGAGGTAGATCTCTTCATTATTCCTGTTGCAGAGACAGAGCAGTTTACTTGATTCTAATACTGTGATGTATATATCACATCCCTTTTATTTCACCAGTCAGTAACAAACAAAAACATTCTTCCTAACATTATTCCTATTAATTCCAGTCTATAATTAATAATAGTTATTTATTAAGTAAATGGCTCCAATGAAATAGGACAGCTTAAAAGACACTGTATGTCTGTAAATCAGCCACTAGGGGGCCACTAGTCTCAAAGCAAAACACATTTTCCCAGTATTGTGTATTCATGCGGCATGCCCCAGGTAACTGCTAATTGTAGTGATTATGTAATTGTTTCTTTAGTGCCATAAAAACACATTCCGAAAAATTCATGACAAATTTGTTCTCTAAAAACTGTGTTGAAGAGAATATTGATATTACGACACTTGCTGTATTTACAAGTGAGGAATAAGTGAATTCTCTGCCCATATATCTGCCCCAAAACTATATTAACACCACTGAATAGCCAGCAATTAGAAAATACACAATAAATCAGTGATTCCCAACCTGTGGGCTGTAGGTCATCAAATCATTTTCAAATTAGTATGATTTTTGTGAAAAAATAAAAATTGTATTTTATTTTTTATCTTTTTTAATAGAGGAGATCATGGATGATTGTCACACTTTTTTGTCTCAGCTCCTATAACTTGCAGAGTCCTCACTGAAGGGCTCTTAAATTCTGACACTAAGTACCCTCATTTGTCTACTACAATTAGCAATGCCTTAAACTTCCCAGTGACTGTGGAGCTTCCTACATGTTTTTCCTGCTTTCAGTTCAGTCCTGGATGTTCTATATTTATCATTTAAAAAAACGTGGTCTGAGAACAAATTATTTGGCCTCTGTATTGTTTATGGAGTCGGAGGTGGGCCATGGACATTTTTGAGATTTTCAAGTGGGCCCTGAGTTGAAAAAGGTTGGGAACCACAGCCATAAATGATAAAACCTTACCCTCAACAGGGATGTTCTCTGGGCTCTCAGGTCTGTCTGCATAGCTCTTTTTGACTGGACTGGATACAGGTGCCATATTTTTAGAGGAAACAGGCTCACAAGCTGCAGAAGAAAACATCAAATGTTTCATGCATTCAATCTGAAGTTGCAAACTCTGCATTTACTATCAGTGCACGCTGATGCTGTTACTGTGAGGTTGTACTGTACCATTCGGGTCGAAGACTCTGGGCTGCACAAACGAGGGTTTAACCACTTCAAACCACCAGAAAAGCTCAGCCATAAACACCAGGTAGTTACTCTGCAAGACCACACACACACATCGCAGACACACCTTTGTGGTTAACGCTGCAGTCAAAAATGTAGTTATGTATCAAATCATTAGCACCATGTTTGTATCTGCAGTCTCAGCTCTGTCTTCCCTCGTGTCTCTGTAAAGATGCAAGATGAGCTACAACAGCAACTTGACAGATCAGTTGGGTCACAGCCTGCCAACTGTCGCTAGGTAACAGGCTCAGGTGAGTATGTGTGTGTGTGTGTGTGTATTTGCACATGCATGTACACGTTCCATTGTCTTAGTTGTTTAATATCAAACCCCATACACCTGCCAAAACACCATCTGGAGTTTAGTTTAAATTTATGACATATGTGCACACGGTTGCGCAAAAGCAGCGGGTGAATAACTTCCATCAATGATAAATGCATGTGTGTTATAAACAGAGAGACTCTGGAGGTAACACAGAGGATTTCATCTGGGGGAAACATGCACTGGCCACTTGTTTCAGACAAAATGAAAAAGAGCTTGGATTTCTTCTTCTATAATCTGCTGCTGCACATTATGTATGTTTTATTTTGGAGGCAGCATAGCCAATGGCTAAGTGAGGTATACCACATCTCCTTCCATGTAAGGGGCACATGCACACACATAGACATGCTGATTAAGATTCAGTGAGCAGTGAGTTTGTGGTGAATGGGCAGAGAGCCAGAGTCGTTAGCTCCTCTCCATGATCATTTCTCTCCCTTCTCTCACACTTGTACCACTATACATGCAATATTCACACACATTCACACTTTATAAACAATGTGAATGAGAAACGAAGAGAGAAAAACTGAAGAAAGCGTGCACAAGTGTGAAGACGGCCTGCTGTGTGCTTGTTTGGAAGAATAGTGAGTCCAAAGTCAGCTCGGACCGCGACTTGAATCCGAATGTCTCTGCCCACACTCTCTGCATACTATTTAACCCACACGGGCCCCGCTGCAGCTCGTGTAGCCAGGGTGGCACAGAGACGCCCCTTAATGTTGTCACAGTAAGGCTTTCTATTGATCAGAAAACAAATGTGTGCGTGAAATTGGGAGATCTCTGCCTGAGGAGCGCGTGAATCAGCAGTTGTGTTGTCTCTTCAGATCACAGATTATGTTGTTTGATACAAAAAAACCGTAAGGGATGCGGGGAGAGGAAAAGAACAAGAGAGGCAAGCAGAGACGGGTCAGGACTGTGAATCTCCTCTGAGCAGAGTCTGTCCTCTGTCTGAGAGAGGCGGGTGGAGGAGGGAGGGGGGCTATTTGGCCTGCAGCGTCTGTACTAGAGAAGCATCAACTGCACACACACAGACAGTCATATTCATTTAATCTGCTTGTGAAGCAATACTCACTGTTGCAAAATGATCTTTATGTCCCTTCTAATACATCCACACACACACAATTACAACCCCTGTGAGAGCGAAGCCTGCTACACACACATTCATTATTAAACTTTTCCTTGCATGACTCATTTTTTCCCATTTGTAATTTCCCGCCCCCACTCTTATTTTTTTATTAAAAAAAAAAAAAAGAAGCTTTCTTTTGACTCTTTCTTCGGAGTCGACATTATAAAAACAGCACATTCCACGACGTCCACGTACATTAATATTAATATTTGAACGCTGGTCTCACTTACCTTTATGGATGCATGTGCATAGAGCATGTCCTCCAGGCTGAAGTGGCAGCAGTGGTTCAGGTTGTTCTTGCAGAACTCCTGCACCAGCTGGAGGTTGTACAGACTGTCAGCCAGTGACATGGTCTCCTTGAGGCAGATATCTGCTCAGCCGGGGGCGGGGTCACGCACACAAACACATTCAAGGGGGAGGGTTGATGGAAAAGGCCAGACAGGAAGACAAGGAAAAGATAAGGCAAGAGTTTACGTTTAAAAAAAGAATACATGAGGGGAGAATTACCCCCACTGCCCTCCCATTGGTATTTGAGCCGTGAGCAGTAGCTCATTTGAACCACGCTAAATCCTTGAAACATTTCATGACAAGTTTTCAAACCGCCTTCAACTCTCCTCTGGATGAATCATCGGGATTTTTATCCCCTGACGTTGCTGTAAGGACGGCCCATACATGAGTAGGATGTCCAACAAGAGGGAACACATCAGGGACAGGAAACCAAGCATTACAGCGCTTTTCATTACTGAACTTCTTCATTATATATATTTTTAGGTGAAATCAAACTGCTGTTAAACGATCAAAATGAAGTTTAACCCCACTTCAACATCTGGTCCACATCTGTACAAGCTGCCTGTGAACTACAGTCAATCCCAAGAGCCTCAGAGCGTCGACATGAGGATTGTTTATCCTTGAAATAGCAGCCAGCTACTGCTCTAACGGTCCTCCGTCACACACCCCTCGTGACCAATCGCAACCCAACCCAGGGCATTTTTAGAAAGAAGGGCGCAGGCGAGCAGAGAGGAAACAAGTCTTTGTCTCTCTTTGTCTCGCTCGCCTTCTCTATGTCTGTCCTGACTCCTTTCTGCCTTACAGTATATTTCTTTATTCATCATCATCATCCTCCACAGCTCCTCTATCTAACAGTAAATACATAAAGGCAAAAAGAGGGTTCACAATCTATTGACTGTGCAGTTTAGGATTAGGATGAGAAGATGATGTCTACAGTATAAAACACTATTAACTACAGATAATGCTGCCAGACAAGAAGAGCAAATGGATAGTAAATACACTCTTTGTTTCCAGCAACCTTTTCAAATGTATGTTAGTTACAGCAGCAGTGAGAGCAGAAGACAGCTTTCTTTGTGTTGTCCAGTTGTGACTGAAAACCATTCTGGTTAGCTCATTGTGTGCCATTCAGAAGTGACTTTGGTCTTGTGTGTTTGCATTTTGGAATCGTTACAATAAAAGTGGGTGGAAAGTGAGAGTGGGCGTGGTTACACAGTGACCCTACCTTCCAGTCTGACGGCCTGTGGGCAGTAAAAGTGCAGCAGGGCAGTCAGGGCGCAGCCGTCTGTGTTGTCCTTCAGCAGGTTGTCCACCAGGGGGAGAGATGGAGCGTTCCTCTGCTGGGCATGCTCCCTCCTGTAGCGAGCCTGAAACCATGGCAACGGCACAGAGACATCACCCATATGTGAAGTTGGCATAGATAAGTGCAGTTGACGCTGTGTGCTGTTGGTGCAAACATCTGCAGACACACTTTTATCTGTATGCAGCAGTGCACGAGCGCGCGCGCACACACACACACACACACGCACGCACACGCGCGCACACACACACACACACACACACACACACACACACACACACACACACACACACACACACACACACACACACACACACTCTCTCTCTCTCTCTTACAGATAAGTAAGTGTTGATTTGAGGATTTTCAAACAGGATGGGGTTCCACTCAAATTGTGCAGATTAAATTGATCATGCAAATCATCAGACACAACATCTGGAATGAAAGAGTCATCTTAAATCTAAATGGTTAAAAAAAGATGCAGTCCTTCACTACTCTTATTTTCAAGGAGTAGTTTGATTTGTTACATGGAAAAAGAGGAACAAAATGCATGCTTACAAATAACAGGTTTGATCTATCATATAGCTGCTAGAGTATAATTCACTGGCACTGAGGCAGTCTAAACCTCCATTGTGGTGCTGTAGCAGACAATGGCAGTGATTCACAGTTTAATAATAACATGTGTTAGTGCATCCTTCCTGTGTGCAGGTGCTCTATTCGTCTCTCGGGGCCTGTAAAAACCACAGAGACAACGCTACTCTATATGTCCTCAGGGCATCAGTGCTCCCGGTTTGCCCATAAACACAGAAGAGCGATGTCTCGTCTGCATTTTACAACAGATATGATGAAAGCGTCAATCACAGCAACTTTCGCTCGCTGACAGCCTCTCAGTTTGTGCACAGAGGAGCAAAACGCTGCCCTTCGTTCCATTTGGTTTGTATGAACACACATTTCATCTTTTACTGTTTTTTGTTTCACTGCAGCCAATTTAAACTCATGCATCGGGGGAAAAGAAACTGTTTCCAGTGCAGAGTGCAGACAACAAAATAACCAAATCAAACCAGAAAATAGGCAGATGGGAATACTGGGGCTGTGTTTTGAGAATCAAATGTGATTTTCAGTGGAAAATCTTGCGTTGGTGAGATCATGCTGCTAGTGCTAGACTTTACTCGCTCTTAAGAGAGAAGATGGGGACCAAGGTTGGCACAGGACAGGGTGGGAGGGGTGTCTGACCAATGCATGATGGGGGCACAGGGTCACATGCATGACAAACAGGGGCACTGGGGTTGGCGGGGGTGGAAAGGTGTGTCCTTGCAGGTTTGAGATTAAAATGGAGAGGGGGTAGATTGTCATGTTATGTATGAAGGGGAGGAGTACTCCAGAATGGATGGACTTACAGGTACCAGTCTCCAGTACCATTTGCTAGGAGACTTGATGGTGGATGACCATTGGACAACAACAGGAGAGAGTGGGAGAGGCATTAGCCCAACAGCAGGGGGAAACATGTGTCACTACTTCAACTGAGGGACAACTCCCCTATTATCACAGAACTAATAATCATCAATCCAGAAGAAATGATCAGTGATGAGGTTTACTGAGAGATAGATCTCTAAAACTATAATGTAGGAAGGAATTAAAATGTCAGTCCCACCTAAATAAAATTGAGATTTCCCTCTTCAGGGAAAGGCAATTAAACCTGCCTGGTTATATAGCTAATAGTAAAGCACCTGAACTGTACACAGAGGTCCCTCATAATCAAACATGAACAGACCAATCACCAGAGTCAGCAGGATTCATCCTCAAGGGAGCATGACTGTCTGTACAAAACTTAAAGCAGAAGTAAGTGATATATTTGTGTTAATATAAGTCTTAAATAGTTATATCTTCCGACAGCAATCACTTACATAGAGTGTTTGGACTGAAACACGGGTCTCTCAGTCCCTCTGCTCTGCTCTGAGCCGAGGAGAAAACATTTCTCGTATCCTACAGTTTTTATCCAATGAGGAGAGAGAACGGCATGCAGGGCTGTGTGTGCAGCCAAGGAACGCCGTGAATGTGGTGACGTAGCGACGAGGACTGTTATGGTGCGTTCAAGGAAACTCGTATTTTTCCGACCGTGAAGTGGTACCAGTTCGATCTGGTACGAGTTCACCGGTCGGAAGTTACGAGTGGCCGTTATAGTGACTTTCACCGGTAAAACAGGTCGGAAAAACACGAGTGGGTTGCCTGAAACGCTACAAAGTCGTAAGTTGTGACTTGAAGCTGTAATTTACGATTTCAAAAGCCTGCCTGGAACGCAGCATTAGCGAAAACGACCGGACCACTTACTTCTGCTTTAAGATAGATGGACCCAGGTGTTGGACTGACAAACCAACGTTGCCAACCAAATTTTGCTATCATGATAAAATATAAATAAATCATGCAAAATGCTGATTTGACCTCTCAGGATGTTTCTTTTAAACACGTTTACAATTATGTGCAACAGACAGATTTTTTCTTGCTATAATTTACAATTAGTTCATGAGAAAAAAAGCATGATTAAGCCAAACTCACTCTGTCATTGCTCACGTCTTGGACTCTTGTCTTAACTAATTCTACCACAACTAAGCTTGACTGATAAAAGTAATCAAATGTACAAACATAAACTGGACTTTCCACTACAGTATGTTAAGCGTGAACATTTACACAGTATTGACAACACACACAAAAATGCTGAACACTTCAGTCATAAGACTACAGTTGAAGATCTTTCACGCCATCCCGGAATAGACAAAATTTACTGAGAAGTGTCTTGTGCTCAGCCATCAGTGTGTGTGTGTATGTGTGAAATCACCTCGCCTGAGTATGTCGTCCTCAGTGAATAGACTTCTGTTAAAGTTGATAATACAGACAGGGAGCTGTGTGATGGAGCATGGAGTAGGAAAGCAGCTGACTGACACTGGTCGTACATTCTTTAAAAGACTCTCCTCTTTCCTTGTTGTAACTTGTTGACAAAAGCCGGAGTTTCTATATGTGAGTCAATGCGGGACAGGTCATAACCGTGCCCTATCAGCTTACACAATGACCGCTGTAGGCAGTGATCTCTCTCACTATACTGACATAAAAACAGACAATAAGCGGGAGAAGATTTGCCAAAGAAACTCCCTCATCAGATAAAAGCTGCTTCTAAACTGATTTGGCCGCTCATGACGTCTTGCAGCTCTTTGAAGAGCAAGTTTATTTTGCTCTGTGAGAGAACAGAGACAACACTCACAGCCAGTTTACAACCTGTTGAATGTCAACAGTTTAATCTAATACTGTGATAATGCCTGCTTTCAGTCGTGGCATGGCTCTGTGGATAACAATGCCGGTCCATCGTTTTGGTCTTAGACTCAAATATCTGAACAACTACAGAATGGATTGCCAGGGATTTTCAAGATACTCACAGGCTAAAGCCAAATGACTGATCCCGTAACTTTTCTATGGCACCAGCCTGAGGTTCATGTGCACAGTTATGAGTCGATGAATTGTCATGAAATTTGCTGTAGCTAGGCCTATGCAGTAATATCTGTCCCTATGTGATGGATTGCTTTGAATTTTTATACCAACATTCACTTTCCCCAGAAGATAAATCCTGCTGTCCCCAGATATTTCCTTTGGTGCCAAATACTTGAAACTAATTTAAACTTAAGTGTTTAGCGCTAATTGGCAAAGGTTAGCCCACTAACTTGCCTGACTAAAAAGGTAAACCTGCTAACCATGAACATGGTAGCATTGTTCTTAATTTTTACAACTATTTTGCTAACAATGCTAATAATGCAATGTGCTAAATACTAACAATGAATATTGTTATGTAGCTCAATTCCACTTTGAGCTAAATGCTTAATGTAGCTCAAAGTCTTTGAACTTTAAACTAAATGCTAAGGACTTAAAATGATAAATAACAGTGAAATTTGTTAGCATTTAGCCCAAAGCACAGTGTCTACTCTATGTTCAGTACATGCTATCTTTGAAATCACGCAGGTTTACTCTATGACCATTATGGCTCTCGGCTATTACACATGCAGATTAATCAAGAGGTTGAATCAGTGTTTACCTCTTTGAGTTGGTACTGAAAAGTTTGAGTTTCTTATTTGCCTGTGTACACACACTCTCAGTAAGATAATATTTCTTTTTCAAATTTTTAACCTTTGCCCTTTTGTCAGTGTTGCAGAGCACCGACGCGCAGCCGGGGAGGTCGTGACCTGATAAGGCAGCGTCAGTGTGCTGTAGCTTCATGGTTAAGTGAGTGGAGGAGGATGGTAGCTCACTGCTGTGTGTTTGTCCCAGTAGACTGACTCGTTGTGTCACACAGACCTTACATAACCACGAGGCCTGCAGGATGACAACACTGCCTCTGTCTCTCTCTGACTTTGTTTTGCCACAGCTGACAAAGTTCCTGAGTGTCCGTCTCCACGTCGTCCTCTGGTGTCATTTCTCTCTCTCTCTCTCTCTCTCTCTCTCTCTGATTGTCCCTCCTCACTTTTCTTCTCTCTCTCCCTCTCTGTCTGACTCCCTTTCTCTCCTCCTCCACCCTTCACATTTTTTTGTCTTCTCTAACAGCAGTGTTGCGACTCTTGCCAACATTTCTCTGCAGCTGGTCAGAGACTGAGCTCATCTGTTCCTTAGATTTACAGAGCACTGTGCACTGCACTCGATGTGTGTGTCTACATATCATGTGTACCTATCTACATGTGTTTTGCGTGGAAGCTGACATGCTCACGCCTTTGAGTAAAAGCAGGGAATATTTCAACAAATACATAATCAAAAACAGACCGGGGGTGAAGTCAAAAATGAGAAGCAGAAAATGAGACATAAAACAAAAGCAAATCAGAAACACAAGGCCTGTTTTGCCTCTGTTGTCATTGCTAGCTTGTCTTCATGGAATAGTTTTGGGATATGTACAATTTCTTTACGATATTATTTACAAAGCAAGCACATGGCGACAGTGGCAAAGGGGAAGGTTCCTATTAGTGTGTATGTTTGTGTTCTTACTTTGTGTGTTGTGTTTGACTCCTGAAAGGAAGCCTCTCTCAGCTTCTGCTCCTCCACAAGGATGTCCCTCAGGTGTTCGTTCACCTGGGAGATAGAGAGAGAGAGGGGGGGGGGGGTCAAATTTCACATAAGTATTTGCTGGACAGGGGCTGAATGGTGAGTTTGTGTTGGAGAGAGAAACTTGACCATGGGCACAAGAGGCTCCAAACATCAAAGAAAAAAACATTTCAGACCTCACATGCCCATTAACGACTGATGCTAAATATTTCTGTAACGCAATATAGGCTACAGCACTCAGCTGACTTTCGACTCAAGCGCTATGTAAAAAGAACTTCAATGGCTATTTATTTCTTTAAAAGCCCACCCCTCTTTTTTACAATTACTGCTCTTCTGTCTTCAAAGGGTCTGTGTAAACAACAGTGATGCAACATGTTTGCCTCAGGTTACCAGGGCCAATCCCGGCTCTGTCGTGCCATGTCTTAAAACTACACACAGTACTACATGTGATGTTTTTATAGGTATCTATAAATTAATCCTACATGTGTAACCCACTGTCTCGTTGTAAAACTGAGCAGGACACACTTGGGCTTCTTCATTGACGAGAATTAGCAGTGTCTCAATGTTTAAAGGATTAATTCATGCCACTCTGGGGTTTGTGTCATTTTTTGTAACGTAAAACAGGGAAAGAGAGAGAAAGATTTTGAATCAAGATTCCCTTCGAATCTTCTGCAAGGTCGAGTCAAAGCGACTAAATAATCTGTAAGACGGTGAAATAAACTAAAGATGCAATCACAGAGATTTAGCCTCTGCCCTCTTAAAGCTCACAGCCCACTTGAGGTCTGACTTCAAATCCTGATTTAGGACACCAGAAAAGGTTGGGCTGTGTGTTGAGTCAGGCATCTTTCGCTAATCTCTCCGACATGATTACATGTGGTTGGGGACAGTTCTTCATCAAGTTCCCTTTCTAATATATCAAGACCGTATTTGAAGGAGCAGTGGGGGAGATGAGCTCAAACACTCTCCCTGCACCTCCTATGTCTTTCATATCCAGAGTAAAACAAAGAACCGTGTGTCGGATAATAATCCGCCATTGTAAAGGGCTCAAGGATGTGTACACTTCTTATCCACTGTGAAGAGAGAGACTGATGTCTTTCTGGTTTTGTGTACACGTGAATGCGCTTCTCTGTGTGTGTGTGTGTGTGTACCTTGTTAATCCAGGTGGTGATTGCATCGTCTGTGTCATAAGGCAGCTCCTGGACGTGTCCGTCACTGTGCGAGGGTTCAGCCGAGGAGTACCTGTTGATGCAGGACATCACCCTCTCCACACTCACCATCTCCACTGTGTACGCCATCATCAGGGTGTCTATGAGCGCCAGGTGGGAACTCTGTAGAAACACAAAGAAACACTAGTGTTAAAAAAAAGGTGAATCCAAAAGCAGATCTACAGATTTCCTTATACTGCTCTGTTTTTCCATTTTTCCATTGAAGCAACAAACTGAAAATAAAAGCCTTTATTTTATATTCCACCTGCTTCTCTGTGCTTGTGCAAACATCATAATGGCTGCTCAACTGGTACAAAGTTTCTGGGCATTTTTTGAAGAGCAGAGTTGTCCAAGTTTGCTCAAACAGCTGTTTTCATTCAACAAAAAATGAACACTGGAACCATCAGAAGCTTTGCTCTCTAGAAAAGAGAGAAGATGTGCAAGTATTACCGCAGCTTCAAAAGGCGTTTGTAGCCGCATCAACTTATGATTTGATAACACTGATTAAATATAATTTAATAAGGCATTGGGCGGTGCCAGCTGGGTCTCTTGTGCATGTAACTGACACAAACTAGAAAACTCTAGATAAATGCTGTTTCACATCTTTCCAGTAGAAATAGACTTATAGAAAACAATATATTGTCAATGTTTTCACTCCCACTGCCTGCAACACAACTTGAAAACAGAGCCATGAACAAGAGTAAAACACAGACAAGGACGATTTTGTTGCAAAAATGAAAGCAACATCAGTTGTATGTCATTATTTCATCAATGCAAAGGATGCTGTTGAAATATTTTTTTTATATTGGGTTACAGTACACTGCATTTTGCAGAAGGGAAACACTGCAGTGTCAGTATCTCTCCATGGAGGCACATCTTCCTTCATTTTTTCTTATTTGCAATAAAATAAAGGTACTAAGAAACACTACACTAACATCTGCTGGGTCTGAGTGTGGTATGAGGCAGGCCTGTGTCTACACTAAATCTATCATCAGTCTCCTAACTCTGTCTTGTGATGTCAGCTGAGGAGGTTTGTGTGGACAGCAGGGAGTCTTATTAAGTTTATCTTTAGAAAATCAAAAGCTTCTGATCACTGTCTCTCACATCTGTCTAGCCTCAAAATATACAAAACCACCTTACCATGTTAAACTGCTACATAACAGTCACTGTTATAGAGCACAAGCACAATTGCCTGAACCAGTCATTCACTTAATGTGAATGGTTTTTCTAGACATCAACACCTACATAAAGCTTGACATTCTCCTGGCCTTTCCAGGCCGGTCAGACCAACAGACCTCCCCTTCCCTTTCCTGCCACACCACAGGTCCACTTAAAAACATTTTCAGTGTGTGTGTGTGCTTGTGTGTGTGTGCTTACATCTGCTTACTTAAGCATCTATGTACGTGTCCAACCTGACTGAACAAACATATAAAGTCAGGTGTTCCATGATGCAGGTGACCCAAACCAGCAGACACAAACAAGCGGTGAGAACATGCCCCACCAGAGTCGGTACTGTCAAGCACAGTTGTCTATTCATAACCACAGAGGGAAACAGCCAATGTGACCAAGTGTTTCCCAGAGGAGCCAAACAGCAGAGCCAGCGCTGCAACTCTGCACTGGTCCTGGTGCTCGGTGTCAGCACCACATGCTCCTCTGCCAGACTAAACAGACAACTTGTACAGAGGAACTGTGGCTGTTGCTCATACGTCACGTGATGTCACTAATTTACATAACGAGGGCTTAGAACCAAAAGGGCGTAAGTGACATTTGACAAACTTTACAGGAGAGGCAAAACAAAATTTTGACCAGACTTCAATCAACTGTATTCATTAACCTTAAACCACAACATTGCAACCACAGACATGCTTATATGAATGAGTATTTATGTAATAAACTTATGACATATTAACACAATGAACATGTTCTTAAACATTTTAAAATCAAAAAAATATGTCAAAAACGTCACATACGCCTTTTTGGCACCAAACATTTCCAAGTCTTCTAGGACATATTGGGCGTATCTGCTGAACAATGCATTGAACTGATTCAATAATTAACATTTGAATAAGTAATTAATTGTCATGTAACTCATTCATTAATTATTTTAAAAGGGTCCTATGTTCCCCGCTGTTGCTGGTCGATGGACTCTCTCTACTTATCTGGACTCTATCCATCTATCTGGCCTGTCTAGCCTCTACCTGGTCTTTTTACTGTATTAAACTTAACCAACTCCTGTCTTTATTGCCTAAACCCAACCAATGGGACAATTACACTTCTCACTCAAAGTCACAACTCAACTTCTCACTCAAAAATAGGCAAAAATCTGCAAAGTCACAACTCCACTGCAGGTATGGGACAAAAAATGGCATGTTGCCCTGGTCTTTTTGAGGAAAAGCGGGGAACATAGGACCCTTTTTCTATGAAAGGGTTCTATGTTGCCCAGTCACACACATAACAGGTACATAGGAGCCAGGGAACATAGGGATGACTCCAGTAAGGCTCTCAAGGCATGATTCTGTCTTACTGTAATCACTCTTGTGAGGGCATACATTCAAAAACAACTCTGACTCATCTTTAACTTCTTTAATATAGGATTCATCAGTTTGTTTCATAATATTCATCAAAATCTTTTCTGCCTCAGACAGTTCCATGTCTGCAGTTTTCTCAGCCATTTCTGGCTCCAAACATTACTCACATTTTTGAGTTAGGTCTTTATTGTTTTGTTGCTTTATTCAATACAGTTTGATCTCAGATGGGTCCTTTTGGCATCATTGGATAGAGCTCATCAAGACCTTTCTTTTGATATATAGAACTCATTTTCGCCCAAAATGTCACTTACGCCCTTTTGGTTCTAACCCCTCGAATTACCCAACTGAGTAAAAGTTTAAATAAGCACTTATTTCTACATTGATATTAATTACTATGTAATTTATAAACATAAATGTTTAACTCTTGATTAATAAGCTCATCTTTAATGTGTTTAATGATCGTATTTTCATACTTTATAAATGATGGATTCAGCTTTTATATGTTAAGTATCATATCTATTACAAACTAGTTATTTAGGAGATATCAGTGGTTCATAAGATCATTTATAAGGTGTAAGTAAATGGATAACAAACTAATATGAACATTTATGCTGCACTTACTGTATACATTTAGATGGTTGATGAGTGTGTTATGTTTATCAGCACTTATGCTGCTATTTCATAATTATATCAGGTTATGAAATAGCATATCAACTGTCAAAACTGATGATCATTAATACTCTGTTGATCAATCAATCAGTAAACAAGAACTGTACATGAGAACTACACCAGCCCAGGTGATGATACTGAATCTGTAGTGTATTACATGTGTAAACAGGATTGTTTGAATAGCTGCTTGAACACACGAGCCTGATATTGAACTTTCAATCAAACCGTCTGCAGACACTGTTTTGAATTCCAGCATCTTCAGGATATTGTCAGATATTTCACATTGCGTACCTTCTCCTCCAGAGGTACAGTAGCCAGTCTGGCTGACAGCTGGAACAACTGATGGAGAGGGGGGGGGAGGGGGGGGGCAGAGAGAGAGAGAGAGAGCGTGGGGCCAAGTAGCTTAGCCTGGAGTTGGGGATCCAGAAAACATGATTTTCATGAAAAGCCACTGAGCTTTTTTTGTGATTGAAGATTTTCTGAACTCATTTGCATAAAACTGCTAAATCTTCAACGTAGTTAAGAGGCTTGTGGAGGTGTGCACATGCGTACGAGTGCATTCAGATATCTGGGTAATGAAGTAAGACTGATCACTGTGTTCATTTATTGTTCATTAGCAGTTTTGGAGAGTGAAAATCTGAATTTAAACATGGGGAAAACACATTTTAGGTGTCCTGCTTTGTTGCCATCATTGAAGAATATGTTTTGTACTGTAGATTCACTGTGTGAAAGTCATTAGAGGTGGGGGAGAGGTGAAAAAACAGGGAGAGTATTATATTATTTCTTTTTGCTTTGCCTTCAGTAAAAATAAGTCAAAAGGTTGAGGCTAGGACTCTAACAGTGATACTATTAATGGCATAATAGAAGTAACTGTGTAGAGTATAAAAGTCACAGTAACCCCCCTTGTAAAACTATATCTGTTATTTTTATTGGGGGGAGATTTTGAGGTGCTTCCACCTCTATTCTTTTTTTTAAGTATATTTTTTGGGCATTTTTACCTTCATTGGATAGTATAGTATAGAGAAAGGGGGAATGATATACAGTAAACCCCAATGCAGGATTCAAACCAGGACTGTAGCCTATATGGGGCGCCTGCTCTAACTGCGCCACACGACGCCCCTTCCACCTCCATTCTTTATGGAGTTACACAGATATGTGTTATCTATGGCCGCGTTCAGACCACCTTTGACGCTGCCTGAAAGAAGCGATGCCATCATTCACCTGTATAGGGGCAATCTGGCTCAGGCAAAAACACACAGGGTCGTCAGACAAGAACGTTGAACCAGGCTCAACTTTTGCTGCAAAGCAACAAAACGTCATCTTGGCTCATTCCTGGAAGATTAGGGTGTGACATGAAGGGCAGATCTCTACTGTTTATCCTACAGTCACTGGGATGAAGGATAAAATACTAATAATAATACATTAATTTGGTTATTTTAACGCAGAGCTTGTTTCAGTCTTAAACGTCTGCTAACTCTGCAAAAATGATGCACTTGCATTTTTAAAACAGAAAAAATGTAATTCTCCCCTACTCCAGTAATTTTCTTATAGTCCCTGAGTGAAAAGAAACTATTTCTACATGTCTGCAGTCTGTGTCATTGTGTCATTATTGCACTGTTTCATTATGGGACATTTTTATTGAAGGCTAACACAACTGTCTCTGTGCATATGAGTGTGAGAGCGAGACAGACAGACTGTAAATGGAGCCGTTGCTTACATATCTACAGACTGCTCTAATATCCACTGGAAAAAAAACACTACTGTTGACACTACAGCATGGATTTAAAAGCCATGTGCTGTCTATTATCCCTTCACAAAGAACTCTCTCATGTGTGTGCGTGCGTGCGCTCGTCTGTGTGCACGTGTGTGAAGCAACTCTAAACCACTCACGGTGACAGACACGCCTTATAAGGCTGTGGAAATGGCAGACACTGGTCATAAAGGGCTGTAAGGAGCTGCAGTACATTCACGCCTGCCACCTAACTGGAGCATCAGTATTCATTCTCAGTGCCCTACAATGGCTGCATGTGTGTACTTAAGTGTGTCTGTGCAAGTGTGCATTGTGTGTGTGCCCTTGATCAAAGACATCCATAGGAAAAGTACAACACAGCTGAACAAACAGATAATCAAAGTAACGTCTTCCACCGCAAACATCACAAGTGTGTGTCCATCCGCCACAGGTACACACTCCGAAATGACCCACATCTGAGCAACATCACCGTTTTTACTGCACGACTGGCTCTTTTTGATGTGTGTGTGTGTGTGTGTTTTTTTTTTAACTTCATTTTTCACGTTTTTTTTTTTTGCACAAAACATAGGTAGCATCAGTGTTATGGACAATAGTAGGTAACTATGGATACAATATGATGTGGCTAAATAATACAAATGCTTGCCATGTTGTGCCCTTATAGATATAAAAGAAACAGTTTGTGTGTGTGTTTTGACAGTTGTGGTGCAAAAAAAAACAAAAAAACACAATGATTTTCCTTTGCCATCTTTCTCACACACACACACACACACACACATCCATTCTGTTCGACCGAATCCACCAGAAGGGCATTTAGATGCAGGTTCACACCCCTCTGCAGGCAAATTCAATTACCGCTGTCGCTGCTCCGTCCCTGTGTTTCTACACATCGAGGGCAGAGCGGTGAGCCAGCCGAAGGGAAAAAGGAGGAAAGTGAAGCTAGGGACACGCATACTGTAGGTCACACCGCTGCTGGAGCTCCAACAGTACTTTGGAGGTGTGTGTGTTCATGTGTGTGTGTTTGAAGAAGGAGTAATGGAGGGGTGGGGGCGGGTGGGTGCACCAGACGTGCTTTGATTCTCTGCGAGACCCCACCCTCCACAGTGCTGCAGTAGTGAACATCACGTCTTTCTCCTCTCCTCTCCTCTCCTCTCCTCTCCTCTCCTCTCCTCTCCTCTCCTCTCCTCTCCTCTCCTCTCCTCTCCTCTCCTCTCCTCTCCTCTCCTCCCCCTTCTCTTCCCTCTTTTTCCAGATGGCCATGTTAACAGTGGGCCTTTTCCACTCGTTCTCTGGCACACACATGTCCTCACGCCCGCCAAAAAGGCAATACCTCACCCTTCCCCTGATCTATATCTTTCCCTCCCACTCCATGACAGCTTCTCCCCGTCTTCCCCTTTCTATTCGTTCTCTTCCACGCTCACACTTTCCTCCCTTTTGCTCTACTTTCCTGCTTCCTCCTGGATAACAGCCAAAAATCAGCCCCTAAACTCCATCCTCCCAGCTTTTCCCTTCTTCTTTTTTCCCTCTATATCCATTCACTCTCTGACAGACTGCCACACTCCTCCTCCTCCTCCTCCTCCTCCTTGACATGAGTTATTCTGTTGCACAGTATTAGGAAAACCATGAGGTCATCATTTTCTCTGCAGATATACCATAACCCAAAATGAAAAGTCTGAACTTAAGCATGACTGAAGTGATTCTGCTGAGTCCACAAACGCACACGAACACACAAAAACACACACACACACACACACACACTATGCAGCACCAATCTAATGACTTTACAGAGACTCACGCGTGAGGATGGACAGATTAACAAACAGCCTGACGGTGTGCTACACAAATGAAGGTCAGTATTCTTAGGGAGCCAGTGAGTTATAGGCTCAATTTGTCTGGTTAACACCATCACCACTAAAACTGTCCACTAAATCACCTGGTGTACACGTTCACTTTCACACGTGTGAAAGGACACAGGATCATTAAGCGCAGCATCAAATCTCCGCCCATCACTCCCACCTTCATGACATCCCTAATCAATGAAAGATGCAGTGAGGAAAATCAACCACACACATTAAGATGCCCTTGAGTACTGACTTCCAATTACCTCCCGGAGATGTGAAAGGAGAAGAGCACAAGCATGGGGCAAATAAAATACAGCAACTCTTTAAGAGATGTGATGTGTGGGCACAGGCGGGTTTGATAAAATGTGCTTAAGCTTCAATTAAATATTCAGGAGATAACAATGGTCTGGGCTCATTAAATCCACAGAGATAGATTTGGATGAGACCGAGGCGGAGCAGAGAGGGTGTAAAAAGAAAGACTATGACAGGAGGAGAGAAGGAGAAATAGAGGAAGAACAAAGGTTGAGAAAGGATAGAGAGAGACAAGAGACTGGAGGAAAGAAAAGAGAGGGAGAGCAGGGTGTGTGTGTGTGTGTGTGTGTGGGGGGTGGTGCACTGCATTGCAGACACCTTTTGGCGTCAGCAGAAGTGCCCCGTCTCCAGCCATGTGTGCGCTCACCAGCATGTCTGCCACAGACTCCCCCCTCCTTCCATAACTAAAAACGCTCTCCTCTCATCCAGTAAAATGTCACAGTGCTATGATGTAGCACCGAATGAATTAGCCAATTAATCAATTAGCCAATCAACAGGATCACTGGCAGTTGGGAAATGACTTAAGTTGAAAGAAAATCAACAAATCACCTTCTTGCCGTCTCTCAAACGTGAGGATTTGCTGCTTGTCTCATCTGAATATGAACGTAAAGTGAATAAATTTGGGTTTTAGGCAGCTGATCTGACTAATGTCAGGACTTATTATGGGTAATTTACACTATTTTTTGACATCTTATGGACTGAAGGGCTCATCATGTAATAGAATAATCTATAATGACACAACCTTGTTATGTTCTTCCATATTGTTGTGGACCTGACAGCGTGCTACGAGAACATTTCTTGGTGCTATGAGCTAAGACATGTTCGCCCTGTGCCTTCTAATGACACAGAGGCCGAACACTGAGTAATGGGTTGCTATAGGAAACCCGTCATTAGCGGTTGTTATTCTCTCAACAGGACATATCTTGGCGAACAGTCTAACAGTAGGACACATGGAGCGGCGCACACACGCACAAACACGCACACACACGCTGACACAAACACACTATCATATAACACACTTTTCCCCCATGAGAGCAAAACACAGCAAAGCACAGAGGAAAAATCCACTGTTCTCCTGGTGCTGACATGATTCACCAAATTGTCTGACGGAGAATTGTTTGACAACAATTTCAATAATTGATTGTAGTCATTAATCAAGCTTCTTAAAAAGCCAAACATTTTCATGGTTCCAGCTTCTACGATCCTAAGAAGATTTACTGCTTTGCTGCAAATTTAATGCTTTGTTTTTGGTTTTGAACTGTTTGTTGGATGAATCAAACAATGTGAAGTTTGTTGAAATTTTTCGTCAATAACTTCAATAAATCTTAGCTTTAGCTCTGGTTTCTTTGCAATCTGTGCATACATACTGTATTTTGCAAACGAACAGACTGAGATCTAAATTTATTATCTCACACATCATGTCTCTATGGTTACTACTATATGCGTTTCTAAGTGTGAATGAGTAAATCTAGTATCTGCAGTATAAAAAGGCAGAAAAAGCACAGGACTAAATGCTGAAGCTCAGGCATACAAAAACATAAATTAGCTTGAACCTTACATGTAAAAGCAGCAGTTCTGCACTGTGTCGGGTTAGGGTTAGGGTCTCCACTCACCATGTGTATAGGAGTGCTGGTCAGGTCTCTCTCTGTGACCAGTCGGTCCTGGTCAGTGACGTACAGGCCTTTCTGGGCCAGCGCCTGGATGACGGCGTTGTGTCCCAGTAACGGTTTGACGGCATCGCTGCGGAGGATGAGGCTGCCCGCCCGGCAGTAGAGCTCGGCGGACTGGAGCAGGCAGGCCACCGGGGGCTTCAGGTGCTCCTGGTTGTACTGGTCCCTGTAGAAAGGCTCAACCAGCTCCTCTGGTACGGCATCTGAGAAGAAGAAGAAGAAAATAGGTTAGAGTTGGTTTTGTCCTCTATTGCTATCGCTGCTGAGACAAAAATAAGCTTTGCTGCTATTCTTTTCTATATTTTAAATGCCCTTTGTTGTTGTTGCTGTGGCTTCCCTGTATTGTGGCCTCTATGTACGGGCGCACAGGGAGTTTGCCCATGTCACACACACACACCAAGACAGAATAGTGCACACAACAAAACCTCCGCAACATCATCACTGAGAGGAAATTGGAAGACACAGAGGAGCTCCAAGTTTAGTCAGAGCTGAGAGGAAGTTATCACTGTCACAAATACACACAGATCACTGTCACGGGTGTGTTTGTTGATTCTTATGCTACTGCAGATCCAAACAGGACAGATATAAAGCCCCAGTGCGTGTGTGTGTCAAGTTCACCATAGTGCGTGTGTGTGTTGGTGGAAGTGTATGTTAGAGAGTGTGGAGCAGCTTCTAATCCTGTTACCTCAGCCTGTAAATCTGATTTGGAGAAAATAGCTGGACAGAAAAACACACACAGCTTCACCTCCAGGACTCATTCATGCTCTTCATCATACTACTGTATGTTGTTGTTAACCACATGTGGTGACTCAGGGTTTAACTGTACTAGTCACCAGTCTGCAATTGAGTTACATACATAGCGTATCTATGCACCTCATGCCAGACAAAGTCCTTGTTTAGGAATGTGCGTGTGTGTGTGTGTGTGTGTGCGAGGTGACACACTTTTAAAACGCTGTGTACTCCAGTATGAGTGTGTATTCCTGGTGTGTGGGGTCATTTCCTCTCTGAATCACACTGAGGGAAACAAAGGACACTAAAGGGAACCTGTCTTAAAGGTACAGCCGTCTGTTCTCCAGTCCCCGTAAATAGAACCAAAGCAGTTCAACATTACAACATAATAAAATGAAAAATGTAAAGCTCAGTCAGGTCAGAACAAAAACATCCATTAAAGTTGTGATCAAACGCCAGCAGTTTCCAGTGACTACGGTTAAAGTTTAGTCAGAATTCAGCCAATGACAATACAAATCTGACGACTAAAGCAGAGCACGAGAGCAATTGTGGTATTTTTGTGAGAAATGTTTAGTTTCAGTCCACAAACTCTTTCGAAAGCAATCACTCAGAGACTACTCTCAACGATACAAGATAAAGGCATGTGTCGCATTTTCATCGGAACATTTTTTTTACGTGTTTCGTCAGATGACCTTAGATGATAATAAAATCATCGGAAAAGCACGGAGAGCAGGTTTTTTGTCGAGTATGTGAAAATCTGCCTTGTCAAGTGAAAACCCTCTCCTTTGTGTTGGCCATCAAAGAGGAAACAGACAGGAAGTAGCTGCCACAGGAAGTCCAGGCACAGAGAAGACTGCTCCCATGGAGACCCCCGGGATCACAGCTCAGCATACACAACCTCACGGTCAGCAGTGTGTTTATCTCTGCTGGTTAACTGCTCTTTGGAAGAAAAAACACAGTTAGTTATCTAGTAGATCGAACAGAAAGTTCTGACACACATGAGATTATTAGCTGATTACTGTTAGGACATGGTGTAGGTTCAGTCCTCAATTGAAAAAGTGCCAATCTCCCTCTTATTTGAAATCATTTAGGGTTCAGTGTCTTGCTCAAGGACACTTTACACATTGTAGAGAAGATCTCAGAATCTGCTACTTGATGGTACGTGGCAAATTCGACCAGTGTTTATCTCCTCTACCACACTCCAGCCCATGTGCTGTAGTTAGAAGAACACACTGCAGCACATACAACACTGAGCAACACCACCATGAAAACCACTGTACAGCTGTCAGCTGATCAAAACACCAAAGATCCCTTTTCACTTCAGGGAAGGAGACTGATAACCAAAAACGTTCCCACACTGCTGACTTGAATGTGCCTGCTGGGTTTTTTTTTTTTCAATCTCAGGGTAATTGGCTTTCTTGGGCTAATTAAAAACTAGCCAAACTTGTACCGCAGGCATGATCACTTGATCCAGACTTGGACCAAAATAGTTCATGATCTGGCGTCACAATACAAGACTGTGTGGCCGTTTGTATTTTTTGGTGTATGTAGATGATACAGACAATAAATTATCACTTATCTTGATAACTTTGATCAATTTAAAGTAAAACTGGCCAACATGTAATTTATCAAACATCCTATTAAGTCCAGTGTTATTTTCGGTTATACATAACATTCGGTATATAACAACAAATGTGCTGACGCTGAGGTAAACTGCCAACCAGTGACTGTAACCACCAACCATCACATTAGCCCCGGCAGAGAAATGTATAAAAATCAAAACTGTTCACACACTGATTCAGTTCAAGCTTTTGTAAAAATCGGAGGTGACCTTTGTTGATTCTCCGCTGCCACTGTGTTGTGAGTTCATACGACAGAGCCACATCAGGTCAAAAGTGAGGAGACAGTAAAGCTGAGCTCTGACATCCATCCCACACCCACTCACAAAACACACAGATGCACTCTCCCACTCTTTCTAGCTCATGTAGCCTACTATCGCTCCATGTCTTTAAAAGCAGCAGGTATTTGGGGGAGTTGTTTACCTAATTTCTATTTGACCTCCTTTTGTGCATATGCAACTGCATCTCTCTAAAGTTTCAGTGCAAACTTCCTGATGCTGCTGAAGTCGTTACATCTGAGCAACACCAGGTTCAAACCATCGCTCATTCGTCCGAACTAGGCCAAACAAAAGCTCTGAGGACTGGTTATGAATTGGGCCACAGTCCTAGGCGGTGCTGGGAGCTGAAACTGTGTCACCGGAGGGATGGAGAGGGGGAAAAAACAAGACGGCAGCAGTGAGCTAACAGAGAGAACCAAGCCTGGCTCTCTCATGTGTTACCGTATTACACATTGCAGCTTGTTTTGACTCACACTGTCGACTCAATGGCTGCGATACACAGGTCTCTTCTTTTGATCTCTCTCTGGTTCCAGGGTTGTCTGTCTGTGTAATGGCCACTCATTGACTCCACGGAGGAGAAGCTGTTAAATCAATTCATTAGGAGCTGGAGTAAACCTCTGGACTCAAGCAGTCTGGATTTACTCAGTGTGTCTGAGGGCCAGGCTGCTTCCAGACCAGGATGAGGACAGGAGACAGCTATGGGATATAGTATACATGAAGTCACTACAGAGACAAATCAGTGACATACAAATCGCTGCCAATTACATTTTAGAGGAATAATCTAACTAAAGCTAAAAGGAACAATCAATGAGTCAATGAATCAGCATCTATAAGCAATTCACTGTCATTTTTCAGGCAAAATGCCACATACAGTACTGTAGCCTACTCTTGTTTCATCTGAGAATAGTTTCTGAATAGTGCATCGTTGAGGCCACTGTTTTTAGCCATCATCCCTTTTTTTCTTACAGTACAGTATGTTTATTATTGTTTTGAAGGGTGTGAATGAACATCTGTGTTTGTCTAATGTTTCGCTGTAGTCTTACAATCAAGATGCTACTCCGAAGTTAAGTCCTTGTCTGCTGAAACCGTCAAGGCTGTCAGTAAAGATCTTTGGTTACATAATAGGTTTGGCCTGACTTCTGCAGTGGGGGAATAATAAGCATTAGGCAAGCAACAGGTTAAACCAATAATCCTGTGACATGAACACTACTGAGGTGGATTACATAGCCCATAACCTACAGATAGGAGCTGTCATGTAAATAATAAAACCACATTCAATCAAATAGAAATGTCGTTTACATCATTTTTAAATGTCTCACTGTATAGATTTTTGGTGACCACTGATGAGTCATGTGATGCCTTAGGAGAGAGATTGAACATTTCTATTTTTACACCAAGGGAGGGACACTAGTGAGTAGGCTAAGTAGTTTAATTGGAGTCTGATTGGAGGCTGTTGTTTACAAAATAGTCCCTACTTGTAAAGCCGCCCCAACACAACATGGCATTATTATTATGATTCTATCACCACACAATGTTAGATGATTATCTTAACAAGGTTTCCCCCGACACTAATCTTATCCATGAAATGAAAACGATCGGGAGGCGCCACCTACCCGAGCCGAAAGCCTTGGCCACCAGCCACGTCAGGCTGCACGATATCTTGGCCCTGGTGAAGTCGTAGTGATCGAAGCTCTTGATGGCAGGGACGATGAAGGTCTGTCTCATCCCTCTGTCATCTGCCGCATCTCCCATCTTTGACGGCTTTACCGAGTCAGGAGGGATCCCGCTTCACTGCAGCTTCGGAGGAGCAGTCAGCCAGAGGAACTCCTCCTGACTGCGGATGACATCCCGTCCAGAGGAATTCAATGCAGCAAAAAATTTCCCCCTTCTCCTTAAAAAAAAAAACCAGGAAAAAAAACTTTGTGCGTGGCCTGATGTTGTAGAGCACGACGAGTTCCTCCTCTCCTCTGCTACATGAGCACCATCCTCAGCTTTAAATGTCCTTGTGTGTGTTTTTCCTCTCTGTGGTGTCCTTAAACCCGGCGCAGTTTAGAAACAGGATTTCTGAAGATTTCTCCCATTCCCTGACATTATTCTCCTCAGGCTGGCCGACATAACGGAGCAGCTGTGCGCCAGAGGAAAGGAGGCTACAGTCCGACACTGGAGCTCAGTCTCACACACGAACCACAGACCCTGTTAGTGTCCATGTTGGTCTTCTTTTTTCTTTTCTAACTGTTTTCTCTCTCTCTCTCTCTCTCTCTCTCTCTCTCTCTTTGCGGCGTCTCCTCTGCGTTTTTCCTGCCGCACTGATCGGAGGATAGGGGCGCAGAGCGCATGCGCGAAACACCCACCCAGTCTATTCAGTCCTGATAGGAGTTACCACAGTGTATAATAATATAATACAAACCAAAGGTGGAGTCAACTGACTGACCAAATCCCCTAATGGTGTTTCCACGGAGAAGTGGAGAAATAGTTGTGTGAGTCTCTGCAGCAGCCTGATAACTAGTACAGCCTTCATGCTGCACACACACTCACACACTACAGTCAGTAGCCTTCTTCTGTAGCTATATCAATTGTTACATATTGATTCAAATGACAGCATAGCTAATTGCAAAGACATCATTGTATCATTTATTTATTCTCACAAAAGATGTGATTCATTTAAAATACTGATAAATTACACCAACAGTTCTCAAATTCCCAGAAGTGCAGTCTATTGTATGATATTGGAATTAAATAATCAAACTAACTGAAATCAAATTTACAAAATGACGAAACAGTAGTGTAATATGTATTTGATGCAACTTTTATAGACACATCTCTATTACTGAAAATAAAGTCTCTGGTCGAGCTCTTGTGTTTCCAAATTGAAGCCTGATGGTTAATTTTTACATGATCCAAAATGTCTTTTTGTAAAACTTGATCATCACATTGACAGACCCTAACATGCAGCAGCGGCTTGCTCATGTGCTTTAACAGTCCAGCTGAAGTGGTTAGGATTGAATTTTGTCTGTACACACCATTAGCAAGAGTCAATAATTGCCAGCCTGGATGATTTACAGCCCAAGACTTAGCCTACATGTTGCACAATGTGTGGTGCATCTGTCAAACAAGAGTGATGCACTAAGAGATGAAAGCATTACAGTGAGATTTGTCTTTGTGATACAAATCTGTCTGTTTAGAGGAGAAAAGTAAAGGTCTCTGGTGATGCTATGGTGGTCTTATTATAAACTTGAAGTTTGCCCAGTGTCAGACAAGTGTGACAACAGTAAATTGTGAGATTGTCTCATGAGGCCATGGAAATAATCTGGTCAGATATTTTATTATGCAGATGCTATGAAAGGTTTTCACCTCACAGTGACATTTTTTGATTTGATGAATTTCCCTGGCAGTCACCATGCACCCTGCCTGAAGCTCCTGGTTGAAAATAGCTGGAAACATCACATCCTGTCTGTTTGTGTTTTTGTTTGTGTGAAGGTGAAACACAAACTGTAGACGAGGAAGGTTGAAACGTGAAGGGCTGGATTAACATGACACATTGCTATTGCTTAGATTCAAAGGCCCTAATGGTATCACACCTTTATCATCAGTTATAATTTCAACACTTTACCTTAAAAACATTTTATTGTGCAATAGTTATTCAGAATTAAATGTTTTCAGTGTGAACGTTGCTCCAATGAAGGTTTCATTATTTCTTACAAATGGCTGAAGCCAAAATAAACAGTAAAAGAATTTGAGAAGACGGAATAGGAAACATACATCTGGGTTTTACTTTTTATTGCAGACGTACATCAGCAAATCACTTGAGTCTGATAGAAAAGTCCAAAAAGTGTAGATACTAACATTAAAAACATGAACCACGAAAAGAAGAAACCAGACACCAAAAATATAAATAGACACTGTAAGTTTGTTCCACTGCTCCTTGTTTGTACCATTAAGAGCAACCTGGCAAACCCATGGCAGAGATAAAGACCCAGTGTGTGGGTACTGGGTAGGTCCTAAATGAAGCATGAATCTGAGTTTATCAAGTACTTTCATTGGCATCCAGTGATATCTACGTCTCACAGATGCTGTTTGCTGCTGTCGTCCTCTGTAACCACAGGCATGAAAAGAGTGTCGTCAGTGACAAGGCCGAAAATGAGATGGTATATAAAAGTAAAAAAAAAAAAAAAAATCATAGGTCAGATACAAATTATTATATTTTATAGTTTTAAACTGTGTATGACCAAAACTGCTGACGTAAAAAAAAAAAGAAAAGAAATTTCCCCTTGGGGATTAATAAAGTATTCTGATTCTGTTATACCCCCACACAGCGACTCAAATCTGCACACTCTGTTCTGAACAATTTAAAGGAAAATGGCACTCATTGAAATTTAGATTTTATTAATCTACCAGAACAGTAATACTAATGGGTGATTCATTTGGAATATACTGTTAAGGGCAGAGAGGAGCACTGAGGAACATGTTACAGCATTGCACCCTAGTGCCCGTGTTGGGTTCATACAGCTGAAAAGGTCCGAAGGTGTTTATCACAAGTCTGTCAGTAGATGGCAGTGCTCAACCATTACAACAAATACTCATCTAGCTCGTCCCTGTTCAGCTCCATACACCTTATAATTACAGTGTCTTGACAAATTATTTCACTTCAAGCAGGTTCATTGTGTTTGTTACAGCTCTGACATTTCTTTGTTGCCTTGAACACATTATTTCCTTTAACTTTGCCAAAAAATATTACCCCAGAAAATGTCATTTAAAAAACTTTCACCTGGAAGTTCATAGCCCATCTTCATCTTTGTCTGTGTCTCCTCTGTGATCAACATTCATCCTAGAGTCATTACCAATTATGACATAATTAGCATTATCAATATGAATGTTTCCATGTTGCTGCGGTGGCCACCCGGCCATAGCGGCACCGCCACCTTGTTGTGGTTGACCGAGGATGAGATTTTGTCTCAGTAACAGGTTCAGGTTCTCTCTCATCTGTATATCTGTTTTTAAACACTCTTCGATCAGCTGTTTTTTACTCTCATTCAACTGCTTTAGGGTGTCGTGTTTCTCTATCTGACGTTGCACCTTTTGTCCCTCAGTCCAGATTCTCTTTTGCTTTTGAATAATTGCCGGAGACAAGAACTTTTTTATTTTCTTCTCAAAGTTCCTGCTCTCATCTAGTGGATTTATTGTCCGTAGGATCATAGGCAGGCCATCTTTGGGAAGGCAGTTTTCCCGTGGCATCAGGGGGACAACAGTGTTGTGCTTGTGTTTCTTGTTGATGGAGTTGACAAGGGCAGTGTCCGTCTTCACCTCCACCAACTTAGTGTTGAAGTTGCGGGTAAACAGCAGGAGAGTAAAGGCTGAATTGTTGATCGCGTCCTCCACACTCCTCAGAGTGCTCTTTCCAGGGATGTCAAAGTCCTCATAGAAAGTTGCACCAGTACAACCAGAAACTGCTTCAATTTTGTCTTTCAGGCTCTCGGCCATAGCTTCATCCTCTGGTGCGTGCAGGATAACAAATGCATAAAATGTCGCCTCTTCTTCTGCTTCTGCACCTTTACATTCACATGTTGAATTTGGATTGAGAACCTCAGGTAAATACATGTTTGTTGCAGCGTTTGTTGAAAATTGAAGTCCAGTGATTGGCTTGGTTGTTTGGTTTGGAGTCTCATTCTGACTGATATGATGGTCGGACTTCCGGGTATCTGCCTCTGGTGCCTCTGCTGCATCCATCGTTGAGACTTTCTTCACTTCAGGCTGAGCAGCTTCATTGGATTTAGGCTGATCCTCCTCAGACGATTGTGGTTGCCCAGGGGCAGGGAGGCTACAAATGTTGGACTTGTCTGATGTTTCTGGAGTTACTTTGTCGCCTTGGAAAGACATTGTCGGAGGTATACTGATCTCTAGATGAGTGGGGTACGAGTTGATTGAGGCACTTGCTTGCAGAGGGCTGGGAAGACTATAAGCACTGTCTGACTTATTGGCAATTTTTAAAGTTGAGTTTTCTTCATTTAGGCCTATGTGAGAACTGTGGTAAGGCCCTGATTTGAGGTCTCTGGGGGAGCACATCAACTCCTCAAACTCAGGCCCGCAGACAACTTTAGCTTCTTCTCTGAGCTGATCATATTCCAGATCCTCACAACTGCCTGTTTTTCGTCCGTCAGTGGAGAGGGCTCTCTGATACGCCAGATTTCTCTGATTTGGCTCACACAGCCTCCGCTCATTCAAAAGTTTAAAAATACGAGCCAAAGATGCCAAAGATTCTCCTGTAAACTCTTCAAAATGTCCACAACGAACTCGGAAATCCTCTAATTTACCTCCACTCATTTGCCAATTTTCAGCCAGATGGTTAGCAAGGTAGTTGTCCTTCAACATCTGGAGCTTGTCTATGGCCTGTGCCTCTTTATGGAGAATGATCAGACACAGGGCGTGTATGATATGATCTTCAGGAGACTCACCCAACTGGATTGTCAGGCTTAACAATCGCTCCTGAGGCTCCTCAGCTAATATGTCAAAGACGTCTCTCAGTCCCGTCCCTGGATTTTGTTGTCCCTCGTGAGTCATTTTCGGTTGTGCTTCACCTCCAGCATTTTACAAGAACCACATGTGACTTTCCAACATTTTTCTCCTCACTGCTTGAAAAACTTGGGCGAGGCGCACAATTTCCTGGTCATTTTCATGTCCTTAAAAAGATGAAAACAACAAGCCTCAGAAATCGTAACATAATCATTTTTTTGTAGTTTGACTGCATGCTGAAGAAGTAGTGGCTCACATGAAATGAACTACGTCAAATGACAATGACAAGATAAGACCAACCTTAGAGGAGAGTTGAACTTGAGAATCTCTCACTGGTGTGGAGCTCCAGGTGCCATAACAACAACTTTAGTCCTCCAACTTGAAAAAGGAAGTCACAAGTTTCTTTTCCAGTTCAGTTTAACTGGTAGAAAACTCTATTATCTCAACAGGAAACTCTCGGTGCACATTTGAAATCCAGCCGATCGCCCCAACAGTAGCTGCAATGTGTCTTGGCAAACTTTTTGAATCAAGTTAATCAGTTACCGTACCTGTGGAAGCTCTAGGCCTCTGCCAGCTTTTGCACAGCATAATGATGATGTCACAAGATGTGAAGTACGGAAGCACACGAGGGACAAAAGACAAGAACAGGAAGAAGCATTCATGTCTGGAAAAGCCATAGCAATCCACATGACCAAATAAATAGTACCATGCCTGAGAGAGGTTTTTCCTCATGCAAACCTTCACCTTCATAACTTCCTTTTTTGCTCATTATATCAACTTTTATATGTTTAAACATCTCACAGTATTAAAATCCACTGGAAAAAAAAAAGACTTGTGACAAGAGTGGAAGTCTTTAACTCCCTTTGCACAATAGGCTCAGGGAGAGAGAGAGAGAGAGAGAGAGAGAGAGGGAGGAGAAATCAGTTAGAGGAATTCTGGCTTTTCTCCCTCTCTGCTGAGAGGCAAGTGTATTTTTATCCACGGAGGAAACCTCTAACCCTGTATTTACCAGGGGTGGGGTCACACCAGGCAGAGTGCAAGCCAAGATCAGATCCCTCACTATAGTGCAGACAGAGAGCCTCTCTGTTCTTAAGGCTGTGTGCAGCGTGATATGTTTACTGTGCGACCACTTCTGAAGAATTACAGTAACTCTATATGAAGTGTGGTTTCTATGCCTTCCTGAAATATGACAATTGTAAGAATGGTATGTATGTTTCCTTATAGAATAAAGTATCACTATTCAGCATATAGGCCCAGCACATGCCACCAGGACCACAGCGCTGTTGTTTTAAACATAACCCCATCTACAGTCAACAGCACACCACCAGAGACTCTATGAACATTATTAGGGGATGGTCAGAAAACGGAAGACAGCTTTGTAAGTTTTCTCTTTGCTACAGGGGCAGTTTTTGACTTTTTCACTGAGAGTTGTTCTTTTGTTTCACTAGATTTCACACTTGATTTTGGCCTACTTTCATGTACTTGCGTATCTAAATAGTGTTATATGACTAGGGATAAAGTTCAATAGCATTTTTCATACCTCAAGAGTCTGTGCTGAAAAAGTTTCACTGCTCTGGGACATTCATTAGGTGCATTTCCATTAACCTGCTTTGATAACTTAAAAACAAGGAATGGATTTCTCTCCAGTGTTACTAAAAATTATATCAGGATCTTGGAAAATCTAAACTTATTTTTTGCATTGAAGTTGTGGCTCCTGCCATATATCACGCCCCAGGGAGCCAGTTCTAACCACCCGAGAAGCAGACTGCAGAAAATCTGTCGGCACATTTTGTAGGAATGATATGTGGAGGTTTATTTGCATAGCATCACTCAATTGCATCTTGTCGACTTTTTCAAAAAGACATTTCGGCGTTGTCTACGGCTATTGACGCTGTTCGGGCGTTTTTCCTGTTGGCTGCATGGGGACAGCTTGCTCCTCATTAAGGGGCTCTGCTGCAGCTGCAGAAGTAAAAACAGCACAGTAGAAATAAAATGAATCTGACTTTGCCTTTCAGCAAATATCAACAAAATAAATCTCCAATTTTCCTTCAAGCACAAAACACGTAATGTTGCTTGAAGGTGACCTGGTTGCTGCCCTGACACAGGTCACAGTGTATCTGGTGGTAGGCCAGTATCAGCAGGCTGACACCACACACTATCTGCATTGGCTACTGTTCCTTAAAGAAACTTTAATGAACAGTTAGATAGCTTTTGATTGGGGCACGCAATCTAACATGGGTCCTACTATAAGGCTCCAAAGAAAATATTAATAAAAGAGTTAGTTTCAATGTAAGATTCATGTCTCTCCCCACCACAATAATTTTCATACAGTCCCTAACTAAGGATGATATGCACATAAATTTTCCTCTAAAAACTCTCCCACTGTTTATGCCCTTGTTTACCCCTCTTACACACACACACACATTCAAAGAATAAGTGCATATTTTCTGCCCCAAACATGAGAGCACAAAAACAACACACACATCCACACAGCCTCAGGATCATCCTGAGTCAGTTACATAACGCACTGCCAAACGTCCATCTTTATTGAGGTCACTTGTTTTAACGAGAGACACGCTCTCCCAGCAGCTGGGTTAGTCAGCCTGGCGGTAAATATGCCTTCACCTTAGGGCAAAACATATAGTAAGAGGGTCTGTCAGTTCTGCAAATCGTGGCATTGTACAGCTTCCGTGATGGTGTTTGGAGCAAATGCAATCTGACCTCTGCTTGTTTTTACGGGGTGAAACATTACATAGCTTCAACACAAACACATGCGACTCCACTCTTACGTGGTTTATTGCTATAAACTAAAATGCACAGATGTGTGTGACTGTGTGTTTGTGTCTGTGGTTTCTGGCCGTGGGAGAGAGCCTGGAGGGAGACACAGAGGGGTCACGTATAAGAGGCTTTAGGGCAGACAAGTGAAAAGGAGGCCCTTTCTTGGACAGAGACTACGGATTAGGATGAAAGACATACGAGTGGGGGATGCTCTCTCTCTTTTTATCTGTCTCACCCGCTTGCTGCATCTTTCTCCCACATTCTGCATCATGTCTATTCAAAATTAGCAAGAAGTAAAGAGGAAGATACAAAGACACACACACATGCAGCGGCGATACAAAGCCAGATAGATAAGAGAGTGAGATAGGGGCAGAGCAAAAGATGAATTGAGACCTTGACAGATCGATAGCCTCTTTAGAATTCAGTTTGTGAGAGGCCGAGAGAGGCCATGCAACGCGCTGCTCTTTTCCCAGCCACTTGATTCGTCACACATGCTAAGAGAATTTAACACACTCCCTTCTGGCAGTCAAATATATGCTCCACACACATGTACATGCGAAGGCATACAGAGATACAAGGCCCTTCACTCATTCAGTAGAGTGTCTACGCCCACGGTTTGGCCTCTATTGAAACACTGAATGAAACACCTGCACTGCAGCCACTACTGCACTTTGCAGAGAAGTTTTCCTGCATTCTCTTGTCAAGAAAATGAGAAGGAGCCTATAGCCTTAAGGTCTTGCATAACAGTGCATTTTGTTCAGTTAAGGTAGAGGTTGTGTATGGATGGCTGCAGCTTTGACTAGCCTGCATTTAGTTAAACTCAGGCCATGCGTGTGCTGTGTATCAAAGTAAAAATAACCCTGGCTATCACACACTGAGGCTAGTTTATGTTGTTGACAAAGCGGGCAAACAGATCTAAGTTAATGTGACAGTTAACTAGCATTAATTCAGGAGCAAAGGTAAATGAAGCGGGCCTACGGACACGACAAGGGAGTTCAGTGGGGATGGGAAGACGTGTGTACTGTACCACACTGGACCATGCTTGGGTGAGCATGTAGGCCATGCCAACAACAATGCATAATACAGCCTCTGGTGATGGGGGATGGATACGCACACACATAACACCCCCACCTCACCTCACATACACATACAAACGCACAGACACGCACTTGCACAAACACACACAAACTTGCACGCATGCACAGACATTGATGGTGATGGGGCATGGAGCAGTTTATGCTCATATCAAGGGAAAGTCTTTGATCAGTATGACAGGAAGGGCACTCGCCCCAAAGGAATTAGCTAACTCTTGCCTTGCAAAAGCACATCCACAATAAATCAGGAACACTTTGCATTTGCAACACAGTGGAGAGAATGTCTGATATTTAGCTTCATTAATATGCTAAATGTATGAATATGATTTGTTCCAGTTCAATGTCCAGAAAAGCATGTCCAGAGTGGCATGATAACCATAAAGAGTAAAATGTGCAGAAATTCAGGTTGCATGTATAATCCTCTCAATTTAATAGGCTGTTAATCTGCAGAAGTAATTTACATATGGCTTTTAAATTAGCACAACCATCAGCTTTATTTCTCTTTTAGAAATATACAAATTACACAGTGTTTCTGACATATTGAGGACTGTGTGGGCTAATAGATTTAAGACTGTTTATTTAAGAAGTTAGAGCACTACACATTTAGGAGAAATGTTGATGTTCTTCTCTCAACCATCCTCTCTTACCAGACATTCTTTAACCTTCCTCTTGTGTTAGGGTCGCCAATGACCCGTTTTTAGGTTTTTAATGCATAAAAGTATGCCACATAGTCAATTTGTTTATTGCATCAAGGCTTTTTGACTTTGTCAGGAACCTCTATTCAAACAAAATAATACAAAGTTTTTTCCCCCACAAAATTCTAAAATGCTCTGGTTAAAATTATGACATTTGTGGTGTCAGGGTCGGTTTTGACCCAATTATAATGATAAGAACAATAATGAGAGTTAAAACTGAAATCATAAGTGCAAAACCAACTTTTTCATGGATAAGGAAGCCTAACAACATAACCAAGAGATGAGATATAGGATGATAAATAATTGTTAATTGTTAATAATTTAGTGTGTTTTACATCTTATTTAAGGCCCGGGTCAAAACCGACCCCAACAGAGGAAGAAGAGGAAGGTTTTGAAACCAAGGGGTATACTGACAAAAAAAGGCCCATGGGGCCCACACCAGAAATATTAAAACAAACATTTTCATGGATAAGGAAGCCTAACAATGTAACCAAGAGATGAAAAACAAATTGGATGAAAAAAAAAAGTTTTTAGTGTCTTATATAGTACTACAGCCAATTTAAGACATGGGTCAAAACTGACCCTAACACAAAAGATGGTAGCACAAAGCTAACATGAATTAAGCGATTATAGATTAAATATCCTTAGCATTGTGTAAAATTATTTCAAAATGTATATAATTCTCATCCATCTGTATAACTGAGGCTGGTGGTCGGTTAGCTTATCTTATCTTAGCTGAAATGAGGGGCATAAGGCTTCTGTACTACCGCCCATAAAAACTAGGGTTAGGTACAAATTAATCAGGCAAAACACATATGTTACTTTGTGAGTTGTAGAAGAATTGGTGGGCTTATTTTATTAGCATTGGGTGGAGGAAGTCTAGTTGTTTCCCTCTGTTTCCTAGTTTTTGTGCTAAGCTAAGTGGGCCGGTTGCTGATATCTCATCTAAATGTCATTGATCTTCCTATGTAGATTATCTCTTGGCAAGAAAATGCAAATGTGTATTTCATAAAACATCAAACTCTTCCGTCATTGTGTCTCTCCATATTGAAATTCCTCCACTGCTGCTTCTCTCTGCCTCATATATACAACATGATTCCCATGTTTGCCACAGTTGAGGAGGAGGGTCCCTCCTCTGAGAATTCTCCCTCCCCCCCATTAAACGTCTTTTATAGGTTTTTCCTTTGCTGAATTAGTGGTCTTATGGTAGGAGTTATTCATATCGTAAAACCCTCTAAAACAAATATGTGTACGTTACATAGTTAAAATTGACTTTATTTGACTTGACAAATAGAAGCTGGATCTAATTTTGTGGAGTGTGAAAGACTGCTAAAGGTTGCTAAAACAGGAGAGGAGAGCAGAGGAGAGGAGAGGAGAGGAGGGGGAATTAAAACCTGCAACAAAACTAAAAGAATAAATGGACTCAATCTGGCTGCACTTGGTGTCAGAATGGATGCCCATCCAGAAGCACATGCCCAATCCCCCATGTCACTTTTGTCCGTCTCCAAACCCTGCGGATGCTTTGCTTGTATAGCAGATGCACATAACCAAAGGATGTGAGGCATGAAAGCAATGGGAAATTCATTACATATTCCTACCCCCCTCCGTTCACCATAATCACCACAATTAGCAGACATCTGCAGTGACTCCAAAGCTGGGAGTGTATTCAGGCAATCAGAGCAGCTTCACCGACAACACTGACTGCAGCCCCCTCTGTGATGGGCCTCATCCTGAAGGGAAGCATTCCATTAGAAACTCAGTGATTAATTGAGACGGAGAATTCGCTCCTGGCATCGAGCAAGAATGAAACCCGACAGGAGGCATCCATGATGGCAGAGTTGTAGCTACATGGTTGGTGGAGGTGGTCCGGAGTTGGCGGGGACCGTGCCATACTGTTGATGGTGTGAGATAAGGCGCTCACACTGTGGTTCGCAATTAGCTGTATGAGAACAGTTAACCAGACAACAGCTATACGAAGATTTCCTGACCCATCAAGTAAACAAACCCTGTGTGTGTCTAATGATAATTAAAATTTTATAGCTGCTTATGTTACCATGCTAAAAAAAAAAAGCATTTGGAGGAGGTGTCTATTGCTAATATCCCCTGTTCACTTTATAGGAAACAGTTGATATCTGATAGCTTTAAGTTAAATATCTTGTATGTGAGATACATAGACATGATGCAATACGATAAATGTGGAGCTAGCCTTTAGCTTAGCTTAACATGAAGGCTGGAAACAGGGAAAATGTCTCTTTCAAGTTTCTGACTGAATGATTTCCAAATTGTTGAGTGGCCTGTGTGTACTCCATCTGTAGAGGATGACAGCATGTTAGACAGCTCATTACTGAAGCAGTCGGAGATGTCACTCTTACCAGGCACAGTATGGCACAGCCAGGATTTTAAGGCTCAACTTAATACGTTGTCATGGAAATCAGCTGTAGCACATCGGACACTTTCCATTTGTGTTGAGTCCAGGGCCGGCTTGTTTCTGGATCACACACACATATGGTTATAAGAGTAAATATGCACATCAGTCTAGCTTACACAGGCTCGGCTGCACATGGGCTTTATCCACAAGATGTCATCTTTTTATGAACTAAGCAGACAGACATGTTTTCAGATGGATTAAAGCACATTTGGGGTTTTATCAGATTGATTTTGAGAAGATTTCATTAGTCAAAGTAGCTATTCTTAGTATGATTTTCTTATAAGCTACTCTAAAGCATTTAAAAGTTGAGCCCTGATGGTTTATTGTTAGTTAAGAAATCCTTTAATAACACTTTACAAATTTGTCTCAAAACACGAATAAGAACAACTTTTGTTCTCTGAGTTTCTTTTTCTTTGGTTTGTATCAGTGGTGTAAGAAATGTATCATTATCATTATATCATTCAAGATGAAGTAAAAGAAGCTACTGCACTATAAAATTCTCCATTACAATTCTACACAAAAGATATTTACACTTAGTTTGATTAACTATATCTCACAAAAAACAACCATAACAAAACTCATTATGTCCTTAAGTCAAACAAGCCGAATACATTTCCTTCCTTTTGAAAAACTTGCAAAGTTGTTTTTGTAGTGCTACTTTTACATGTCAGATAGTACTTAACCTAAAGCAACTGTAAAATAAAAATTAAATTTACTTTTTTCCTTAACTGGGAATAAAATACTTGGTAATGATGCAGCTGTATGATAGTGATTGACAGGTGTGGGATTCAATAAAGTCTGAAATGTAAATATTCATAATCTAAGTCAAGATCCTCTGTGCTGTTGCATGTGGTCTGTTCAAAGATAAACACCTGCCAAACCAAGTCTTATCAGTAGCTTATAATTGATATATCATAAATGATGTATTAACCATTAAGAAGTTAGATGGAGAGTATAGCTTATCAGAAACGATAGTGCCACATTTTACACTGATGGAGGACCACATGACCCTTCAGTTGAAAAGAAAAGAAAACATGAATCGTAGCAAATATGAAATTTTAAGGTTTTCACATGATAGCAGTCACACGCATAAACACCCACACGTTAGATTTGTGAAAGAGCTGTGATTGAAGCTGCAGCTAAATTAAGAGGAAAGAGAGATTAGAAGCTTAAAGGAAATCAAGCCAAGACTGGTGCTCTCGTTTGGATGTTTGAAATTAGACAGAATACTAAATAAATCTAGGTGCTAGACTTCTGAGAGCATCATTCCCACCAGTTATGCAAATTAGCCATCAAATTCACACAATAATCAGACGATGTGCCGCTTTGTTGAGATTTGAGCGTGCTATTTTATCGGTTTAATGGAGACAAGAGCAGAGCATCTTCCAAAAAAAAAAAAAAAAAGAGCTAATTTGTGGTTGACGGCCTCCTTGCTGTCGTAAAATTGTAGAGTCACAATGAAATGGGTGTGATCCTCCACTTGGTGCTTCCTTCCTTCCAGTCCAAGGGTCTGGGCCTAATAAAGGCCTGTGTGGTGCAGCACAGACAGACCGCCTCTCTGCTGTGTGGAGAAATGTGTTCAATCACCATGGCTACTGGTCAGAGAAGAGCCCCCGCTGTGGTTATTAGGATTTCTCTGCCTGCTCACACACCGGCTCAGTATGCAGGTTAACAACTCCCAGCCTGTATTATGGATGTGAATGTGCACGTCTGCAAGGAGGCCTGTAGGTCAAGGGTGGTTCGGTATTGTATATAGAAGGAGAGGTGGAGTTTTTAATTCAAAGCATCATCTCTAGAAAACACCTAAAATGGGCTGCCTGCCTCCCAACAGTGGCGCTGATGTGAGAAGGGGAACATGAGAAAGCTTTGAGCAGTATTGATTCAGCCGAGTACTCTCGGAGCGAGTACCAGAGGATCTGAGGAGAGAATTATCCATGCACCATTTCCTCCCCTGCTCCTATGTGGAAAATTCTGCAGTTCCAGCTTTCTCGTAGCCTACATACAGCAGAAACACACACACACACACACATACACATACACACACACGCTGTCAGGATCCCATACACACTCATGCGTGGATGAATACACACATGGAGAAGTCACATGCACACACACAAAGACTTTCTTGAGGTCTGATGATGAAAATTAATGCCTGTTTGATTTATTTATAGTTGTTCCCCTCCCCTCCGGTTAGTCTAGCATATTTTATTTTTGTCGTATTCATCTAAAAATAGGACAAACATAGAAAAGGAGAGAAATATATATTTTTTAATGGTGTAAAGTTAGGGGTTTTCTGTTTGCTCCATCATTTTTTCCTACAGGAAATTGCATTATGGGGATATTACAGTGATCCCAGAGCCTATATTAAGCACTCTGAGGTCATTATAATCACTAATAGCTGCCACAGACAGACTTAACATAAGTGCTCCAATTTGACTGTTAGTCCATATGAAGAGATTATTGGAAGCCATAACTGTAGAAGATAAATCCACCAATGAAATCTGAATTTCTGAGACACAGGGCATTGTCTGCATATGCCGCTTTGCCCCATCCCTCCTCCACTCCCCTCCCGGTTTCTCCTGAATAATACACGACAGGCCACCTCCCCCGTTAACCCCGTCGTCCAATGGCAGACGCGCATTTTATCAAGCTATCTCCTCTCAGCCAATCCCAGTCCTCCCGGTGATCCCTGTAAACCGGATACCCTCCCTTCTGGCTCTCAAACAGACGTAATCTGTGGATCGGAGAGGCAGGCGCTCAGTCGCTGTGGAGTTGGTGCCGGATGGAGGTGATGAGAGCGAAAATAGACAAGACTTGAAGAAATCGCATCAGTCCACCTCGCCGGGGGAGTGAATCCTGCAGTTTTACAAGCAGGAGGGTGAAGGGAAAAAAAAAATGTAAGTATGCCATCATGTAAAATGCATAAACTATAACCTACAAAAAGAGGCAGTTTTTTTTTGTTTCTTTAATCCAGTAGAATCTGTGCAAACTGATGCTTTAACTATAAAACAAAGATTATTCTTTGATTTGTGAATTTATTTAAAGAAAGTGTGATTTTTCTTTTCTACTGAATGTGAGCGCGAAACTCTTGTTAGAATATATGATGGGGTCTGGTTTGGCGCTCAGCTCAGTGATCAGGCGGCTTCACGTTTCTAAAATCAGCGCATGTGAATTTGTTCCAACGTGCCAGCGGATGATAAAAAAAAAAAAACAAGGGAGAGAAAGGAAAGCCTCGTGTTTCATCCGTCATTTTCATTAGGACATCCATCTGACTCGAGGGAAAACGTGATTTCCGTTCGCTCTGTGCAAGACGAGCCCTTTAACGCACACTTCAACTTTTATAATGCAGCGAGACGCATCGATGGTACACAGTGTACAGGGGAGGGAAAAATGCTGTTTCCGTCGCTTGGAAAGTTTCGACCATATGTTTAAACAGCCAGTGCAGCCCAGTGGGATCCTGGTGGGAGCCTCCCAGACAATATAACTTTGATTCATTTCACTCATCAGACAGTCTCCTGTTCCTATTGGGCCTGAAAGTCAGTGAACACTGATAAATGGTGGCTATTATTTTTCAGCTGAACAATGCGCACCGGCTTTGTGCGGACCATCTGTCATTGTATCGACATTACAGCAAAGCCCTCCTGCCCCCGAAGGGTCCGAATGAGACACCTGAAGAGCAGAAAACAGACAGCGATCGTTCAGAGCCGCCACCCGTCTCTCACCAAGCCGTGACTCATGATGTGATGGGTGCGTAACGTAGCCAGAGAAGAAACAGGCGATAGGGCTGCAGTTGGACTGTTGTGTGTGCCTCGTGCATAGGTGCAGTGCATCATTATCTGTACATTGTTGTAATATTTTTGTTTCTTTGTTTTTTTGAATGCAGACATTGGGATAGTAGAAGCATGGCTTTGCGCATCCTGAATTCACGGAAACAGTCGTTGCGCATCTGACTTCCTCCCGGAATGTGGGCTTGTAGCACATGGCAAAAAAGAGCCAGACTGCCATTTTCAGGGTGGGCACTGTGAGTGGATGCACACGCTGACCATATAACCTCACTTTATCATCACATGAGCGTGACACACTCAATTTTTTTCTGGACACAGTGGCCTCACGTGCCACTCAGATCAGTTCTGACCCTGCAGGTAGTTTAAAGCAGCTGAGAAAAGCTTTTTTTTTTTTTTTTTTCTTTTTTTCTAAAAGACTTTAGAAACTGCATGCTTAGTCTCTGAGCTTGCAGTGCCAAGCACTAATATGCCTTAAGGTTAATGAGGCAGTCTCCATAAATTCTTCTGCCATCTGGATATAGTAGGTCTAGACGCTTAGTGCAGCACTACATTTTACTGCCAATGGATTGTACTCAGCGTGCTTTAATGAAAAAAAAGACGTGCATAGATTTTTATAGAAAAACAAACATCCACACAAGGCTCTCAGTCTGCTTGCACTTACATTTCTTTTACACAAATTAAAAAGAAAAAAAAATCTGTGTCCAGTATTTCCATAATACAGAGTGTGTGCAGTGAGTGAACAGGACTGATAGGTGCTGATGTGATCAGCTGTGATAGCCTCACTTCTGCCCCTCTCAGGGCTGAGTTACATATAATTCACTTTGGCTTTGTCCCTCATGGAGAGGAAAAAGCAGTGACCTCCTTCTTCAGAGCAAAAAGCAGCGACTGCCCAAGTGCGTGCATCGGTTTAATTCAGTTTGGAGTTGCTCTCAGAGAGTTATCAGGGAGGGATGAGAGAATGGAGCGAAGCCACCGTCTTCCTGCTAAGTGTAATGTGGGCCGAGGGGTTGGTTGGATGTTGGCTTATCTTATCTCCTGCTGAAGCTATGATCATCATGCCCGTGTAGCTCATTATCACATGTGATGAGTTTCATCAGCTGCACCCAGCAATTATGTCGAGAAGCAACCTGCTATCACAATGGAGAGGCTCTCAACCACATGAACTCAGCTGTTCCTCCATAGTTACACAGCACCAGTTGGTGAAAATGTAGCATCAGGGAGTCCCATCTCACTTCTCTCCCACCATCACATGACTCCCATCAGTTCTTACCCTGCTGCCATCGAACACTGAACGCACCAATGAGAAGGAAGAAAAGTTCATCCACTCTCACTTTTCCTTTCTTTTCAGTCATTAAGATATATTCAGACTTCTTCAATTTATTTTTCCTGAGCCATCTGGAGTATATAGAGAGTGTATATTCTCAGGGGACGTTTACAGAGGAGGCTCTAATAATTGTATAACTTTATTGTTCATCTGTTGATCCAAAACAGCAAATCTTATGGCAGCTGTTTAGCAGATACACTTCGTTTGTGTTCATGCGTTACAGGTAAATTAAGTTAAGGGTTGAATGAGTTCATAGCAGCAGGAGCCTGTGTCCATATGTGTGTGTTTGTGCCTCTCAGTGTGTGCCGTTGCGGTGTTGGGTTAAATGGAAAGGTTAGGTAATGGAGACCCCTGCTCCCCGCCTCAGGCATCGCAACATACTGCCTATCTAGATGAGTAGATGACCTCTGGCCTCTCGTCTAGCCAAGGGCTCAGGTCTGCTGGGGTCAAGCCAGGTGGCTTTCAAGAGCCCATTGGCCTGGTCAGGAGCACATGGCATTTGAACTCTTTCCACTTCAGGACCAAAGGCGTTCTTTTGGTTAATTAAAAAGCTCTTACGGCTTGTGTGCGACTGCGTGTGTTATCTGTGTTGAAGATAAAGTTATGGATTAGAAAACAGCAATTAAGAGGTTAGGGGAAATTTCCTCTGCTCAACTCAGAACATCTGCACGCTAAAATAATTTGATTTTAGCCGCCCTGTGTGCTTAATAAAGCCAGACATTTTTCTTTTGATTCAAAAGCTCTTTTTTTATCTCGAGGTTCACACTCAAATTTAGCAACTTCCACGCATCCTAGATATGAGAAATAACAGATATTCCACTAACACGTCCCAGCCAGAATCGGAGTCTGCCATTAGACTTCACTCGGCTCATTTATGAGATGGTGCAGCTGTTGTGTGGCCCGCTTTTATCGTAAGTATGGTAGCTGTAAGACAAAAACATTGCATTAGTGCCAATCTTGTCACAGCTGAGAGAAACAGCCCGTCTCAATTCTGTCACAACATGCTCGCCGTTGTATCGTCGTGCAAGAAACTCCCCATGGAAATTTTGGAATCTTTCCCATTGTTCCTAAAGGAAAGGGGGCTTTCATATGGAAGTGGGGAACGCCAGGAAATGACAGGCATTCTTTGTGGACTATTTGAAAATAAACTTGTGGGTCCTCGCTTCCCTCTCGACAGCTAAGCAAAAACTAGAAATAAGAAGAGAGGATTATGGTCTTAACAATCCCTCAATGGCACTTTCACTTTCTTACGTTTCCTGCTGCAATTTGTCCCGAAAGTATATTTTCTTCTTCGGCGTACTGGAGACATGCCATCAGAGTTTCAGCTAAAGAGCTTTTGTTGAGGGCTTTTCACTCTTTTCTCTCCGGTTTCTTGAATGGGGCGCATTCATATTTTCCTCCTTATTTGTCCTTATTTTGCCTTATCTTTCCCCCCTGGCTTTAAACACAACCCTGCTGCTTGAGCTCCGCTTTATGAGGTGTGACAGTGAGGTCTGGTTGCCGAGGCAGGCCGCGTGGACTGGAACGTAAAGCTTTACATTCAGCCGGCTGCGGTCGGGTTTTGGGGAGGACTTAAACTCGTTTCACCCCTATACAGTATCACGTATACAGGAACTTCCTTCATTCTGCTGAGCAGGCACGAGAGTTCAGAATTCAAAGGAGGAGGAAAAAGGAAAAAAAAAGAGAGCTGGCCTTCTTAACCTCAGAGCTCCTAATTGCACACATACAGTGGCTACCTTTAATAAGTAAGAAAGAGGAGCACTGACTGAAAAATGGAAGAAAGGCAAAAGCAGCTGGTTGCGATTTAAATTTGCGAAATTGCAGGTAACATTTTTACTTCATGTCAACAAATACAAAATCTTTTTCAAGTGGAGTTTGGCACCAGGTGTTCACAGCTCTCCGCGCCTTTGTACGATTTCCTCCTCTTTCCTTTTGAGATTTAATAACAGGTTTTCTTTAACAGGCTCTTCTCTCTGAGCTGGTCAGTCTCACCGTACCTCAGATTAACACTCACACCTTACACCCCACACACCCGCCCACCCTCCTCCACCTCCTCCTCCTCCTCTCTTTCTGTCTGTCTTCCTCCTCCTCCTCCTCCTCCTCCTCCTCTTGTTGTTTTTCCCACCAGGCCAGTGGTAGTTCCCAGGTATTTGACCAGTGTAGCGTAGCTGGGAGCCTGGTTGTTCTGTCCCCTGTGAGACAAAGGCAGCGTGCCTCAAGGAGAGGGATGAAAGGAAACGGGGCTGTGCAGCCACTCCTTTTTACAATGGGAAACCTCTTTAGTGAGGTTGTAGAGCAAATAACCACCTTCTCTCTTCCTTCTTTTAACAAGCACTGAGACTGTGAGAGTGTGTCTCTATCTTTTTGTAGTAGCGGGAGCGGTGCCGTTGAGTGTACGTATGGATGTGAGTTTGGTGCGCACGCAAAGAGGAAAGGGTGTCCTTTATGTCTACAGAGAATGTTTTTAGGCTTCCTCTTCCTTGCACCATCTTAGTTTCAGCTAACAGATGGCGCCTCTCTTGCTAAAGATGTTTCCTGTATTAAGGATTGTTTTTGTTGTGGTTTAAACTGTAAAGAGACAGTTAGACCGAGGGAACAGAGCAAGAAAAAAACAATCTTTTAATAGCGTAAATGATGCTGGAGCAGTCAAGTTTCATTTACTGGGAGTAAACTATTTAGTGTGTAAGATTTTTTCTGTTTTAGATGGTAGGAATATTTATTATTATAGCGGAAATTCCTGCGTATGTAATGTACTTATTAGCATTAGCCATAAAATGCGCAATTCACTGTGACACTGTGTCTGACTGCTGAATTCTCTCTATATACTGCTGGAGGATTTAAAATATTCACCGTCTTTCAGAAGCTTATTGTGTGTTTTGTGCGTAAAATCTCAAAATCTTCTTTAAAAAAATCTGAAAAAGCAAAACGTTTTTTGTTGTTGAACTAAAATAGTGAACAATTATAAATTGCCACTAGATGGAAATGTAAATTCTTAGTGCCTCAAAAATCAATTTGTGCTCAACACTTGAGAAAAAGTGTTTTGTTACTTGCCACTTCAAGGATTTTTCAGTCTCATAGTTTATTATTCAGTCACACGCTCATATGGAAGTCATTACTACATTATCACATGCTTACACTTGAGTTTAATTATACATATACACTGATGTTTTGTTGCTGCATATCTGTGTGTTCTAAGCCACTGGCGCTCAGTCTATAGCGTTATCCTCCCAGGGGGAGGGAGCGGAAGCCACAGGAGTCTTTTATGGCTCCAGCTCCAGAGACAACCTGTTCTCAGGCACTTCTCTTCTGGCACTTTTTTATGACATCATAAATTCCTCCATTTCCTCTGACCAGCCCTAGGTGGGTATAAAGGACATACCTGGCCAGTAATTGTCTGTCTGGCCCTCTCATCTGTCAGTCTCCTTCTACTGCTGGGGACTTCCTCCAGAGCCAGACTCTCAGACTGCCCGAAGATACACACATCTCTTAGATCTGGACGGTGGAGCGATAAAAAACAGTGGTTTATTTGGTGAGTGATTGGGTAAAGGAAGGTTTTTCTGGAGTGTGGTTTTTCCCAGGTACCTTTTACTGCATCTTTGTGGGTCATTTAGGTCATCGAGAAGAGTCGGGCTGGCACCCACGTTACAGGCCTTTACTGTGTGCATGTGCACTTAAGACCAACAACAACAGGCCACTCTCAGACCTGTTGATACCTTTTGTATGTTGAAGTCTGAGGATGAGGAGCAGAAAAGAAAGGATTAGAGGAAGAAAGAAAGAAAGAAAGAAAGAGGAGTTCTCTTTTTTTGGGGGGTGGGCAGGAGCATTCAGTGTTCACATTCATCTGATGCTCGGCTGGGGCTCCTCAGGGAGGCTGGAACAATACACGCACCAGCACGACAACATTCCTCGGGGTTAAAAAGGTCAGGGGTCACCCAACAACCCCACCCAGCCAATCAGTCCCAAGGCACTAACTTGGTGCATTTGTTTTTGTTTTATGTCTTCGCACTTGTTGAACAGACTCTGCACCTTGTGTTACGATGTGCCCTTTGCTCTCTGATAGACCCTGGCACGGAGCACTTTTACTCTTCCACAAGGTTCAGATATTGACTGTTTGTGAGAAAGAAAATCATTGTTGTCTGTCGATCATGGTTGAGGTTTATGCATCCAGATAGAGGAACGCAACATAAATCTGAGGAAAGGAAACACATTAAATTAGCTAAAAGCTGCTAATTAAGCCAGGCCATATTTTAATGCCTGCAGACTGTGGCACATGAAGTATCATAGCCAGATGTTTGGCAAGCTTACATCCATGTATGCTAGAAAAAGAACCACCACAAAGCAGACCAGACTGTAATTACTGTCATACACATATTTTGAGTTGATTGAATGCCCACTTCACATAATCAACCCACAAGGGTCAAATATTAGACCAGCGAGGGCTCTGAGGGTCCTCAAAGTCATATTTTAACTCTTTTATGAAAAGTCTGGGTCTATTTTTTCCTTGTGTGTATGTGTGCGTGTGTGTGTGTACGCACCACAGCACACTTCAAATGAAGTCTGAAGGCTGCCATTAAAGCGGAGCATATGCATGTGTAGGCATGGGGTGGCGTGTGGGGCCCCTACAGGCAGACTGCAGGTCTGGTAGTCATTATGAGTGAATGTACAGTATACACTGGAGTGGACATGCAGCTACATTAAAGCCTCGCCCACGGCCACATCAGACCACCCCAGAGACACACCACCGGCACTTCCTCCGCCCGCTTCCATCGCTCAGCCTCAGGGGAAACACGATTTGGGATTTCCGGAGGATGCACTGGACATTAATCGTCCAATGATTAGGGGACTTTGCAGTGAAAATCTGATTCATTGTGATGGTCAGATTCTCAGAAAAAGTCCCACTTCTTGTAATGTCTGTAAAAATGGATTCCAGTTTCTGTCCTTTGCCTCTAACTCTTCTGTGTTTCTATTTGTCTTTGTCTTCTGTCTGCAGGAGTTAACACCGTGCCTCCTGATGCTGACTCTTGTGACTCCATGAAGATCATCTTCATCAGGTATACCGCACACCATCATTAAAACATATTTTCACAAAACATCTTCTCTACTTATTAATATTCCCCATGTGTCACATTCTTTTGTCCTCTTCCTTGGTGAAGTATCACAGAAAGATGACTATAAACCTCCTCAATTTTATCCTGCGCACTAAATCGGCTTACAGTAGAGGAAGGAGACATCGCTCTCTATTAGTCCGCAGTTAGGAATGAAAGCCTATGTGGCTGCAGCTGTGGAGGAGCTCCAAAGATGGGGACGTTTATTGTCAGGAACAAATAGAGGCCTTTTTATTTTGTCTAGCAGCTGACGCCTCTCCCCACCCACTCCTCCAAAACCTCTTTTGTCAGTAATGTAGAGTGGCCTGCTCAGGCAAGAGCGAGAGACCATGAGAGTTTCACAGCAGAGCGGAAAAAAAAAAAAATTAAAATAAAGTGCGGGGTTAGATGGCTATAGGCTCGGGATGAAAAGGGCCCGGCTGTTTGCCATATGGTGTAATTATCTGCTATTTCAAAAGATTATCTCCCTCCATCAATATAGTGTTTAAATGTATGTGTGTGATTTGATCTCTGGTTTTTACCCCCGGTGTAATGTTGAGACTCTGTGGCCTGCAGCTTGGCCCCCTATTTAAAATGGGTTAGCTATGATCCCCCCCCCCCCGTCACTCTATCAGACCCTAGTCCTTGCCCCCTCCTCCTCCCTCACACACACACACACACCACACACACACACACACACACACACACACACACACACATACACGCATAGTTTCTCAACACAAAAGAAATATTCAGCTGTAGAGAGGGGGTCCCCCAGAGGGCGCGACATTGAACTGAGGGAGTGGGTGGGGTGGGGGTCGAGGGTGGGGTGGTGTGTATATGTGTGTGTGTGTGTGTGTGTGTGGAAGGGGGGGATTAAGAAGAAATGGCTGGCTGACACTGGGGTTGCCATGGCAAAGCCCCCTTTTCTGCTCTCCCTCGACCCTCCTATTTTTCATTTTAGGTCTCATTGTGGGGCGAGGTGTAAGTGTGTGTGTGTGTGTGTGTGTGTGTGTGCGTGTGTGTCTGTGTGTCTGTGTGTCTGTGTCTGTGATGGAGCAGGGAAGATGTAATATGGCTTATGAATTTAGCCTCTTATCTGAAGCTGCTCTGCTTCACCCTGAGAGAAAAGCGACTTCTAGTTCACATGCTGCAGTTCACACAGCAGAAGAAAAAACACTTTATAGTGTTTTGTGTTATTTAGTAGGCGGCTGTAAATATTATATTGCATTATTGGACATAATTCCTCTGCCCACGGTCCCACATATTTCTTTCTCTACGATCATACAAATTCATTTGAACATTTTTGCATATTCATAAAGAAAAGTCTGCGGTGAGAGGCTACAGAGGCAATAACTCAAAGACCCTACCCTATCAGGAGACAATAACCAAATTGTCTATTTTATGTCCGTCTGAATTATAGCTGCAATAACGTGATGCATTACTCATCCATTGTAGCCAGTGTGTTATCATGCTAGCCTGACGTTGGCCCGCCTGCCCCACCAGACTAATGGATGCAGGTCTAGCTTGCTCGATGACATCAGCACCCTAAGCCGATGAATGACCATAGATCAGCGTTTACCATCCTTACGTCAGCCCCTGACCCCCCCCCTCAACCCCCCAGTCTGTGCTGCAGCAGTGACACTGTCGGTAGTTGTTCCCCAGCAATGGTCTGTCTCTGACAATGGGAGCTCTCAGCCTGTGGCCGGGCGAAGGCTGGGGTATAAAAAGCTTGGCTGCACAGTAGGACATCGTAGCATTGTTCTCCGGTCTAGATATCCATAAAAATGAGCAATGGCAGCCTCAAAAGATGGTCTCTGTAATATTGTCCAGAGCAACGTCAATCCACAGAGAGAGGGTTTCACACTTTTAACGCAACACCATATTTATCGGACTGTTTTTGTAATACTTATCTAGTGCAGGTTTTTACTTATCACTTGCAGATAGCTTTGGTTGTTTGCTCTGGTATTTTTTCTCTCAGATTTTTGGAAGCAATAGAGGTCAGTGAGATTACGTCTTTGTTGCTCACTGCCTTGAACAAACAATTACATAAAAAAGAAGTTTCAAAAACACCAAAACACCAGTTGTACTAATAAAAAATCCTTGAGTTTGTTGAATGTTTTAAATTGAATTTCTCGATGCTGTGGTCGCTACAAGTCCCATTTATCTCCATTATAGTGAGGCATCAGCGGAAATATCAGAAGAACATGTTGTCAAAAACCTGCACAAAGAAAACCAAAATTAGCTACACGAGCACTGCAGAAGGAAGAGGCTTTTTAAAGTGTACTAACCCTTTAAAGACAAAAATACATCTCACTATCAGTACTAACAATTTCCTCTCCATTTATGTTTCAGATCCTGTCACGGCCAGTTACTGAAGATAAAAGACTCCAGGTTGCTCTGATTGATCACGTGGTGGTAATGCAGTAAAGCAGATCCTCTCAGTTTATCTCTCAGCTTGTAACACATTGCATGATCTCTTCTGTGTATAACATAACCAGAACAGTCTTTGCCCTGTGGACAGTGGACTCATTCTGCCACTGTCCCTGTGCTGCGCGACCTGACCTCTGTGGTTTTGAGTGACGTCCCCGTCCCCGTCCCCCTTGCATGTCTGACTGTCTGTCCTCCCCTCCCTCCTCTCCCTGCCTCATCTGTCAGCTCGGCTCACAGTCACAGCCACTGCTCCGCTCCGCTCTGCCTGCCTCGGTGAACATTCAACGCTGTCGGTGAGTTTGGTATGGATCACATAAAAACCATCGACCGTTGACTGTGCCCCGTGGCTCGCTCTGACGACGTCGGGAGTGAGGGGGAAAAGAATTAAACAAAAGGGCAAGTGGGCGCATGCAAATCCAAAGATGAGGACACACACGCACATGCATAGAAGCGACACTCTGTTTCCACTGTACCCAAAGACCAAAGGTCACAATCAACATTCATTGCTGTCGCTGGGTTGGACTGTGTAGAAAAGCTCACTGAACAATGAGTGCAACTGTGGCCCAGATCTGCCTGACTCGCGTCCCAGCCAATCAGCCGACCGGATGTGAAACACTCTGATTTCTTTATTTATATACTTCTTGTTTTTCACTTCTATTTTCTACCAACCCCGGTACTGGGAGTCTTCAGGGGAAGAGAGAAAAAAAAGAGAGAGAGAGAGGGAGATAGAGACACAAATAGACTTCAGGCTGCTTGCTTGTCCTCATCCTCCTCTCCTCTAATTGGTGGTTATGTGTGCAGCAAGGGGGAAGGAAGCGGAGTGAATGTGTAATCATTTGGAGTCTCTTCTCCTTTGGATGTTTCATCCCTCTCTTTTTTGTTTGTCTAATTATATACCGAGCTCACTTAACTCTGTGTTAACTGCACGTCTGTGCTGGCAAGAATCAGCAAGAATGAGCAGCTGACAAAGAGAAAGAGGACAAGTGAAAAAAAAAAAAAAAGGTGGAAAGATTATAGCACCAGCAGAATTATTATCTAGTTTTTAGTATATTTTATGTAATATTCTTCCTGGTGCTGCTGCAAATGTGCCAGGATATAAGCAATTTGCAAATGCAGAAAGAAAATTGTTTTCACCTTTCTGATGGTGGATGTCTCATCTGTGTTTGAGTTTCATGAGACTGTCTGGTTTCCTGTGTGCCACCGAGTGTCTCTGTGTGTGCACGTATGCTATGATCAAGGACCTGTCTGTTGATCTCAGAGTCTGCAATATGTTATTTTCCTTCTATACTAAAGCCTACTCCCTCATGGGAAAATGCAGTCTATAACCTTGTCATCCTTCAGACAGTCTGGGACCGGCCACGCTGCTGCCATTGCTCATTGTACTCCCTTGTAACAACTCTGACACTGTGCCCTGTATCAGTAATCCATGTAGTGTAAACACACAGCTCAAACACTTGTTATCTATATGTAGGAATGTGTTTTGTGTTCTCATGAAGTGCTGACATTTGCTGTAAGTTTTTATGGCTGATTCATTAAGTAATTTAATAAAGTTAAATCAGGACCCAGGCATTAGTGTGTGCTGTGCTTATTTACCCTGTGAATTATATTTATACATATATATATATAACTCATATTAAGTGATGCTATACCCAAGAAAAACCACCCAACTCCACCTCTCCATAGACTCTATCACCCTTTATCTAACAGTATGTACTCCCTCTGTCATTTAGTAACCATGCCCCATGTCCATGTCCCTCTCTCCCCAGTCTCTCTGTATTATTCATAGAAAAGCACTCTGTGCAGTGGTGCAGAACAGTGGAGGTGATGTAATAGTGGCTGCGAGCGTGGCTCCGGACTGTCATTTGGGATGGACTCATGCGACAGGAGAAAATGCTCAGTTTGTTCAGCTTTGTTGGTGCTGCCAGCAGCTACAGCTGATGGCCAGGGACTGGACATAAAGCACATCTATGAGAAAAAGTGTCATTTTAGCAGCTGAAATTCCTATAATGAAAATTCCAGTGACCTCGAAATCCACTCATGGATAAACTTAAAGTTGTTGAAAGTGAGGGAAATTGTATGGAGTTGCAGTTAAAAGTCTACGTCGTTGTGTGATCCAGCGTTGAGCAGTAACGTGCTGTGTGAAAAAATATTTTCACTCAGTAATGAAACTCATAAAATAACTGAACTGAACTGCTGTTTCACAGCAGCTCATATTTGAAGTGATGCTGCCTCCATCTAGTGGAGGCAGTGTTTCTCTTTTTTCTTTTCTTTTCTTTTTTTAAAGCTTAGTGGAATCTGTGATTATTGTAGGAATGACATAGTAAAATCAACAAGCACACCACCGCAGATATTTTTACCTATTTTCACAAGTTATTTTCTTATTTTTTTAATACAAGTTTATTTTTTATAACAGCTTTCGTAACCATTGAGCATTTCCTAGAATTGTTTTATATTTAAAAAGAGCTTTTCTTATTTACATATAAAATTATTAGTATGAAAAAATGAATATGTTCAAAGGACAGAAATGGAATCTTTAGATTAAGTTTATTTGTCCCCCATGGGGAAATTTGTCTTCACAGACTGCACAATGAAGGACATACGTCACAAGACAGACAATCATTAATAGATGTAAGCTACAATGCAAAGACACAAACATGCTACAAATTCAGGAAACTTTATCAACTGGACAACATATGCGCTGCAGAAACTCACCACATCGACGCAAACGCCTAAACATCTTTGTATAATGCACTTGTTATGCTAGTGCTCAGTTTGACCTTCCAGTGTAAATTAAAGCAGGGTCTCAAATCACTGGCTCAGGAGCCAGATAAGAGCCTCAAGACAATTTCATAATGAGGTGATGCAGCCTCCTGCCTGCAAATTAATTAAAAAACACATTTTCTACATTTTGATTTGTCCTCAGTATGTTTAAGGAAATAATTAATTTCCAGCCTTCATTTTTACAGTTACACTGAACAAACTGTACTGAACCGCTCGGCTTTTCAATTTAAACACTTGAGCTATAGCACACACAGCCCTGACAGTTTCCAGATAAAAGCAAGACAATTGATTCATCTTGGTGGAGATGAATGTAGCTGCTTCCTGTCTCATCTGAAAAGCTGTTGTTTCTATACAGCTTAAAGCTGCACTGCTCTATGCTCCACAGGGGGAGAAGACTCCGCTCTGAAGTGATATTGTTGAGATCTATTTAAAGTTAAGCCTATAACTTTCAACTTTTTAAATAACACACTCAGACTTTTTGCGAATGAGAAGTTGAAATCATAAGCAGCAATTTCATGCACTGAACACATAAACTGAAGGCAGACATTACTGTGTAACTGACACCAGAGTGAGTTTGCTATTTTCAATGACTCTTCTCTGTGGTTGTGTTTCTGTTATCATCACTCCATAACTGTCCCATGTGGTGACAGCCATTGTCTTGCTAAACTGTGAAAGGAAGGGAACAGTGAACTTTTTCATTGATGGAGATGTGATTGACTCATGTCCATGATTATGGGTGTTTATTGTTAATTTTAGGCAGAACTATGAGCATTTACATTACCAAATGTCATGTTGGTAGTAAAATATAACATCTTGAATTGTTCCATTTAATTTAACCATGCAGCGATAAAAATAAAGAACCTCATTCATAATGCTTAATTGTGTGTGTTAATGTGTAAAAAGATAATTTTAAGTAGTAATAGTAGTAGTAGCAGTTCCTGCAGAGTTTATGGTTCCTCAATGAAAGGGCACACTCCTGTGGTAGTATATTACACTATGACTTATAAATTAAACAAAGGCCTTCATTCATGACAGCTGGCGTCAGTGTTTAGAGTGGCCAGCATGGAAATACCTGTTTGGCTGCCTGTTTTGAATAAACAGCTACCGTGACTTCCCATGCATGCTGATGTTGCAGGACTTTCATTACCCTTTGTTAACTATTTGCCAGATTTTGATCATGGGGCATAAAACTTGCAACGCTGGGGTTTTTCACCGTGTGAAAGATAAACACATTGGAGGAGATAACTGTGGTATGCTGTCATGGACTGGCGCACTTGGTTCAACAACATACAGTACACACAGAGGAGTGGTTTATCAAGAGATATAAGATAACAATATTTTTTCAAAGAAAACTTTAATGATTGTATTTTAAAACTTGTACAAAAATACAAAATCTTTTGTACAAAAATACAAAATCTTTCATACAAAAATAAAAAATAATGTAGCTATACCGCTCTAACAACTGAGCTGATGCCTATTGCATACTGTAACAACACATTGCTTCTATTAACAGCTGTTTTTAAAAGCAGGAGTATGCTGAGTTTTAAAACCATGAAATGTTTGGTGTTGCTCATCGCCGCAGTCTCGCCTTCGAAAAGCTGAAGCAGAAAAACTTCATCTTCAAAGTTTATGCTCGCTTTTTTGTGCTCCTGTTGTGAATCATTTGAGCTCTATTCCTGAAATGATAATAAAAACAAGTCATTATTATTAGCATTACTGCTTTTGTGCAAATACATTTCACAACTGTAGAATTTTTTGACCGTTATATTATATGTAATATTTCAACACTTTCTTTGAGAAATCTTACCTCAGGATGTTGACATATTCTATCACCCATTTCAAAGCAGGATTGGTGCAAACTTGTTTGATGTTTGTGTGAAAACTATAGAATGTAAAAAAAAATTGTTTGGTTATCAGTACCACTAAAGTAATGGAACAAGAGCAAGTGATGAACATCATTTTATTGACACTTACATTATTGCATTGAAGGGGCACAGCTCTGTGGCAATTTGGATCGAGTACCCCCGGATTTGATCAAGTTGTATTTTTCTTGTTGAGTACCCAGGACAGCATCCACGAGGAACTGTGAAACGAGAGAAAAGACAATCTGATCAAACAGTGGAAAAGAAAAAGTATCTACAACTTTGTGTTTAATAATCTGGAAAGTGAACGGAGAAAAAAGGAGACGCTCGACTCGTAGCCTCGATGTAGAAAAATATAGTTTTATTAAAATACAAAACAGGACCGACTTTTCGACCTAACCTGGTCTTCCTCAGGGTATGGTGACACAAAACACTAATGAGGAATAAATAGATGCAGGTGTGTGGGACACGAGGTAAAATAAAAATAAAAAATAAAAAAAACTAACAAACTGAATAACAATTAAAAAACAGAGAGAGATGGAGACGGAGACAAGAGAGGTAACCTGATGCTTACCTGCAGATGTGTTTGTCACCAGCAGACAAACAGTGAGGAGTGTGATCACCATCACTGTCGCTTTGATTGACACCATCTCTTCGTTCGTATGTTGGCAGCAGTGACTCTGAGTTGAGCTGATGTCTTGTCTGTCTGCAGGTGGAGTAAAGAGAGTGGCAAAGAGATGGTATCAGCAGCCTTTTATACAATCCTCAGTGAAACAGGAAACTTACAGATGGAAAGATAAGGTCAGCCCCCATCAAAAGTATCACACCACCACAGAAATTCCCCTCATTTTCCCCTAATGACTGAAAATGGGAACAAGGGGCGAAACAGACCAATCACGTACAAGATATATCAAATAAAGTGAAAAACTCCAAGGGCAAAGAAATGATGTCACACAACAAATTTAGGGAGTCAAATCCAAGATCATGTTGCAAAGTAGGGATTAACAACAACAATGTTTCTGTGTTAGAGTTTAAATATAAAGAATAGAACCAGATGAGAAAAGAGAGAGCAGGAACTTACAATGACTTGGTATCCTCACCAAATACGAAAAAATTAAATATAGGTGTTATATATAGGTGCTGGTTCACTCAAATGAGGTCTTCTCGTAACACACCTTCAGTAATAACAAAAGGTCCTGTAGAACCAGTGCAGCATGGGAAGTTACAAAGGTGTGTCGATGACTCTCACCATGCACAAAATACTGTTAAAGACAGAAGATGATTAACAGAACCAAACTGTTTGACATTTTGAAGACTTCAGAGAGGGTGGAAGTGAAGGTTCACTGGAGACCTAATTATGCTCCTGGCTTGATGTGGGCTACGACAAGTGGGTTGCTTTAAGGGTGCACATGGTTCTTTTCTAGGTCAGAGGAACTCTTACAAGTTGCTCAAGCCCCGTGCATCTGGGGGGAAAAGTGCATTGTTACCACTAAAATAGGTCATGATAGAAAATTGTTGATCATGAACTTTCCACCAAAACCACACAACGATTGAGTTACGCGTTACCTATTTCCTGTGACATGCTTTCTTGATATCAATATTGTAATGAGAACATTATAACTTAATCGCTGTCTCTTCTCAACAATCACTGCAGAGTAGAGATGATACTAACTTTTCTTCATCTCATCTCATCATCAACTGGTTCTAATGTCAAGGGCAGATCTGACCACAGGGATACTCATTTATTGACAATTCATCCCACAAATACCAGTGCCTTTATAGTCCAACGATCTCACCTTCTCTGACACATTCTGATACGGTGAGGCTAAATTTTCCCTACGTGGTTTAAAGAGTCTTTTTTATGGCACTCATGTTCCCACGCACAACAAATGAACCTCTCCGTTAGTAAAAGGAGTATTTTAAGAAACAAGGTTTCTGTTAGATCAAGACATGGAGTGACATATAAGCAGAGAGGGCCCAGGCCCACTCTCTGTCAGGCTTTTACTCACAGCCCACTCCAAACACGTGAGAAGAACTTTAATCTGAGATTATCAAAACGTGTCAAAATTTGGTAGAAGATGCTGAAAAAACTCAAATGAGCCCGCTATGAGCCCTTTGCTCGTGCAGGATTGTGAAGTTTCAGGACCTGTGAAGTATTGCTGAAAAGATAAATTCTTCTGACTGATACAGAGTCAGAGCTGGTAGCTACTGAAGATCTTTACGATTCTGTTGTCTTCAAACAGTCCAGCAAGAGTCCAGCCATTACTATTACAGTGTGAGAGGATAATTAGTTTCCTCTGAAAAGATCCAATCAGTTTTTATCCCAAACCACAGCTGATTTGCTGATTACCTCAACCAGTCTGATCAACAATGAATTGATTTGAGTTTAGTGGTCAAACGTCAAAGTCAAAGTTGGCACAACCTCACAAAATGCTGAAATCACCGAAACACCTTCACAGATTTTTTGAAAATTGGCTTTGAGGCGCTCAGTGGTCGAGTGGTACCTAGTTTTTATAATTGCTGGCGTTTTGTGATGTGGACAGCAAAGTAAGAATTTCATTGTCAGGGAAACTCACCTTTCCACTGTACAAATGACAATAAACACTTTTGACTTTTTTGACTTGACTTGACTGTGCTGATCTGTACCGTGTGTCATTCCCCGAGTCTCTCTCCACTATCTATCTATCTATCTATCTATCTATCTATCTATCTATCTATCTATCTATCTATCTATCTATCTATCTATCTATCTATCTATCTATACACACACATATAAATTTGAGGCTTAAAGGGATATTTCAACATTTTGGCAAATTCGCTCATTGCCATCAACATGCTATGAAATAAGCATAGTGAATGTGCAGGTCACAATTTGTCTACAAGAGTGTTTTGGAGTTGTTGGATTGTTTATTTGACGAGTTTTGAGGGAAAGCCCGGAAATACCATGAGCATGAGTAGCATTTGCTGAGCATCTCATATCTCTGCCTGGCCAGTCTAGAAACAGCTCGCACCAACAATTAAAGATAACGAATTTACCCCTAAAACTATAGAGATTATGACAAATTTGCCAAAATGTTGAAATACCCCTTTAAGGTCAAAGGTCAAGGTCAAGATCTCACCCACAATTTACTGTAAGACTTCGCACAACAACTACAACACCATTTGAACACACAGCAAAAACTCCAGCATTGAGAATGGTTGTTTTTTGTTGATACATGTGTTGCTGTGTATGTTTAATACTAAAACATGATATATTTTGAATGGTCTCAACTTAAATATTTGACTTACAGTAAATGAATAATGAATAACAATAAATACAACTGCACTTGCTCCTGGACATCTAATTTTATTACTCCTGCTAATGAATTTGCATGTTTCCTACTGTGACATCTCAAAATGTCTGCTATGAAAAGTGAACTTTTCCAGAGACTGAAATATGACACCATGCATTTTGTTGAAAAGTTTAAATGGAAAAGATAAATGATTTGATATCTTTAAATAGTTGATTTTACCCTGCGGATGAGAGTGCGTCACCGTAGCTGCATATTTGCATTTCACTCTTCAATACAGTGGCTAATAATAAGTCTGGATGTTAACTGGATGGTGGGACAAAGTAAACAAAGCCTACATGTGGTTATTGAGAGATAAAATGGCACGTCAACATTGCTTCATGGTGTTGTCTGTTTGCAGCAATAAGGTCAGCAGGATGCTGTGAGGTTTGGGTTGGATGCTTATCGTACAGGGTCTTGTTTGCAACTTGTTTCTTGGAAACAGGTTCTCAATAAGATAATAATCATCTGCTGATCTCTGATGTGGTCAGTTTTACAGAAGGGTTAGGGTTAGTTTTTCTCATTCTGCAGTCACTCCTCATTTCAGTCAAAGCAGCTATAGTACGCTATATAACGAGGTATGATAATAGTTACGTGAAAACAGCACAAATGTGAAAGTAGCGCAAATGTGTTATTGTAATTTATTTATTTTTCTATCATTTGGGTGACCCATTTCTTTATCGTATTATATTGTATTATGTTATGTTATGTTATGTTATTATCATGAGTTAAACAGAATCTGCAGAGCTCTCAAATAAAGTACAGAAAACAATAACAGTGAAATAAAGTGAAGAGCATCAATATAGTGAGAAGCAAAAAATATTGTAACAAAGAGGTTGTCATGTCATTGTGTCCAATAGTGTTTATATTTAAGGAAAGAACTGCATTTCTTCACATAAACTGTAAACTGTTTTCGTGTCTGTAACAACATCTATTGCATGTCTGTCCGTCCTGGGTGAGGGATCCCTCCTCTGTTGCTCACCCTGAGGTTTCTCCGATTTTTCCCTGTTAAAAGGGTTTTCCATGGAGTTTTTCCTCAGTCGATGTGAGGGTCTAAGGACAGAGGATGTTGTTATGATGCCATGTAAAGCCCTTTGAGACAAACTGTTTGTAAAAACGGGCTATACAAATAAAATTGCCTTGCCTTGCCTTGCCATTTAGCATCACGTGTGTGGATAAAACATCTTTTGATTTCTGTCATTGAGCCACAGAGAAGGGGGTTTTGTGCCAGCCTGCCAGCCTGTGTGTGTCGTATTTCCTGCTTGACCTGGATTACAGTGGTATTTCCAGGTAAATTGTTCTAGCGTTTCCTCCTCCCACAGTATTTAAACCTCAGTGCCTGTGGCAATATTTACCAGTTCATACCATCAGAGCATCTTGACCAGAAAACTGATTGACAGCTGAAGAGGAGCTTAGAAAGAATGGCAAAGCTCGCTGTGTTTGTCTCTGTGCTGCTGCTGGTGGTGGCGCAGCTGGAGCTGAGTGAAAGCAGTAAGTATGACTGCAGTGATTTATTGCACATGATTATTCATTCACTATTGATTTAGTAGAACACATGGGATGTTTTTGTCTAGACTTTGCTAATTAAATATGTTATATGGTCATTTTTTTTTGGCTGAAATGCTTGTGGTTGTCTTTTGTAAAGATCCTATGAAGGTTTGCTGCACGCAGTACCAGGAAAAACCAATTCCAAAGAGATTAATAAAATACTATGTAATCCAGGACACCGGTTTCTGCAACATTGAGGCAGTAATGTAAGGAATAAAAATCAAGACATGTGGAACAACACACTCTACAATAAAGTACTGTGTGTGTGTGTTAACCATTGCCTCTGCCATTGTTGTGATATTGTCTTCCATGGTCTCTGTACAGATTTGTGATGAAAAATAACAAACCTGTATGTGGAAACCCTAAATCAGACTGGGTGCAAACTATCATTGGGATGGCAAACAAGTAAGTTCATTTCTCTATTCAATCTCAAAGTCTCATGTGTCTGTACTGGGACAGCAACATTGCAACTCATCACTTGTATGTGAATCTATCTAATGTTATGTCTTTTGTCTTTTTAGACACCAAACACTGGGCAACATCTACATTGGAGGTCACTGACCCAACACAAAGTTATACCCAAGATGATTTTTATATATTATTTTAAAGTCAGTAAATGGAATATGTGGCAATTAAATACCAATAAACTGAGTATTTCAAAAAATAATAATCATTTGTTGACTCTAAATATTTGACTGCTTGTACCTGATCCTTTCAAAATCCTTAAAATGTAATTTCACCTCTAGTTGGGTAAAAATATTTTTGGTAAAGTGAACAAATTAATTGTGAAGTAGCTATAGGCTACTCAATAGGACCCAAGGAAATCAGTTTTGGCAGGCGGACACCTTCAAGCCTTTCTTTACGGTTACCTGCTTTCTGGTGTAGAAGAGGGAAAGAAAAGGGACATAGGAATAATAGCTAGAGAGGATGGTGCAGAAGGAAAGGGGGAAACATAAGGAAATAAATTGAAAAAATAAGATAAAGATGGAAGGAAAGTTGTGAGGCTAAGCAGACTTTCCTTCAAAAGACAGTGGGCTAAGAGGAAACACATGACTTCCCCATCTTAAATTAATGTACTCTAGATAAACTCACTGATATTGAAAACCTACCCCTAAGACTATAGGGATGATGGCAATGGGCGAATTTGCCAAAATGTTGAAATATTCCTTTAAAGTCAAAGGTCAAGGTCAAGATACCCATAATTTAAGACTTCACACAACAACTACAACAGCACAATTTCACACAAATAGTGAACACACTGCACCATACAACTGTGTGACAGTAACTCCAGCGTTGAGAATGTTTTGTTTTGTTTTCCATATACAGTCATCATACTGTATGTGAGTCTTATTACTGTTGTGTTGATAAATGTGCTGCTGTGTATGTTTAATACTAAAACATGATATATTTTGAATGGTCTCAACTTAAGTATTTGACTAAAATGAATAATGAATAACAATAAATAAAACTGTACTTGCTCCTGGACATCTAATTTTATTATGAATTTGCATGTTTCCTACTGTGACATCTCAAAATGTTTGCTATGAAAAGTTAACTGGAAAATGGAAATGGAAAGATAAATTATTTGATATCTTAAAATAGTTGATTTTACCCTGTGGATGAGAGTGCGTCACCGTAGCTGCATATTTGCATTTCACTCTTCTTCAATAGTAGACTATACAGTGGCTAATTATATAATAAGTCTGGGTGTTAACTGGATGGTGGGACAAAGTAAACAAAGCCTACATGTGGTCATATTGAGAGATAAAGTGGCACGTCAGCATTGCTTCATGGTGTTGTCTGTTTGCAGCAATAAGGTCAGAAGGATGCTGTGAGGTTTGGGTTGGATGCTTATCATACAGGGTCTTGTTGCAACTTGTTTTTTGGAAACAGGTTGTTCTCAATAAGATAATAATCTTCAGCTGATCTTTTATGTGGTCAGTTTTGGACAGTTTGTATTATGGCACAGAGGTCCAATCATATGTAACAGTTTTTCTGCCTCATTCTGCAGTCACTCCTCATTTCAGTCTTTCAAAAAACAGCTTCTCTTGAAGGAGTACGCTATATAACGAGGTATGATAATAGTTACGAGAAAACTGCACAAATGTGAAAGTAGCGCAAATGTGTTGTTGTAATTTATTATTTATTTATTTTTCTATCATTTGTTCTCTGTTCAGTAATCACTTTCCTTTTTTCCCAGATATTTTCAATATATTTATTGCTATAAACCATAATCTGTAATGATTTTTTCTGGGCATATGTATACAACTCATTTTTAATTTCAGTGTTGGGTGGGTTCTTACAAGCCTTTGCGGGGTCCTTCTGTGCATTGAGCCACAGAGAAGGGGGTTTTGTGCCAGCCTGCCAGCCTGTGTGTGTCGTATTTCCTGTTTGACCTGGATTACAGTGGTATTTCCAGGTAAATTGTTATTTGCGTTTCCGCCTCTCACAGTATTTAAACTTCAGTGCCTGTGGCAATATTTACCAGTTCATACCATCAGAGCATCTTTTTTTTTTTTTTTTTGTATATTTTTTGGCTTTTCATGCCTTTATTCGATAGGACAGTTGAGAGTGTGACAGGAAATGGGAGGCAGAGATGGGGGGAATGACATGCAGGATAGGGCCGTCCGACGCGGGACTCAAACCGGGGCCGCCTGCAGCAAGGACTATAGCCTCAACACATGGGGCGGGTGCTCTACCAACTGAGCTAAACACCGCCCCCCATCAGAGCATCTTGACCAGAAAACTGATTGACAGCTGAACAGAAGCTTAGAAAGAATGGCAAAGCTCGCTGTGTTTGTCTCTGTGCTGCTGCTGGTGGTGGCGCAGCTGCAGCTGAGTGAAAGCAGAAAGTATGACTGCAGTGATTTATTGCACATGATTATTCATTCACCATTGATTTAGTAGAACACATGGGATGTTTTTGTCTAAATATGTTATATGATCATTTTTTTGGCTGAAATACTTGTGGTTGTCTTTTGTAGCCTAAATGGTAAATGGTAAACAGACTTGCACTTTTATAGCGCTTTTCTAGTCACTCAGACCACTCAAAGCGCTTTTTTGTTGTTGTCGCCGCATTCACCCTTTCACACACACATTCAAGAGCACTGTTCACACTGTTGGGACCTAATCATTCACACACATTCACACAGGGCAAGTGTGGGTTCAGTGTCTTGCCCAAGGACACTTCGACATGCAGGCTGGGGGAGCCGGGAATCGAACCACCGACCTTCCGGTTAGTGAACGACCCGCTCTACGTTCTATGGTAGGATGGAGCCATGGATGTGTGACAGTGGTGGTCCTGTCACTATGCCTCCAATTGATCATGTGCCCTGGCTACTTGGCCAAGGGGATGTCCCTTTGGGTGACTGGCAAGCGCGCATGACTCTTACCCGGGAGGTGTGGGTTCAATCCCCGCCCGGGCCCTCTTCACCTTGCCACATTGTGGCGTTGTTGGCAGGATCCATGTAGCACTAGTGGTGGGTCCATGGATTCCTAATGTGTGGCAGCCTGCGCGGAAGCATGAGGACGTGCTTGTGAAAAGAGGGGGAGAGATGTGACAGTGGTGGTCCTGTCACTATGCCTCCAATTGATCATGTGCCCTGGCTACTTGGCCAAGGGGATGTCCCTTTGGGTGACTGGCAAGCGCGCGTGACTCTTACCCGGGAGGTGTGGGTTCAATCCCCGCCCGGGCCCTCTTCACCTTGCCACAGATGGATGAAGGTTTGCTGCACGCAGTACCAGGAAAGACCAATTCCAAAGAGATTAATAAAATACTATGTAATCCAGGACACCCGTTTCTGCAACACTGAGGCAGTAATGTAAGGAATAAAAATCAAGACATGTGGAACAACACACTCTACGATAAAGTACTGTGTGCGTGTTAACCATTGCCTCTGCCATTGTTGTGATATTGTCTTCCATGGTCTCTGTACAGATTAGTGATGAAAAATAACAAACCTGTATGTGGAAACCCTAAATCAGTCTGGGTGCAAACTATCATTGGGATGGCAAACAAGTAAGTTCATTTCACTATTCAATCTCAAAGTCTCATGTGTCTGTGGGACAGCAACATTGCAACTCATCACTTGTATGTGAATCTATCTAATGTTATGTCTTTTGTCTTTTTAGACACCAAACACTGGGCAACATCTACATTGGAGGTCACTGACACAACACAAAGTTACCCAAGATGATTTTTATATATTATTTTAAAGTCAGTAAATGGAATATGTGGCAATTAAATACCAATAAACTGAGTATTTCAAAAAATAATAATAATTTGTTGACTCTAAATATTTGACTGCTTGTCAGATCAGTTTTGGCAGGCGGACACCAGCCTTTCTGTACCTTTCTGTACCCTTGCTTTCTGGTGTAGAAGAGGGAAAGAATAGAAAAACGGGAATAATAGCCAGAAGAAGGTGCAAGGGGAAAGGAGGAAACATAAGGAAATACATTGAAAGAATAAAATAAAGATGGGAGAGTTGTGAGGCTAAGCAGACTTGCCAGTACTTCAAAAGACAGTGGGCTAAGAGGAAACACATGACTTCCCCATCTTAAACTAATGTACGCTAATAGATAAACTCACTGATATTGAAAAACAAGGAAGTCATTAAATATTATTGCTATTACTGTAAATACTGGAGCCAGCCCTCAGCAGCACACACCACAGCCTCCAGTAGGTGGCAGGAGTGTTCAGCTCAGCAGCGCAGGAAGGATTCACTTTATGAATGAAGCGCTGGATGTGCGGCCGGAAGTGTTTTCATACTCCACGGGATGATACGTTTGATTTGGTTTGGATACAACTGTTGTTGATAACGACGTGTTTGGCGTCGTGGGTTATGAGAAGTCACCGTGGTCTAAGCTCAGAAACTATGAGGAGATGAAGCGACATGGAGATGCCACAGCCTTGCAGCAGCAGCGCTAGCCAGCAGATGCTAACGACAACGGCTAGCTGCAACTGTTAGGCTACTAGATAAACATGACAGTAAAGGAGGAAAAGATGATTAACAGCAGAGAAAGGTAATAAAAACAGAGAGCCACACGATAATCTGACCTGTGACCAACATTATATGTCAGTATGAGGGGCGGTTAATTCGACTTTTCTCTGTATTTCACTGTTATTACGGTTGTGTTAAATACAATACCGTTAAATGTTAACAAGGCGAAGAATAACAAAATATGTTTCCCCCTAAAGGCATCTTTTACTCGCATGCCATCAACATAAGTATACCCTGCCTATATGATACCATATATTACATGTATAATAATAATTATTATTATTATAAAAAATATTGGTTAAATCTCTACTTTACGTTTTAGAATAGAATAGAATAGAAAATACTTTATTAATCCCTAGGAAGGAAATTCAGATCGTCCAGCAGCTTAAATAACCTAAAATAATATGATATAAATGATATAGAAAGTAAAAAATTGCATTGTGCATCTTAATGGCAGCAGGAATGAACCTATCATCTTGTCACAGAACCACAAAATATCATAAATAATATATCTCATGTAAGTTATGTTTTGCTTGTTTGTTATTTTTTTGTTTTTTAGGTGTGATACATAAAATGTACATGGGGTCACTGACCCAGCAGCAGGTTGGATCCAGGTTGAGCAGCAGCAGCAGCAGCAGCAGCAGCAGCAGCCATGAAGGGAGAGGGCAGGGCAGAGGGTGGAGGCCAGGCTCTGTTTGAGGATCTGGACTTTCCGTCTGAAGACACGTCATTGTTCTCTGACCGCTCCACACCCATCGCCAGGCTGCAGGGAAACATCACATGGAGGCGGCCACAGGTTAGATCTAGTGTCAAGGGGGAAATGGGAAATCCCACAGAGGATCCCTCATGTGTTTGTCTTTGTTATGGGTTGAATGTTTACATAGTGTACGCTCTATTGTTATTGTGACTGGGGAACTTACATCACCTGCCACAGTTTTATTCGTTCAACCACGGAAGGATTTATTTATTTTCTATCTTATTACTATGAATAAGTGGTTCAGAGCTATTTTTATGTCTATCATGATACAGTACAATCCAAAAAATGACAACATAAAAAACAACTTTGCACACACCCTGTCTTTGATGTTAATAACTTCCTGCAACAAATTCCTTAAAATCAGCATTTTTGCTAGCCTAGAAATCTAGCTGCACCCTAGCGGCGGCAAATATATTTGCTCCGTAGGTGGGTCTAGAAACGAGCCATAGGAACTTGGATTGAGCCGAGGTCTACCGGTCGTTGCCAGACTATACATTTTAATGATATAGTCTGGCTTGTCAGGCTACATTTTTGCCCAATTAGGCACTCAAAACCTACGTTTTCTTTTCTTCTGTATTTCAATTTGACACCACCAGGAGATCTGCCAGTCACCAGTTCTCTTCCCTGACAGCATCACCTTGGGTCATGCGAAACAAGGCTTATTAGGAGACTGCTGGTTCCTCTGCGCCTGCACCTTCCTGCTCAAGAACAAACATCTATTGAACAAGGTAGAGCAACAACTGTGCTATTATTTCCATCTTTAAGATAACCAATAAGGATGCCAGCTGTAGAAAAGGTGTTAATACGTCCTGAGACGCTGCGGTGACTTATTCCATGATTCTCTGCAGGTGTTCCCCCCAGACCAGCCTCAGTGGGGGGACAGCAGGTACAACGGCTTCTTCCAGTTTTGTTTCTGGCAGCAGGGACACTGGATAGAGGTGACCATCGATGACCGCCTGCCCTGCGTTCATTCCTCTCTCTGCTTCTCACGCTGCCACTCCCCCACCGCCTTTTGGGTAGCTCTATTGGAGAAGGCGTACGCCAAGTAAGTGGCCTAAATTTCCCTGTCCTATCTCTCAGTTTGATCTATCATGAACCTGGATCAAGGACAAAAATTCTTGGTATCATTTTGGTATGTTTCAACGACTTTGTTGTGCATTCCATGTTTAGTAAAGTGTGGAAATCTAATCTCTTGCCCCTTCCCTTCCCTCTAGGTTTCATGGCTCATATGAGCGGCTGTGGGCAGGTCAGGTGTCTGAGGCTCTGGTGGATTTGACCGGTGGTCTGGCGGAGCACTGGAGTTTGGGAAACACGGGGTCAGAAGAGCAGCACAGACCAGAGCAGGACAGCGACCAGGTCAGGAGGAGGAGGCTGGACCTGAACCTGCTGCACCCTGTGAAGGATGACTGTGCATTGAGCTGCTCCACTCACAGCAGCCCTGCAGGTAGAGAAGTGTTCCCTTGCAGATAAAAGACGACTTTTGATCCACTGTCACATAACATTGTTTACCTATTTGTTCCAGGTGCAAGCGAGCTCGGTCAGTACCATGCTCTGACTGTCATGGAGTGGTTGGATGTAAAGACGGTGTCGGGGAACAAAGTACGGCTGCTCAGGATCAGAAACCCCTGGGGAAGGTGCTGCTGGGGAGGCACCTGGACAGCGAGGTAGGCAGCTGTCAAGATTTGTCTGTTGTCTATGTGTGTAACCTCAGAATGAGTTGATCAAAATCCATATGTCCACCTTCTTGACTGAAATGCTTACCATACCGGTAATCACATTAATGGGGGTGATGGGGCTGCAGATCTGAATCACTGCCATTAATATGACCTATGTGTGTCTGTATCTGTGTGGAGGTTCAGACACTGGGATCTAGCCGTGGCCTGCATTCAGTCTTTCTACCTCTCTCTCTACAGTGGTGCAGGTTGGAGCACTGTGGAACCGGCTTGTGTTTCGGATCTACAATCCAGGGTGGCGGAGGGCGAGTTCTGGTTTGATGAGGCTGAATTCATGTCCCAGTTTGATGATGTCACAGTGGGATACCCCGTTAGTGAGGATGGACACATAAAGAGCATCTATACTGGTAATTTCCTTATTTTGTTAAAGAGGATTTTCTACTTTTAGCCTCTAATTATGACCTTAGTGGCAGTATTTTTCTCACCCTGACACCTCTCCTCTCTGGCAGGAGGTCTGCTGGAACACAGCCATCAGCTGGCTGGTCGGTGGATAAAAGGGCACTCAGCTGGTGGTAGCCGGAACAGCAGCAGCTATGGTACCAACCCCAAATTTTGGCTGAAAATGAGTGAGAGAGGAGAGGTCCTGGTGTCCCTGCTGCAGCATAGGAAGTGGAGAAACACAGAGAAATACGCACAAACGCCACTTGAGGACAGCAAGAACACAAAGCACCAGCACTACCAGGCTACAGCTCTACACATGTGGAAGGTTTGTGGCATCTTCCGCTTCGAGATGAATGATGCTGTTGTGTTTGGTTGTGGATTTGTTGTCAGTTGAGAGTTTATTCTATCACTGTTACCAGGTGGAGAAGAAGCGTTTTAATCTGAATCGGATGTTGAACAAACCTCCATGTGCTTCTACTCACTGCCATGCTTATGAGAGAGAGGTGGTCCTCCATGTGCAGCTGGAGCCTGGATACTACCTGCTGATCCCCAGCACCTACCAGCCAGAGGCCGAGGTCCGCTTTCTCATCAGGGTCTTTTCCTCCTCCCCCGTATCCCTCAGGTAAGGACCAGTTAATGGAAAAAGAAAAGTCAATTCCAACTTTCTTTGAAATTTTGGACTTTCGAAATGTTCATCTAGTTACCGGTAATACTTTTTCCTACAGAGCCCACAGGGTCATTGAGTAAAAATATTATAATCATGCTTCCAGCTATATGTATATATCTATCAATCTATCTACTGTATATATCTATATATGTATATATGTACCACATACAGTATATGAGAAAAACTGTGCCCGGTTGGGATGGGTGCTGGATCAAAGGAGGGAATACTAGAAAAATGAAGAAAATCCGCACACCATAGAAGCCCCCTTTCAACAAGGATTTAATAGCAATGTGACGTTTCGAGCAAAACGCTCTTTTTCAAACTGCTGTGTTACAATACAGACAGAAAACTGCTCAGTATATGTCAGAACCAGTGGCGGCTGGTGACTGAAAAAATTGGGGAGGACAGGAGGAAAACCAGTCCACGGCGTCATGTTATTTTCTACTAGTTGACTACTTATCCCTACTTTCTGATATTCAATGAAAATTAAACAGTAAAACAATGTCTTACAAGATTTCTTAAAAACAACTTTATTTTATTCAATCTTACTGTTTTCAGATTAACACAGGCCTAATGGAAAAGACAGAGCATTTATCATGGATGTGGGATGTAAAAAAGTTGTAGTTTTTAATAACAAAACAAAGTGTTCCACTTAAATTACATACATATTTGGCTTTTACCTGAGCTGACATACAGCTGAGAGAAAAAAAAAAAAAGAGTCTGGTCATGTCTTTGTTTACCCTCCAGCTGCATGGGTCACGTAACTGAAAACTATGAACAATCTCTCTGACTGCTTTTCTCTGATATCTCCAAACAGTGTATCCAGAAATCTGCTGATATTTCCTTTAAAATCGATACCAATATCACTGAAAACTCCGTATTTCTTGTGAGCAGCATGGGAGTGAAAGTTTGGCGCACATAGCAACAGTAACCAAGGGGGGTTGGAGAACTGTCATTGGACCAACCTGATGTCAATCTTGTGTTCTGGTTGCTGATTGGTAAAGGAAGACGTCCTCCCTTAGCGCGTCATTTTACGTGTCTTAGCCAATCACAGATCAGCATGAGTGAATGGAAGGAGATCCCGCCCCGAGGTGTCTAGAGGAGGACAGAAGCCCTCCGTCCTCCCCTAAGCCCCCACCTTCCTGTTATCTGTTTTAAGTGGATTTAGTGGATTTTCTTCCATAACAGAGATTAAAAATATATTATAAATGATTTGGTAATGGTTTATTTCAACCAGTTACTCTTTATTAAAAATATGTTGATCTTCCTCTGGCCTCTCAAAAATAGAGGAGGACCAACCTCCTCTGCCTCTATGGACCAGCCTCTACTGGTCAGAACACAATGTTGAACAATATTGAACTTCTTTTTGAAACAAATGACAGTAGTAGATACATAGTGACACCTGCTGGTCAAACTGAAAAACAACCTTAATAGAATTAACTAATAAAATAATAACACTTTCAACCTCTTTAACTGTAGGAAAGAGACATAAAACCATTAACCAACACATTTTAGAGAAAATGTTCCTACTGTCATGTTTTATTATGCAAAGTGCTGTGTTTGTATTATTTACAATGTTTCCAATTTAATTATACGTGACCTAATAATGTCTGTGTCCTCATCAGTGCCCTGAAAAGCCCAGCACCTTCACTGCCATTAACAACAGATGGTGAGTGGGAGACCAGTTACTTCCGGGACTCGTGGGTGGAGGGAAGGACGGCTGGAGGAAGTAGGAACTTCCTGTCTCACTGGGAGAACCCCTGCTTCCCTTTCACAGTGTGTGACCACCCAGCGGTGACGTCAGGAGTGAATGTCAGGATTGCCCTGCAGCAACACCGCCCTGACACTAATCTGCACCCTATTGGCTTCCACATTTACAAGGTCAGTTAAACATCTAGAGAAGAATGATGAGACGTATCAACACGACTCCATAATGTTTACTGTTTTTGTTAGTTGTTCAGGTGTCTGAGTTTGTCTGAAGGTCAATATTGGAAAGGCTGTTACTGTTACCTTTAATTGCTGCTATGCTTCATATAAGAAGACATGAATGGAGTAATTGCTTTAGCTAGGGAAGATTTCTTGATAAGAAGATATTTTCAGTTATTTGTTATTTTATTTTATCTGGTTCAAAGCAGCATCGGTGCACAATAAAATAAACACAACCAAAGAGCCAATACAGAATCAACACAATACAAATGCCATATTGTATGTATATATATTAATTTTGTTGTGTTGAGTTCAAGTAAATGTCACAATGTTACAAGTACCAACAACTTATGAAATACTTAAAACATTTAATTGTAAGGAACTGTACTTACTATCCCGGTATCTGAGTTTGACAATGTACTGTATCCAGATCCCAGAAGGAGCATCAGTGCAGACGACCCCAAGGGACCAGGATCCTGTGGCCAGTTGTGTCCCCCACTCTTACATGCAGGATGTCAGTCTGGCCTGCAGTCTTCCACCTGGAGCTTACACAATATTACCATCCACTTATGAACCTGACTGCCCAGCAAACTTCACCATCAGCCTTGCTCGCAGAATACAGAGGTCAGGCCTATTCCTGTTTTAAAGTTCTGGTCACAGTGTTGTTATACAGGTTATGGCAGAGGTAATAACTGTGTATGTGCCTCTTTCAGGAAGGTGGTGAAAAGTCAGGAGCGGCTGGGGAGAGCCATTCAGGAGGTCTGTATGATTTAGTGCTCATAATGACAAAATAAAGTGGTAGCGATCTTATCAGTTGATTAATTGCTGAAATCACTTTTGAGCAAAAAGATCAAACACTGGTTGTAACTCCTCAAATATCAAGATTAGGATCTTTTCTATGCTTTTATCACTATAAATTGAATATCTTTGGATTTTGGCTGACAACACACTCAGTGTAGGTTGACATTAAATCCATTAAAGCTCAACAAATGCAAACCCTGCACCAAAGGCAAATAGGTGCAGCAAACTGGATGTGCACATAGCCTGTATTCATATTTTAATGTCTGTGACTGTCGTCAGAAGATGGCAGCACTGAATAATCCCTCTGTTTTACTTTGTCTTTCTCTGGTTGGCAGGTCTCTCACATCTCTGTGATGCAAAGCTAGTTCTGTGGGACTGTTGCTGCTCCACTGACGTGGGCTCACCTCCCTGTGCCTCTTGGCCCACGATGAAAGAACCAGCTCTCCCATACACTCTCACCGTACAGGCTGTGTGTGTGTCTGTGTGTGTGTGTGTGTGTCTGTGTGTCTGTGTGTGTGTGTGTGTGTGTGTGTGTGTGTGTACCATGAGTGGCTGAGAAGGCAGGCAGATAGAGAGATTTAGTGGGAATGTGTGTGTCGGGAATCCTAGAAAGCCTTTTATCCTGAGCCGCTGAGGCTCAGGGCTGATGGGCAGCCACACACTCATCGGCGATTAGGACATCAGAAGTTGTCGGTGGGCTGGGCTGCTAATGAACTATGACGGGACTGGCTGGTGTAAACAAACAGCAGCCATTGAAGAGGGCCGCCACTGCTCTTCCTCATTCACTCACTGGTGCGCCTGCCGTCCCGGAACAAAGGGCCCTCTCATGAAGGTCCTCGGAGAGGCACAAGGGGCAAGGGGTGAGGGGATGGTCTCCACCAGCAGAGCCAACCAAACCACACCACACCATACCGTGCCATACCATGCCAGAGCTTTTATCCCAACCCTCAACTCCAGACAATCTGCCACTTAGCTAGCTTGCATTGTTTGTCTCTGGACGCAGACACAGAGTTTTCTCAATCCTTCATCCCCCAAAACGTGCTCACCATCCTGACTGACACTTAAGTCAGATTGAACCTAACTCCATCCTCAACCCCACCACCTCCCCTTTTGTCCCCCTAGACTCGGTCCACAGCCCTGCTTGGACCTGAACACAACCACTGTTTGAAGGACCGCAAGAACAGATGACAAGCGGGTGGATGGAGGGGATGAAACAAGGGATGCGGCACATCAGAGGATGCCGGTTCGTGTGAAGAAGCCGCCAGCCTCTTTTTGTGTTGAGGCGGCTGTATGTGTGGTGCTGTGTCCTGCTCATGCCCATGCCTGTGTGTGCAGAAGTCACAGGGCTTCTGATTATTCACTGGAGCAACAATTAACAGACTTTTAAAAAGCCTTCTGATCAGAGTGGTACTAGTCTGGTACTCAGCTGTATGAGATCAAGTGTGAATAAAGTGTGAAAACATAACTTGCTGCTTTCTTTTTTATGTGATCTTGAATTTAAAATATCTAACTTTCAACTACACGTGTCCCTCCAGTGAGTGTAAAAACACACACAGTTTGTCCAAACCTGTGACACCCCAAACCTCTCCACGCTCATCCCCACGACCAATCAGCACATGGCGTGCGCGTCCACCTCGCGTCCACAGTGCGCGCCGCCGTTCCTGCGGAATTCAGGAGGCTGTGGTCGGACCCCGAGAGGCTCTCACCTAGAAAATAATGAACAACAAATTTGACGCGTGAGTAATGAAAAGTTTCTGTGGAGAGTCTACCGGAGAGCGTGCTGCTCGTCGCGACTGCATATCCACCGGGGAGCGTTAGTGTTAATGAAAAGCTGTCGCGTTGCGTGTAAAAAGAGAGGTGTGTCAGATTCATTGCATGGTCCTGCATGCTCTGTGGGGCTTATAAATCCACACGACAGCCAGGTCCGCATAGACAGGTGCATATTAGACAAGTGCAAGCAACAACTGGGGGTAAACAGTGATTTATAAGCGGAAACGCGCCGTGTGGGTACGTGTAGCTTAGCTTGGCGGAAGACGCGCAGGCCCCGAGTCCTCGGTGTGGTGGTTGTTTAGAGGCCGGGGAAGGTGCGCGGAGGCTGGGCTCAGGCTAGACTCCCATGCCGCCCTCCCCGAAGCACGGAGAGATATGTGACAGCGAGTTGAAGGCGATTCATGTCCTGGGTAGTTAAAGTGAACGTGTGCACATGTGTAGTAGGCTATAAACTGCATATCTCTGCAGTTCACAGAGTAGAAAGTACATAAACTCAGTTGTTTCCCAGAGCTGGAAGTGTTGCAATAAAAAGCAATGATTGCAATGAATTGTTCCTCCAAGAGTGTGTCAGTTTTAGCTTTGATGCTATTGTTTTGTTTACTTAAATACACGTCACTATGGCACAGTTGAACAGCACAACAGCTGCTTCAAACATTATCATAATATTATATACTAATTGCATGTAATCATTTGCAGGACTTTTACCATTAGACTGCAATACTTCAATCAATGTGGTCCCACTAAACTGGCCTCACAGTGCAGTACTAGCTTGTCACAGAGGTTTATTTATTTTTATTTTGTTGATTCTGTTTCCATCAAATCCAGTCTGAAAGATGATGACAGTGGAGACCACGACCAGGACCAAGGCTCACCGAAAGACAGTGAGAAGGAAAAAATTGAAGACGAGGACAAGGAACAGAACGCTTCCAAGAAAAAGGTGAGCCTGTTGAAGAAAAAAAAAGACTCACAAGCATTTACCGTGTCTTAAATTAATTGTATGGCTCACTGATGTTTTCCTCTGTCTGCAGATGGTTGTGCCAGGGGCAGGAGAGCACCCTCTTCAATATAACTACACCTTTTGGTACTCCAGACGCACCCCGGGGAGACCGGCCAGTACTCAGAGCTACGAACAGAACATCAAACAGATTGGCAGCTTTGCCTCGGTATGTTGCTTTAGAGAGAGCATACACACAGCGGATAGGGAGGGGAACCTCTTGTAGCTTTTGTTTATCACCTTAGCCAGATGTAGCCCTAACCTACAACTGCAAGCTCATGCTGACTCATTCTCCTACTGTTACTGATGCAACCATTTCCTCTCCTTTCTTAGGTGGAGCAGTTCTGGCGTTTCTATAGTCACATGATCCGGCCAGGCGATTTGACAGGCCATAGTGACTTCCACCTTTTCAAAGAGGGTATTAAACCTATGTGGGAGGTGAGTGCAGACATTCGCTGAAAGGTTGTACACTTGGGGATGTTTCTACAAAGGTTGATTCTGAAACCCTGCGTGTGTTTTGTGCAGGATGATGCCAATAAGATGGGTGGGAAGTGGATCATCCGACTGAGGAAAGGCCTAGCATCTCGCTGCTGGGAGAACCTGATCCTGGCTATGCTGGGGGAGCAGTTCATGGTGGGAGAGGAGATCTGCGGGGCTGTGGTGTCAGTACGGTTCCAGGTAAACCCACCAACAGACACCTGTTGAATGTAATCCCGCACTACCCGCTCCAATATACTCAGACATGCTTTTCTCTCTGTTCATGCGTCTTTTCCACAGGAGGACATCATTTCCATCTGGAACAAGACGGCCAGTGACCAGGCGACCACTGCTCGCATCCGGGACACCCTGCGCAGAGTCCTCAACCTGCCTCCCAACACCATCATGGAGTACAAGACACACACAGACAGCATTAAGTATGTATGTCTCCACGATTTTATTATTTTCTTCTTTCCAACCTCTCCCTCTCTCTCACACATAAATGTTTGCATGCTCACAAAGTATAAATAGCTCTAATGTCTCACAACATAAACTGATCAGATGTATTTATTTATTTGATGAAGCCACTTGGATAAGGGGCGAAACATCTTCAAAGACAAAAAACTAAGTCCAGTTGACTTGATTCAGTTGCCTAGAGATGCCTTTGACCTGGACAAATGAGAATTTGCACAGACAGATGTATTTATAAATCATTAATGAATCATTTTTTTCCAAGCTAAAACAGGATAGATGACATCATGATTAGCATTTGTCTCTTTTTCATGACTTTTACATGAAAACAATTGTTACAATTTGACACATTGCTTTCTTTGAGAATTTTTGTTTGATAATAAAATGTTTCTTGATTAACCATTACAGCTGTTTTTCATTGTCAGATTTTGGTGTAATGTAAAAGTAAATCAGAACCCATGTATTGAACTTCCTGCTCCATGTGTTTTTTGTAGTAAATTGTTGCAGATGTGACTTTTACCATTTCTTACCATTGAAAAGGCACACGTATCTAAACACTTGGCTTTCTGTATAATGAAAGATGATGTGCTGCATCTGTCTCCATCTTATCAGAGCCTGGGAAGACTTCCATGGTCTGGTGAATGCTAGTGGCGGACGTTAGCCCCTCACACTGAAAACCTTTGCAAGGGTAAGATCTGTTGCTACATTAATTCAGAGTGAAAGACATAGTGATGTGCTTTGTGTCATGGTGATGTGACGTTGTTTGTCTTTGTTTGCGGTATGTAGGTGTGTATATGTGATGTGATGAGGGGATGACCAGTCCAGGGAAGGATTCCTCTGCGTGAGTTGGCGCTGTGATCTGAAGCCAGAGTAAAAGTCAGGAACAGAGGCAAGAAGACCATTCCTTCTGCGTGTCAAATTGGTAATGAACAGAAAAGTCTTTCAAAAGGACACTGAACCAAGACGATGAGAGAAATGTGCGTTATTTTTAATCAAACGGAGGAGAAGAAAGCCTCCCTTTTTTATGTTTCGTAATGCAAGTTGTAACATCTGTAAACTTGCTGCCAGAATGGGAGGGGGCATATGGCTGGTGTTTGGTCATTAGCTGTTAACAAAGTGTACTTGACAAATTCAAGAAAAACAACAACAAAAGCCAATCTGTTATAATGAGATATCTGATTTTATTGCTTAACATAACATCACACTTCCTGCTGTCAAAGTAAGTCCTTGTTAATCTGTTTTATCGGGACTCAAACAGGGTTGCTGGTAGATGTTATTTTATTACAGTGCTGTATTTTATCTACAATTCCTCTGGTCATTTCGAACTAGAATGATTACTATTATTGTGTGCGATATATTTGTAAATACAGTCCACTTCAAAGATCACTTAATTGAATCTGCAATGATTCTCCATCTTTGACCTGGAAGTTGAATCCCAAAGGATGAGGGCCATCCTGTGTTGAGCAGAAGGTTGTATAACCGGCATCTAAAAAATGGACTGCCAAGCTGCCTAGATCACTGTGCCTGGCCTCGAGCCCGACCCAGGTTTCCCTTCTGTCTTGTTTTGTCTTAACCCCGCCTTGAAGTAATCCAAGGGTCGGGCTCTGCTTTAATGTCCTCAGCAAAGGTGTATAGGGGTCTTGAAACACTGACCTTCACTCCTTTTCCATTTTTTAGTACGAGAAATGAAACTGGGCCCAGGTTCAGGGCCTGTGACAGTTTTTATTAATTCTTCGGGAGCATTTTTTGGAACCATTTTTAAGAAGGCGCCTATAGTTTGTTGAAAAACTGTAATGCTGGCCATGTTTGGTAGCGTGATGACGGGTGCAGGTGTGTGCGTGTGTGTCAAAATTGAAGAAACACTGTTGGATGTACACCTGATGGATTATATAGCAATAAATGTCAAATATGCATCTGCTGCTAAAGTGGTTCATTGTCACTTTCTTTTACAAACCGACATTGAAGCTGAACACAAGTTTGTTGAGGAAGGTGCTGCTACAGGAGCCATTGGTGCTCATGCTGCAGTCTCTCTGTACCCGACTGGTGTGTCTCAGCAGTTGTGGTCCACTTATGGTGAGTTGTAAATAGCTGGTAACCTTTCACTGATCAACTCATCTCAAAGAACATGTGATTCTGTGGAGAAATAAATAAAACAAGTGAGCTCACCAATGACAGGGTTAAATTATGACTGAAATTGAAATGCATTTACTGTAGGGTAATACTGAAGTGCAAGAGTTTTTAATACCACCAAATATTTACAATAAAGCACAATTCAGAGAGAATGCTGGATTGTTTTTTATGCATAACATTATCTTAATATGGTGCAATTAATTATGAAATACTATACCTGTGCATTACGGATTGCATGGTACACTTAACTGTACATAAACACAGATGAGTTCCACCAAGATCAACTACAATAGCAAAAAACTTAGAAGTGAAGTCATTTGTGATGTTAATAGTGTAACTCCAGCAGGGGCAATTGACAAACTATGTTTTACTGAAAATATTTAATTATAACTACACTACTGATGGAGCATTTAAGTGAAATATACTCACATGGTGGTTCAAGTATCATTTCCACACAATTGGATATTTTCTACTCCAATAAATGTAATGATATTGTAACAAAGCAACGTATCTCCCTGTGAGAATAACAATAGAAATTTGTGCGCTTACCAACAAGAAGGTAGCTCCCAGCAGCAGCAGTTTAATGTGTGATTCCACACTTGGTGGTACTGGAGGAGTGAAACAGATTTTGAAATGGCTCCATTAATTTCGAACATAAAGGCTCTTGCTGCCTCCCAAAATAGTGGGTTTCAGCAAATCAGGCAAAATTGAATCAGGCAAATCAAGTGCATGATGGAGTTTTAATAGTCTGAACGGTCATGGTCTACAGTTTACTTTCAGTGCAGCAGGAGAGTCTTGTCTCCTTTGTGTTGCTAAGAAACTAGACAGAGCAACTTGTGAAAAGGAACATAGAGGTGATGTTCTTGATAGAGCTATTTCAGTCAAACTGGTTTTGTTTGGGCTTCCAAAGGTGCATGGCAGAGGAAAAAAAGGCAACCACTCAATTAGGAAGTAGGAATAAAATTCACTCACCCTCCAACCCAAAATACTCATGGTCCATGTTGTTATCATCGCGGAAACCGGGCCATTTCTTCCATATCGTGCCAATTTTCTCACCAATGTTTGAGAAAATCTGGTTTATGATTAGAAGGCAAAATTATTGAATGTGATACACGTGTAGAAACACTGTTGATTTTGGGATTGCTCAAATGTTAGTACCTGAAATTGCTGGTTGGAGAAACAGCGGCATGGACAACATGAGCCCTGGATTCTGATGGTACTTTCTCCTTCTGAATTACATACCTCCAGAAGAGGAGTGAACATGCTCCACCTTGAAACACAGTCAGCACAACATACAACAGTTCAACACACTCACATGTACGGGATCGTGCAATGAGCAACCTGGCGGATGCACTGGCCAGTACTTCACTCATTGGCGCAGCCCGGCCTTGATGCTTGGTTGATCGCATTTTCAGCTGTCATGATTCTGCTGCACCAAAACCTTTGTTCGCTTGGTGTCGGAAGAGTTCAAATTGGGGCATGCTTTATTCTAGCACAACTGAGGGAATATTTATACCAAGTAGCTCTCTGGTCAGTGAAACCTCTGCCAGGTCAGTAATTGGACACAACCTCATCGAGTGTTGCTTCTGGAAAACTCTAAATTTGACACACAAAGGCACCCCAGCTACCCCTGGAGTCAAACTCAGGCCAGATGAAGAGGGAAGTATTTTGAGTTGGCTATTTGGCTACAGGGGACAGGGCGCTGCCACTGCTCCGATTAGCCAACGTTCCCATTAAAGAGGATGCTACATTCCTTCCTTCCCAGTGCAGTGCAGTTCTGTTGGTGTGCCTCTGTGCAGACAGCTGTGTTGTGCATTAACTCTCCCAGGTTTAGACTGCACCCCGGCTGTGTGGAACAGTAAAGGCTCGCAATGCTATTTACAGACAGGCCTGGGCATCTACGGTGGCTCAGGGTGGCCAGAGGCTGGGAGCGACATGGAAAAAGGCTCACATTACAAGCTGTTCAGTATGAGAATGTAAAGTGACAATTTTCTGATGGCAGGAGGTCAGTAGGATTAAAGGGTTAATTAATCGAAATGACATTTAAAAAATCCAACAGCAATACATACAGTAGGTCTTAGAGCAACCCGACTAATTTTTAATTGAGAGGAGTATGGAGAACAAATGTATAGCTTAGTCTGAATTTCTGTTAAATCGATGAGCACCACAAAAACACATCACAAATATGCCTAAAATGTAACTAAATCAGTATTTATTTAATTAAGGAAAACATCTTTACAATCTTATCTCTGTAAATAATCTTTACATGATTGAAAAGTGTGTTTAAATTGCATTCAGTTCAACTCTACTGGTGAGAGAAACACTCATGTCTTTATATAGTATAAAATAAACACCCGTAAGTGAAACATAGTGAAAAAGAGAGTAAACATGATTTCATTAAAACCAGAGAAACATTTGCATTCATTAGCAAAATGCTCTTAAAATGTCAAAAACTATTTTGGTTCATTAACTTGTAAGAAGCTTTATTGATAGTCTACGTTTTATCTTAAGATGATTATGTATTTTATCTATAAAATCTTGATCTGCAATGTAGTTGTAGTTGTGGTTGAGGCACCTTCTGCCTAAAGTGTATTTTTGAGAAATATATCTCACACCAAGAAGAATAGAAGCAGATTCAGATTGTCCTACCTCTGGCATACAGTGCCAATGAGATGTTTTTGAGGTGTGTAGACTCTCATCTCCATCAGACAGCAGCCAAAGCAGCAAGCATCCATCCTAAAAGGCCTTTCAAAATAAAAGGTCTGGTGACCCTGGCAATCGAAGCCCTTCAAAGTACAGGCCCGAGCAGGACCACAACACTGGAGACACACACATGAGCTCTCTGACGGGGGGAGACACAGAATACGCAGAAAAATATCATTATTCGTTGTTGATTCAAAATGCAGATGAGCTGAATGTCCTGAGTTAAAACACGTATACTGTGGCTGAATATGCACCAGTACCTTCCACAGCCACAAATAACTGTGGACTGCTTCCTGCTGTGGTGATGCTGTAGATCCTCCTGGGAACACACTGTGGACCTACAGTGAGGGAGCATTTTCAATTAGAGAAATCTCTGCACTGCAATAATACTCTTCTACACACAGAAACACACAAATACACAACATTTCCTTGCCTTGTAAGTCTGGCCTGGCACTAATATAAATCCGGCTGACTGTTTCCAGCACTGACATGAAGTCTCTTCCCGCCGCACCTCCAAGGTTGTGCTCCTCCATCACTGGTCTGCTCACTTTGTCCTTCTCAGGTGGCTGCATGAAGCTGTTTTGCATCTTCCTCTCAGGAGTCAGACCTGAGAGCTGCTCATCGTATTCCCAGACAGGAGATGCCCGCTCAGGTTTGGGTCCAGGTGAATTAGTCTGACTCCCACATGAAGGCTCACAGCGGTTCTGGAAAGCTCTGAAGATCATCTCGATGTGTTTTTCTCGTTCCAGACGTCCAAAGGGAAGAGGCTGGTTAGTCACGGCTGACATGGTGTAAACCTCAGAATATATGTGGATAAAGCTATCTCATAATAACCTGCAATTAAAAAAAAGAAAAATAAAGAAGATAATAGGTCAACTTAATGTTGAGTTGTGGCTTACAAAGTATTCAGTATAACAGATGTGTATGAGACCTTGGTCAGACACCACTTGTCTGGGGTTACCTACTACAGTATAATGATATGGTACAGCTAAGATGTTTGCCCCCACAGAAAAAGTGATAAATAAATAGAGAATAAAAATTGACAGATTGAAATTGTTCTACTTGTGGTGACAAAAGGGTGTTATGAATTGCAATCAATTAGGTTATAGGGGTATAAAGGTATGAAATGACATACACTGACAATAAGGTTCATTGTTTATCTAGGAAATAGTAGTTTGGTAAAGTATTTGGTGCAATGTGTCCTCTGAAAGTACACCAGAGAGGAGCATTATACTTTATTTTGAAAATTGCATACAGTATGTTTGTTGGGTTCTCAACCATTGGCTGGGAACCACTGGGCTAAAAGAATCTGTATGTTTGTTTACTTTAGAGTTCATATGTATAAACAACTTCTTCTTGAAAGTTATGCAGGAATGTCCAAGGAAATCAACTTTTCCCCCACCACACAGTGTCTCAGACAGTTCCCTGGCAGCAAAATAAACATCCTCCTCTAGAAACAAAGTGATTTCTCCGTAGCAGCCAGACCGAGCTTCTTATTTATTCACATCACACACTCAGAGTCCTACTGCACAGTTTGGTTTCTCTCTGCAGCTGCAGAGTAACAACAACACTATATACTTTTCTACAGCACCATGATGAAGCCATACTTTCTGTCAAGCACATTACAGTGACTGCTATGAAGAGAATATGTTCCTATTCAAATATCATAAATATATGACATAAAAGAACATACATATATAAAACAACCGTCTTTTGCTTACCATCTGTGCTCAGCCTCCAGACTCTGAAAATGTAACTGTGAGAAAGAAGAGACCATGAAAACACTCCTGAGTCCTGCAGGATCAGGAGAAAGGTTAAGTTGCAACCTCCTTACCACCTCTGTGTGTTTGTGTGAATATTCACGTAGTAATGTTTGGCTTAGTGTATGTGTGTCTGGAGGTCTCACTCCCACTCTCACCCCCCCACCATCCCGGCTCTGTCTTATCCCCAACTCTGTTTCCATCCCAACTAGCCGGATCTGCCTTTTGTTGGGCTAGAAAGGCACCACTCAGCCATGTAATTGAAATCCTGCTTCCAGAGGTGGGGGGCTGCACAGTGGCTCTGTGTTTTGTGGGATAGTCTTGGAGGGTGGGGCGGGTGTCAGCGATTTCAGAATGTGCCTTGAAAAAGGCATCAAACACATGATAAATACATTTCTGCAACAGTCTTTTGTGTAATAAACACCATTACAGTGGTACCTTTATTGATAAAAAGCATTCATTTGGAACACATAGCTGTGAATCACCTCAGTTTCTCATATAGAGTCTCACAGGGCAAAGATAAATAAATATTACTGATAACAGGAAGAGCTGACACCTGTTTGCATCATTATGGATCAAATGTGGATTGCACACTCGTGCAGTGGATCATTTATCACCATGAACAAGCATATTCAACTTAACCTCTGTGATAGTGCACATATCCATGTAAGCACCTCTGACACCAGAGCAGGAAATACATACAGTTGCATCTTCTCCACTCCCAGTGTGTGCCCAGTCATTAGTGGAAGGTCACTGACGGATGCTGTCAGATTTCCACCTTGGTTAAAGTGATGAAATCAGATCATCTCCACCCTGGTTCAGCCCAGGAAGTTCACTCCTGTCCCGCTCTCATATACGTCAGTGACGTTGTTTAACGGAGGGAGGTACTTCTTTGGATCTCCAAAGAAAGGTGTGGATGGAGGTTGGTTGAAGTGGCCCATGAGGAAGATCCCAATAGTGCCGATAAAAAACACCAACGCCATGACAATAAAGCAAACCCTGTCGATCACCCGGGCCACCAGAAACCACTCTTCATTTTCCTGCGTTGTGAAAATCAGTGATAAGTTGTTAGTGATATTTACACTGAGGAGGAGATGTGGAAATGTATAAATGTATAGGGCTCACATTCTGGAAGTTGTTCTGCTGTCTTGCTGTCTCAGCTATATGTTTGCAGGACGCCACGCACTGCTTCAGCTGTGGAGACACCTTTGCCAGACTGGCACCAAGCTGCTCTGCTGTGCCCCCCTCCAGCCCAGCACCTGGATCCAAAACAGACCAGATACTCATTCCTTTAAATGTGAAAACACAACTTTCATCAGAACTAACACAAATTCAAATGTATTCAAACACTTACTTAGCTTCTCTAAAACTGATTTCATCAATCCATTTCTTTCCTTGAGTCTGACAAACATGAGTTCTGACCGAGCCGTTCTCATCACATATTCCTCCGCCTTGGTGATGAGAGTCATGGAGCTGCGGCGTCGGCAGGGAACCAGGTACACGTTGTTCCTGTCTGTAGGCAGGGTTTCACCATTTCCGAGGTCTGAGATGTTGTCATTGTTTGGTGTCCAGGGTCGCATCTGCATCCTCAGCAGTCGAGGTAGGATGTTTAGGAAGATCTGAAAGCGACAGCAGGTCAAAGGTTAATCCGAGGACAAATAGACTGTGTGTTCACTCAGTAGCTGCTTAAAGGAAATTCCAGTTAAAAAAAGATGGTTTGGACCATTTGGACTAACCTTTCGAACTTTGTCTGTCATTATGTGAGTGTTTGGCGTTCTCAGGGAAACGTTGAGGACGATCACACAGTTCATCACAACCATGGTGGTCACTGACATCACAAACATTAGATACCTGCAGCCAAAGGTTTATAAATCACACCATTTCAGCACTGTCTTCACTTAGCCGTAAACTCTGAACTCCAAATTTATGAACTTACTTTCCAATAAGAGGCACTGCCTTCGAAGTCTCTGGAACCTTCTTGGCGATAAGGAGGAGGAACACAGTCTGGCCCAGAAGAGTCGCAATTGACATTGTGCACTTCTGACCGCCAGCTGCAAAAAAACAAACAAACCACAAACCAATCCAGTGAGACGAGCAAACAGCAATGGAGGTTAATTTGGTTTTATCAAAACTTCTGTCTTTACAGGTGCGCACACAATGATCTGAAAAGACCTTTGGCAGGTAGGTAGTAGACAAGCAGGCCAAGGGAGGAGAAGAGCACACAGGGAGCGATGATATTGATGATGTAGAAAAGAGGCTTTCTCTGGATGATGAGGAAAAAGACCAACTCCTGGTACTCCAGCTCATCCTGGGTGTACTGAGTGTTGATCACTTTCTTAGCAGGCCTGTGTTTGATGATCCACTCGCCATTCTCTACCAACAAAGTTTTCATTAGGGGAAAGAAAATTGGCCGATAGAGTTTTCCACGCAACCATCATTTAAACATCACAAATCAATCATCAACTCATGTGTACCTGTGAAAGCTTCTGGATCAATATCCACCCACTCCAGTGTGTTGTTGTCCTCCTGCTTGAGAACCAGCTCAATCTCATTGGCACTGTAAGTCTGAGAGCTGCACACAGGGAGAGAACATGCGGTCTGTCTCCACAACAAACACAGTTGTCTGTTCACTTTTATGAGACAGCATGGGGAGAAGGAAGCATTGGTCACCAATACAAAGGAACCTGATGAGTAAACAAAAAGGGCTGTAGCTAAGATTTATAACTGAATGAATAATAAGATTTATAACTGACTGAATAAATAAAACTTTCAATTCAATGTTTGTTTGTTTTTGTTGTTTTTCCCTTTAATTTGCTAATTTAACTGCTCTATGAAAAAACAGTAATTGCATTATATTCAGTTTAAAAGCCTTTTCTGTACTGCAGTATTATTACAATGAGAGCAGTAGTATAAGATATATTACCATATCCATAACTCTACACTATTCTATTTCACATTGTATTATATTCTTTGTCATTTTACAACAAAGCCTTTTTTACTGTGATTTCTACTTTGTTTAAAATATATATATATTATTATGTTACAATTTGATTCTATTATCATATAGCATTGCCATTGTTACTGCATTGTGTGTGGGTAGGGCACACACTGTATGTTATTTTGTAATGTGTATACAGTATTAAAGGGATAGTTCAACATTTTGGCAAATTGGCCCATTGCCATAATTGCTATAGTCATAGCAGTAGGTTCATTACCTTTAATTGTAGGTGTAAGCTATTTTCAGTACGGCGGAGCGCAGCAGCTGGCTGCTCAGAGCCACGCTATGGAGGCTAAGGGAATTTCTTGGTTTCCCTCATTAAACTCATCAAATTCAACATCCCAAAACTCCACAGCGCTTTTGTAGACAAGTTGTGACCTGCACAACCACCACGCTATGAGATAATGACGGAACGATACGAAACGGAGCCGTTTTCGAGGTAAATACAGGGTAAATACGGAGACTGCTTGCTGAAAAACTGTCCCTGAACGCAACGCGCATCAGCGGTTTTGTATGAATTTACCTCGAAAACGGCTCCGTTTCGTATCGTTCCGTCATTATCTCATAGCGTGGTGGTTGTGCAGCTCACAACTTGTCTACAAAAGCGCTGTGGAATTTTGGGATTTTGTATTTGATGAGTTTAATGAGGGAAACCAAGAAATTCCCTTAGCCTCCATAGCGTAGCTCTGAGCAGCCTGCTGCTGCGCTCCGCTGTACTAAAAATAGCTTACACCTACAATTAAAGGTAACGAACCTACTGCTATGACTATAGCAATTATGGCAATGGGCCAATTTGCCAAAATGTTGAACTATCCCTTTAAGCTTTGTAATTGAATCTCTCTAATTTAATATCTACCCCTATTTTTGTTTTTATAGAATTAAATCAAAGACTTCTTTTTCTGTTAGTTTTGTCTGATCTTTTTGATGTGCTGTTGTAAAACTTAAGCTCTCAGCTGACATTAAAATGATACGCGAGAGACAAAAGAAGGCAGTAACAGTCGTGTGTTGTTTTTTGTAATGAGATTGTTCATGCACTGCTCACAGGCCGAAACACCAAGACCCCAAAAAATCATATCTGTACTTACCGAAAGACCATTGTGCAGTTCTGCCAATCAAAGGGAAAGTAGTTGACAGTGATGGTGCAAGCGCTGCGGTAGATGGCAGGAGGCAGCCAGTACACACAGCCATTAGGAGACACCAGTGCATTGCAATAAAGTGCAACCTCGAACTGACCATCCACACTGCAGAGCAGAGACGTGAAAGACACTTAAGTTTGCTAAATGATTCAGTCAAATCAAGCACATTCTTGGTCCTTTTAAACATGTCATTATGGGAAAGTTTATTCACTTGTTCTCCAGTATGATGTCTGGCAGCCATATGCTCTTGGAGGGGACACGTAGCTCAGAGGTGATGTTCCCATACAGAGCCAACCTGGGGGGCTGATCCCATCTGAGCCTGTAGTCACACCATTGCTACATAAAGAAATACTGTCAGACTTTTCTTCTCACTTTTCAGCATCATTGCAAAGTAGATAAACACAAACTCAGCAGGCGAGTTGAGTGTGTGGTTACCATTTCTATCCAGACGCTGGTCGTCAGGGCCTCCTCTTTTTCATTCTGGGGAGAGATAGTTGAAGAAGATATAATGTTAACTCAGAGACCTGTGCAGCCACTGGCACTAATCAAATACACTTGAACAAACTTCACCCACAAGGGAGATGAGGTTGGTGAGCGTCATCTTGATGTCAACCCGAGTGATGTCCCCACTCTTCTCCATGGGTCGAACGTTCTTGTTGTAGCCCTTCATCAACTCCTTGAAAAGCTCCCCCTCCAGGTTAACGGCAGATGCTGCAGATAAACCACAGATTAAAAGACAAAAACAAGTGATAAAATACTGACTTAAATTAAAGATCTACTCTAATTAATAAATTGATAATTTACATATCAAGTTCAGATTTCTCCTGTCTAGTCTGAGCTGTGTATCTGGTTCAAGAGTAACTTCCTAAATTAAAAGAAATAACGCTGCTGATGTCATAGTGATGTAAGCGGGGTTACTTTGGCTCAGACTTTCTCTTGTTATCGGAAAGTATCAATTAGAAAAATGAGGTTTGATAGAGAATGCAGGATCTACTATTTTAGAGCTGGACTCATACAAAGGGACTAAAAGTTAGGATGTCTTGCCCCCTGGTTCAATTAAAAAAAAAAAAAAAGTGTATAAATACTTTCTACGCAGCAAAAACACCTGATGGTCCTTCAGGTATAATGAGTGAGAAACAGGTATCAGCATTAAGTCCACTGTAATTCATGCCTCAATCAACAAATTGCACAGGAGAACAACAAATTACAAAGTACTGTGCATAAGAGTAAAGTAGCCTGCTTTGCCGACTACGGTACTGTATGTATACATGCCCTGCTGTTAGTACTGTACAGTTCAAAGACAACATATGAGACAAAAATAGATCTTTGTTTTACCATCATTAATAAAAAGAAGCTGTCGTATTTAGTGAACAATGCTGTTGGGTTTACTTACTCACAACTTTTTGGATGCAGAGATATACATTTTGTTTGAATGTAAGAACAGAAACATAATCATTATAGGAAAAGTACTATGGTACATATACAAGTGTCATTTAAACAATTTGCCTGTTTAACATAATTTTATTACTACAGTTATGGGTGAGCCAAAGTTGGGTGTAACTTCCTGTACCTTTAAGTAATGTATGTTATACTTCAGTCCTGACAGCAGCTGTCATTACATTCCCATTACTGCACTGTATATTGTGTTTGTACTGTCTCCATACCATCTAACCATGGTCAGTCACCTCAATCTGTAAAACTGGACTTCACAGATTCACACCACACCATGCAGATTCCCAAGACTCTTTCTACTAAATGTAGTGGCAGGCTGATTAGCCAGCTTTCCTACCTGTGGCAGAAATCATAAACACCCTCATGAAGAGTGACAACGAGATCCGAGGTCCAGAATCCATCAGTGTATGTGTTTATGCTGCGCTGTCTGAGACAAAGCTGTGATCGCTAATCTGATTCGCACGGCCTCTCTTGATAGAGTTTCTGGCACTCAGCCTGTGTCAGTCTATGTGCGTGTGTATGTGTGTGTGCTTCCCAGCAGAATAGGGGCTGATGGGAGGGTTGAGGTTTAGAGGAATGGTTGGAGCTTTGTGGGGGAGTTGATGATTGTTAGGGTTAAATCCAAGAGTGTATTTCCAGTATGGCATAGCCAGCTGTCCTAACACGTACTCACGCACACACACGCACAGAGTCTGAGCATTGTACTCAGTACATGGCTGCCCTCCAGTGTTAAGGTGGTCCACCAGAACAGACTCTTTGAGGGAAAATTTAGCACAGCAGTGATCTATAATAAGTTGGTTAACAGCTTTTCCCATCAAAAGCCAAGGTCAGCTGTGTTCTCCACAATAAAAGGGATTACAGGCAGAAAGATTAGATGATAAACAGAAGGAGACCGCAGCAGCGTAGTGGGTGTCTGCGAGCCAGAAAGTAAAAAAAGCCTTACAGTGGACAAGAGAACAGGTGATAAGTCTCATCCATTTACAGCACACTGTCTGTGACGACCGACCAGACCCTGTGGAGGTTGCTGACACATTTGTGGACTGTCATTACTGTGTGTGTGTGTGTGTGTGTGAGAGAGAGAGAGAGAGAGAGAGAGAGAGAGAGAGAGAGAGAGAGAGAGAGAGAGAGAGAGTCACAAAAATACTACTCGTTCCTCCCATGATACAGCACACTTCCCACACACAGAGGCAGGAGTTGATGTGTTGCAACAGAGGTATGTGTATAGTATGTGTGTGTACTCAGCTGTTACATTTATGTCCTTCTTTCAGGACTTGAGCTGAAAGTGCACCTGGTAGTCTACCTACCAGATATAAACTGTAAATTGTGTGAATTGAGTGTGTTACTTTGGTTTATTCTGGCTCATTGAGACAATCATAACCAAACACAAGCTGAGATTTGAGATTTAGGAACCACACTGAGGTGGCAAAAAAGGGCTTGTTTACAAGTCAAAGGTGTCACTTCCTCAAGTGACAGTTGGCTGCACTTACAATGTTCCCGCTCATGACAGACAATAGGATACTTAAAGGTCAGTTTAGTTCTGGGTCTAGTTACAATTCCTCATCCTGGAAATGAGGAGAGAAAACAGGGAGTTACTGGTCTCCAGCACAGCAGCTGCTGTGTTGATAGGAAAGCTTTTAGCCTTAAAGGGGGAGAGGACTGAGGTCAATCTCAGGTCATAAGAGGAACCAATCAGCATGAAACACCTCTCAAGAGAGCACATTAGGGTCTGGAGCAAAAATACTGCAGAATTAGCAGCATTAGTGTTGGCTAATTTGATTATCTTAAATAAATCATAAATTTAATGTGGAATTGCACAACCACAACATTCAACACCACATACCATAGCATTAACAATTTTATTTATATATAGATATATATTTTTTTTTTTTACAAAAATACAAAGGCTTTTCTCTATACAAATAAATATGGTAGGAATAAAGATAACATGAACAATATATACAGTCTGAGTGCATCACAAGAGGCTCAACCTTTGCAAAAAGACATTTACAATATGAATAACTTATCATTTTGTACAGATTCATAAGTTAGACAAGGCTACGTCTCCAACCACATACAAAAAAAAAAACCTGTGGCGTGATGGGCGATCAATAGTTGGGTCGATACATTCATGGTTGCGTTTTCATTTAGAGTAAATGTCAGTCTCTCAGACGGGGAAAACAAAATAATGCTTGTCACAGGAGACGTCAGAAGTAAAGTTTGTGTGTCTGTGCGTTTTTTTGTGCATCTCTCTGTCCCATAACAGGTGTTTTATGGTGCTTTTTCAAACAGGTCTCTCTGAGAGTCTTTGTGCCGTTATCTTTCATTTTTCAAGTTATCTCACTTGCTGTTATGATGGAGTTAAGTCTTGAGTGCCTCCAGTGCCAAAGCGATGATCCTTGGTACACTGCGGTAGAATGACTCATTCTCCAGGCCGACAAGACTGTAAAAGGTCAAAGGTCGTCCTCCCACTAGCGCTCTGACCCGGGCCTGGTAAAGACCTCTGTCATTCTTGGAACTCAGATCAACTAACACCTGCAGAAAAGGGAAAAGAACCAATCAGGGTTAGGGTTACTGAAAAGTTATACAATAATGCACTTGTTTCTCTCCTCCAGTTCACATTTACTCCTCCCAACTTCTCCAATTTACCTCTTGGAAAGTCATGCGCAGATTCTTGTTTGGGATGTTTAGGACCCAGCTGTAGGAGTCTCTGACTTGGCTGACTTGCTGTGAGGATTCTCTCACTCCAGGACAAACTACACGAAAAACAAAGTATTTTTTAATTTGAGAATAAACATTTAACACAGTACAATTATATACAATGTAAAGCTTTTTAATTAAGGTTTTGTAATAGCTGGGTGAGGGACATACTTTTCCCACTGGTTCCAGGTGTCTGTCTCTTGCGAAGAAGGCTCCTGTATTTTCTCTGAAGAGTTAGTGACTTGACAGAATGTGCAGTTTGTCTGGGGTCAGCCGTCATCTCTGTGTGGTCACCCTGAGCGACAGTCTGGACGATCGCTGTTGACTGAACTGGAAGCAGTAATGCTGAAGAACTTAATTCTGTTCTGTCCTCAGTCTCAGCAAAAGTAAAATCCTCAGATGTGGCGCTCCACGTTACATCAGTAGAAGCGTCTCTGTTGGATGAGGTTTCACTTTGTGAAGCATCGTTTGCCATAATCCCATCTTCTGTCCTTAACTTTTGAATTTCATTCATCAAGGCTGTTAGAAATGACCAAGGCTCCTGGGATTCCACAGAAGAGGAGGAGGAGGAGGAGGAGGAGGAGGACAGACCAGTGTGGACTGGTTTTCCAGTGGAAGACGTAGGAAAGGGTGCCGTGTTGGAAGACTCTCTCTGCAGGTAGCTTGTGTCCAGGTGCAGGATGGGAGGAGCTGCTCTGGAGTCCAGTTTGGAGCGCAGAGCTGAGATAACAGATTGGTATTCTCCCTCCAGCTGATGCACCGAGGAGTCCTCTGTCTGGAGATGACACATAAAAAAAACAGTCAGATATTAAGCTTGAAATAAAGTCCCTTTGATGTTGAAAAGCTGATAGAAATTGCCATTAGCTTTTGACAGTTTTCAATGAGCTCAAACTGTGATGTGAATATCTTAACGACTGGATGAGATGTAAAGCAATTCAGCAGCATCCATATTTTGAGTTTTTAGGAATCAGTTTACCTGTTGGAAAATATTGTGCTCCTGTCTTGAGGACGTGTCAGTGTGTTGTTTGTCCAGGTCCTCTGCCATGTTCTTCAAGTATTTCTCCCAATCATCTACGAAAGGGCCCACCTCTTTGAATAAGGCAGGAGCAAGTGGAGAAGGACTCTGCTCCTCAGGCACCACAGCTCCACCTAGCTGTTCTGCAAGTAATGAGAGATCCATTACAACAATGATCATCAAAACAACTTCCTAATATACCTGAGAGGGAAAGTTGTACTAATCAGTGTTCAAGTTTTATATACATTTCCATAAAGACAAGCTGTCATTTATGTACCTTCAATCTGTGTAAGACATTGACTCAGCCCCAAGTCCCTCCGCTCCCTGGTGTGAGCAAAAGCTGTGCTGTAGATGTGCTCCACCAGCTGAGGCAGAGTCTGGGTGAAGAAGGTCAGGTCAACCTTGTCTCTGATGTAGTCTTCAGCTCTCTGGAGTAAGTCCAACAAGGTCTGCAGAAATGAACGCATCTCTGGAGAGAGAGAAAAAAGAACATCAAAAATCTCTTAAAGGAAGATCATGCATACTTAAAGTAGTTTCTGTTCTATTCCTTTTTTTACTTACGACATTTCTTGAAGCGGGTGAGGCATTTGTCCTCTGCCACTTGGCTGCAAGCGCTGGCAGACTGACCAGGAGGGCATGTCAGGGTGTAGAAGCGACAGAGGGAGCTGAATTCTGACCTTTGTTCCTCCTCTGTCATTTCTGTTGTCTTTAAAAGCTCTGGACATGTTGGCTCCCGGCTCCCAAATGACTCTGAAAAGATGAGCATTTGTCATGTTATTGTGGATGCTTTAGTGTAATATTCAGACTTAGACATATGATCTTAGCAAAGTATTGTTTCATGGTTGGTTGGTGAAACTCACTTTGTATCTCAGCTTGAATCCAGTCAGAGAAAGCAGAAACCCTTGTGTAGACCCCAGGCTTGCCCTTCTCTCCACAGCCATCTCCCCAGGAAGTGATGCCGTGGAGCTGAAACCGACCTGACATTCGGTCTTGGTAGATCAGAGGACCTCCAGAATCTCCCTAAAAATGACAGAAAAAAAGAGGTTATTTTTTTCACAGAATCTTTAAAATTTGGGATGTTGCTGAGACATAAATGATGGTATCTGAAGTCAATTCCTGAAAAGTAATGTTGCTCTGCTCACCTGACAGGAGTCAATGCCTCCAGACAGATAGCCAGCACACAGCATGGTGTTGGTTACCAGCTCTTTGCCAAGAGCACTCTTACAGGTGCTCTGAGGCAGCAGGGGAACTTTGGCCTCCATCACCACATCAGCAGATGGGCCATCTGCCCATGTAAAAACACAGAAATAAATCACATTATATGTTGGCAACTGTAAGGTATGAATACAACAAGAAACATTTGACATTTCTGTTAAAAAGCTGATCCATAAATAGATCTAAAATGAAAATCCATGTAATTTATCCTGTACTCACCTTCATAGAGGGAGCCCCAGCCTGCCACTAGACATGGGCTGCCAGTAGGGGGCTCCATGCCAGAGGGGAGACATACAGGGGTGACGTGCTCAGACAGGACCACTGGTGATGTCAGCTCCACCAAAGCTATATCATTGTTAAATGTCTTTGGGTTGAACTGCAGAAGGAGGAGAGAGTTTGATTATTGGTTGATTCATTGATCAATTGACTTAAAGACTGACTGTTTGGATATCTGTTTGGCTGACAGCTGGTTACCTTAGGATGAGGGACGATGCGGTTCACTTTGAGCACTTGTTCATCAGGATCGGTCTTGGAGATGTCAAACTCCCCCACAACAGCTGTCCAGTAGCTCTCACTGCGGCTGCTGCAGAGGCCAGAGAGAGGAGTGATGGGGGTTAAAGAAAAAGGCCTATAGAAAAAAATTAAGGATTTCATTATAGCTGCAGGTCACAGTGATGCATGCATACTTACCCAGCAAAACAATGCGCTGCAGTGACCACCCAGGAGCTGTCCACCAGCACCCCTCCGCACATCAGGCCACCATCCAGCTGCAGGTTGACCAGCCAGGGCCAGCTGCCCGGAGGAGCAGGGGAGCCGCCCACAATCCTGGAGCGAGGCTGAGTGATATTTTGTACTGTGGCCGACCTCTGACCACAGACTGCTGCTGGGACAGAGGGACACGTATGGTCAAGAAATGCAAGCAATTATTTTGTTCGTGCACAAATATTGAAAATTGAAGTCGTGTATGTATGTCTGAAAGTATGAATCATCCTTTGTGATGCGTCTCCTCACCCTGTGCATGTGTCTGTGTGGCAGGTTCCAGGTTCTGCATTGTGTTCAGGAGGCTGCACTGGAGGACGCGGGCGCTGCAGCTCTCACCCATGATCCTGATGCAGCTCTCCTTGTCCAGTTCACCAGGTGGGCAGCGGTGCTGGTAGTATGCACAAGCCTGGCTCAGAGCCCAACTCCGCTCTGCTTCATCCTGCAGCTTCTGGGCCTTACTGATGATGTCACAGCTGGGCTCTGATAAAGCATTGGCAGGAGATGCTGTTGAACAAAAAGAGGAGAGCTGGGATGAGAAGTGCACCAAGAAAAGGTCTTATCACTGGACTATCTGAATAAAAGACGCTCAAGAATGACAAGTAAGTAATGCCGTGCTTACAGCAGAAGCCGGAGAGTTGTCCACAGTCCTGAAACAGACAGGGAACACAGCCACGGCAGCCAGCCTCAGCCCGACTTCTCTCTGATGTTGCCCGCTCAAGAGCTGACAGGGCACTAGTCATAGCTGCCTCTAGAACCACTGTGCCACGATCAGACAGTGCTGTAGGGGAGGACAGAGAGAAGAAAGAAAAGAAAAAAGTGAGACAAACTAGGGAAGAAGAAATCTGCAGAGAAGGAAGATGGAGAAGGAAATGGCAGTGCACAGTTGGGCCAGACTTACAGGAAAATCTGTATGTTGGCTGATTGCAGTACACAAATGGCAAAGGTAAGTTTGAAGTAATGTCTCCACCAGGTAGTTATTTAAATGATTTGTAATATTGGTGTTAGGCTCTAGGACGTGCTACACAGATACCACTTATCAGAGTGGCTGTGTGACAGGAGTTTCACATAAAGACTGACTGGCAGGCTGATATAAAATTCTGATATCATGTTGTGACGTAAATTTTTTGTGACTGATACAGTATAATACAACAATAATGACAAATAAAAGTAAACAAAGTAACACAATTGTTGTAAACTAACATGTATTTTTTACTAATTCAGCATCCACAAAGCACAAACTTATTGGAAAATAAAATGAGAATTGTCTTTGCTTCCTCTATCTACTCTTTAGTCATAATTTTACATTTTAAAATGTCCACAATCTCCGCTTCGTGAATGTCTGCAGATATTTGTTTTGGTATTTTAGCCATTTAAAAATATGATTGAAAATGGGCTGAGCAATTAATTTATCTGACACTATCGCTATTGATGAATACAAAAGCAGAGCTTTGTTGAAATCTGACAAGATAACAATTTTAATGAAAAACGTGGCAACAGGCTACTAGTAAAGGACATCTAGGTCATTACATTGAAGAGTGTCTTTAGCTGTGGGAACACTATGTGTGTTTGTGAGCATCATCGTGTACTGGTGCAGCTTTCTGGTATGTGTGTGAGTAGCCCCCTTTTTCTCATGCTGCTCTTTGAGCTCATTGGCAGCGTGTTAGGGAAGCTAGCTCACGCTCAGCGCGCTGGTGAGGCTTCTACAGAGACACTTCAATCGGGCCGCTGACCATGCAGCCCCCCTCTGTGCCGCGCCACATCACAGGATAGGCCACTAACAACAATAATGCTGATTGAAGACTTAATTAGAAGGCCAGGGCTGAGGGGGCAGAGGCTGGCGGGCAGGAACAGGCCCTAGGGGCACGGGCTGGCAGCCCTGGGGCGGCCGGGACCCCGAGTCCCTTGTTCTAAACACTCCAAACACACACTGCCATCACCAGCCGCTTGTATGAAGGCTCTGCTGTACTCAGCACTTCAACCAGAGGAGGCCAGAGGTCCCTCATCACTGTGCTCTATCTACTGCAGCATCTTACGTTACTGTGCAGCAGATTTCTGTGAAGTGATACTGATGATGAAGTTTACTTTACTGCTCCGAATAATGTCTATAAAGTCCTGTGCTGAAATGCAGTGGCTCTAATAATGAGTTCTGGCACAATATAGTGTGTTGTGCTGCTACAGGCTGATCACCTGCGGCTCTTTTAGCTAACTGAACTGAGACTACAGTAGTAGGATCACCAGATGTTTGAGATATTAACACGTGTGGAGCATCACAGCAACCAGTGTTAGTTTGCAGGGTTTCAGTTAATGAAGATGAACATTTGCCAACAAGTTTAGTGCAGTTTTAATAAAGCTACTGTATATTTCCCGCAAGTAATTTCACAATGGTTAGCTCCATCTTATGGGACATTAATACTCGTTCTACACACGCTTAGAAGAGATTTCATACCTATAATCACTGACAGTTTCTGCTGTGGCTACTATTAAGACAAATCACCACGACATGACCAAGAAGCAATGAAAAACCACTTTAAGTTCAGAAAAACGTACCTTTAAGTGCACTCTGGGGCATCCTGTAGACCTCTCTACCTGCCGGGGCTCCCAGCAAGCAGCCCAGCCCCATAAACAGCAGTGATATCAGCAGCAGCATGGTGTCAGAGCATCAGACCTCCACTGGACAATGACAACAAGCAGACACGCAGGAGACACGCGGGACAACTGAAGAGGATGCAGGGGTGCTGGAGATGAAGCTATCCCGCTGTTTCCAGGTCCTTATTGTCTGGTGGCTCTCTGCAATCTCTGTCTCCCTCCTCCTGTCTCTCTGGGCTCTCTTCCACACTGTGGTGCAGGGCATCTGTCTGTAAGTTTACTTAGAGGAACAATAGGTGCCTGGAGTGGTCCCTGGTATATATAGAGTCCCCAGGGGAACACCAGTAGGAGGGAGGGGGGAGAGGATAGGGAAGAGTGAGTGAGAGGGAGGGAGGAGGGAGAAATGCTCCCATGGCCAATACACAAACAGATGAATTCATTAAGACTGTGACAGCAAATCGGGTGCAACTTGCCAAGGCTGGACATTACAAAGCGGTTTGGTTGTATGAAAGGAGACAGAGGGAGGGAGAGAGAGAGAGATACAGATAGGGAGGGGGGAAGAGGGGAAGGCGGAGTGATTGGCTGGGAAGCAGGGAAGGGGGTGTTGTTTGAATTAATTAATGTGAGAGGAAGAGGGAGAAAGTTATGCAGATAAGGATATGGGCTGATGTGACACTGTGGTGGAGGAATGTACAGCGAGAGAGACGCAAACGAGCGTCAGAACCCAGGAGTCAAAGCGTGAGCGGGGCGAGCAGGAGATGGAGGGCGGTTGAGTGACAGAGTGTGAGAGAGCAGGAGAGAGGGAGAGGGAAGTGTCTGCCATTCTGCATGCCCCTCAAAGAGGGCATTGTCCTCGGCGTCCCTCTGAGGATGCCCACATCAAAGCCGTCCCCCGGGCATCACTTGGTCGCCGCTTCCATTGATCACTTACAGTCTTTTATCCCCCCCATTAAAATATTGTCAGTTCACATCACTTTTGTCTTTCTCTGCTGAACTCTGCTTTTGTTACATAAAGATACATTAAAAGAGTGCTTACGAACACAATGTATTTTTCAAGTCCGGAGGAAATTCTTTGAAAACATAAAGATTTGTTTTTGTTTTTGTTGTTTTCGTATCCACATGTAATGTCAGCATGTTGGATATTTATTGTTATTGGCAGCTGCTGAAACAAACGTAAAACCAACATACTGACTTTCAGGCAAAATCTTTAACTTTCTGTGTCTGAGCCATGGCATCTTAACGTTTTCAAGAGTGGTTCTTTAATATATACAGTTCAAATAAAAACATATAAGATTATTATAAGAACATTATAAGAGCTACAGCTAACTAAAAATATCAACATGAATGTATAAACAACTAGGCTACTACCATTTGTTTTAATAATGGTGAATATACTTCAAAAGTTTTTTCACCAATCAAACTTTTCATTTGAGAAGAAATGGAGAGTAAAGTAAAGTGTAATATTGTACAGTGACAGTGCACCTTTAAGCATACCAACATAACACAATATATAAAAGAGATACATTTACAATACTGTATGCACTGTGCATGTGACTCTTAAGAGTAAGAAAGGACAGCAACATAAAAACGTTAATAATTTATCAACACATTTCTAATGAAATTCAGTGCATATCACTGTTATATTAAACCTGAAATAAAAATGTCTGGGCAAAGTGAATCTGCCATAAAACTGATACAGTATAAACAAAATGTTATTCAAATGTCATTCACTAACAACAGACAGGGGCATGGTCAAAGTCTACATGGACACAGAAGGAAATCTGTGCCGACCAGTTACCCAAAGGAGGAGCACAAATTGGAGTCAACTTTGAGCCAACTAACTGGCTGAACGATAAAAAGAGCGGCAGCCGAATCTAGCAGGGCATTATCAAAGAGAGCCGTTCACAAACCAGGGCTGACAGCGGAGTTCACACTGACAACAACATACAGTATGTGTCTGAGAGTGTGTGTGACTGTGTGTTTATGTATCAGGCAAAGTCTGTGCAGCCAAGTCTTGTGAATTCAAATGCTTTGATGGTGGAAACACTTCAAACAATTGCATGTGCATGTTCAAGGATGAAGAACAAAACAAGGGACATAATAAATATGATTAGAGGACAGATTATGACTTAGAGAAGTTAAAAAAGTTGAGTTTGTTTCTTTTTTTAAGCCTTGCATTCAGACATTTGTTAGTGTGTATATATTTTGTTACGTGCACAGTGCCCCAGCCCCCTCCATGCACCCGTGTGGCACAATGGCCCTGAGATCTGAAAGCAGACTCAGGCGGAGCGGGAACGGCATGGGACAAACGGGCGGCACTCTTTCATTCCTTCCCTCCCTCCCCTCATCCATTTCCCTTTGATGTCCTTTGATTAATTTGCCTTCTGCTCACTCTTTCTTCATCTATCCACCAAACATGGAGCACTCTTCCTCTCTTTTCTGCTCTGCCTGTCTGTCTCAATCTCTACAACTGTTCTACCTTTTCTTTTCCACCAGCGTCTCCATTCAACCATTACCACTTCTTGCTGAAATACTACACACACTTTATATTTTATCATTTCCACTTTAGTCGATAGCAATGCAATTGAAGATTTGTATTTTGTAATTGTTTTGGTAAATTAGCTTAATTTCAAAATTTAAAAGCAAACCTAACCTGAGGAAAAATCTAGTGAGTTAATAAGTGAGTTATTTATATTATTGCAAATGGCCTAGTCAGCGCATGTAGACAATTTGCAGACAAAATAAGTACTTGACTTCCCCAGTGCATTTTCTTTACTGAAGTCCAAGTACAATTAATAGGTTGTTAAAAGCAAGGTTCTTTGGTGGAATAAGGCTCTTTAATTAACAACAGAAAACATGCAATTTACTGTTTAACTGAACAGCAAATGATTTCATCAGTACCTATGAGCAATATCGCGTCTGGAAATGTGAAATAAATGAGATCTGAGACATGTAGAAAACCTACTGTGTGCTAAAAACACAGACAGTTTTAGTATCAGATGTGAGATAAATATACGAAACCCTGTCTGCTAAGAGATCAGCCTGCTTGAAAAACATGACACTTGTAATTTTTCAAATAATTTTTATTCCATTAACACTTGATTAACACTGATTTCTTTGCCTTCACCAAATGTTGACAAGTAAGTGGGAGTTTTTACTTTGATTTGAATTCCACTGTCCTGTGATGCAGCTTTAACAGACACAGGTATAACAGTTGTACTCATGTATTTAACCTGCATGCTATGGCCCTTTGTTGGTTCATGTGCGTGCATCACCTGTTGGCCTTTGGATTCCTGGCTTCATTTTCTTTTTGTTCCCCATAAGTGTATAATAAATCCTTTGCTCAACCTTACCTGTTTTCAGAGTCTCTATCCTGCATGAACCAATCAACCCAAAAAACAAAAAGGACCCAGCAGATAAGTTACCTCATCCTGGGCCCCAGCAACCCACCTACCTGGCCATGCCTGAGCATGCTTCCCTCTGGCTAGGCTGCAGCCTCCATGGCCTCTCTGGCTGGGCCAGTAGCCACCTCCAGTCCCTACTCCAGCTGGGCCTGGTCCCCTCCAGAAGCTTCTCTGATTGGACCACAGGCACTTCCTGTCCCCTCCTAGTCCCTTCTCCAGTCCCTTTTCTAGCTGGGCCTCAGCTCCCTGTGACCCAACTTCCCGTGGACACCATTTCTATCTCTGCATCAGGAGTGCTGGTGGACACCACCCTTGTCTTGGTATTTGGGGTCCCAGGGGACATGCACCACTCCTGTCTTGGCTTCAGGGGTCCTGGCAACACCACCCTTTTCTGACTGGGCTGCAGCCTTCACTCCCTGCTCCAGCTAGGCTGCAGTCTCCAGTCCATGCTCGGGATGGGCAGCAACCAGTCAACAGCCTACCAGCACCCAGCTCAGAGATGGTGGTTGCAAGACACCCGGGTGACCTTCCTGAACTTTCTCCCAAGTCACCATCCATGGCTGATGCATTGCTTCTTCCAGTGTTGAGGGTCCTATTGACAGTGCTGCCTGATCTCCCGAGTCACCATCCCTGTCAGATCATTCACCCTTTCCACAGTCCAGCCCGCCTCGGTCCCTGTGATCTCCAGTTGGTGGTATGCCTCTAACACTGGTCCAGCTCAGTCCCTGATCTCCAAGCAGAGGTCTGGTCCACCTCACGCCATGATTTCCACTTGGTGGTCTGGTCCAACTTGGTCCCTACTCTCCAGTCCGTGGTCTGGTTTAACTCAACACCAGACCCCCAGTCAACGGTCCTCCTCTGACGCCAATTCATATCAGTCCCTGATGCCCAGTCAGTGGTCCACCTCTGACACCAGTCCACCATAGTCCCAGATCTTTGGTCAGCAGTTGGCCTCCCTCCAGTTCCTGGTCTCCAGTCAGTGGTGGTCTGCCTCCTTCTGGTTCTTCGTCTCCAGTTGGTGGATCACTCGTTGTACTCCAGCCCAGTTTCTGGAAGGGACTTGCCAGCGGCGTTGCCCTCCAGCCCTGACGCCAAAAGGGACTTGCTAGCGGCGTTGCCCTCCAGCCCTGACGCCAAAAGGGATTTGCTAGCGGCTTTGCTTCCAGAGGGGACTCACCATGGTGTGGCCTTACAACCCTGCCTCCAGAGGTGACTCGTCAGTGGTGTTGCCCCAGCCCGACCTCCAGAGGGAAATCTTGATGAATGAGTAACCCACACCCAGGATGATTTCTATTTTTAGGCCTATGTGACAGATAAATATTGGTTACTGAACTGTATATGGCCTCCTCCTCAAATTTTAGTGAGCATATTTTTAGTACAGATTTGTTCCGTAGGTTAGAAATGTATAATATCAAGAGAATTGTATGTAATAAAATGTGAGATGAGTGCTTGTGTTTGACAAAAGCAGTGACTAGATGAGTTTTTTTTTAAATTCATCTGTTGAACATTTTACAAGTGATTTAGTGTGTGGTGCGCAAGGCTCATCACTGGATCGCTGCTTCTGCAGGTTACAGAAGAAGAGAAGCAAGAAAGAAGAAAACACACCATACTCAGCACAAAATCACACCACAATGAGAATCTAAACAACAATCGTGTTGAATAACACCCAGGTATTGTGTTCAGTTATGAAACCATTTCTCCCATTGTCTCAGGCAGAAAACAATTGAAATCTAGGTCAGTGGGGTACGCAAGGGAGAAGAGGTTCCCAACATTTCAGCGCAGACAGACACTTGAACCCCCTGACAATAGTCAAGCAGAAGCAGCTCATCTGCACAGGCCTGTATTGGGTCATTGTTAGACATGTTGTTAATTAGATCTATTATGACCTCAACAATCACATTAACTGCCATTAAATGCACATTAACCACCAACTGTTAAATCATGAAATATTCATTTTACCGAAATGGAGTGATAATGATGATATGGTTGATTAGGCTCATGTGGAAACATTGCTCAGATCATTTTGTTCCTGATAATAATTTAACTACACATGCCCTTTGTAAATGTTATATTTACATTGTAAAAAAAAAAAATTCAATTGGTGAAATTCAATCAAGAACAGCATTAAGCACTTAAACATTTTACAAGTAAATAAAATTTGCAATGAAGTTTATTTGTATGTGTTTATGGTAGTGATTATTTGTGAACACAAAGAAGGGTCCTCTGTCTCCATGACCCAGACTTAACATGGGGTGGGGCAGTGGCCCAGAATGATGCTTTGACACTCAGTGATACAGAGAGGCTGCAACTTTGTACTTGGTGCCTGGCCCCTGATTGGCCACAGCCCCCTCTCTTCTAAGATCTTTTGAGTGGTAGTGGTTATATATTGTACGTAACAGCTCTATATCTGCTGGTGAATGTCAATAACCTGTAAGGATGCTAGGTTGCAATACCTCTCTAGTGTGCAGTGGTACTTTTGAGCAGGCCTCTTTGCATGTTTTCACTCTTTCCACCCGCTGGTTACGACCCAGCCTCACCTAAAGCCACAGAAACAGAACCGACCATTTCTTACTTTACAACAGGGACAATTACAAATAATGTGGAATCATGTCTTGTATTGGGAAAAAAATTACAGTAGAACTTTGACAACTAATATTGTCTGCAGTTAGCAAGATGCTAACAGTAAGTACGGTAAAAATGTTATTTAAATAGTGAGTGGTATGACGAAAAAAAAGCTGCTCACCATCATGTGACTTACTTTTGAAGCAACCACCTTGCCGTGACAGTATGGCCAGGCGTTACATACCTGCTCAATGAAACTTTCAGATGTCAAATACTGAGTAGCTCAATGTTGTGGTGTGTGATATACTGAAGGCTATGAGTGTGGGATAATCAGGATATGGAGGATTAAGTCAGACATATAAAGACAACATGGCAGAACTGAGAATTAACTGAGAAAACATACATACTTACTTCTAAATAATACTCCAATTATTTCCATACTGAGAAATACACCTATATGACATACTGTAAATCTGTGTAATTCTGCCTTTAAAGTCAAATTTGGCCGAGACTGGCAGGTTTCAGAGGGCAGATGACTCATTCCATGAAAATGGTCCAATTTGAGTCCTTTTCACCTCTTTAGGTGTATTTTATCTACTGGGTCACCAAAATCTACATTTTATACATACATACATACATACATACATACATATACATTGAATGTCTCCTTCAATACAGTCTAAAAAACATTAATTAAATTTGATCTTTTTATGAGAAATTATATTGTTTTTTCAGTTGACACCACCTATTTTGTCATGTCCCTCATGGCCTTCAATGAAAGTATACTTTTTTTTTTGTGCTTTTTTGCTGGTAATTTTTTTTTTTTCAAAATTAACAGACAATTATTCATTAAAATCACATCATTTAGTTCTGTACCTGAGTAACCCCTCAACCTCATACACAAATGATTCTCCCTCCAAATGGCAACTATACAACAACATATCAATCAAATATTTAACAATATTATGTTGTTTTAGTTGCCATTGTTTTTATTTGGGTTTTATTTGGGTTAATAAAACTAATTTTAACTTTTTCAACTGCAACTTTTGAAAAAAACAAAAAATTATTTATGAATATTTGTGAATTTGTCCCTTCCCCGTTATAGTCTCAAACCCCGTCACACCTACATTTCATATGTTTTTTTTTTTATTTTTTTAAATGTATTAAAAAGTAATTAATGTTTGTTGACTTCTGTCTAAAATATTGAAGGCTATCATAAGATTGATTTTGGTTAAAGTTCTTCAACTTAACCTTATTTTTGATGAAAAATTAGTGTGTTCGTGAAAAGGGACATTTCAGGCTTTAGTACAGCAAAAAATGTAAGATTTTATATCATTTTTGTATTTGCTATTACTGAACTGACTGACTTAGTGGGGGACATCCAATTAATATGAGAATATTGTTTTTTTTTTTTTTTACAAACACATTTTATGATCATATTCAGAGAGTGTCCATTGTGTACATAATGGGGTTGAAAAATAATAGTGCCCACATCTTGATATAATGATCAATAATATTAGAGAGCAAATGCCTGAGATGGAAAAATATGTTTTTCTGATAGTTAAATATATTCTTAATGCAGTGGGGTATGCATACAAATAATACATTTTGGTAAAAAAAATTTGAAAATGTCCAAGTCCAATTGGAACCATTCTCGTGGAATGACTCAGATAATAATCAATCTGTTGTTCATGGTGTTTATTACATAGGCAAAACATCCAGCTGAGTGTATCAACTGAGAGGGGAGAAAATAAGGAAACTACATGATTCCTGTCTGTGATTATCATGCTGTAGCTAGCTGGTTTGAGAAGGCTGACATCTAGTGCCACATTGAGAAAACTACTTATAGTTGAATTGCAGGTTAGTTTAATGGAGAGTTATACTGTGCTGGGACTGATCTTCGTCTTCATTCCCCTGGTTGTGCTCACAGTTCAACGTGGTAACTTAACTGATAAAAGAAATGCCTATGAATGGTACGTCTTTTCATAATTTATGTGTATGTTCTAAGCAAAAGTGCAAATGTGATATTATAAAGGCCAATTCAGGTACTTGGTGTAAAACTATTTTTGAAATTGGCTGTTAAATGAGATGTGATGCATTAGCTCAATAGATCTAATGAACTGCAGAAACATTAAGTGGTGGATGTACGCTACAGTTTTAAGAACTCAGCTGTCTTTAAAGTTTTGGTTGATGAAGTCAACCATTTAAAAGAAGAAGAAATAATTTTGAATAATTTTAACAATTTAAAACAAAACTCATTGATAACTCTGTTGATAACAGCACACGTGTCTCAGGTGGCTTTTTGCACTGACTGGACTGATTCATAGCCACTTGATCATATTTGTGAAAAATAAACATTCCAGCAAATACAAGAAACAATATTACAAAATAAATATTTAAAAAAAAATGAGGAATGTAATTCACTTGGATGTGACCTAAACAGGGAAAGATAGTAAACTCCTGAGGCAACCATGACGTGAAATGTAAGGCCACATGGAGGCAGCATGGGGCACAGATAAGATAGTGATATACTCACTTTCTCTCTCTTTTTCTTGCACACGCATGCACACATACACACTCAGTGATAGGTGTCATATCCAAATCGAAATATGGTATTTGATGTTTACCTGATTACAACTCAAACAGATTTAAAGTGCACAAAACCAGTTAGTTAATACCTATGAAAACATTTCTGATATAAAATCTCATGTCAACATGGTACAAACAGAAAAAAGCTTCAGCTTGTCCACTGTTCTGCCCCTTGCACTCCTGTCAATCTCATATCTAGAGGAAAACAACATGAATATAATTCTGCTTGAAACAGTGAATCATTAGCCAAAACAACTAATAATGATTAATAATCACTTTTGTCTTTGTTGTTATCTGATATCACACACACTAGTCTACAGATCTACAATGACAATACCATAGGAAGCAAGCAGTAAAAGGTAATTTCTGCTTTGGTTGAAATGGTAATTTGGTATATTTTTTAGTACAGATAAATTGATTTTTTTTTTTTTTTTTAATCAACACACATCAAAATAGTTGGTCATAGCCATATGTCACATTGTTACATCTCTTCCCATGTTCTCAATATTTTTCTTTTCATAATGTACATTTACAAGTTTTTAGGATTGTTCCCCTAAAAAGGAGAATGGAAGGCCAAAAGCTTGTGTTTCTTTGGTCTCACCTACCCATGCCTGCTGCTGCTGCTGCTGCTGTCTGACCTGGTGGGAGAGGCAGAACACAACCCCCCTCCTCCACCACCTCCTCTCCCTGGCCAAGCCATTAGCCATGAATTATGGTGCTGCTACCATCACAGCCAATTGTCTGGATGAAAAGCAGGCTCTGCCTCACTTACCGTTGTGTGCTAGCTTGTGCCTGAACAGCAGGTTCAGGATTGTAGTTTCTGATCAACTCTGTGGTTCAGGTCTGAACAGGTAAGCAGACGACATTTCACTCATCAGGAAATGTAGGTTAGTGCAGAGCAGCATGTTGGTGTTTGATCACACCAGTGGGATTTCCAGGACAATTTAATTCCCACATGCTGAATGCCTGTTACTGAAAAATAAATTATTGCAGTTATCTCAAATTATTGTTGGGAGTCTCGGAGTATGTTACACAACAAATAATCTGTTAATGCATGCATATGTTATCCATCCAAGATATTGTTTTGTATTCTGTAAGGATATATATTCAGATATATGACTCAACTCTGTTTCTTCCTTCTTCCTTATAGGGCAACTGGTGGATTTGTGGAGAGAGAGAGAAAGAAAGAAAGAAAGAAAGAGAGAGAGAGAGAGAGAGAGAGACAGAGGAAGAGGAGAGAGAGAGCAGTATCTATTACCAGGAAAACTCCTGCCGTTGTGGCACTGGGAAACCTGCAGCAGATGTGACGGCAGAGTGATGCAGAGACTGGATACAGAGGCACATTATCACACACTGCATTGAACAGTACAGTAAGTGTTGCTGGACGACTATTTTGCTTGTTATCTGGAGGTTGTAACTGACATATGGGGACTGCAGTGTTACCCAGAGCTAACTCTTGGCCAGCTATGCTACTGCAAAGAGCCAGACAGAATAATTTAACCTCCCAGGGCACAAGCAAAATTTTCACTTTGTAAGACTTCGATTTCATTTCACTGTTTTATTTCTTTACAAACAACAACTTTGCCATTCATCAAAGTGTGTTTTGCATATAATATTATTTTTTGTGAATCAGTCAGTTTTCTGCATTTGAGTTTCAAACTGTGCATGTGTACTGATTGTCATTCATTCTGCGCCATTTGTTTATATTTTATGTTGAAGACTTAAACACACATGCACACCCGTAATGAAGTTGCTATCTATGTCATGCATGCACTTCTATAAAGTCAACAAGATAGTATGACAGAAACAGAGTAATGTTGTACCTTTCCTTGTGTGTATTCTGACAGCATCAGTTTGCCCCACTTTGACAAACCAGGCATTTATTTGCCTGTTATGAGCTGAGAGCACAGTAGCCAGATGGAGGCTGTTGATCTAGTTAGGAAGGTAGATGTGAAAAGACCATTACCTGGATCACAGCAAACACACGCAGACGCACACACAAATGCCCACATGCATGCGTACACAAACACATATGCACACATGCACCTCACACACATGCACGCACGCACGCACACACACACACACACACACACACACACACACACACTGATCTCTGCAGCTGCTGCACTTAAAGTTATTAAGTGTTCAGTCATGAGGAGTGATTGCATACAGCGAGCCTGAGTTACATAAATGGAAACTGTGAAGAAAACTGATTAGCTGGAGTCTCATGTTCTCCCAGTTTACAAAATACTGTGTACCACTTCTTATCATCCAGCTCGTGCAGTTAGCGATGAGTGCAGGTGAGTAAGGGCAAAGACAGGATTTGCATGGGGACGCTGATTGCATATGCTAAGCATGATACATAGTGTAGTAGGTGCTGACTTGCAATGTTAATGATTAACCAAGCTGCTAACACTCAAACTATCACTGGTGGTTGCTAAGAGCCTGAGGAGAGAGCTTGGTTACATGTGGAAGAGCTGACGTGTACATATAAATATATATCTGGAAGCTTGAATAATACACATGTAATACCAATTAACATTTTAGATGCAGCAACAAAGGTCTAATTTAGTCAATTTTGCTGGTTTGGCATGACACCAGATTAACAAAGATCACTGTGATTGCACTCTGAATGGAAAATTAGAGAATTTAAATGCACACTCACACATTTCTCTTCCTGTGCGCTCAGACCATTTCACTGGTCTGTACCTGTGTCTCATGCAGCCAGTGGAGTAGAGGTTGGTCAGTACCCTGAAAAGATGGTGGGACTGAGAAACCGCTCTACATGGGAACCACTGCTACTCAAGGCCTCCTGCATCAAGTCTTGTGCCAACGGCTGCTCCCTGGGCGTCACCACACACCTTACGTATGCCAATGCAGACATGGAGTCTGTAGAAGGTCAGTGATGTTATGATACACTCTAAAAGTCATTATCATCTCTGGTAAGACATTGTGAGACATTTACAGTAGTGTTGGCTAAGCAGTAATAGCTTTATCAGGATGTGTGGGTGTCACCAGTATAGCAGGAAAAAATGCATTTAAAGCAAAGGATGTGACTAAATAAATAGTCTTTAAATTGAAAACGGTGGAAGTATAAAGATCGACCACTGATAATGCAAAATAACTTAAACTAAAAAGAAAGAGGTGTCTCCTTACAGGTTGTATAAACAAAGTGAAGGAACATTTCAGAATTCAACTTAGGGTCTCCATGTCCCTGACAGTTTCCCACAACAGGACTGTGTTTTCCCTAGAAGGAAATGATAATGTTGATAAAAGGTTATGTGGGAATAACAATGCAGCTGAAAAATGCATTCACTCAAATTTCCTCACTAAATAGTGATGAAATTTAAAAAAAAAAATTATTTTGAAAAAAAAAAAGTAGAACGAGTAGTAACTACCAAATAAAATAGACCACATATTTTGACAAACCTGTCATGCTGGCTTCTTACCCATTATATTTAATTATGGGAAGGCAGCAAAGCAGACCTTTATCATCTGTATCACACATCACATTTTAAGTTGTTTCATTGATTTCTACATTGAAGCAAGAGTCTGAAATCTTTTTTTGTGTTTTTGTATGTATGTTATTTTCGGTCATTTAGGTGTGTTTGTTTACCCTCTCGGAGAAAAGGAGGTGGTGGTGGGCTTTGAGGCTGTGATCGCAGGCCGACTGGTCGGGGTACAGATACAGAACCGAGGGAAGCTGAAGGACTGCTGTCTGGATTGCTGCCCTGGTCTTGAGGGTCACTGTGGGAATGGCCGAGAGTGGGGCTGCTGTGGGAGCTCCAGCCATGACATTCAGTGCACCAATGGTGAGGAGAGAGGATGGAGTAATGCAATGATATAAAGAAATGCTTATGACTCTATAAGATTCCACAAGTAAGAAATTAAATGCACGTTCATGATGAGCATTCACATCATCCACCTTTCTGGGCTTTCCAGTTTCCTCAATCAACTCACTAATAAATACGTCTAACAGTTCTTGAGCAGTAATCAACCTAATTCATTTATGGATACTGCTGGCAGACAGTGGTCATTGGTTCTCTGTTTTCCAGGCACTTGAGCTTTACAAAACCCAGACTCCATGAGGAATATCTGAACAAGAGTAATGCACTGTCCTCTAAATGCTCATGAAAAGGCCATAATAAAAGATGCAGTTAGCTTTCAGGTCATCAAAGCTGCTGACGCTGGCTATATTTTGCTTAAGGGTAAAAATTGCACTATATGTAGAATAACGACAAGTAATTTCAAGCACTGGTTGAACTGTTGTCATCCAAGGCTTTAACACAATAAGTATGTCCCTCCTAGGTCACGTATCAGCCTCACTGAGGACAGAAATATCAGACAAGGGGGGCAGACAGATTTGGCTGCCTGCCTAATGGTGAAATGGCTCTCACTTTGTACAAACATGAACTGTATCAACCTGAAGTGCCCAGTATTTAACTGGAAATACGTAGTATCATGTACATCATGGAATACATTTCTCTAAGCATGGCTGCTAGCTGCAGACTTAAATTATTTAGATTTCAATATAGAGATGATTAACTTATCTCTCTGTTTACATTTTTTTTTATTATGTAAGCATCTAATGTACTTTTTTTAGGGCATCTCATCCTGGACGAAGACCTCGAAAGAACCACCTTCATCGTGGGCACAGGGGTTATTGGGCCTATGGATATTGTGTCCATAATGATAAGCACCACACTGGAACTCCCAACGTTAGAAAATGGAGCAATCCACATCATTTACCCCTCATTACTTACTCCAATAGTCACTGGCCAGATGACTCAAAGCAAGAGTGAAAACGGGGGGAAATTAGAAGAAACTGGGTAATTATGTCACAACTAATTCTCCATTTCGGTAAATTAGCTGCAATGTAAACTGGATGTTGAATATCTAAATAATCCACATTGTTGTCTTCCTCCCTCAGAGCAACCAGCTGCTTTGGTGCCACTTCAGGGAAACAAGGTCGGGTCCTGGACTCTGAGCAGCAATGTGCCCACACTGTCTTCACCAGTCCACCTGCCAGCCTGGCTCCTTATGAACTCAACTTCCAGCTTCTTGTCAGAGGGGCCTGCCTACTGGCTGGTACTGCCTGTCCTCTCAAATAAGTTTGATTCAGTGGTTCTTGAGTCACGCCATTGCGAAGTATTGAAAAAGTGGAAAAGATCTCTAAAATGAGTGGATGTACAGAGAGGACCTAGAATCCAAATGCACTCACAACACAAAATCCAAAGGGGATAGAAGTGGGTTTGTGTCATAGCAACACACACTGAAATGACTATATAGAGGACTTATTTCTTTACATCTTAAATCAAATAAATAAAAATGTAATAATTACCTTTCAGAAACTTCAAAACAAATGAATATCTTCTGCTTTTCTTTATTTATTCTTAAACTAATTTGCAGGACTGGAGAGCCCCACTCACGCTCTGAGGGCTGATGCAGATCCCAGTGCCCAAAGTGCATCTGCCACCTACATCACATTGGCTCAGGAGCATCCATATGACAGACACATAGAGATCATTCTGCACCTCAGTGGTGAGAAATAGCAAATTCTACTTCTCTCTCTCTCAGTATGTGTTTAGTTTTTAGTGAAATATTTACCTTCAAACACCTCCACAGAGCCTCACAGCCCATTGGTCATCTTAGAGAGAGGCAGGCTTTCTTTCAGCCAGTATGAACAGCACATCTCTTCCCGTCGGGATTTCATTCGCTGCACCCGCAAAGATTCAGAACCAGAGAGGAAGGTTTGTTGGATCTCACCTCTATTTGCCTTTTATATCTAATCCATTCATGTACATCTACTGTAATCCAGTTCTGTTACCTGCTGACATCCTGATCTTCCACCTCCAGCTGGAGTTTGTGAGGAAGCGGTACCACAAGGACATCCTGAGCAGCCCTGTCCTGATGCTCAACTTCTGTCCCGACTTGCTCTGTGAACCTTTGGAGCTGCACAAAGCCACCAGAGAGCTACTGTTCCTCGTAGATCGCAGCGGCAGCATGAGTGGCACCAATATCCATCGTGTTAAGGTGGGCTGCAGTCAGGACAAAAACATACAAAGGAACCAGAGTTATGCTTTCATATTTAGGCAGATAGATCAATCTGACCCTGACTGTCCCGTCTTGTTTCCGCAGGAAGCCATGGTGGGGGCATTGAAGAGTCTCCCTTCCGGCACAATGCTCAATGTTGTGGGCTTCGGCACCACCATCAAGCCTCTGTTCACTTCTAGCAAGCTGTGCACTGACGTTAGTCATACACAGTGACCTTACTAATGATGGAGAATAAACTGTACCTGTCTTGTTTATGGGATTGTGAGAGAGGGAAATCCTGGATTTTGTTATTAAGATAATTACATATAAATAATTTCCAGTGAAAGAAAATACACGGAGCATTGGGATCACATCTCCTGAAAGCCGATGTTTTTTCAACCATGCAGGACCATGTGTTCCATTTTGTCTACTTTCTAAGCAGGTAATAGGTCAGCTTGGTGGGTTGCCTTAGTAGCAGAGTATCAGGTTTGATCCAGACCAGGGGCTACGAGGACAAACAGTCTTTGCACATGCTCCTCACCATATGTTGACCTTTCATGCATTTTCACTAAGGCAGGACATGTTCACGGTGTGATTTACAGCAGTTTTAAAGCAGGTGCTAATGTGTGTGTGTTTGCTCTCTCTTTATTAGAGAAGCGCTGATTCGATTCTTTGCAACCCTCACAGGGTAATTAGGGCATCTGATATCAAACAGTGACTTTATTTAGGTGATGTTTGCACGGGCAGTGTCATACAGTCGGACAGGTGTGCTTTTCCGATGCCTGCATGTGTCACCTTTACTGCATCTCTGCCTTTTCTGTTTCTGTATGCACACAGGTCACTCTCATGCAGGCATACGAGTATGTCCAGAGGATGAGAGCTGACATGCGAGGCACCAACCTCCTAGGAGCACTGTCTTGGGTGTACCAACAACCCATGCAGCGCTCATATCCTCGCCAGGTCTTCATCATTACAGACGGGTCCATTAGCAATGTCGCCAAAGTGCTGGAGTTGGTCCGCAGAAACACCTGCGCTGGCAGGTATGGAGGCCCAAAATTAAACTATTAGATATTTAACCTGTGGTAGTCATGTGTGACGAGCACAGAGAGATGGCATGTCATTGACACACAGGATGGACATTAATTAAACCAACTAACTAACAAGGATTTATTCTACAACTGGCATGTGATGCCACATTAAATCACTGGTGACAGGGAAGCAGAGAGGAATGGAGTGTGAGCAGAATGAGATGATATAATAAGGGAGGAGAGAGGAAATACAGGCAAACAGAGATCTTCAAGTACTGAGAGTAGAGCACTGCGATTGAAAGAAAAGAGAGGGCTGAGGTCTTTTTCAGCCCCGCCCAGTAATCCCCTTAAGTGCTCTCCTCTGCAGTGAGAGACACACCCCTCTGGTTTTCCCCTGGCCCTTCAGCATCGCACAATATCTCCATTTATCCCTCATTAGTATTCTCCTGTTGGACTGACTTTCTCCACTGTATTTTGGCTGTCCTTCTGCAAACTATATAGATATTTTTTGCCCCTTCATTACATCTAATTCAAAGGCAGTCTACATCCAGAAAAGGTGTTTATCATGGGCTCATCATTTCAGTTCCCTTTCCCCTAACTCATGTAAGGAGTAAGAGGAAATAACAGTATCTAGCCATCCAGACAGACCTGCTGTTTTTAGTGACAGCACTCAAGGTCTCAGTGTTGTCTTCTGCTCATTTCAAACTCTAAGTTAGTCAAATTGGCTTGTGATTCCTCTGAGTGCACAAATAACAGTTCTGTCTGCTTGATGACACCTGAATCTCTCGTTGCCAAGATGCAAAGAAGCCTTTTTATCACATGAGGATTTGATAAACAGGTAGTTAAGTCTGACTTGTTGATGGTATTTGAATTGTTCAAAGAGTAAGTGAGAGAAAAACATGCTACATGCAAGGTGCAAGTACTGGGGATGTGATGAAAATTTTAAGTATATACTGTGTATGATATCACCTCTGCAGATGCTTTGGTCTGGGCCTGGGCCCTCGAGCCTGCAGGAGACTCCTGCAGGGCGTTGCCAAACTAACAGGAGGGACGACAGAGTTCTTGGATGATGAAGAGAGACTCCAGCCCAAGGTCAGCAGAACTGCAACACTGCCACCTACTGGAGAAAATATGTAGAATTATAGGCATAATCTTATTTTGAACTAAAATCATAAAGATGCGCTAATATAGATTTGCCTAGAAAAGTGAATAAGTAGCGGTAAAAATGTAAATTGAATTGGACCAACCGTAAAATGAGAACCACAGGATTATGTAAATAAAGTGGTTAAAACAAGCTCCACCTTGACCAGCTACAACAGTAAAAACACTACTTTTAGAGATCAGTAAACAGATGATGAAATACAAAGGAATGCTTTCTCTTTTGATAATTTCAAATTAAATATTTTTACATGAATGTATTCATGTTTAATATTTAAATGTAATTAATATTAATTAAAAATATTGTGACCACTCTCCCTCCTTAGTTAATCAAGTCCCTGAAAAAAGCCTTTGAACCTGTGCTGACTGACGTACGGATTGATTGGTATCTGCCTGAAAACATGGAGGCTCTTCTTTCACCCAGTGAAATCCCTCCACTCTACCCTGGAAATCGCCTCATTGGATATTGCACCCTGTATGATATGACGAAGTTCAAAGCAAAAGAGACTCAGGTATCAGTCACTATTTAAAAAAAAAAAGTATGTCCATGTGTGTCTGCATAAGAAAACAGATTTCTAATGTGAGTGTCTTATTTCATAGTCTCAAGGACGGGGTTATAAAGGTGTACATCGTGGCTCCACGGGTTCTGTGTTTGGCCAGTCAAATGATGAGCTTTCGCCTCCTCCCTCATCTGAACTAATGCCTGTGGTGACATGTGCAGATGGCACCGATCTGGAGGAGGCACTGAGGGAGATCTCCAGAGAAATCTCCTCTGAGTTCTCCTGTGCCAAAGACTCGGGCCCTGGCACCAGCCCAGGTCAGTCACTCATCAGCGGAGCTTTGTATTTGCCTCTTTCTGCCATAGTGGTTAAAAGCTGGCTCTCGTCCGCTCTAGGTGTGGAGCTAGACTGGTCCAGTGATGTGAGGAGGAGGATCCAGGAGAGCTCTTATATCCAGGAGCAGTATGTCCTCACTCGCTGCTCCCTCAGTAGCGAGCGGAGTCTACAGACGCAGTCCCACTCACACATACATGCCTCGTCCAACTCTGACTCAGCAGGCGGGGCGCTTCTGGCTGACCCTCTCTCCTCTGGTTCAGTGCTGGATACAGGGTCTCTACCCCAGGGTCTTGAGAAGATGCCCCCTCCAGAACATAGATCATCCTTGTCTCGCTGGGCAGATTCTGCATGGCAGCAGAACCTCTCAGCTGAAACCCCTGATAATGGGGCAAAAAAGGCAAGATTATTTATTACAGACCCTAAAGCACTTGGTTGTTGTCAAGCAGCTTGTCATGAAATTGTGTCTAGTTTTCTTTACTTTACTTGACAGAGAATGGTTAAAGATTGGACTCAAAGACATTATATAGCCATATATGATGTTGTATTTGGTCCGGGTTGACACAGAGTATTGAAGGCACAGACTAACAGTACAGTGCAGGAGTTCAGTGCAGTACTTTAAATACACACATATTGATAATAATTATCATCTTTAAATTGGCTTTATGCACAGCTCCACTACTTCCTGAACTTAAGCCAGCTCCTTTGTTTCCTGTCTTACATTATTGGACAAACTGATGAATCCAGGTGTGTCTGACCATTGTTGTGAGGTCATTAATCAGTTTGCCCAATAATGTAGGAAATATAGGAGCTGGCTTAAGTTCAGGAAGTAGTGGAGCTGTGCATAAAGCCTATTGTAGATGTATGAAAAAGATTTTTGTAGCTGCTTTATTTTCCCTTTCATACAACCAGATCGGGCGTCTGGATGGAGGTGAGGAGTCTCGTAGAAGACAAAAAGCACTTGCCCGTTCAACCATGGCAGCAAGGAGCTTCTCATCCCCACAGGGCGAGCTGGAGATGCATCGCCTGAGGAGAGCTCTGGAGAGAGTCTCCTTCGACCAAACGTTGGGAGGGAGGTTGGACGAAAGTGATGGCGAAACGAAGCCTCCGTCGCGAGGGACATTGTCCCGCAGAAGCCTCACTGACTCCAGTAAGATACCTCTAAGAAATTTAGAAATATGCTTCCTGTCTTCCCTCCATCGATTTTTTCTGTCCCTTTCTTTCTCACTCTTACCCCCAGATGGTCTCCTGTTCCCTGCCTCTCCTCTGGACTGGGACAGCTTCACAGATCCCGAGTACCTCTTCACTGCTGTTCCACCAGAGGATCCCCCTCCAGGTCAGTGCCGCTCACTCATTCACGGGCTTCTGAGTGGCAGGCCTGTGTCCTGGGAGGTCACTGTTGACCTGGGCCACCTCTGGACCACTGACGGTCAGGAGACGCCAGAGGCTGAGGGATGTGGAGGATGTGGAGGAGGAGGAGGAGGAGGAGAAGGGGAGGGAGGGGGAGAAGGAGGAAGAGGAGGGGAACCATGGGAAGAGATTATTCACCAGCTGACTGCTCGCTCGGTCATAAGAGACTTTGAGAAAATGGCAGAGAAGGAGAGTGACATTGGACATGGTGAGGCACTACTGACGATGACTCTTATTTACTGATGAACCATTTATCTGTCATGTTAGTGCTGTTTATCTCATGCTCTTTGTGTTGTTGTATTTGACAATTACTCAGGTTCAGCTAAGCGATACCGTATGAAGGCCATCCAGACCAGTAAGCACTGTAACATCATCTGCATGTACACAGCCTTCACTACTACTGATAGCAACCCCAACAAAGGTTTGCAAGAAAGCATGGACGTCCAAAACACAGGTGTGCTACCAAATCCCAAACAGACAGAGCATGTACTGTATGTATATTAGACTTTAATCTTGAGTGTACTTTCCATGAGGGGTGCTATTCAGTCTGTAAAAATAGTTATCTGACATTTGTGGCTCTTTATTTGTGGGCTTTGAATTTTTGTTTAAAGACATGGAGTGTCTACTGAGAGGTGATCTTGAGTTGCATTATGGAAATTGTAAGATTCAGTGTTGAGTCAAGAAATCTCAGCTACTGCTTTTTTCTGTCCCTTTTGAGTGTTTTAACTTTTATAAAAGAGCAACGCTATATCGCTGGACGCACCTTTAATATTTATTCTTATATAGGGCACAAGTTCATATCTGCACCATTCAAAATCAAAGCTAGTTTGCAGTCCAGTTTTTGAAAATGTGTATTTACTCTGTTGTGTGTCTAGGGATGCATCTGGGAAACAAGTGGAGTTCCCAGTCAGGTAGTCGCAGGCAGAGGGCCTATTCTGTGGGTCTGGGCAGACGGCGCACCAGCAGAGACAGCGAAGAGATTGAGGACACCTGGGTCTCTACAGGTAAAGAGATTGAATGATACCAGCAGCCATTTCTGTTGCAAAGACTTTAGGTCATCAACAATCTTTGTATCTCTCAGACAGAGATGACACTCCTGCCTCACCCTGTAGCCTTACATCCTGGGACTCTAGTAAGTATTACTGTCGGCACGCTAAGTGAAAACTCTCAAGTGTCAGGGTAGTCCCAACGTTAGAAGCGTCAAACCACAAAGCCAGTTCACAACTCTAGGAGAGTTTGTATGGAAGGAGAAAAGGAAGAACGCTTTTCCCTGACACATCAGTAAACTCTAAGGTAATTTATAACGGATCGATTTACCCAAGTACAAAAAAACTTTAGATATGTTCTCCTGGTTTGCAATACAATGGAGATGTACTGGAGAGTTTGGTTTGTTGTGGTTTTAAAAATTCACATTTAAAAGAAACATTTCTTTCCAAAATCATTTTCCCGATTTGGCTATAAATAATTTTCAATACACAGTTTTTAGACATTTCTAAAAGGACTATTTCATCATCACAAAATAGTCCTACTGAAAGCTGTTCTGTGACAAAGTCTGGGTGCACTGAGCCATCGAACCCTGTCAGGAAATATCACCATATAACTGAACTGATGAAACAAAAGTGTTTAATGTTTTATTCTGCGCTGCTGCCTCAGGTGTAGGGGGTAGTGCCTTCTCTGCTACAGCTCCAGCAATAACAGGCGCCTCATGCACTCGTTCACAGCGATCTATAGAGAGCAAGTCAATGGAGAGCTTCTTTGGCACCAGGTAAAATAAAACTTTCACATTACATTAAATTATGATTATCAGTGAACATTGCTGTGTTTAGATTTTGCAACTGCTCCCTATGACATGTATTTATTTCAGTTTATTGTAAGGTATTTAATTAGAGTGTTAGAATTCTCCCTTACCAGTGATCTCCACATTAAAATACAAAACATTCTTGCAGGTTCCCACTGGGCAGACTCAGGTCCTCTATTTCATCAGGGAAGCAGATTCCTCTCAAGTCCCACTGTTTGTCTGCAGAGACTGAGAAACAACCTGAGACTGAGGCTCCAGACTACCTACCCCTGGTGAGCTGTGCAAAGTTGCAAACATAACATACAGTACACTCTTACCGAGACACAAGGATGCAAACATATTTATAAATTTGTGTGTCTTATCAGGTGCGTCTACAGCTGGCCTCAGGAGCTTTTCTTCTGACAGAGATCTACTCGGACTGTGTCCAGATCCCCCTGGACCGCCTAAAAAGGGCTTCACCCTACAGCCTTCACCGCCGCAGCCTAAGCCCACCTTTCCGGTGCACATCCCCCAGCGCTCCGTCATTATCCACCTCTGCCAAGCCTCCGGGTGCTCCCTCGAGCCACCATGTGACCTTCTCTCCCTCTTCTGGCCTCCTCTCCAAACTAAGCGCACCTCCTTTCCACCACACTCCAGATGACACTCCCCTGATGCTAGAACCGAGGCTTCGCCGAAGACACCTGTCTGACCGCGACCCCGTGACCTCACCCCCCGACCTCCCCAGCTCAGAGGAAGGTTCCCTGGAGCTATCCGTCGGCCTCTCGCACAGCCACAGCCAGGGCCAGGCAGATAGTGGTCGTGGATCAGAGACAGACGTGTGTGAAGGCTCCACAGTGGAGCCGGCTGACCTTCAGGGGAGCTGCCTGTTGGCTCAAGAGGACCTGGAGGGCTCCAGCTGGGCCACGGCTGTGGCTCTAGCCTGGCTGGAGCACCGCTGTGCCGGTTACTTCATGGAGTGGGAGCTGGTGGCAGCAAAAGCAGACTTCTGGCTGCGGTGTCAGGAGCTGCCTGAGGGACTGGACCTGGCAGGGCTGAAGGGAGCCGCCAGACAGCTGTTCCTGCTGCTGCGCCACTGGGATGAGAACATCAAACTAAACATGCTGTGTTATAACCCCAATAACATGTGAGACTCTAATCTCTGAGGAGCCTGAGCCAGATTTCTGATTTGCATTCTCACTCATTACCTATGACTGTGACTCTGAAGAAGCAATGCCTTTACATGGAAAAGTAAATCCTATCTTTCTTCAGGGCCAACTAATACCATAACCCAGTGCCAAGTTCATTCTAATATTACGTTGCACATAAAAGTTTTTATCAGTGTAAGAATTTATATTAACCCGCCAAGAGTACCCTTTACATGACATTGACCAAGTGGCCTTCAGTTGTTAATATGCTTTATGCAATCACATGAATGCCTTGACCACCTGAATGAGCTTTTGTAGTTTGAGCTTCCTGTCTGTATAATGTTATTACTTTGCTAAATGAATAATCACAATCAGTCAGATAGGAGTGACTCTGATTATCCAGGTGATTCTGAAGGTGATTGATTGATAAACTAATAAAAGATTACTTTAGATAATTAAAAAAAAAAAAAAAAACATGCTGGAATTTAGCCATTAGTTGTAAAGTGTAACAAACCCATGTGTCATAAGGAGGAAACGAATCAAGGTTAAGTGGCATCTCTGTTTAATATAAAATGTTACACTTTCTCTGTTTCAATCTACTGCATATTTTTCACATTAAATCTACTTATGTGCTGATGGGTGTCAGGAGCCGCTCACAACTTAGGATGAATCAATCAAATAATTAATAAATCAGACAAATACCTGTGCTTGTCTGCAGTTCAGTTTTACACATAAATAACTACTGGATAATAATTTGGGCCTTTGTACTGGTTAACAGTGAAAGTACTGTTTGAAGTGGAAATGCCACAAGCTTATGCCTGATATGCAATTAATTTAAAGCTTTGCATCTTTGCAAGTTACTGACATTCATCAATTTACTGCTTTCTTACCATGCACAAAATCATTTGTCCATCAGTGTCTTTGTTTTAAATGACTGTGATTTCAGCATACTAAGTAGAAATATAGCCTATGTAACATATTCTTTCCAAACCGGATAACATTCACGATTTCCTCCTAGCACTGTACTTCACTCCTCCTAGTATATATTTGAAAATGAAACCTGAGAATCCATATATTTGTCCTCTTTTCATCTCTTCAACTGCAAGGGATGACTACATCCTGTTTCATCATGTGGGTATCTGTCTGCAGACGGTACCCACACGTTTGTTTCCTCCACTTTCAGCAGTGAGCCGAGATGAGAAGCATCAAGTGGCTCCTTTTATTCGTGTATAAACAGTCTAGCCCTGCGGCCTCCCTCTGCACTGGTGTTGAGAGGATCAAAGAGAAGGGGAGGACGGAGGCTGTTCAGCAGCTGATTGGACCGAATGCGACGTCCAGTCTGATCAGGCTGTGGCTCACTGGCGTTTGTCCTTGACGGGTGTATGTTGTGTTTCCGCCGGGGCAGAAGGCAGAGGCGGAGCCAGCCACAGACAGAGGAGGATGATGAGGTGACACACGTGGAGGGCGGTTGAGCTGCTGTTAGTGGACGGATACGTGTTCCACGAGAGCTCGATCAGACCCAGGATCAGCACCCTGGTAACAAGGATAAAACAATACAGCATTAACACGTGGCCGAGTGCTTGATGATTGTTTAAAGGTTGTATTTGACCATTCAGCCTTCCTCTTACCTGAGCAGGTGGGCCAGCTTCTTGACTCCTCCACTCCAGAGCAGGTAGGGCAGCGTGTGGAAGTACCAGACGTAGAACTGGTAGTGCAATGAACGACTGAAGCACATGCCAATGAAGTTAGAGGTGAAGAGAATCAGCACAATCTGTGTTAGTCTGTTAAGGTCTGACAAAAGAGCTATCATTCATTTATGCGCTGACCAATAACAAGCACATATTTGACACAGGAAACAATATTCTACAAACAGGTTTTTATCCAAATGAGACAGAAGGATATGATCCACAGTGCTCTTCTGCGGAGGGGTTTTTCTCTTTCCAGGGTCCTTGAGGAGTTCGAATATGCTTTCTCCTGGCCTTGAGGGACAAAAATAGGGAGGGATTTTCACAATGATGTTTTTGTTATTTCTGCATTTTTGACTAAAATATATGTGGCACGTGTTAATACCTGCATTAAATATAAAAAGTCTTATCTGTGTAAATATAATACCTGGCATCACTGCTGATTGGATATACTGTGTGCAACACTGAAGTCATATATGCACAGCCACAAATACATTAAAGTCAAGTTAAAAAAAACCTCACATATACAGTAATTTGTTCACAATAATGTGAAATATCAAAAATACTGTACATTCATATTCCTCATTATAGCCTGCTATACTGCCTGTAGTAATAATGATAAGTTGTTTATGAATCGTGTTGTCAGTACATTAACAGACAAGAATCTGTAGCTGAATATACACACACACACTTCTTCTGAATATCTGGAAGCCCTGCATCAGGGTGCATGACATCAAATTCTAACTGAGCCAACGCCTGTGGTGTTGAGGGACAAAAACTGGCACAATTTTAAGCCCTGATTTATTCCAGCTCATCTCTAACTACGCCACCAACAGTGAGGTTGGCACAGTGAAAAGTCTGTCTCACCTCTTCCACCGGCGAAAAGCAAAGAGCAGCAGGGTGAGCAGGTGGGCAGCCAGCAGGACTAAGTGAAAGTAGCGATTCAGGAAGAGCCATTCTGGCAGGAAGCGCCAGTTGACCGTCCACTTGAACATGAACTGACGGCCAAGATCAAAAGCCCGGCTCAGATAACCAATGGGATTGTCCAGGAGGAAAGGGAGGCCCAGCAAAAGCTGTGATATCAAAACAGATTCATTTAGAAATATGTTGGGGAAAAATAAGCATTAAAATATATTTAAGTATGCCAGCAACATGCCTGTTTTTTTTTACTATGCAGTATATTTACCTGTATAACTGCACAGAGAGAAAGTTTTGGGATTGTCCTGATAAAACCAAATTCCGAGAGTAGGAGGAAAAGAAGCCCAGGGGCGAAAAGAAGCACGTTCATTTTCACAGATACTGCTAAACTGTCAGGAAGAGAGGAAAGCAGAGTTGTAATTATTACATCTTGTAATGCATGGCAAAAAATTTGCAATGAAGATCTTTACACATGTTCCACACTTGCCTGTAGAGGCCACAGCCCAAGGTCCAGTGTCCATCCATGAAAAGATTGACAGCTGCAAACAGCAGCATCATGGCCACTGGGTCATTGAAGAGACGCAGCACAAAGATGGAGTGGATTCGATAGGAAGCACAACACACAAAGAAGAACACATAGGGAGGAACCTTGAGGAGATAAGGGAAGGGAATAAACATGAGATATTAATATAAGTTAGAAACGAACAAAATATCATACTTTTAATTTATAAATCAAGGCTTCTGTCACACAACCACAGACTGACCTTCTTAGTGCGGTGGTATATCCTGAAGACAAGCAGCAGTGTGATGAGGTAGAAAACTGCAAAAATGTACTGGCCCAGACGGATGTTCACCCCATGGCCGGTGATGTAATAGAGAGCTGTGAAGATGTAGACAAAGCCAGCTGGGTACCTGCAACAACAAGGTGTTCATTTAGCATTTCATGTTACCTCCAACTACAGGATGGAGAGACCCACAGCACTGTATTGTATGACATCTGACACTTACACCAAGGGGCCTGTGTCTCCTTTCAGCTGAGTGTAGTCATAGGTACCATTGATGACGCCCTCTACTTCATCCATGTAGGCTTTCCAGTCAATCTCAGTGTCTGCAAGGATGTCAATCGGCAATCATGAACGACTGGGAGGCTTACCTAATCACTCAGTAATCATGACTTGGTACCTTGGGCCATACATTGAACAAACTACATTAACAATTTAAGTTATCAATCACCAATCATTTGAATCTCAAACTGTTTCAGCAAGATAAGCCTGCACACTAGTGCTGAAAGGATCAGTCAGTTGATAATTAATCACTTATTATAGTCAGTTATCATGCACAAATTTTTCAAAACTTCACAGGCTGCTGCTGTGCTCCCGTTCTGAGTGTTTGGGGTGGCTTTCTTTGTTATATTCCTTGGTGAATTGGTTAGTTTTAGACTTTGGACTCATGGTAGGACAAGCAAAATATATGGGCATTTTTCGGGTTTTCTGAAACTTCATGAATTAAGTAATACATTGATTAATCTGAGGAATTAATACAATATTTGACTAATAATGAAGTCATTATTGTTGCAATGCTCTATAACATATAAGTGGACCTGTCAAAAATAAACAATGAGGGATGCTCTACTAAAAAGCTTAAATATAAATAAATACATGTCTTAAGTTACGTTATCAATCAGCAGTTATTAAGACACATCTAGAAGTTTACAGTGCTGTCATTATCGTATCATTAAATCACATCCTTAACGATGTGAATTTTTTAAAACTAGCAGTTGCTAAAAATGAGGGGTGCCATTTAGCACTTGGACTGAGCAGTCCGTTGTAGGTGGTCGTGCAAGGACAGTAAATTCCCTTTGACAGGTGGCACTGTCAAGTTAGGGGGGTTGCTAAGGCTAGCTAGTTAGCTCTCAGACACGTTCGATTAAACGACAAAAGACACTAGCATGCTAACTAGCCGCGCAGCTACTTACATGCTACTTTCTGTATGACCCACACGTTGATCCCGATCTCCAGGAACCACAGCACTGAAACGACCAGTAACGTGTACTCCGTCTTGAACAGGACCAGATGTTTGTCCTGCCACAGTGAGTGGAGCTTCCCCCACAGTGGGGACGGGGAACCGGGAGACTTTCTCCGCACACCTCCTGCCATCTCGGCGGCGTACAGGCGACGTGGAGAGCGAGAGAGAGAGAGGGGCCGTAAAATGACATGCGCCGCGACGTCACGTGACGCAACTGTTGCCTTCGTCATATGTCATGGACGCCCCGGTTGTACTGAACTTATCAAGTTGAGACGTTTCTCTGCTCTGACAGGTAAGAAAACACCGTGTTGTCGGTCTTCACCAATAAGACATGCAACTATATACTGTTAAACATGAAGAATAGCTGCTTAAATAGTGAGCTAATATCAGTCCGACTCCTTCATAGTCAGACCTGTCGTCACAATGCTATGCTAACGCTGGAGAAGGCTAACGAATGTTTGTTTTTTTTAAATCGAAAAGTAATTGGGGGTGCTGCCATAGTAACGTCAGCTGGCTAATCGATTTTTTTTTTTTTTTTACTATAATAATTCTTGGAAAGCTTGTTACTGTTGATCACTCAATGAAGAGAACAATGGTTAAGTAATATTTTTTATATGTTGCATTGTTTGATGTCATTGCTGATGCTTCTGGACAACAATTGAGCTTGCACATTTCTCATTATACGATATTTTACAGTCTTAAAATGTGGTTGATGATGGCCAAGTGAAAGCAAAGTGAACAGATGTCAGTGTATTAAACACAGCAACATGCAGTTATACTTATTCATAAAAATAAATACGTCTATTCCTCATTCATATTTATTAGTATTTATTCCTCATTTAAAATATTGCATTGTGTATCACAAATCACAGTATTATTTTGTTTCACACTTCTTTCCAGCAACTCAATACTTTTCACTGTACATTGCAAATTGTGACAGTTTATTCACTGACTTTCTTATATTATGTTTTTTGCAGGTTTGGTTGAAGAGCAGTGACAAGAGACCCAGAGGCTATGGAAGGATTTTCTGTTACAATCACAGAGGCAGTGTGTCTGGGGACCAGCCTCACTCTCTCAGGCATCTGCCTCTACCTCTACAGGAAGAGTCGGACCGCAGCAGATAAAATTGATGTTAGTTTTGGATTCTTTACCATGAACATAATTTTACATGCAAATTGAAACTTTTCTGTTTGTTAGCTTAGTTTAGGATTACTGTGAAGCCTTGTTAACAATCTTCAGCTTTCACATTCTGCTTGAAATCCTCTTAAAGTAGATCAACACTGCTAATGTCTCTAAACCACTCTTCTACGTTGCCAGTTTTTACCAACTTAAAGTGTAAGGCCTGTGTCTCAAGCAGTGACTAACTGTAGCTGCTGCTGTGACAATGTGCACAGCCTTTTTTTTTCTTTCTTCGCCTTTTTGTCTACATTTGAAGCAGTGGATCCGTATATAAAACGGTGACAGAAACCTGGAGCCTCTTCAGTATGTTTGTTGCATACACAATCAGTGTGTTTTGTTTTGTCTTGTCAGGAAGCACCACACTTCACCATAGATAAGAAACTAAAAGATATTTTGAAAGCAACTCCAGGAGCATGTCTACAGTATGCTGTCATTGAAGGTAATTGGTGTTTCTGATAAAGACAAATTTGATCCATATTAGTCCACTTGAAGATAGGTATGCCTTTTTTTTTTTTAAACTTACTCTCTGATATGTGTCCGTGCTTATTTATGTAGGTGCTACACAACCAGTCGGCGAGCCTCTGAGGAGTCACTTCCAAAAAGAAATTATTGGAGTGTTGCAGAAATTCATGTTGAGAGAACACAGGCTTGTGTGGAACAACCTTTCAAGCAGCTGGTGAGCAGCACTACAGTATCATGTTCCCATGATGATCTTTGATGACCTGAGGATTCACTGTAAATGTTCACTCCTCTCCCCGCAGCCTTGTTTTGCATGCAGTCTTTCTGTTAGTCTTATCTCAGAATGTATAAATGATATCACTTAATTTTACCTTTTGATCTTTTGTCCGTATCATCATATCTGTAGACTAAAAAGAAATGTTCTTTTCTCTCCATGTTGCAGGATGGACAGGGAGCAAGTCATACTCCAAAAAGTGAATTCAGTTCCCTTTGTGTTAGTGGGATCAGATGAGACCCCAGTCAAAGTCCTGTGCCCTTTGCAGGCCTCTGGGATGCACATGGAGATTACCCATGAGAAGTTTCACCAGGTCAATTACAGCTTGGGTGACATCGTTGGACAATACTTCAGTGGAGAGAAGCTTAAAGGGCAACTGGAGACTGAGGAAATGCTCAAAGTCAGTAGTTAGAAGAGATACTAAGATTGTTACTTCAATAACTCTCCCATGAAGTCACACTGTGTTAATGTTCTCCTCTTTTCCTAGGTGGGTGCAACACTCACAGGTGTGGGTGAGCTATTACTGGACACAGATGACACCCTGAATCTTCGACCCCCTTCTAACGGTGCACAGTATTTTCTGTCCACCATGGACTCTGAGTCCCTGCGACATGAGCTCGAGGACGAAGCCGTTTGGTGGAAGGTGCTGGCGGTCGGCACTGCTTTGGCCGGGGCAGCGGTCCTCCTCTGGGCCGGTCGACGCTACTACAACCACATAAAAGTTCAGCGCGAGTGGGAGCAGTTGAGGAGGGAATGTGAGAGACTTCGCGCTGAAGCCCAAATAGCTGCTTCTGTAGGAGACCCCGAGGGTCTTCCAACCGAGAATCACATAGAGAACGGCTGTGTGATTTGCCTCGATCAGCCGCGCGACTGTATCCTGCTGGACTGTGGGCATGTGTGCTGCTGCCACAGGTGCTACCTGGCCCTTCCACAGCGCACGTGCCCCATTTGTAGACAGAATATCAACAGAGTGGTGCCCCTCTACCATGTCTGAGGCACCTTTGACACCATATGACCTCAGTGGAACTGAACCACCATATCATCTGTACTGCAATGGTGTAATGGCTGCTGCACTTAAACCTAAAGGCAAAATTTGAATCTCATTACTGCCAAGAATATAGATTTTCTTTTAAGGACTGTATGTTTTGGTAAAATGTGAATTTTAAAGGATACTGTGCAACGGGTTTTTTTTTTTTCACCACAGAGTCTCAGTGAGCACTTTTATTTGAAATGGTTCGAGAATAAGAGAAAATCAATGGAAAAAGCGTGTAAATATATGCAACAGAAAAATGTTTATTTTCCTACATGTTTGTCATGTGCCTTATTCAGATAATTTATATAGCTGCTGCTGTCTCAGTGTGATTGTAAATGAATAAATTAAATCGGTTCAGAAGGAGCTAAGCTTTTGTTTCAGTTACATGAAAGCTACTGACACAAAGATACTTCTAATACTAAGTAACTTCTAATTAATGCATAGACGGGTGAGAGTGGATGGAGTGGAAGGGGGTTTGTTCAATTTAGTGAACTATTACTGTTTAAAATCATTTGTGTATGGATGTGTAGAGACTATAAGGTCAACTGGCTACCATTTGTATAGATCAAAGTGTATTTCTATAGGTCCTCCTACAGTAATACCTCAATACCTCCTAATGGCGTATTGAGTTACTGTGGCTCCAGAGGGAGTTAAATGAAGTACTTGATTGATTTGAAGACTGTATGTTTTCTGTTTTGTGAGGCAAGGTGCACACAAGCAGATGCTTATTAGGTTTAGTTATGTACTCATTTCATGTACTATGCTCTGACTGTCAAAGCTAAAAACCAAAGGCTAAAACTAGTTTCATGTTGTCACTTCTGGATTCTGGTTAAAGTCTGGCAGCTGAATTCTGTACAGTTTAAAGAGCGTTTGTTGTGCTGCTCAAAATCTGAGCTGCTGTCAAACCGAACACCAGGATTCTGTGGGATACGTTTGACATGTTCCAACAGGATGCCAGCAGATGGCACGATTTATTTTGCCATCTGCTGGAACCAGCTACAACAATCTCTTGACTTACTTGAATTTGGCTGCAGGAGGTTTTGTGACATTGAGTTTTTGGTTCGACAGATACGGTCAAGTAGTGAACTCAGCCTAATGGGTATCTGAAAAAAAAACTGCTATTAAAAGTAAATGCTGGGAGATTAGTCCATAAAGAAGTTTCTGTTTTTGTAGACTATTTAATAACTGTAACTATAACCATACAGCAGGAAGCTATTTAGCTGGTTCTGTATCTGCTCTCATTACTTTAACATTACTGTAGTTACTTTACTTTACTTTATTGTTTTATTGTACGTGGACAGTCCCAATTAATCAACTGCATTAAATACAGTAAAAAGGGCAGCTTTAGCCAGCATGGCTAATATCCTGCTGTAGTCCCCGGCCAGATGACAATGGGCATCCTAAAAAAATAACAACAATATATTACAACACAATGATTAAAAAGAATCACTAGGGATAGGATAGAACAGGTAGGCATCAGTACAATCATGCAAAGACAGCACATAGAAACATACAAGAGCAGCACATACTGTACTACACATTCTGGGATGCAGACAGACAGGGGTGCATGCAGACATCACGTAGACAGATAAAACACAGACAGGCAGCATGATCATGACGCAAATAGCACAATATCTTAGTGGGTACAGGTGTAATTATGAGCGAGCCATGTTTTTAGTTTGGATGTAAAAGTACAGTATGTATGTATTTCTTTAATATGGGTGGGAAGTGAGTTCCAATTGTGTAATGCTTTAACAGAAAACGATAGCTGGCCAAATGTACTTTTCCTGAATGGGACTGTTAAGTCACCACGAGTGGCGCTTCTAGTGGTCAGACCAGTGTTATTGCGTTGGTTTATGAATGAGTTCAATGGTGGAGGAGCTAAACCATGCAGGATTTTAAAGACCAGACAGATGTTCCTATATTTTATGATATCCTCCCAGCTCAGAAGCTTATGTTTGTGTAAGATGGTGCAATGATGTGAGCTGTTCGGTTTTTGGTCCAAAACTTTAAGGGTTTGCTTGTACAGCGTTTCCAAAGGCTTCAGTGTTGAGCTATTGGTTTGTCCCCAGCTTGTGAGGCAGTATGTTATGTGCGACATGATCATGGCATTCACATATAATTTGGCAGCATTAAAGGTCATGGTATTTCGAATATATTTAAAATTTGCTAAACTAAACCTAATTCTTTGACTCACTTTTTTTATATGTGTTTTGAACGTTAAATTGGAATCAATAGTGATTCCCAGATATTTTACCTCTGACACAATATCAATATTATGACCCGATATAGTTATGTTCGGCACAATGTTGCACTGCCTTTTAGTAAAGAACATTCCCACTGTTTTATTTAGATTAAGTTGGAGGCAGGAGCAGTTTAACCACTTCGAGATCTGCTCTAACGCTGACGTAAGTTTAGTAGCTGCCAACTGCTTTGTTTTAGCATGTACATACATTACAGTGTCGTCCGCATATAACAAGGTTTCTACATCAGGACAGACTGATGGCAGGTCAGTTGTCATGGGAAATAAGGAATCACATATTTTGCATGGCTGTTGCTGCTGATATTGATTGAAGACGCTGGTTTAACACTGCTGTATATTCCTGCTTCTTCTTTTTACTTTTAGTTCCTGTTTCCCACTCCTCTGGCCTGGACTACACTTTCATATAGTTTCTTTATAATAGAATGCACAGACATGAGAAGGAGGTAATTAAAGGTGGTATGAGGTGAGCGAGAAGTAGTGCAGTGTGTGTGAGAGTCAGTATAATACAGTAGGTCTGCTGGTTTCTGTCCTAAAAGTGAATTGGGTGAAGAAACTTTTCATTCAGCAGCAATTTCAGCAGGAGTGTCTGGAGGGATCCAGTTAGTCTTGAACAAAAATCTCAGGTCATGACAGTAATAAGACCAGAAATGTATTTAGTGCTGCTGTCTTCAACCGTAAAGTAATAATGCCATCACAATAATAATGTACGTAATGTACGCTTACAGAAACACTTGTGTCTATGGACTCCACTGTGAATACTCTCACACCCAGAGTAAAAACAGGTCCCGAGGTACGGCTGCCATGTATGTACTGTTTAAGATGAAGAGATGACATGATGTTTAGATCTGTATGAGGCTGACATGTCGCGTAGTTTTATGCTCATTCTGTTTGTACAGTTCATTTTCTATAGATCAAGAAGCGGTGAGCCGCTTGCCTGTTTCTCTGAACAACAGCTGTTACATCAAATGGGATACTACTTCTAAACATTTTTGAAAGTAGCTCATGCCTGAATAGGTATACTTTTTCCACAGGATGCTCAAGATGATATGAATTCATGGTGGGGTTTTTTTTATTTTTTTTTATCCATACTGTAGGCACGGATGCTTGTTGACAGCACCTGGTGTCTGAAAAGACTTGGGTGTAGTGAGTCATCGAGCGCACTATTTCTGTCATGTCTAACAAGCAGTGAGAAGATGTTGAGAACAGCGGATAGATGAAAGCAGTAGCACGGAAAGGGAAGAACTAATGGGCGCCTATGTGTGTGGGTCTGTCTGTGTTTTTTTTTTTTCTTTGGGGGGGGGGGTGCAAGGTGAAGAGGGGGGCATCAGGCCTGAGTGAGGGGTATAAAAAAGGAGCAGGTGGGTGACACAGGATCCCATAAATCTTCCTCAGCGGTCATAAGGGTTCACTTTGACAAATTCTTCCTGAGCCCTCTCAGCAGAACAGCAGCTGTGGCTCTCGGGGTACAGGCTATTCCTGTAGCATTCGCAGACCTCTGAGGGTATGGAAAAAGACACAATGGTATTTGATTTGTTCATTCCAGTCTAACTGGGTAATTGAAAGGATGAAATAAGGCATTGCAGCAATGTGGCTCTTCTCTCCAAATGGGCCTTTGAAGAGAGTGAATGTTATAACAATTAGAATAATTAGTCCAGTTAATCTATAAATATACATTTCATGTTATGTACAGTTTATATGGAGATAAAGGCTTTGAAAATCAAAGTAATTTTCCTCATCACCATGCTCATTGTCAGCTCCTGAACAATCATTTATCATAGAGTTGGCGCTTCTACCACTAGGTGTCCATCTTCCCTCACAATGAAATACATACTGTGGTGGCTGACAGTGAGGAAGGACACTGACTCCAGTGGATGGTTGGATGCAATTCATGTACACCATGAGATTCTGTTTAATCCATTCTGATAGCTGACAGACAATTTTAATGATATGATTATTCTCTAATTGGCCGTGCTTCATGGCTCGAGACCTTGATTTGTGGTGATGAGGGTGCAGACAGTGGTGGTTTCATTTAGGCGAAACCTTATTTATTAGCTTCAAATACAGGGTGTTAATGGCAGCATTAGCTTGGCTAGTAATGATCACGACTTTTAATATTGTCGGTGAAGTTGTTTTGCAAAGGGAATGTCAATCTGTTGTTGCAACACGCCACTGTGGGTCAGACTGCAATGTCTCAACTATTCAATGGATAACCATGAATTTTTGAAAATACATTTTTGGTCCCCAGAGGATAAATCTTACTGATTTTTGTGATACCTGACGTTTCCTCTAGCGTGAGAGCAAGACTGACATTCTTTATTTTTTTAGTGAAATGTCTCAGCAGCTAATGGGGTCAATTTTTACAAGTGACAACTTTTGGTAACTTTCCAAACCTTTTGACCGGAACTATCACCAGGTAAAGAAAAACTGATTTGTGCATCATGATCACATACTGTACCAGCAAATAATGACTAATATTACATTCCCATCAGCTACTCAGTTCTCTGTCTTTAGTGCTAATTAACCAATATGCATGTTAACATGCTAAACTGAAATGAGAACATGACAAACATTATACCTACTAAACTTTCTTGTGGGTGTGTTTATTGAAGGAATTGCACGTCATGTGTATGATGATGAAAGTAAAAATTGAAAAAATGAATAAATTCTTGCAGTTTCCACCCACCCCCTCCCATTAAGCTTAAGGGGTAAGTAAAGAGAAAAAAAAATTAAAAGAGGGGGAAAACCTAAAAATAAAGAAATAAATATAAGAGAATGGAATAAAGAAAGACAAAAGGAATAGAATAAAGAAAGGGAAATTAAATCAATAAGTTACCTACCGATTAAACATTAACATGTTTATTTTGTCATTGTGAGTTATGAGAAGCATGTTAGCACTTGGCCTACGGCGTAACTATTCTTACAGACAACAAAATAATTTCAGTGGTACTAAATGCACAAATGTGGTTTATCCTATTTGGTTGTGCATGTGTTTATTTGTTTAGTGTAAACTGCCCTGATATTATGTGTTAAAGTCTTGCATCCAAAAATGGTCACAGTCCAGCCAAACCACAGCAGATGGAGCTCAATTCTCTATTTAGCAAACAATAGAGCAAAATGAAAATGGCACGACTCCAGTTCTGCAGAAAAAAGTTCTTGATAAATCTTTGAAATCCTGACACACCATGACCTTATGTGCTTATGTTCCCTGTGGGTAGGGGTGGGGTGGAGAGGCTTTTTTTTTCTTACTTTGGCAGCCAAGCATTAGCAAACACTCCAACAGACAGCAGGGGGAAAGGTAGAGATGCGGTATCTCAGGAGAGAGAGCCATAACAGCATGCCATAGCCCCTGATGCCAATTACCACTGTCACCCATCTGCTTTGGGCATGCAGTGAAACGTGGGATAAGTGACCTACTTTCTATCGGTAGTGTGACGGCAGTGCTTCTCCTCTCATCAACAAACTGGCTTCTCCCTCCCTGAGGAGAGGGAGACAGGGAAGGTGTCATAGGGAAATACACAGTGGTCCTATATAATGATTTTCTTGTTTGCCTTTTCTCTCTGAGCAGATAATACTGGTTTACTTCCAAAATGTAGCAGGTAGAAACGTCTTTTTTCTACTATCTTTGCACTTATTAGAAACCAAGAAGAATGGATACAGACATACGTACATACTGTAATGCATACCGCCTATAACCACTTAAGAGATTTCTGTTGCCATTCCAACACTATAACTGGATGGAATTTTGATTGTGGTGCCCGCAGCATTTAAAAATATATATTTCAAAAATAAAATAGTAAAATATCTTGCTTCAATCAAGAAATACAAGAGATCTCAGATCTCAGAGGTTCACAAATTGGGGGCCAGGACTCCTGCAAGGTCACTGGATAAATCTGAGGGGTTTCAAGATGACTAAGAGAGGGAAACAAAAAAATATATATATATATATTTCTGCCGCATCCAGTTACTAGAAAATTAACCTCTAAAAGCCACTTTTGGGTATTGTAACACATTTATTTATTAAAATCTTTATAAGTTGTCTGTGAACGTGTTAGCAATTCCTCACCGAGCAGATATGTAGCAGCATCATTGACTGGATTGTGTTTCTGGCCACCTGATGAATGCAAGTCCAGTATTCATTTTAATTTTTATCTCTCGTGTTTTCTCACTAACTCTTGAGGGAAATATCTGTCTTTTTATCTACTATGGTCCACTGTGCTCACCAGCGAGCTGCTAACTCTGGCTGTCACTTGTTTGGTGCTGGGCAGACAGTGAATGGTGACGTTTTAAAGTGGTGATTGCTGTGACAAAAAATGATCTTAACCAAAGCAGTGACATCAGTCATTGGAACTAATTGCACATTTCACCTTATGCATTGTGATTTGCTCCATTGTTAATATGAAAAACGTTGCAAACAATGGCAAGTAGACATTATTTTGAATTGGCAGAGTATTATAATATACTTGGATCATAATATATAATATATATTAATCAATGCGATATGTTTGCAGATTTTTATGTTGTGGTTTAAGAATTTGAACTGTAGGCTATTTCAAACACAGGACTGCAGATCTGGAAGTAAGTCGCAAAATATTTTTTTTGTTGTTTTTGCTGACTCAGACCTTTACTGGCTCTCTCTAAATGCTGATGTTTGAGCAGAATTTGGTGACAAGTTTCAAAAATCACTTCATTAACTTGGCGTTTAACAACCTGAGATCAATTCACCTTTGATGGCAGCTTCGGATGCCCACGTGAGAGCGGTGTAACTTCAGCGTGCCGCAGACTGCAGCTGTGAGCGTTTCTATCTCAGCTGTGTGCTCACTGATCCACGGGCCGCAGCTCTGCCAATGTTCCCACAATCTTTCAGAGGATGTTTATGCAGGAAAACAAACAGCATTAATCTTCATGACGAGGAGAGCAGATACACACACACAGATACACTATACTTTAATTTGGTCCATGACTGCAGATGGTCTCACTCTCTCTCTCCTCTTTCTGCTTGTCCTCTCGGTTACATTTTTAGTTTTCCTGAAATATATACGTGCTCTCTCTCACTTACACAAATCCTAAGAGCTGATACACAAGGAATTGATCCTGGCTCCCGGCTTGCGGCTTGTTATCGGTGTTTTTCCTCAGCTAGTGTTCCTCATGCAGGAACATGGTGTGTGTGTATACACAATGTGTGTGTGTAAGTTCAGCAGAGCTTGGTCTGCCTTGAGGGAGAAATGGGGAGGGGGTGAGTGACTCAGCACGGTGATTCATTTGTAATTGGAGGCAGTGCTTCAAGAGCACACACACACATTTCTTAAGGGTGGGTGCCCTTGTCAGAGATGATGGGACTGATTGAGTGAGCTGGATCATTAAGAGCTGCTGCCTGTTAAAGAGGCAGAGAGGGAGAAAAGAAAGAGAAAGGGAAAGAGGAGGAGAAATCACAGCATGTGGACGGAGAGGGATCAATTGAGCTAAACAGAGATGGACCAAATGAGGAGTTGTTGCACTTAAGCATGCTGGTTTCAACATTATCTACCAGGAAGTGCATTGAAAAGGGTTAGGACCATGTCCAGTTGGTATGACACATCCGCATCTCTTCCCCAATTTAATGATCATGAAACCGCGCCTGGTGGCGTGTTTCTGGTACCCAACAGCCTCTAACTCCGTCGCAGACTGATGACATCATGAGAAATCCCTGTCCCTTGCTTGAACCCCACTGCATGAATCAATGTCACTGCTTGTTGACAGCTGGAGGATGCAGTTTGTTGGGTTGTGAGTCATTCCTGAGAAATTACATCCAGATATACTTGCAGATTTATGATCATATCATTGTATTGAACGGAAAACCAGAAAAAAAATCATCATTGAACAATATCATAAGAAGCAGCATCCTCCTTTAAGTCTCTGTGAATGTATTTTGCCATGCATGGATATAAACTTTTTGGGGGTTGAATCAACCTCCAAAGATGTTAGCTGCATGTTTTTTCAGTAAGCTGCTGGTTAAAAGAAATCCTTGATGGACTGAGTAACAAATTTTAAAGAAACGTTGCTTCGGTGGGAAGCCAGCCAGCAGGCCAGAGGTCACTTACTGTAGTTTTGACTCTGCAGTCGCTCCACGTCTCATCCCTGCAGGAAATCCAAGAGCCTATCCAACACGACTGATCTCAGGACTGTCAGCTGGTCGCTGTCACCGTTCAGCTGGCTTCTAAAAAGGGTAACACAGCTTCAAAAGAAAGGCTATTATGTGTTTATAGACAGGTCGGTCGGCCTAAGATGTTAAAACAGGTTTGGTCCATGAATAGTTTTTCTGTCAGTTCATTATTTTAGCTTTTTTTTTTTTTTTCTGACACACCATATGCTGCGTGGACAGAATGTTGTAACACAGGCTGCAGCAAAAAAAGAAGGCAGGGGACAATGACGTAATTTCAGATGCAGCTAATATATAAATGATGCTGACTCTGTCCGTGGTGCTGAAACGAAACACAGCCAGGAGCACATTATGTTTTTTAGTTCCTTTTTTTTTTTTTTTCATCTTATCCATACAATTATGCATCTGTCCTTGTGTGTCCTTCTGCTGCTGTGGTGTTTTAAAGGGGTACTCCAGAGATTTAGTGCTTCACTTTTCCCAAAGTTGGAGGAGACCAACTTGAAAAGAATGATCAAGATCAAGTAAGCATAGGCTGAGATGTCATGCTGAGTGTTGTAGTTAATTTCAAAACATAATGCAACCAACTGCATTTTTAGAGAGCTTCCTCTGGAGCCACAGATGACTTTATACAACTATTTTCACAGAGTAAGTGGTGCTCAATCAACTGACCTTTACTTTATATGGATGATAAGTGTCCCTTTAATTTCCCTGGACAAGACCAACAAAGTGTTATCTGCATAAATTTGGCCTAACTCCCTCTATCTTGTGTTATAATGTAATTAAAACCATTGGCCCAACCATTTCCAACTCGTGGCCTACTTGGAAATCTAATAAAAAAAGTTGGATGCCTGTAAAGCGATATGGAGGCCAAATAATGTGCTATCAGAGCTGGTTTTACATTACATATAATAATCAAACATTCTGGACTCAGGGGCCTATCATGAAGGAGTAGCTAATCCTAACCACAGCAGCTAAGGGCTGAGTCTAACCCATTGCCCTTAACAGGTTATTAGGTTATCCCAGCAGCTTCATCTCCACATCCACAGTAACAGTTAGCCCTTCTGTGTTTGGCCATACACTTGCTTAAAGGGATAGTTCACCCAGAATTCAAATTTCACTCATTATCTACTCACCCTCATGTTGACTAAGAGCTGTGAGAATTCCTCCGTGCCTTCTCTGAGTTACGGGGGGGTCCGCGTAGCAGTATTTGTCCATATAATGGTTGTGAATGGATACCAACATTCTTTGTCCAAAAAGACACACCAAAAAACATCCAAATACCTCCATACTGCTCGTCTGTAATGTCCCTCTTGTATTGAAGCCCCGACATGAGAAATTGTTCCGCCGGTCAGTGCACTGACACAGGAAGAGCAGTGAACTGAGACACTGGGAGCTTCCGCTACAAACAAGCTTAAAATATAGACTTATTTAATTTTTTTCAGAACAATTTCTCATGTCGGGGCTTCAATACAAGAGGGACATTACACACGAGCAGTATGGAGGTATTTGGATGTTTTTTGGTGTGTCTTTTTGGACAAAGAAAGTTGGTATCCATTGACAACCATTATATGGACAAATACTGCTGCGCGGACCCCCCCGTAACTCAGAGAAGGCACGGAGGACTCTGAAAATTCTCACAGCTCTTAGTCGACATGAGGGTGAGTAGATTATGAGTGAAATTTGAATTTTGGGTGAACTATCCCTTTAAAGGTTGTTTCGTTTCACCAATATACAGTAGGTCCCTGCATCCCTCACTGCATTGGACAGCATCAGGTTGCTCTTGAGTATGTGGTACACTGTCTTTTGGGTGTACCAGTTTTTACCTGAGAGTGTTACATACACTGGTGTGTTGACCAGTGTATGTACATGAAGCAAATACTCGGAACTAGTCTACTTGCGCTTTTGAAGTCACTCTGCAGAGCAGCCGTCTCTGGGATGTATTAAAGGTAATGAACCTACTCCTAAAACTATAGGGATTATGGCAACAGACGAATTTGCCAAAATGTTGAAATATCGCTTTAAATACTGCTGCTGCCCCAAAGCCTGCCTATGTGGCCCTTCATGATTTGTACTGTAGCTGCTGTTGTGCATGCATGATAAATATAGGCTACTCCAATTTAATAAGATCTACTTATTTTGTTGTGTAATTTGGACTTTGTCATGTGATTTAGCATCTGATGTAGCTTTCTGACAACTTTCACTTAAATGCGCTGTTACTGTGTTGGGTTCAAGTCCTTTCAAACTAACTTTTAAGTTGAGTAGCCTATATAGACTGAAGAGCTGGTTTCAGTATTGAGCAATATCATCTCTCGCCTGTTGATGTCCCTCTTGCTCCTCTTCCACTCGGAGTCCCACGACCACACGCGCGCGCGCGCGCGCACACATACACACACACGCACGCGTTTCAAACCCGGATGGATGACTTCACCGTTCTGCCTGGGTTTCCTTTATGATCCCGGGATCTCCCACTTCCCTCACCAGACATCATCCAGTAACACAGGCGAACACAGCTCCCTCTCTCTCTCTCTCTCTCCCTCTCCCCCTCTCTCTCTCTTTTGCACACACTCATATAACGCCGTCTCTCCCTGCAGCTGCAACACACCGAGAGACCACAGAGAGACCACAGCAGCACCTGGACTTCAGACGTTGGGTACCCCCCACCCCCCTTCTTCATTTAACACCGACTCGCACTCAGAGAGGACCCCAGCCGGAGACCAACACTGTCTGCTGCAACTTGCGCGCAAAAAGGGAAACTACGGCTCCACTGAGGAAGACTTAAAGAAAAGAAAAGAAAAAATATTATTATTATTTTTCCAAGCTTTCCTGAGACGCTGGTCAGCCTTCTCTGTTGTGCCACAATGTCCGAGGTGCTGCCATACAACGAGGGGAAAATGAGCGGCTACGGGGCGGACAGCGAGGTCAGCCAGATGTCCTTTAGCTGCGGACTGCAGGACACAAGCGCCTTTTTCGCTTCGTCGCAGGCGAAAAGACCCCCAAAACTTGGACAGATCGGCAGAGCCAAGCGAGGTAAATAGAATGAATAACAGTCAGGGATGTTGTCAGCACTATTCACACATCAACATATATTTTTCTCATACAAAAAATGTTAAAAATGATGTTATTGTAATTCTCATCAGTCATCATTTTATTGAGAATATTCTCCATTAGTTTGAAAACGCACCACAGCATCAATGTAGTTTTAATCTATAATTTTCTTCAGATTCATTTGACATTCAAACTGTTTACATGCATGCATTAAAAAAAAAAGTATCTCCATGCAAGGACACACCCCGTGTTGCACCCATCAAACAATAGGGTTAAACAGTAGAGGATAAACGCCTGGCTCGTCGCCATTACCGGGAATGAGTTGTTTTCAGCCTGTGCGCGTACGTCGACGCCGGGGGATTTGCAATACTGTTTTAGTTAATTAATTCATTTATTCACCCGCAACCGCACTACAGTCACATTTCCTCTCACTTGAATTGGTTATTGGTTATTAAATGCGACACATCCTCTTTTACTATGAGAAATGGACACTGCAGAAATAGAGCCTATAATAATAATAAAAACAAAACAAAACAAAACACAATAACTAGTCCATATATCCATATAAGGATGTTATAGAAATCTCATGCATCTGAGCTGTCTTGGTGTCAGTAAACATCCTTTTCCCTCCTTGTTTTCTCCACAGTGGTCATCGAGGACGACCGAATAGACGAGGTCCTGAAGGGGATGACAGACAAGTCTTCACCCGGTGTGTAAAAGTGAACGATGCCTTGCAGACTTTTTTAATTTTGATCACCGATTTGAAGCACTTGTCGGCTGTGCATGTTCGAGGATTGCAGGAGAAAACGGCAGCACGAAGCGAGGATGGGATGATGATGATGGTGGTGGTGGTGGTGGTGAAGATGATGATGATGGAAGGGAATGAAAAGGGGCGAAGATGGTGAAATGGAAAAAAAGGAAGAGAAATAAAAATTAAGGAAGATGGAGGGATGAAGAAAGAATAAGAAAGAGAGAGAAAGACTCTGGAAAAGACCAAGATTTATCATGGGATTGCTGGCAATTCTTCAAACGAATCCCGATTTTAACTACTGCTGCGCAGCAAGATGTTGAGATGGCGGACACTGCTCTGTATCTCAACCTCTGCTGACTTTAATGATGGATGAACTTGTCATTACTTCACGACCATCTCTCTTTTTTCCTTTCCAAAAACGCGCTGTAAGAAACAAAAATAACTGCAACTGGAGGCTGAAGCTAAATTCCAGCCCTGTTTCAATAAGTTGTACAGTAGGTAGGCTAAGCTCTCAACCCCCCCACCCCTCTTCCTACCTCCCCCATCCCCTTACTCTTGCCCCCTCCCTCTCTCCACCTCTTCCTCCTGTAGGCTTTGCTTTGTTGACTCAGTCGGCGACGGTGCATTCAAGGGGAGCTGTCCTTTCAGCACTGGTCCAATGCATTCCTGTTGCTGCTATCGCTTTGTTTTTCTTTTTTTCTAAAGAAAAGAACAGACCAACCAAACTCTTGAGTCTACTAAATAGAGGAGACCCATTGTATGTAAAAACATATATCCGAGGATGGTGCAATGTTAATATTTTCTGTAGTAGAAGAAAAGTGTTATTTTTTGGCCCTGAAACAGCATTAGGACACAGATTAAACCAAGTCAACCACAGGCTACATTCTTCTTCTTCTTCTGCAATACCCATCAGTGGTTAAAGAAAGGTGCAAGCTGGCACCTTCATGTAGCTGATCGACACCTGCACATATCTGCCCCCCACCCCCTTTCTCTTTTCTTTTGTTTTGCATTTTCAAATGCTCAGATATCTACAGAGGCCAGCAGAGATGTGGAGATTCTAGTAAATGTTTAAAAATAATAGTCATGAAATTGATGGGAAAAATATACTTTCTATAATTTGGTTCTTTTTATTTTTTGCAATTATTCGTGTTTCGTCCTCTATAAATTGAAAGTTTTTCTCCATCTATTTGCATGAACTTTCACTCTGGTGCCAACACAGGTGCCACCACTCTTACCCTGGCACGCTTCTTTTTAACAAAAGTCATATTTGTATTTTTATATCTAAATATTTGTTATTTAAATGATATGCTAGTCTATCGTCTTACAATTCATCAACAAAAATATTTCTACTTCAGAGAGGATATACGGGGTGAGACCAGCTGCTTCATAGAGGAGATACTACGATTTTTTTGGTGGACTGGTCTCATTCTATATCAAAGGTTGGATGTTTTTTAAAGACTAACTGAATGTGTCTGGGGTTTTTGCACACATCAATGTTAAACTATTATTAAGAAATCGTATACTGTGACTTGAGCTTCGTTGATGAATTTGTTAGAAAATGGCAGTTTTAGAGTATATTGCACTGTTTACGAGTATCCTCAAATAACACGTTGTTATTTGACTGATTTTGACATTACAGTTTTTGTTTTTTAATTTAGTTTATTTTGTACCATTATTTTAAAGAAACTGGATATGGTTTGTTGTGCATGAAACCTTAATATTTTCAATAATGAAACATTGTTTTATGAAGCAAAAAAGCAACAAAAATGTCATGACATTCTAAGAATGAGTCATTGTATATTATGATGCCATTTTCACTGTATTTGGTGAATTAATAAATGGTGAAAGAAAATGTTAATGTGATTCCTTGGCATGGCTTTTGTCCCATGACATTTTTGCTCAAATTTCCATGGAAGCTGACAAACAATGGGCCTGCATCACAGAGGCTTGGGCTTGTTCTCTGGTTGAAAAGAAGAAGAACAAAACACAGAGTTTATCATCTCCACCACATTTAGAATGAGAAATAAAGTGAAGATCTTTAGTGGAAGAGCAAAAGATACATAACTGCCCCTTCCACCTACATGTCTGTGTATATATTTGGGCATCAGAGAAGGTCTGGATCAGACCTCCAAAACCATCACCTCAGTGACAGTAAATACTGATTCTTAATTAAAGAGCGGGGAAGAAACAGTGATCCATCTGTTAAGCTGTTAAACAGCTCTGTGCTGGCCTACACTGGTGAATCCATTAAACCACAGACCCCTGGGGAGCCACGACTGGCCACATGATCATCTATCAATGTCTGGCTGTACAGTGTCCTCATACAGTGGCTGTACAGCAGGCCTGAAGACACTTTAGTCGATGCACCAAGAGAAACCATGAACGTACATGTAGAGTACATCATGTAGAACAGCTTTTTTCACATGGGCTGAGGTACCCTTCACTGTACCTTTCTGACAGATGGGCCTTCATGAAGGTGTTTGATAACAGAGAGGACCCAGTGGATGGAGTTAGTTTAGTATCCTTCCAGGTTTGACCAGTAGCTTGTTTGCATTCATGCAACAATTGTTCAGGAGCAACAGGAACTGAATATTCCAACCATTTATCCACATCATTTAGCTTTTTGTTGACTTATTGCTTGTTAATTTCCACACACTACAGCAATTACAAAACTGATTCAGACAGGACAAACCTTGTAAGCGTTAACATTTCTGTAAAGGCTAGCATCACAACCATTCGTGATGCTAGCTGTGGCTATCTGGGTTGTCTATTTTCTTTACAAACACAGAGTGACACATGTTTTTATCTATTCATAATTTGTGTTTTTTTGGAAATTGTCAAGCCACTCCACAGCCTCCTCCCTGGTTGTGAAGCTCTGCTGTTGTGCATCAACACATCTGTGAAATTAGGTGAAACTGTCAGGTGGAAAAAAGGTGAAGAATAAGCTGCTTGCCAGAAGTATCAGTCCGGAAATTGTGTCAGCTGATATCAGCCTCCTCCACCTGTGCCACATGAACCTGCACAGCAAGTGGATTTCCTTGTAAAACAGAATTTTCCTGGAAATCTCAGCACAGATACGACATTTGGGGAAAACATCTACAGTATCAGGGCACGTCTATGAAAAGCTTCATGTTGTGACAACAATGATCCTTAGATTACTCTGAATTGCACTTAAACTCTAATAACAGCAGCACATCAACACGACACGTCATCAGTGTGACCATCAGTGAGATTATTGACTGTCCTGATAACATCAGCACCGGACTGAATGAACACATAGTGCTATTGATCATATTGTTGTTGTGGATGTCGTGTTTGCGTGCATGTGTGTGGGGCTGTCTGAGTCCTTGGACAATTACACTTCACACGGTAATGGGCAGCGCTGTAGGGCCGGAAGCAGACCGACATATTTGGGCAGATATTGAACTGTGTCAGCGCTGCTACAGTATGTGCCTCTTTCCCTGTCATGACTTTTCACCATGACGTATGACTTTTACATTATATAGCACGGAAGTATGGTTCTGTAAACAACTTCATCATTTTGCAGCTTTTAGGTTCAAGAACTTTATAGAAATGTGTCTAAATCAAAATGTCAGCAACTATTCAGAGACTAGGCTCTAAGGATAAAACTGCTGCTGAGTTTAAATATATCTGCATCAGGAATATGTCAGTGGATAAGTGCAGCTGAGAAATAAAAGACATGTTCGAGATCATTATAAAACCTGTTTCTCAGTAATATATATCACTTTCTACACATGAATTAGCTGCAGCTTGTGCCTAATAATAACAGTCTTACTAATCATTCAGTGACCAAGCCACTGTTTTATCAGACAACAATTTATAGAGATAAAAAAAAAGAAAAAGTTATGGCCTTTTAATGGGATTGTTGATGTAAGTAAGTAAATAAATAATCCTCCTTTCATCTGTTAAGTGGGATGTCAGTTTGGAACATCTCAGGCAACAACTAATGAGCTGTTGCCCTCGGATGAGACTTAATTCACTCATGATTTTGCAGCTTTGGGGGTCAGAGGCCAGTTGACTGTTGGCTGCAGCTGGAGCTGTAACCCAGGGTCGATGCGTCTGACCTGCCAGATGGGCCGGGAGCACAGGTCACGCTGGGGTCAACACAGACATGCTAAGACGCCTTCTTGGTGGACACACTGTGTAATCACACACACACACACACACAGACATTGACATGACATGACAAGAGTGCGTGTGTGCAAAACAAAAAATGCTAAAGCAGAAACACGGACAGATCACTGGAAATGTCAAGTGCCATTGTATGCTGTATCTCAAATACAATGACACATCCATGGCAAAGAGAAACTCTCAGCTCTAGGTTCAAATTGAGCGTGTGTTTGGGGACAGAGCTTTGATCTGATTCCACTTTTGCCCCGTCCTGAGTGGACGTCCATTAATATTCCTCCTCCAGTTACGTAAGCCTGCCATACAGTATATTATGCCATTATGCTGCCCCGAGGGAAATGGGCAGATATACAGAGTTGTTGAAAGCCGCAGCAGCGCTTTCTCTTAGTCCTTGTTCCATCTAATGCCGGCGATTCCCTCCATCTGATCTGTAGCAATGAGCCTCAGATTAAAAGAAAATTCCATTTTATTATGATTTGGCTCTTATAGTATTTTGATAGTTTTAGTCATAATTACCATCTGTACTCATAAAAGTAATTACTGAGATCTGGAGATGCAGAGTCATTGCTACAACAACATCTGACGAGGCAGGAAAGAGCAAGACGTTTCCTTTTATATAGAAGAAATATGTCTTTCATGCTGCCCTGTCGCATTAATCATCTTGTGAGTGCTCAGATTTACGAGCCTGGTAATCACTGATTTCAAACACTTCATCTGGGGTTAAATCAAAAGACAGAAATATGAATAATAAAACCTCTTCATAGCAGAAAGCTGACTGTATACACAGCTACTGTATGGTAAGTTAGATACAACTTGCATGTCACATGACCAGTAGTGTTGGCTGAGCTAGCATTTCCAAAATCTGTATAGTCTGACCACTTGCCCCAGTTGGACGTCTTTTTAGAAATGTTGCTGCAGTTGCACATTTCAGAAATAAACTTTGTTAACACAGTGTTTTTATTGCTGATAAGAGTGATGGGTACAAGAATAAGACCAAGGTTGTATGAAAGCAGAATTTCCCTTTAAGAAGCTGAGTGCAGCTGCAGTAAGGCAGTAGTGCTGGCATTAGTGCTGTGTCATAATTTAGTTGAAACGCAAACAGACAATTCTGCAGATAAACTGAGCTGTGGACCTTTTAACATAGCAGTCGCACACCAGAGCATTTAGGGCAAATCGATGCAGACAGAGGTGGTGGTGGTGGTGGTGGTGGGGAGAATAGGAGTGTTTGAGAGAGTAACAGAGAGACAGAGAGACAAGAGAAAGACAGATAGAGAAAGAGAGAAAGGGGAGCATTGAGCATGCAGTAGATTAGTGTTGTTGCTGCCCTTGGGCAACAGAGCATGGAGGACAATTAGCAGCAGGTGAGGAAATTCTGGCTCTAGCATCTCACACACTTTGATTCACAACACTATGCTAAATCAAAAGGCTCAGACACCTGGATAAGGAAGTTGATCAGCCGAGGAAGCAAAAAAATGCAAAGAAAAGCTTTGTGTTTAGGAGAAAATGATGACTAAACCTCTCCTGAGTGAGGCCTGGGCCCTGCTCTGTGGTTATATAACTTAAGTCCAGTCAAGTTAAATCTCACTGTCAGGGTCTCTGCCATTGCACATCAGTCAGTCCGACTAACTGAACTGAAAAGCAAATTTAAGGACTGCTGAATTTCAATATATTCATATATTGACAGAACAAAAATGAAAGTCCAAATGAGGAAAATGGGGGAGAAAAACTATCTCTCCGTCAGCAGCCATGATCCATCCACCCATCCACAGAGAGAACACTGAATCCATCAGATGGTTTTATGTCCTGGTGCTGCAGTGTGGGCTGCTATACCCACCACCCCACCCCCAATGTCTCCATTGTCAATATCAAACCCACTGCCACTTAAGACTTACGTAAGCACCCTCCTGTCATCCACCCTGCCAGGCCTAACAGTGGCCAGGCTGTTTTTCTTTTCTTTTTTTTTAAACCTCCTGTTCACATAGTCAAAGCATTGCACCAATTTGTCTCTAAGGAAACCAGATAATAACCAAACAATCTAAAGGGGGTTTACCCTGTAACAATAAGTGAGATTTATGCCGTCACTGTCTACAAATGATACAGAGTAGTCAATCAAGGCTACACTAACAATCAAACCTTAGTGAATAATCAGACACAAAGATACAAATTTTACATTTGAATGTTTATTCCCGATTTGGCAGCTAAATGGGCCTTGTGATAAGACCTTACTGTCAATTGTTGCTTCCAAGATAAAAAAAAAAAGAACATTTAAACAATAAGTTACAAAAATCCAACCATAGACCAGTAATTGTCCAAACAAAACCCAAGTCACCTTAACACAGCAGGACCTACAGGATACTTCTCCACATCACCAAGTGATGTGCAAGGAGTTGTGGTTAAGAGCAAGACTTTGGAGGAGGCTCTATTTTTTTCTTTCCTTTTCAACACTAAAAGCACAAAAATAATAGTGAGTACTGGATTAAACTGTGTTTATCTGCATAAAAACTAAAACTGTAACAATTAGCATACCTAGGGGTGCAACGGAAGGCCGCCTATACCGTTGCACCCCTAGGTATGCTAATTGTTACAGTATTTAATACATCCATGGCACACACAGACAGACACACACAGTAGCCTATAAAGCAGTAAGCCGTAATGCAACCTGAACTGTACCGAAAACCTGCAGTCCACAAGGGTGTATTGTCCCGTGCAAGGCGTACCGAACGGTTCGGTATTTTACAGAGTACCGTTGCATCCCTAATACCTAGCTAAATAGCTTACTACTACGATCTGCAAGTAGAAAACCAGCTTAGCTTCGAAGGCCAAAGAGTTAGGGATACAGCTTATATTAAAAAAAGATGGGGGCTTGCTCAGCATGTAGTAGTGTCGGATCTCCTATCAGAGTTACGGTAACCTTAGCAGGTCTGTCCTGCTCTTTGCTGCAACTCGGGCACGTTTACACACCAGTTAACTCTGCCAACGTTGCCCAAGATAGTGTCGGACAAACACATTGGTTACTCCTCAGCCTAAAAGAAAAAAGCAGCAGAGCTTATGTTTTTCTTTATCATACTTACAATGGTACAATGTCTTCCTCTGAGAAATGCTCTAGGAAAGCATTAGTCTCAGTTGAGTGGGATAACATGAGATCTGCCACTCGGTGCAAATTAAAGACCCCTTCACAAGACTCTTGTTTTAAAATGAGTCAGCATGAAGTTCGGGAACTTATTAGAGTCAGCAAGAGGCAGCATTTTTAACCGACTCGTGGTATCGGTCGTTTGCTTAAATAGCCACTGTTTAGCCACAGCTGATCAAATCTGCCAGCAACTGTTGTCATTCCTGCTACAGCAAAAAAATCAACGGTCGCCAGCTCGAAATAAAAAGCCTGAACGACCAGAAAAACTTCTCAACAGACTCTGAAGTGAGATTGTTTAGTTAACATCAAAGTTAAAGTTAAACCAACTGCCATGTTAGACCATTGGGAAAATCATGGAAAGGAAGACGAGCCATCTGAAAAATCACACACCTTTTTTTTTTTTTTTGAGTCTTAAAAATAGGCAGTAATTAGATCTCAGTGGAGAATTAAAAATAAATGATTTCTACTTTATTAATGTGGTCCCCCCCTCCAGTCACCAGCCTTCCTGCCTGTCTGCACGCCTGCGCTCTCTCCCCACTCCGGTCTATATTTAAGCAGCAGAGAGCACAGGACCAGAGACTCATCTCATGTTTCCTCAAGAAATAACACGCAGGGTTAGCTATTGCTTGTATGTACATGTGTATGTGCCTTCAGTATGCTCTGACAGGTGTGTCAAACACTGCATATCTCCATTAGCGGCTTTTGTCTGGAATCTAAAGCAGACGTGGGACAGATGCAGACAACCCCAACATGAGGGGACACACTGACTGACATATTAATAGACTTTATCACAGACTTTACATGCAGGATGGTGCTGCTGTTATGTACTCTGTCTAGACATGCCAGTTTGGCTTGCAAATTGCGCAACACCGACAGGCTCGTACTGCACTTCAGATTCTGAGAGTGTTGAATCTGTCTGACAGATGGGCAGACAGGACGCTGGCATGTGAAATTGGCTTTTGACTGATAAAAGTTTGAATCTTAAACTGCACTAGCGCAACGGCAGCACACACAGAGAGAGAGGATCTTCTAACTACAGTACATGTACTTATTTTTGGTTGTTTATGTTCATTTTATTGTGATGTGTTTATCACATTAGAGCCAGAATAATGAGCCATGATAAGTCACAGTTAAAAAGACCACAAATCATTCCATTATCATCATAATTAAACTGACTGTATAAATGATATAAACATAAAAATATGTTAAAATAAAAAACAATGTATTGTATTGTGTTTACTGAGGTGGGCTATTTCAGACTGGTAAGCAGCCAGACAGAGGCTCTGTTTGTGTGTTGTTGCTCCTCCAGGTCTGCAGGTCATTTTGACCCAGTCACTGATAAGAACGCCCAATACATAAGGAGACTTAAAACAAAAGATTAATTGAACTTTGGCATTGCCTAACCTATTTTGAGCTATAATACAAATAGTTTCCAAAGTCAATTGATATTGACCTTGTCTTGTTTTAATGTATGTAAAACAGTTAAAGCAGAAGTAAGCAGAATGTTTGTGTTAATATAAGTCTTAAATAGTTATATCTTCCAACAGCAATCACTTACATAGAGTGTTTGGTCTGAAACACGGGTCTGTCAGTCACTCTGCTCTTCTGTAAGCCGAGGAGAAAACTTTCCTTGTATCCTACAACCTTTATCCAATGAGGAGAGAGAACGGCATAAAGGGGCGGTCCTCTCTGTGCGTGCAGCCAAGGGATGCACGTGAATGTGGTGACGTAGGGACGAGGGTGGGGACTGCTAACTCCATCGGCTGACAAGAAGTTAGCCAAAACGACTGGATCGCTTACTTCTGCTTTAATTAAAATGTTAAAATATTTCTTCTAGTTTCTTAAAAAAACAAAACAATTGAACTTAGACAAAATCTATCCTGATATAAACCATTATCATAAAATTAAAAATCAATATCAACATCTATACCCAGTCTAAAATTAAAAATACTAAGTTGTTCATTTTTTACAAAATTACAACAACAGCAAGTCAGATATATAAATTAAGGTAGGTAGGCTATCTGAGGTGACAGGGGAGGTTTCAGTCATCTTTGTGAGGCAGAAGAAGTTTGAGTTTCTGAGCTGTTTTCCAAAATTGTTTTAGACAATCCAGTCAATTTACAAGTCAATATTAGACAGGAAGTCTTCCTTATCCTCATTTTGTGTTGTGGCTATGCTGGTAGCAGGGGATTTGGTGTCCTTGAGTTGCTTTTTCTCCAGATCTGCATCTTCTGGACTAAGCTGTTCTCCTTTGGTCATCACATACACAAAATATTCAAAGCCTTCCCCATAACTGTACTGTTTGATGGACCAGTTGTACTCGGAGCGAGCGTAGAGGCGTTTCCTGAAGAACGGCTGGGCAAAGGTAATGGAGACAAACCGTCCTCCGGGCTTCAGGCAGCGGCTGATCTGGGAGGAGGAAGAGGAAAGAGGAAAGGAGGAGAATTAGGAGACATCCCCAGTTTATTACACCAAGACCCACGCCATTGTAATCCCCACCAGCAATCATCTCCCTCACATAGGACAACGACAACCAGTTGAGAGCTTTGAGAGTGACAGGACAACTTGAGTATTCATTTTCTTGGTTGGCATTGGTTCTGTTGGTTACAATATATTGAACTGATTTAATTACTCAGATCTGGGACTGAGTTAAATAACAAATAAGAGGTCCAAAGGGGGAAACAAAGAAACACGTGGGTTAATCAAATTTAGTCAGAAGAAGTTAAGTTGGGGGTTTAAAACCTCTTTAATTGACTGAGCGTTTTCTTTTTAAATGCTGCTGTCAAGATCTCATCAAGTACTTCATACAGTACTGTATATGTTTACATAACAATAGAATTGAAAGGCAGAGGAAACACAATAAACCCTAAGTTGTAATATGGGTAGTTGTTGTTAGGCATTGAAAAGCTGTGGGAGAAGCAATTATATCTAAATCTGAGTTAAAAAAATAAATCTGTGAGTCCTTGTGCTCGTTAAATAACTTAAGGTGGAATTCCATCGTGGTCACAGACAGTTGTTTTCATGTGTCAAATACCCAAACCCCTTAAAACCAGCCTCTGTCCAAACAGGCACATGGATCACTGTAAGCCAGAGCGAACACTGAGCTTTTCAGTCCACAGTGCTGGCTGCTTAGCCATGCAGCCTGATAACACGGTGTGACAGCACGAAAACTGTGAGGGTCCCTCCATATGAATAATTGTTGTTCTGGGTCCATCACCCTTCCAGTGTGTTGATCCTTCGTGTGAGGTACACGTGTGCATCACGACACAGTAAGCTTCACGAGAGCTCAGGCAGAGGAGAGTACACACACACACACACACAGAATACAAACACAAGCATGCAGAGACACATTTAGCTTCACTTTGGCAGGGAGTTTCTCCAGAGACAGAAGTGTGTGTGGGAGTGAAGGGACAGAATCTGCAGAACACTGAGCAGTGAGCAAAAAACTTTTAATGTTTGATGTAACAAATATGTCGGCAAGGTTGACATCTGCTAACACATTATTAGAGCAAGATTACAGGCCCAAATTTAGACATAACAAATTTTGACAAAACATATTTAGACACAAGTTAGTAACCAGGCCTCAGAATAGGAGATTTAAATAACGTGAACATTGTGAATCTGGAGACAAAATCAAATAGACAGAACGACTCTCACTTTAATACTTACAGCTTGCAAGTGACTTTACTCAGATTTTGGTTCTTTGAGTTGGGATGATGTCCCCAAAACCAAAGATTATAAATGATGCTTTTCACAACTGCACCAAATGAACTAACTTCCCTGACAATTCAGTGTGTCAGCAGCCTGTCACCACGATCTTGGCAGGAGTTCATACGTTGGAGAAAACTGTGGACAACTAAAAAACAGATGGCATCATGCAAAACATCCCCCTCAACAAGGACTAATGGAGGTGTCGTTTAGCTCAGTGGGTAGAGCAGGCGCCCCGTATGCAGAGGCTATAGTCCTTGCTGCAGCCGGCCCCGCATCCAATCGGCCCTTTGCTGCATGTCATTCCCCCTCTCTCTGCCTCCCCATTTCCTGTCTCTCTCTACTACATTATCAATCAAGGCAAAAAGCCAGTCAGTGACAAAACCACTGTCTGACAGCTGCTTTAAAATGGATAATGGATAATGTTTAATGTTGGCTGACTGTTGTTGGGGGCCAGCTGAAAAGTTCATCTCATGTTGCTGCTGCATACTGATTTAATATTTAGGACTCAAATAAAAATGGCAAATGGACATGTATTTATATGTGGTATTCTAATCTCTATAGGCTTTACATTACTCATCACGTTCACCTGTTCACAGGCACATTCATTACAATGCTTGTATCTAGACTAAAGCTTGGGTCTGCACATTCACACACCAATGATACATCGGGGGAAAGTTTGTCCAAAGACACTTTGACATGAGGACCTGGACTGGGGGAGTTGGGGATCAAACCACAGACCCACGCCACCTCCTGAGCCACATCTGCCCATAAAGTCACTGATGTGGCAGACTTCATTGACTTGAGACTTCTTGATACTTGAGACTTCTCTTCACAGACCAGTCGAAAGTCCAGTTGAAAGTTCTTTAAATAGCTAGTTGGTGAAATCTTGTATGAGTAATCAACACCACATGGACGACTATTGTTCCACGTGTTCACTGAACCACAAATACTGACAAAAAATGCTTCCGTGACATGCAGCACTGACACATACAACTATGTACTTACTTTATGTTTGTAATAAGTTTAATTAATTCAAGAAGCCCTATGTCATGGATGTACAGTGAGAAGCTACAGCGTGGTCTCTGTGGACGGCTTCACGGCTCTGCTTTGAAGACAGAGTCCCTCTGGTGCTGAGCTCACGTGTGACTACCATGAAAGCTGTCATGGTACTGTAATGTCATGCGGGCAACCACGATGGAATAGTTGAGGTCTGCATAGTAAGCTGTACAGTAACCCCCACTCCCCCCACCCCCACCTCCCACAACGCTGTCCTAGGGTCTTTGGAGAGAAGAGTCCCTCAGAGACGAGCACGTGTATTCTGCTCTCCTCACATGATCGCTCTCCACCAGCAAGCAGCCCGAGCATGAATTATTCACTCTCCACTGTGACATGGAGGAAAAGCAAGACAAAGGGTGGAGCGGTCATTGGATATGGGATAAAAATGAGGAATATAATGCACAGAAACGAGAGAGCGGGGTAGGGTGAGTTAGATAAGAGAGAACCTGACCGAGACATGGCAGAAAGGCAAAAGTATTGAGAGCTGGAGTTATGGCAGTCATAAGTCATGACATGGACTGGATTACTTTTCCAAAACACAGCTTTGTCTGAAAGGTAACTGGTTCTCAACCAAATAACATAAAGTGTGCATACCCCTTAATCTACTACCTGCATCTGAACTAAGATGTTGGATGAAGTTTCACAAACAAGAAAAAACACTGGTCCTTTTCAATAAAAACACTGCTCTTACGTGACTTTGTAATGAATGCAGATATACTTTGCAAATGTATCATGTCAAGGGGATGATCTACAATCCAACTGACAAGCATGTTTACCAATCTGCTGCAGACTTTGTGACCAGTGCAGAGAATCCATCCAAGATGTTTTCAGAGAAGCTTTGAGGATTTTAACTCCTAGTCCCGTTTATACTGTATGTTGAGCCTGGACAGTGACACAATGAGACCAGTTTTTTGTTCAGATTTACATCACTGTACATCAGTGTGGAGGACATCAGACAACTGAACTGTGCTAAGTTAGACTTGTTGCACACAATCAGTGCTTCCAGGTGTTGCTCTTCTCTCTTTCGTGGCATGATGGTTTTTACTTGACTGTTATCTGGGTAAGTCCATGGTCATGGGTTGGCTCCAAAACATACATACATAACAAGTTGTCAAATTCATCTCCATCACCACATTAGCAGTTTATACTGTAGTTCTGTAGTTATAGTGTCTGCATAGAAAAGGAAGCAACATTTGCATTAATCAGATGCCTCGTTTCTGACGTCCTGACAAATTTATGCCCACTATTTACTCCTACTACCCATTTAGTCATTATTTAGTAAAAAGCAAAATATCTGGGTTTCTCAATGTGCTTTAACTTTGACTATATAAAACCAAAACTTTTAGCTAAAAGAGGTTAAAATCTCTGTCGAACTGCATCAATGGCCGTTTATTCTTATTCTTTGTAATTCTGGAGCTAGGAGTCAGCTTGGTGCGGGTATTGAAAATATTGCCGATATTGCACACCAGTTGAGATGGATATCTTTTCCTCTCCCTTTTAAAACTGCAGGATGACAGTTTCCTCAGAAGGCCAGATCTCTTGTTGGATTACTGGAAGTAAAAAAAAAAAGAAGAAAAAAGGCAGAGTACAGTAGAGGTGGAGCCCTCCAGAGGCTTCACTGAGTGAGTAAACCGGAGTGTGAGTCCTGATTTCACCCCTTCAGCCATTATTAATGACATTGAGATGTATGGGTTCTCTCATCGTACCTGGCCAGTGTAACTCCAGACCCTTATGTCACAGGTGGCTGGAGGACTGACGTCACTGCAACTCTAGACGACACTGAACTATAGCGAACAAGTCAGCTATAACCACGGCTGGCTGACAGCTCGGCTGACAGGTGGAGGACAGCTTGAACAATAAATTACATCATGTTTCAGACCAATTTGCAAAAAAAAAAAAATGACACATAGTCACACATCGCATTACCCTGTCCATCTTCATGTGTTTGCAAGATATAGTGCTGATCCAGAGCCTTACACTCAGCACTGGGTATCTATGCAGGAAATCCTTATGAAGAGGAGGATGATGTATGGAGTGCGGTGAATCACATTTACACACTCTCTACCACCAGCACGCGCACTCTGACACCAGCTCTGGCACTATGTAAATCATCCACCCACACTTTAGAGTGGTGGTATTATTATGATAAACGATCGGCTGGGGCAGTTCTGCTCGGATGTGATGTTGTGCTACAGATGTATGAGTGTTTTACTTACAGGGGAGATATGAGGTCGTTTCTCAGGACAAGCAGATAAGCTTCAGTGTACCCAGATTCAGAGTCACACATACAAATCAACAGGTGGATGAAGGCTACACCCAAACACTGTGTCAGCATTCAATCCATCCACACATACTCAGGCATCTGTAAGGCGATCCTAAGTGGGCCACAGGGCTTCACCAAGAGAACAGAGGAAACCACTCTGTTAGCGCCCATCTTCACACACTCCCTCTCTTCTGAAACCATCCCATGCACGCACACACGCACGTACGCACGCATACACACACAAACAGAAACACACTCACACTCTCACAGCATCATGGCCTCTCTTGAATTATTGAGCATTTTGCTGGAAGCTTGTGTCTAAGTGACCTGACCTGTCTTGAGTGTGCTTCAACAAAAAGGTAAAGTGAGATCTGGGGTTCAGATCTCCCATGAGGAATCCCAGGAAAATCCCACTGACTGTTTTTAGATAATGAAGAAATTATGTTAAAATAATATCTGCACACATGCATTTCAGCAGGGTATGCTTTGCAAAACTAGAACCTGGATCCTACAGATGTGTTGGTTTCCTCGTACACAGAACATCCCAGTTTTAGTGTCTATCTGACCTGAACATCTCTGTAACATAAAAATCTCATGCATTACAGTTACATGGCTGCAGGAACGGAGATGTCATCCTGTTGGTCAGTCCACCACTTTTGTCTACACTGCAATATTTCAAATATTTGATAGCCAGTCAATTTTGTACAGACATTTATGGCTCCCTGAGGATATATCCTACTGATTCTGGTGATTCACAGACTTTTTTCTCCAGCTACATCATCAGACCAAACTTCCAGTTTCAGTTAGTGCTTTATTAGAAAAGGTTTTGAGGTTTTTGTGATCACCACAGTAAGAATTAGTTGGGTATACGTGACCCAAACCATCTTTATATTGGGAGGAACAGATGAACTCATCTAAACCTTTGAAATATTAACTTTGTATATGTCAGTCCAAGTCCCTGCCTGACCTTTCCACATTAGTCAGAGTGGAGATAAGCTGTCCATCCAAGGAGAATGACATTTCATCTACTCGGCAGCCTCTCTTTCTCCAGGTGCGCATCCTCAATTTCTCCTATTCACAGCTTTGTCTGGCCGTCCTCACTGGACCGCAATATTACAACTCATCCTCTCTTATCTCCATTCTCTTGTCTCTGAGCTCAGGTTTGCCTAAAGATACTGTACGATAAGTGATTGTCGACAGCGGTCAGACAGGGACAGGGTAGCAGGTGGTCACATCTTGCTTCTGTGATTTGCAGGAAGTTCAAGTTATGCAATCAGGGTTTATTTGGGACTGAAAAGGTATGTCTCCAGATCCTGAGGCTGCCAGTGCACATGCTGTCTTTCTTTTCAACAACCTGTCATATGATTTGTGATAGCTGGTCACACCAGTTCATCTTGAAATATCTGAATGTACCTAACAAGAAAACAGAGAAATTGGAAAATAAAGAATTACACTTATCAGTTATAATGCTATTTGTCTTTGATTTTCTGCTGTCTGTCTTCGCTGATGTCACTATGATGTCAATAGTTTGTGAGAAGCCTACTGTGAATTCTTTATTTTAGCTACAAAAAACAAACACAGCCAAAGATTCATATTTAGAATAAATCAAACAAAAAGAAAAAAACATTCTGCCTAAAGCATGGAATAAACCTCGAACATGCTAACTATATAAACATCTGACATGATGAATGTGGGCCATCGGGAATTGATTGCTTATTTTATCTCATGCAACATTTTATTGCAGAGGACAACGCAGCATTTTTTACTTTACTTCCGACACACAAATGCTAAAAACTGCAGGTCTTTGCCCATTTTTCAGTCAAGTCAACTCAGATCGTGCCAAGATGGCGACAGTGGAGCAGCCCACTCTGAGCTTTAAAACCACTCTTCAGAAAATATGGGTGACATCACAGATGTGGCTACGTCCATCTTTGTCTATGTCCCAATGTAAAGCACTTTGGCTTCCCCTGTGGTTTTTTAAATGTGCTATATAAATAAAGTTGATTGATTGATTGATTGATTTGTGTATGGTATGATATGGTACCATAAGTGCAACTAGAACACGTCCATTGGGAGGCTGAGTTGCATTGTGGGTAATTACACTAGGGATGCACCAAATCCAGGATTTGGTTTCGAATTCGTCAGATTTTTGAGCTTTTGATGGAGCTCAGTTTCTGCCGAACCTTAGAACATCAACTGGACCGAGCCCTATGCACGTCAAACTCAATATAAAGTCCACTAGCTTGATGCTAACATATAATGGAAAACATCATAGACGGGCTAGTGTAAATCAGAATCACTATCAAAGTAATTTTAAACCAACAAACACCTGTTATTTAACATAACAGGTTATTAACACATACAATAATACTTAGAGGCATGTATTTTCTCTGCTTTGTGGAAATAATTTAACTTTTTGGGTTTTTTTCTTTCTTGTTTACTAAAGCCTGTATCCTGAATGACTTGAAGCTTAAATTGTTTGGTGATGTTCTCTGAGTGTGAGCACAATGTGAAATGGTGGCGAAAGTTATCGCCTATTGTTTTTTGAAGTTAGAATAAAACACACTGTGTGATGTTTACCGCATTTATAATATGTTTACTGATGGGAGTAGGATTCAGTATTCAGTTTGGATTTGGCCAAATCTTTAAACTGTGGATTCGAAATTCGGCAGAGCCCTAAAAATCTGGATTTGGTACATCCCCAAATGAGTGCACCAGATTTTGACAATTAGAAGGTATATGTCTCTTCTGAATCAGTTTTGTCTGTCCATCATGACTCCAACCACGTTACAGGAGAGAAACGTCAATACATCTTGTCCCGTAAAAACTCGAAAGATGGGGGGCCTGCCTGCCAAATAAAACAGTCATTGTTTGTTTATGCCGACCTGATAGAGGAAGATTAGTCAGGGGCAAGCAGAGGTGGAGGTGAATCTTTGTGTGTGTGTGTACCACCTCACTCTGTGGGTGAGGCAGAGCTGATCAGTGGGCAGAGACATCAACAGAGTGCTATCTCTGGACAGCAGACCTGTACAGACCACAGGCCACTGTCTCCTTCAGAGATACTGTATAGCCTACACACAACAACAGAGCACACGCATGCACACAAACGGGTTGCTACGTTTTGTGCACAAATGAGCACACAGCTGATGTGGGGCAGAGAGAAAAAGCAGGGAGGAGGAACACTTCTTATTTAGGTCATATTTTCATATCATATTTTATAAATTTCCTCCCATCTTCTCTGAGGTTGTTTACTGGTCTCATGCAGCTCTGCAGACCCCCTCTCTGCAGCCCCCCCCCCCACCACCACCAGCCGCCTCTCTTCCTTTCCATTTCACCTCACCCGTAGCCCGCAGCCAAGCATGTGGATGGCAAAAACGTGTAAACGTCTTGAGGAAACGAAGAAACGAAGTGGGAGTGGGTGAGAAGAACGCAGAGAAAAGGAGGGGAGGAGAGCCAATAGAGATGGGAGGGAGGGAGGGAGGTGTGAGAGAATGAGGTCTCAACACCGGTCTCCTAACATAGCAGATCTACTCTTCTGCTCCTCCCTCCAGGGGTTCAATAGCTTGCTTTGTTTCCTTCATCCCTCCATCCCTGATTCATCCCTCTCTCTTTTTCTCTTCTTCTTCCTCCTCCAAGCTCCTGCTTTGAAGAGCCAAATGTGCAAATTGCTACATAAGGCACCATCTGCCCTGAAGAAGCCTGATTTTGTGCCTTAAGTGTCTCTACCTGAGGAAAAAAAATCACACCAGTAAATTCAGGAAAGGGACAGCAGCATACGCACTGGAAGAAAACAAAACAATAGACATGCATAAATCTGATCACAGGTATTGATTTTTACAGACCCATAATCCCCACTGGACACCTTACAGTACTTGGCACAGATGATGGATAACAGGGAAAACGTGAGTGGTGGAATCGGTGGATTCTTCCCTCCCTCCCTTATTGCTCCCCTCTCTCTCCCTGCCTCCTCCATTCTGCCCACCCATCTTTCCACCCCCGAATTTCCTCTCCTCACCCGGCTCACACCCCATCTCCTCCGCCCACCCACTGCATGGATAAATTATACATCAGAGACCTTCTCTCTATTTGTATTCTCTCCCTGCACATCTATCCACCCTTGCCTTGCTGGGACAAATTAAAAACAGTGTCTTGTTTGTGTTTGAGTTAGCATGTAGATCATGATGATGTACTGTATGCTTTTGTTGACAGCTGACACTGACTCAAAATAGAGATTTCCAGGCTTTGATATAAATCCAAGTGCAGGTTGTGTGCACTGAAAGTTTACAACATTCATCTTTCAAGCAGGCTCATCCCTGCTTCTCACATACACACACATGCACTTGGGTTGCCATGGTGAAAAGTTTAGTGCTGGTCACAGTATGTAGGTCAAAATGGGATAGCTTTCACAAACAAAAACAACGATAGCAGCAACAACAACAACAACAACAACAACAAAACAGCAGGCAGCAGAACAGTGAAAGTGTTACATTCATTAGATGATGAGGATGCCAGAAAGTTGTGATAACGAGCAGCGCTGATTCGAGAAAAGAGCTCAAACGAGACAAAAAAGTACTCGGAGTGATTGCAGTGGAAATAAACAGCAACTTTTCGCTGGGATATGAGGCTTTTTCATCCTGCTGACTCGCATGTGTTTGGTGTCAGAAAGGTCTTTTTTTCCATCAGCCTAATTAGTGGGTTGACTTTAGGTGAACGCAGGAGTTCATAAAGACACGGAGTTACTACTTTTTATTGTCAAATGCAGCTCTGAACTGGGTCACTGCTGATGCTTTTACAAAGCGCTTCTTCAACTTGAAGAAAACTGAAAGCTTTGGCCTGGTCGTTCCTCTTGAAATGAGGGAAACTCTTGTCTTCAGGCTCATTTTCAACAGCGTGCCCACACCGCAAGATGTAACATTAGTGTGTGTGTGTGTGTGTGTGTGTGTGTGTGTGTGTGTTGTGTCCACACGAGTGCATGGACCCCTTGTCTAACCGATAACACAGCATCTTCGCATTCAGCCACCACATTCTCCCCTCATGGCAATCTGGCACGCCACGCTAAAATTAAAACCTCCCTTTCTTCCCCTTTCATCAAAAATAACCGTCTCTGGCTTTTATCTCTCCTTTCTTCTTTATCTCTCCCTCTCGCTGCCTCCTCACCCTTTCTGCCCCCCCCTCCTCCATTGGGGACCAAAGAGAGAGGTTTGCTTTAATTACTGAACTACTTTTCACACCGGCGGAGAAAGACAGAGACGCACTTCAGATACCCACACCCGCCCACTGTCATGCTCCCAGCATCCCTGCACTGCCTTTCATGCCTATACTCCCCAGTGTGTGTGTGTGTGCGTGCATTCTCGTGTGTGTGTGTGTGTGTGTATATTTGCTTATGTTTAATTTTGTAAAAGACTTTTTAGCAGGCACAGATACAAAGCAGCATACTCACTGCAGTCAAATATGCTAAGCTAATTAAGTGATGTTTGCTATTCTTGGTGCAATGTGATGAAAAAATCATGCAGACTTTGTGAAGAGAAAAAAACTTTGTACTGGGTGGGAAGGCACAGAGTCAGCAAATGGGTAATTAATAAACTCATCTGCCATTCGGAGCAGTCCCGTCCCCCTCCCCCTTCCGAAAAAAGAAAGAAAGAAAGAAATCCTAAAACTCAGAGGAATATGTGTCGCAGAGAAACTAGAGCAAACCGTGAGAGGCTGGTACAGTGACATGTTTGGCTTGGAAGCAAGAGGGAGAGTGTTCCCCTTTCTTTTGGCTGGCTCCCTCCCTTTCTCTCACTCTGTGCTTCTGTTTTCTCAGTCACTAAATCTGATGCTACCCTTTAAAGCCCAAGACACTTATTACACTTATCAAGCCCTCGCTCGCACTTATATGTAATTATCCATTAAGTTCTTGTGGGTAGACTTGCATCAGCAGTGTCTGGGTAATTAGTTTATTGTAGCCAATCTCTATTTAGCAACACTTGCAGCTTCCATCTCGCAGAGCGGCTAATGCCTCACGACTTCAGATGATTTGTTAACTGTTCCGTTTTTTTGGCTATAAACTGCCGCTGTATATTTTACTGCATGGACAGAGATGGAAAAAGTCCATCTGTCAACACTGCCAAAACAGAAACAACTACTTCAATAAAGTCTCACAAATCAAAGTGCCTTTCTCTCCTTTTTAATGGCGACCAAGAGATAAAGAGAGTTTGGCAGCAGCTGGAGGGAGAGGGAGATTCAGCAAGGGAGGGAGGGAGGAAGGGAAGTAAAATGGGCCAGTGTGTCTGGCTGCTGAAGGGGTGTCCCGTGGGATGGGGAAGGGGGACAGGCAGCCCGGTGGAGGTTCCAGCAGCACACTAACACAGTCCGGTCCATTCACTAGGCCAGTGGCACAGGGAAGCCACTAAATACTGTTACGCGACACGATATTGGCATCTTGTGTCGCTTCCATACTTCCTTGACAGCTACAAGGAGGTTATTCAGGACTGGTGCCTCTGTTATTCTCTCTTTATCTCTCTCTTTCTCTTATTTAACTTTATAACTCGTCATTACAACAACATATCTGAGCCTCCTCGTACTGTACATTGTCTCCGATTGAATCCTCAAGTTGAATTCTCATTTCGACAGGGAACATTCCTTATAAGTATCAACGGTCCGTCTGTTCAATTACTTTGTAAAATGCAACCACCCTGGAACGCTGGCAGGAACTGAGCATAACCAGTCTGGATATAGTTTGGCAAAATTTACTGCTGCCCTGAGGCAAGAGGCAGGCAGCACAGAAAAATAGCAAAGCCAGGATTGTAGGCATAAACTGGTAGCGAGGATAACAGCAGCCTTTGCCAAGTTGAAAGCAATGTGTCTTGAGCTTCTTATCAAACACTTTACTCTCATTACCCATCATTATTGTCCTTGCACTCACTGCATTCAAGCAGCAGCAGTTCTGTCCCTGCTGCTAGTGTTTGTTGAGCAGATATAAGCAGAAGAGTGTGATATATATTTCCTGAGCAAGAGGTGAATTCCAACTCCTCATTCAAACTGGAGAGAGTCATACTATTGGACGTGCCATATGTGGACGTTAAGTTTAGTCTCATTAAGCTCTACATAAAGACGTGGAAGAGATTTTGTGACCGACCAATTTAGAGTTGCTCACCACAGCAAACTCTGGTGCTATTGATCCACAGAGCAGCAGCTTTCTGGCACCATGAACTTGGCAGAGGAACTAGATTTAGTCCCCGTTTCCTGGACCATTGGAAAAGTGCTTGTGGTGAAAATGGCCTACAATGACTAACAAGCCTGAAGAGGTGTTTTAAAATGACGTGTTCCCGTTTTCCATCTCTCCTGGCCACTTCAAAGTTTTTTGGTAAAGGAAGGAGAAGGAGAAAAAAACCCAAAGCCATTGTTTCTGGCTCAGCACTCAGGGCCAGGAGGCCCGAGTGACTTCCCCCACAGGTCTCAACCCACTGGAGACCTCCTGGTGACTCATCCGACAACAAAGCTTTCCCTCGCCGGCTTGGCTGATCCAAAAAGAATCTAGAGGCTTTTGATCCAGTCTGACATTATGGAGAGACCCATTTACTCATAAGTGCAGCAAGTAAATTGCCTTTACCTTTTTCAGTTCCCTCCTAAGAGAGGAGGAGGTGGGGGGGCTCTGAAGATGGTGCTTGTCAGAAAAACAAGAGGACATCGAAGCACTGACTCGGTGCTTCACTGGTTCACATGCAGTACAGGTTTCCTTTTAAGCTTCACAGAGCACGACGATGGGGGGAAAAAAGAGCGTGTAGAGAGGACGTGTCAGTTTGTTGCTGTATGCAAGTTGTGCTGGATAACACCAACACTAATTTACTGCCATTTTCACTGAGTAACTGTAGAGAGAAGTAGAGGTATAAAACTCCACAGCACAGAACGGCTTCAGATGCAGGCAGGCCAGTTTCCATAGCAACCTGAAAAAGGTTTTACACACACAGACACACGCGCAGTGTATGTGTATATTAAAAAAACATCTTAAGATAATTTATTCTTGAAGTTTAGGTGCAGTAAACCACCTCTGTTAATCTATTTCTGTTCCTGATATCTAAATCCAAACAGCTCATAACATGCACTGTAACTGCAGCCAAAGTTGATTGTTCCAAAAGCACAACTTAATACTAATTCTACTGTCAATCGAAACAATAATCTAAGGTCCTGTTCACCTAAACAACAAATAAACAATTTCCAGGAGACAGCGTAGACAACAACAATTGAGCCTTTGCCTCCACAGTTGTCCAGTTTAGTAGAAAAAGCTGGTCAACGCCTCCTCCATTCAGAAGTAATGTAACATATAGTTGGTCCTCTGCCAAACTATAAACCATTATGTTACCAGCTTGGGACAGTGACTCATTCATCACAAACAAGCATCAAGTCTGCATTCATTTTATGTGTACAAATTGAAAAACCAGCTGTCCAACTACATCTTTTTTTTTTTTGTCCAACTACATCTTGATGTGACGCAGCGACAGTGAATAGTGTTTGTTTAATGCACAAGAGGAAATGAAAAAAAAAACGAGTTTATTTTATTTACTTTTGATGTATCACTTTAAGTTCCCTCACTTACATCGATACATTTCATAATAATCTCATTTTATGATTATACGACACGTGCGTGAGACCAGCTGTGGCGCTGTAGCTTATGTTTCTTGGCCTCACCTTTTCTTTTTAAAATCTCCAGTGTCCTTGGCTCAGAACTCACAGAATTCACTGCACACTGCCATTCACCTTGCTTGGTTGTATTTGTCATGCCAGAGCTTAAGTTTCCAAATAATATACGTTTGGGGGTGTGTCGGAAGCCATCTATGGTGAATCGTGGGCATGGTCAAGGGACCCGTGCACCTGCGCTCAATTTCAGGATAATTGTGATGTATGAGAAAAAATGGTAATATACGTATGTGGTAATATACGTACATGGGGTTTTATACATCTCACAGAAATACTGCGTATGCATGTTTCCTGTTTTGTCAGGAGGCAAGATGAGACAACTAGTATGTCTAAAGCTGATTGCAAGTTTTTCACTGATGGAATAACAGGTTGGTGATGATAAAATAATAAACATTTTTGTGGAGTAACCTTGTTGAAATGTTACAACTTTCTAGTGGCAGCAACTATTGTAAACATAACTATCCTACTCTGTAACTATAACAGCAATTATTGCTTGGATGTGACATGATGAGTGAGCACTCATGTGGGGTTTTTTTTATTATTAATGTTGCTCACTAATGCAGATTTATGAAAATTGATTTTAAAAGTCTTGGCTGAGTCACCTCAAAATGACACAGAAACAAACGCACAGACTTGATGCTGCAGTAAGAATTCTGAAAACTCACATTCAGAGTCTTTAAATTGGTTTTAATGATATGCGGCGCGCAGTCGCTGTAATGTAAATACTTGATGAGCTAAGACACCCACAGCCACAGGTACAGTATGTTCCACTGAAAGTTCATCTCTCAGTCCAGGTTAACTGTTTATTCAACTGTTAACCTGAACCTAATTACTTGACTGACATGTAAGAATACATTTCTGACAGTTTAGGGGTGAGGACAAGATGTCTTCAAACCATTGAACTTCCCTGATCTTCATTAACAGCAATGATCTCTCAGCTCAGTCTGGACCTGGAAGAAGACAGCACAGCTCTGCTCTTTCTGCTAAAATGCCTAACTCCTCATACTAACCCGGTCCAAGACTCATTAAGTACCAGCTCATAAAACTGTTCTTCAACTACGCCTCTACTGTCTCATTATAGAGTAAGAACACTGGACGAGTGTTGAGCCTTCACAGTCAGGCAGTCGTAGCTGCAGACTCAGGGGAACAAGTGATGGGTTTGAACCCAGTGTAGTGTGACTGTGTTGCATGTGAGGGAGGAGAGGAGCAACTGGATTCACATTAAAGCAGCGAGGACTACAGAAGGAGCTGGAGGTCAAAAATGATGGTTGTGAACCTTAAAGTCAAGAGGGAGGAAAATTTACTGGAGCAGGTGTAGCAGCCCCCCCTTTGTCTGACAGCCAAGTCGTAATTACAGATGTTCAGATGAGACAAATGTCAGAAATGTCTCTGATACGGCCAAAAATGCCGGATCGAGCATCGTTTAAAGTCAGTATTTCCTCTACATTCATTCATGCTGTAATTAGAACAAATAGATTTATTTATGTTCTTTTTCAGTTATGAAAACTGTCAAACTACATAATAAAAAAATCCATGGCATTTATTTGTTGCATTTTTTTTTAAAACTTGAGCCAGGCCATATAACAATACCATATCTTATTAGTATTTTTTTAATGCATTGGTTTTGGATCAGTACCTGCCATCAGCTGAAAGAAACTCAACTCAAACTTTATTTATAGAGCACTTTAAAAACAACCGAAGTGCTGTACAGATCAATAAAAACATACCGTTATTAAAAATACCATAAAATACATGAGTAAAGTGTGATAGAATTCAAATGAGCTATAAATAAACAAATAAAATACAAGTACAACACAAATGTGTAGACTCAACTGAATGCCAGGTAGAAAAAGTTCATTTTTAAGAAGGATTTAAAAGCCCCGAACAATGGTATTGGAGCATCTCTAATGGTAATGCACATTTACTGTGTGTGTGTGTGTGTGTGTGTGTGTGTGTGTGTGTGTGTGTGTGTGTGTGCACGTGCACATGTGTTATATTTGTGTCTATAACTTGGTGCATATATGTGTTCTTTTTGAGTGTAGTTCAATAGTTAAGTGAAACCCATACAACTTCTGCACACAGGTGTTTTCACAAGTCCTGTCTGGACGGTGTGGCCGTGTAAACTATGATTGATTGGCTTCTCCTCTACTCTCATGTTGCCATAGCAGCTCCACCCTCAAACTAATTAATCAGGCAACGTGAAAACGTATATGTGTGCATGTGCAGGGCAAATTAATATGCAGTTTATTTTCACTAGAGGAATTACTGCCCTGATTGTTGAGGGTGTTTCCAAAGATGTACAGTATCAGTGCATCGGCACTGCAATTACACACAAACAACAGCTTTCACGATGAATTACCGGCCTTAGAAAGTCAAAGCACTTACGATGCAACAGCCAACATGACCATATAATAAATAAAACAATTAAAAGCTACTCTCTGTCAAATATGCTGTAGTAGCAAGATGGACTGTACGATGGCAGCCAGCCAATGAGAGTCTGTGAACAGAGTCAACCCCCCGAGGCAAACAACATTAACTGGAGGGCGGAGCGCGCTGAAAGAGAGTTGGCTTGGTCGTGACACCCCATACTGATGGTTGTGCTGAGAGCGCCAAACTGTGTCTGGACAGCTGCTGTTTCGACCACACCTTGCTGGCGTCATTAACGATGCCTGGGACTGATTAATATGGTGCCCAGAAGAGTAGATGGATGGATGACGCTGATGGAGCACTGGGTGGGAAGTCCTCACTGAGTCACTGACTACTGTGTTGGTGCAGGTGTTTCCCTGTCTTCCACCTGGATGGACTGGACTCCCACAGTGAGTAGAGCAGCAGTCGCTGTAGGAGTTGATGTTGAAGTGACTAGAGTGGGACTGAGTCACCGCCAATGAGGCTTTAATCCAAACTTAACAGCCGGAGGAATTCCCCCACTGTTGTGCTGCCGCATCAGTGCTAACGGTGCACGATGAAACAACGATTTCAACATGAGTACAGCAATGGGAACACGCACCTTCATGCTTCCACAGCACTTGAGTTTACAAGTTAACAACACCCAAGGCAGGAGATACAAGACAGAATTCTCACACACGTACACAAAAGGCCATGTGCAAATAAATGGGCGGCTTGTTTGGTTAGTTGGCAACTTCCCCTCATGTAGACGGGTATATTGTTTTGCCAAAGGTCTCGCTTCTCTCTCTACAGCAGAGGTCATGACAGCAAAGTAAGCGTGAAATATAATCAGATGGGAAAGTTGAGAAATGCAGGAATTTTCCATCAAGGTTCTTGTGTATGTTTTGGTTTGTGCATAACAAGTGTCTAAGTACGCATCAATCATGCATATCCTTCACTAAAACGAAAGAAAGGGCAAAAGCCCGAGGCAATCGTCGTCATCATCATCATATTCATACAGTAACACAATGACACTTAATTTATGCCCTTCAGCTGGAAAGGTCATCTGTGCCGCTTAGAAATCAAAAACAAGAAGCTGCTGACCTAAATGTTCTATTCAGCTTTCATTCCTTCACTTCATTTTAGTGCTGCGTAAAATGACCAGAGTTCAAGTGCTGTTATTTCACCAACAGTTTTCAATAAAGATCAAAAGGGAACCTAAATCTTAGCTCTGACTCGGGTTCATTTGGGGATTCGACAGTGTTGTGAGGAGACCCCGCCCCCACACCTCCCACAGGCTTTTGTCCGACACTAAAGACGCATCTGAGGCCTAAATACAGATGTTTTGCGTTGATGCAGTGTGGATTTAACTTTGTATCACAGTCATTATTTCTTTGATGTTGAGTTTCAAAAAACATAAATATTTCTATCCTTTATTTCTCTCCTTTTTTCGAAGCAACAAGAAAGACCTTTGCTGCTGCTTTCTCTCTCCACAGCTGTGCTCCTGTAACAGACACATCGGTAATCCCGCTACGTTCTGATAAATTATATAACTTTGCAAACAAGAACAAACTTGATGTCCTGCGTGCAACTTGAGACTTTCCCTCCAGTGACTATACTCTTTACTTCCACTTACCTCAACCATGTCTGTTTACTCTACATTGTCATCATCATTGTGGGACACAACACACAAATCCAGAGAATAGCATATACCTACGCTGCAGTGCTCTGTATGAAATTGAGGCAGGCTAAATGTTCAATGAAATGCCAGCATAAAGTCTTTGCAGTAAGCTTCCCATTCAACTGAATGGAAATCATTGGCTGCCACAGGGTAGAGAGACATACTGGTAATGGCTCACTGAGTGACGTTGATAGTATATATACTGTAGTAAGTAGGCTGAAACATGCAAATAAAACAGACAGTTTATTTGGGATAATTTGAGTCAGCTGATGTGAGTAGTTTATTATTAAATATGCTTTTAGTATAGTTGACTACATGTTCTCACGGTTGCATGTTAGCCTGATTTCTATGGACAGTAATGACAAACAACATCAAGAGTGCTTTTCCCAGAGCTAATCCCAAAGGGGACTGAACAAATCCCTTTGCATCTTGCCACCGGCATCAAAGCTGGAAAGAGTAACACTGCAAATCAAAGCCTGAAATGGAAAAAAAACAAACAGCCAAAAAAGCTTAGTGCCTAAAAATGCCTCGAAAATAAAATCCACCTCATTCCCTTTTACTGTTTCTGGCCCATTCAGTGAATAACCTCAGCAAACAATCAAATGCTCACTGCTGTGAGCAGCTTTGTCCAACCTTAAAATGTCACATCCAATTCAACAGACGCTCAATAGTGTCCTGACTCGCGCTAAGTACTGGTGAACTGTTGCTATTATTTGGGAGCTATTTTTGTGGCAGCAGCCGCTCCTGCAGGCACAATATGCAGCTTGCAGACTGCTGCAGCAGCGTCTGATCACGTGCCACAAACCAGGTCAGCTACAGCATTAGAGAGTGGGATGGAGCTCGCCCACTTAGGTCCCCTCAGACCCTCCTCTCTTTAATGTAAAGTATCTGCTTTAACTGGGGACAGCTAGATAAAAACCTTTTATGTTATTCAAGCTTTATGCAGGGACATCTAATATGGTCTGAATTAGGTTTGAGAGGAATATCCAGCTGACTCATTTATACACATTGGTTTGAGTAATGTTTTACATCTAAATACAGTTCCAGAAAAATCATATTTTGGTAGTAGCAGGCACTGATACCACCTTAGCAGCAGGCAAAACATGGTCGCTCCATCACTGTCGCACCTTCTGTTTGTTTGTGCTCTGCTTATCTGTCACTCTTGTTTTTTTTCCAGTCTGTCTGTCAGTGCCTCCACCTCTCTGCGTCTGATCGAGCACTTGGATTCAAGAAGCTGTGATTGTTCTGTGAAAATTCAACGTGCCCCCGAGGCTGCTGTTTTTCATAATTAAGTAGGGGAGCAACAATCTGGCTGCGAACAAAATCAACAACAGACAGGGACGTGCCGCACACCGCCGGGCTGTTCCAAAAACACATATCCATACTGTACAGGTCGCCACAGACTGACCACACATTGTAGTTCCAAAGGATTTCAAGCCAGAGGAGGCACTTTGTAGCATTATAACTGTTCTGAACATGCAAGACATCACCCCACCCCCCCCAAAAAAAAAAACCCTCTACTCTCCTCTACTCTACACGTGAGTAGCTTTGTCTTCTGAACGCTCTGCTGCTGCTGCTGTCTCTTTCTTCCCGCCTATTTCTAAATTTGAAGCGACATAAAAGCCGAGTCCTTTTTATTTATTTATTTTTGCCGTTTCTGTATAATTGCATCATTTGGCAAGTGGTGCAGTTATTTCAAGCCCTTGAATATCGCTCAGTACACAATGCAGAGGCTCAAAGGGACATAAAATTGAAGATTTCATAGGATGGGAGAGAGAGAGAGAGAGGGAGAGAGGGAGAGGGGAGAGGAAAATATCACTGATTATACATGGACACATTCATATCATGCAAGTGGGTCAAAGAAATTTAAAAAAAAAAATGTTTTTTATCCTCCAAATGTTGTGCTGAAAGTAACACTGTTTTGCTATTTTAAAACTAATTGTGACATATTCAGCAGCCTGTTTTGAAGCAACAGCCCAAATAAGTTAAGGTTTATTCAGCCAAACTGTTGAATATATATGCAGGTAAGATAAGATTTGGCTGTTTTAAATAACATACTCTATGTGATATATCAACATATTATAAAGACTTTCATCTACAGTTATGAATAGTGTTTCTCTTTAGGTCCACCATGCACGTTTTAAAGGTTGACTAAACTGTTTTTACTTTTGATTACAGTAAACAGAAAATGAGAAAAAAAAAAAAAACTAAACACAAAAAAAACTTTGCCTCACCAAACACCTCTCGTCTGGTGATAGCAGGATGGGATGCACCGCACTGTCACCTAGTTTCCATGGTAACCTGTTGCTATGGAAACAGGCCCTGGAACAGACTCAGGAGTCGGGTGGTGGAGATTTTTTAGCCGGAGAGGCAGAGGGAGGTGAGGATAGAAGCAGAAAAAAAAAAACTGGGAGAGGAAGGAGAAAACATGAAGAAATGGAGAGAAAGTAAAGTGAAAGGACTCAAATTTGTTAGAAACATAGACGTCTAGTGCTAACCCTGCATCAACACAACTCACTGGTCACCAGAAGGGCACAGTTCACTCTAAGTTACAATTTCTGGGCAGGGATGATGAGTTTGTTACTGTGGGACTTTTTCTGGGGATTCAAGTGTGTGATAGTGAACATGATACAACGATGGAGAGAAGGAGGGAGCAGCCTCATTGACATTCATCGCACTCATCTGTTGGCCGTGTATAGCAAACATTACATAATCACTGTGATGGCTGATGGCTGGCACCACAGCCAAACACAGTTTCACTGTCAGGCTGTGTGTTGTCTTCTTCCTGTCTGTCTGTTCAATTTGAGTTGCAGGTGTTCAGCACATGGACACACAACCCCCCCACCCCCACCCCACCCCACTCAGCTGTTTATAACGATATGAAGTGTTAAGGTGGAAGTTAAAGTCCGTTTAGGTGAAGCTTAATTCACTGTGTTATATGTGTAGTGCTGATAGTTCAGGGAATAGCAATGGGCATCCTCAGAGGAATATAACAAGTGTTTGTGTGGGTTTTTTTATGTGTGAATCCAGCATCAATTCATTGTTAGTTTATATAAATCACCCTTTCAGGAGAACAGTCAATAGCAATATAACATACGCACTCAATCTCAAATGATATCAGTGAGAGAGGAATGTGGCAAACAGCTTAATTTGTTTGTTACTGAGAAAATAACAAGGAGGCAGTGCTGGCTGCCGGCAGGCGAATCCAAGCCTAACACACTCATTTGCAGATGTCTCTGTAAAACAGGCCGTTTCCCAGAAATTACAGACTGACAGGCCATTGGACCACATTTGATTTCCCATAGCATCTCCTCCACACACACACACACACACCATCTCCATCTAGTGCTCTAATCTTTCTCTGGCTGAAGTTGGACCGCAGCCTGCTGGGTTAGTCTATTTAACTGCTGTCATATAGAGAGCCTTAGAGCATGTTGTGTACTATAGTCAGTGAGAGACAATATGTGCAGCAACTGGCAGGGTGCACCAAAGGACAGATGAATGCATGCATGCATTACGCACATGTACACACATTCAGATGCACCCATTCTCTGGTTCTGGGCTCAGGCGTACTCTCTCAGTGGCTCTGACAAACTGCACCAGAGACTCCGGTTCAGCTGGAGCCTCTACATTACGGCTGCAACACAAACACAAAGTCTGTACGATAAAAACAAATCTGATGGCAAAGATGTGCAAACAGGAAGTGAATTCGTAACTACTCATGCTTATGCATTCAGCACAGCTTTAATGCATGAGCATGCTTGATGAATATGACGCATAGTATTGATCTCTAAGGTCTAGCCGGAACATAAGTAATAACTAGTTTGTTTTATTGTAAAAGACACCTCAGTCACCCTGTGGGATGTGTTTCATTACAAAAACACATACCGGGTAGGTTACTTGTGGCAATGCTGTTGCAGAGGGGTTTTTTTGTTTTCCTCATAGAGAGCCTAAGCGGAAGCAGGAAGTAACGGTCACCATGGGACCTCAACTCTGAAAAACTCGCCATTCAAATGAACGGGATGGAAAATTTTATTTCGTGATCCGTTTGAATTGTGCCATGAGAAAAAAATATGTCCTCTACCTGTTTAAAACATCACGTTTCATCCCGAGAAATCAGTCGTTTGTTGTAAAGCTATTGTAGAATAAAATTCAGAAGAATCTGTAAGCAGAAAGACTACAAGTCGCGTAGGTGACGTCACACAGCAAATGCCGCCCTTTCCCGTGTCAGTTGGTGACGTATTTTTTGTGGGACACAGATCTGTAGTCCGTAGAGCGGTCTTCACACAAAATACATTCTTCTGTTGCCGTTTTATGATAAACGGCTGATTTCTCGGCATGAAACGTGATGTTTTAAACAGGTAGAGGACATATTTTTTTCTCATGGCGCAATTCAATCGGATCACGAAATAAAATTTTCAGTCTCATTCATTTGAATGGCGAGTTTTTCAGAGTTGAGGTCCCATGGTGCCGTTACTTCCTGCTTCCGCTTAGGCTCTCTATACCTGATCTGATCTTCACTTAAATACAGACACTGATGGTATGATTTATTGTTGCTGGTCAGCTAGAATTACCTGAACGTTTTCTATAAATCGTTGCTAATAAAGGCAAAAGTGAGAAAGGAGACATTTTGGTGAGGGATTTGGAATTAGTATTTTGCCTTTGCCACCTGGATTGAAAAGGAAATGTCTAGGGCTGCAACTAACGATTATTTTCATTATCGATTCTGTTGATTATTTAAACGATTAATCGATTAGTTGTTTGTTCAATAAAATGTTAAAAAATGTTGAAAAATGTCAATCAGAAATCAAAGAGAGACTCAGTTTATTGTCATAAAGGAACAAAGAAACCAGAAATATTCACATTTAAAGGGATAGTTCACCCTAGAATGATATTTCGCTCATTATCTACTCACCCTCATGTTGACTAAGGGCTGGAAGAAGTCTCAGAGTCCTCCGTCCCTTCTCTGAGTTACAGGGTCCAAGCGTAGCAGTGCATTTCAAGGCAACGGTTGTAAAGGGACACCAGAGCTCTTCGTAAAAAAACACACACAAAAAAACATCCAAATACCTCCATGATGCTCGTATGTAATGTCCGTCTTGTGCTGAAGCCCCAAATTGCGTAATTGTCCCCGAAAAAAATTAAATAAGTCCACATTCCAAGCATGTTTGTAGCATTAGCTCTGTGTCTGTTGTCCGGTCTTCCGCTGCCAGCGCGCATGCGCAACCAGACTGAGACTCGAGTCGGTCTCAGTGCGAACCTTGCACATGCGCGCTGGCAGCGGAAGACCGGACAACAGACACAGAGCTAATGCTACAAACATGCTTGGAATGTGGACTTATTTAATTTTTTTCGGGACAATTACGCAATTTGGGGCTTCAGCACAAGACGGACATTACATACGAGCATCATGGAGGTATTTGGATGTTTTTTTGTGTGTGTTTTTTTATGAAGAGCTCTGGGGCCTCATTTATCAAAGAGCGTGTAAAAGTCCTCTTAAATTTTCAGTACGACGGAAAGGCAAAATGTGCGTACGACCAAAAAATATACACTCTTTTCAGATCTATCAAACTCCGCGTACACACGGCTGCACGGTATTTCCCTTGATAGATCACACCGGACCTGAGAAAAGCGTGGATGAGAACACGCCTCATACCCAGCCCCCTAAACGGCCCCACGCAACCATATGTGGTCAATGCAAATCAGTTACGTGCATATTAAGTAGCCATGTGCACTCTGGAAACGTGTGGAATGACGTCAGTGGAAGACGGTGAAGACAACAGACGGACGGAGAGCGGAGAAAGAAGCGGAATTTCTCTGAAAGCGAGATACACGGTAACACGGCAATATCAGTCAGAAACATCATCTTGCATTGAAAGGCTTCAATAAATACAAAAAAACCTCCCAAATCTAAATGAAACAGAACAGATAGAAGAAGAATCATATTTATTCTGCCCCTTATTTTAGATTATGTCATAATAATTTAAAGCAGGGTTTCCACTGCCTGTCAGTAGGTACTTTGCACCCCTTTCCACTAACCCCCAACTTCCGTTCACTGGACGACTTTGATTTTCATTTGTGCATAGCTATAGCCTATATTTAAAAAAAAAACAAAAAAACATTGAAGTCCACCAGTCTGTGACTTTTCCTAAAATGATGTTGGGCAGCACCCAGTTTTGTTAAATACAATAAATATTATTCACACAAAAAATATGGATCATGTTTTCTCATTTGCTTTGATTTGCGCCGACATTATTGTGCTTGCTGCTTGCTTGTGTGTGTCCAGTCTGGCTACGTAACACACGCACGTCGCAGAAATTATTTTCCAGACTGGACAGACTGGTTGTGGAAGAGGTGTAGCCTACATGCAGGGGAAAAATATCAATATGATATCAAAAGAAAACGAAATTCGTTTTATAAAGCCAGTATTTAGGAGCAAACTAGTGTAAATGCACAGGGGAAAAATCTGAGTCGCTGTGCTTTTCATGTAAAGTGCCGACGTCAACACGTGTGCGGCGGTGGTGGTGGTGGGGGGGGGGTCATCATCACCACCACTTGCTACTTCAAACAGTGTCCGCGCTCCTCTCTCCCTCGCATACTGCAGTTCTCTGACTCTGCAGCGGTGTCGCCAATTCCTCTTGTTCTTCAAAAAGCGTGTAAATGCCGGTACGCCATGGTCGGACTGGTCGTAAATTTTTGCTCTTACTCCCGACAAGTTTTGGTTTGATAGATCCCAAATTAGGCGGAGAAAAGTGCGTACGCACAAAATGGGGGAAAGAGCGTGTAAAAAAGCGTGTATCCACAATGATAAATGAGGCCCCTGGTGTCCCTTTACAACCGTTGCCTTGAAATGCACTGCTACGCTAAGACCCCCTGTAACTCAGAGAAGGGACGGAGGACTCTGAAACTTCTTCCAGCCCTTAGTCAACATGAGGGTGAGTAGATAATGAGCGAAATATCATTCTAGGGTGAACTATCCCTTTAAGAAGCTGAAATCAGGGAATTTGGACTTTTATTCTTAAAGGGACAACAAGGAGTTTTGGAAAAGCGAAGTGTTTTCACACTACATTTATGAGCCTCTGTACGCACCGTGAAATTCTTTGACCGGCGCAAGACAGACTTGTGTTTTCATTCATCAAGAATTAAAGTCAGAGGTTCGAAGATGATCACATACCGTCGTAGTTCCGACCATAAACGGCGATTCGGCAGCGTTATTCTCATGACTCGCCAGGCATGAGAATAAAACAAAATAACGATAGAGACAAAACAATATATTTATCGAAAATGGGCCTATTAACAAGTGTAGATTCATCCACATTAATATGAGACTTTTTTATTGTCACGGAATTTTTTGTTCTGCCGATGGAGAAACTCCTCGTTGTCCCTTTAAAAAAACTATTCAAACCGATTATTCGATTATCAAAATAGTTGACGATTCATTTAATAATCGATTATTGTTCGATTAATCGATTAATTGTTGCAGCTCTAGAAATATACCACAGTCAAACAGTTTCTAGTTTTGTTGAGCTCTGATCTCATATTACAGGATTTTGTTAAAACTACATATTTGAGTCACATGTCACCAGATTGGCAATACATGTTTCAATTCACAGCTTCCCAGGACCACCAGGTGAGACCACAGAACAGGAGCAGAGTGAACATCACATTGGAAAATCCAGAGACCGACTGTGCATTACGTTGTCTTTTTTTTTGTGTGTGTGGAAGACTGGATAAAAGGTTTGCGGTGACTTCAGTCTGACTGTATTGAAGGAGGCGATTTAATTAACTGATTGGGAGTATTACACAACTTCACTTTGTCCAGTAAAATGCACAACCCACATCTACCCCCTGAAACAGCATCGAAAAGCCTGAGTAATACTGAGCATCTCCGTTATTAGTTTACAACAAACACAAAACACCTATTCATCCATCCTTCTTTTTATTTCTGCATTATCTTCATAAGTTGTAAGTCCATGAAGCTGGTGTAGTTTTACAAGGTACAAACCTAATCCAGCCATCTGTAAGATGAGACAATGCGAACATGAAGTAACGTTTAGAGTTAATGAGGCCTTGAAATACAATAAGGGAATTTAAAGGTTCCATGTAAGAATGTGAAGCGATTTACATTTAGGCTATTAATCGCTTTTTACTGCCAATGTGTGAGCAGAATGTGAATGTAACTTCAAAAATGAGGCCTTTCACTCTGCTACAGTGTCAAAGCTACTGTATGCAACACTAGCTAATGTTAGCATGTATAACAGAATGTGGTTAACATAATGGTCACTAGTGTCATTAATAATAAGAATTCTCTAACGCACAAATCCTTTGAAATGTTAGATTTAACACTGAATATTAAACAGCTTTTGATGGCACGTAGAGTTACGTCACTTTTTCTTCCCCTGACTTGTTAAATAAAAAGGCTCTTTCTACCAGACTGATGACAGACATTATGACATTACTTGGGCTTGATTTACTCGTTTCTTCATCGCTTCACTCTGCTGGCACACAGAAACCATAATGACATTTTTTCCTGTATACAGTGCCGTGTGTATGAGGTGCAGTGCCTGCCAAAAGCCTGCTGACAGCTGCTGGCAGCTGCTGGCAGCTACTGTGCTGCAGATGCATAAGTCACTGTCACAGCATCACACTTCTTCCAGCATGGGTGGTGTCAGTTAAATAAATGTATAATTATCTGGAGGTTGTCAAGAGGCAGTTTTAGTGCAGTGCCGCACTGCCTGCCTCAAAGAGAACAGAAAAGACGCGCACCTCAGATCTCCGAGTCTTGACAGTGCAAAAGAGTCGAAGGACAATACAGAGAAGAACAAGTTTACGTCTGCGTCATGTGTACCACAACACCTTTATTGGTGTCTGTGTGGTGTGTGCATGATGTTTTTATGTGTGTCCTTGACAGTCAGTGTGTGTGTGTTTGTGTGTGTGTTTGGCAGGACTGGCCAGCTGTTCAGTGGTGGGATCCCAGCACATCTGGCAGTGTGCTTTGGCCTGGAGTCGAGAGGGTATCAGCTTTACAGCAATAATGAGGGGGATGGGAGAAAGAAAAGAAAGAGGAGGGCTGGATAAGATTAAATCCAAACGGGGGAGGTGGCAGATAGCTCAAAACAAGGAAAGATAGATGGGTTTGTCTTCACAAAATTACATAAGAATCAGCAAATCAGTGATGAGACACTTGAGTACGAGCTGTGTTAAAGTAACTAGACTGGTGCTAACTAGAAAATAGTTGCAGACTGACACTTTTCTTTACTCACGTGATTACATAATTCCCTTTTTTATCAATAATGAGAAAACTAACTTGATAATTCCAGATGTTGAGGTGGCATCCACAGATGAGTTAAAGTTCTCTCTCCACAATATTTACAGGACCAGCTTTAAAGTTGGAGAAATGGGGCCATACTTTCACCGTGTGCTCAGTCTGCATGCTTAGGTGACACAAACATACCTCAACAGCTTCCTGCCAGGATACAGCAAAGGTGAGAATAACGTGCGTGCATAACATCTGGTCTCATCTCATTATCACATTCACTGCATTTGCTGGAGCTGGTGTTGAAAAAGCTGGTGTTGGTCCAATGGTAACTATTAAAATGGATGGTCTGACATAATTTGGAGCAGACAGTATGGTCTGAGCGTTGTTTGGGTGCAGCAACTTTGTTGAGCTGTAGATTTTATCAATAGAAAGTATTTTATAAATCATAACTGTTAAATGTTTCCATGAGCACATGTCTTTTCATTTCAAATACGCATGTTACCAACTAGAGGCATGTTGTTTGAAAGATGTTAACATGTCTGTGGGGTTTTAGGAAACGGTAACAATGAGTTAGCTGCATTATGTGTCATGGTTTGTGTGTCTCTCGTCTCGTTGAGTTCCTGTTTTATTTTGAAGTTCAATATCATGTCTTCCTGTGTTCTCCCTCTTGTGATTACCTCATGTGTCTCACCTGTGTTGATTGCAACACCTGTGTCTCATTTCCTGGTGTACACAGTGTTTTCTCATTGTCCTTTGTCAGATCGTCTGCATTCATTCCCCGTGCTTGTGCTCCATGTTCCTGCCTGGTTCTGCCTGTAAGGTTTTCCCCTGCGAGTTTAATAAATACTTTTTGGTTGCTGCACCAGTTTTTATTTTTTATTTTTGTCCGCGTCTGCATCTGGGTCCAGTTCCCTTTCAGCCTTGACAGAACGATCTGACCAACTATGGACCCAGTAGACAGATGATGACTCTTTTTGACTACCTTGCGTACCTGGCACCCAGAAAGACAGCCAGAAAGGTTTCCTCTTGCCATCGCCATCAGAAACCCACCTACCCAGCAGGGACAAATTCCTTCACGGGAACCTGTCTGACATTGGGGGGGGGGACTTCGCTGCATCACCTACAAATCAGTATCAGCTCCATCTAGGCCTGGTAGTCGACACTAGCCGGTTTCCCAGCCTGCTAGCCAGTGGCCACCAGCCTAGACTGTGCTGCTGCCACCTCCTGTCCCTGCTGTGCTACAGCTACCCACAGTTCTGGTCAGGCTGCAACCTTCTGCAACCTGTTCCAGTTGGGTCGCAGCCTCCATGTTCCTCTCCAACTGGGCTGCAGCCTGGGGGCCAGTTCCCTATCAACCTTGACCTTATGGGAATGGTAGGAACAACTGACCAAATCGAAGGACTGACAGTCACCATCTATTCTCTGTCTATTATTCGTTTCCCCTGCCTTCCCCCTTAGTCTCGGTAGCTTTAAGAACAAATAAGTCTAAATGGTCCTTGAAATGTTCCAAAAATATCTCTTGTAACACCCACAGATCCTGGAACCCTTGTGCATATCTGAATCAAAATTAACTCCTCCTCCACAACTGAACCCCACAGAAAATGTTATTTAAAGCAGAAGTAAGCGGAATATTTGTGTTATTTGTTATTTGTGTGTGAATATAAGTCTTAAATAGTTATATCTTCCGACAGCAATCACTTACATAGAGTGTTTGGTCCGAAACACGGGTCTGTCAGTCACTCTGCTCTGCTGTAAGCCGAGGAGAAAACTTCTTGTATACTTCCTTGTAGGCTACAACCTTTATCCAATGAGGAGAGAGAACGGCATGAAGGGCTGTGTGTGCAGCCAAGGGATGCGCGTGAATGTGGTGACGTAGGGACGAGGACCAATAGATCCATGACGAGGGCGGGGGCTGCTAACTCCATCGGCTGACAAAAAGTTAGCCAAAACGACCGGATTGCTTACTTCTGCTTTAACTACAGTGTGGGGAGGAAAAACGACTCTTGTATAACTAACCATATGTGATACCAGGAAGAGTGGAAACAAAATTAAAAACTGTATAAAGTCTTTACAAGTCAGTGTGCAGGTGCTTCCTCCAACTTCATTCTGCTTCAGAGCCCTGGATGACTCAGCTGACAATGGATGAGTTACATGATCTGTTTGTACCTGCAGGAAACAGGTCTATTTCTGGCGCGAGAGGGTCAAGCCCCATGAGTCCAAATCAGCGCCCTCTCTCCCTGCTTCATCCACTCCTTTAAGCAGCAAATAGCTGTTACCTTAGCTGCTGCTCAGGTCCATTAGCTCAAGAGTGAGGAGGTCATTTTGGTCACTTGAAATGGAACCAGCATTATGTTGTGTAGACCTGTGTGCCCGGCAGTGGAAAAGCTGTTTCTCGTGACTCTTCTGTGTCTCCGCTGTGGGAGTGTGGCATCAACAACTTCGGTGGACGGGTAAAGGTTCAAGCGGGAAGAGAGGGATAAAGAGAGTGGAGTGCAGTGGAGGAGAGAAAGTGACCCAACTGCAGGCTTGATTGATCTGCTGTGTGGAGGGAGGCTGTTTTCACACTTGGCTGAGTTCTATCTATCCAGAAACGAAACGTCTGTGTGTGTGTGTTTGTGTGTTTTATGTTAAGTTAGATGTACAGATATGTATACGTTCATGTCCGTATACAATATCTTTGTTTTTAATTTCACGTATTGTAATTACATAAAGACAGTTGGAAAAAAATCTCTTCTCTCTCTCTGCTCCTGCAAAGGCATGCCAAACAAACATGTTTTTTCCTGCATGACCGAAATTGTGTATCAGATTCCCAAGGATATCCACACATATATAAATACATAGCATGCAGAGAAAAATAAACCCAGGTCTGTGGTCAACCCTGTTATGTCAGAGCGATGTTTTTCTTCACATTAGATGAGAGAATTTTCCCCGACCTCCCCTCGGCGCCGACTATACCATCCACTCTGGTGTAATAACACTCTCGTGAACATAAGCCTGCATGTTTGCTTGCGTCCCTGATCTTTTAATGTGCAGTACATGATAGAATACATGATCCATAATGTGTAATTAGAGGCAAACCCAGAGAGATGAAACTGCAGATTAACCTGGTTGCAGCCAGACAACACATGTTGGGGTGGGGTGGGGGGGGCACACAACACATTTCTACAGGTTGCATGGGCTGGAATGAAACACAAAGTGGACTTGACCTCCCAAAACCCCTCATCACCTGCAGAGCTAGCTTTCAACAGGAGAGGAACAAACAGGAGCAGGTAAACACGGAGCATAGTTGCTCCTCCTTGCTCCCTCCCTCCTCTCCTAATGAGAGAAAAGTGTCCGTATCGATTCCCCTGCATTCTAACATTCTGTGATCGAAGAACAAAAGAGATGAGAGATACAGACGGAGGCAGAGAGGGAGAGGATGGAGCGTGCGTCCAATCATCGAAGCTTCTAGATTCTACAGCCAACTGAGAAACTGTGCACTCTTTATAAATAACACTTATTAAATATTTTAAAAGTTCACATTGTAGGCAGTTTTTAAGTGTCTGTAAAAAAGAAACAGTAAGGCCCTTCTTTGTGTCAATACAAACTTTTAAAGTCTGAAATAGCCATAATATTTACATCTTTTATTAAGCCAATGGAAATGCACAGTAGAGGGGAATTGTCAAACTATCAAACTATGAATACCTAAATAAACAGGTATAAACCTCCTGTAATAAGACTTATGTCAGAAGCCGGTTTGTTAATCTTAGCACAGAGGCTGGAAACACTGGGTCTACAACTCATAGTTAAAATACCAAAGGACCAGCATCTCCAGCCAGGCAACAGGTGGAGGAACTGTATTTCAGTCAGAGAAACTGAAATTGCTAAATGTAATGGAGGAATAGCTGATACAGCCAAGTGGCGATAGCACAAATGCAAATGTGATTGTAACGACCGAAAAAATAGAATTTAGAGACCAAACCAAACAACATCCAATTAAAAATCAGTGCAACACAGAAATGACATGTTGATGAAGTGGTTGTGAGGGTACGTCACAGGAAAAAAAACAAAAAAAACTCTGCCCTATATAGACTGACAGTAATACGGTTTTATGCGCTCAGGAATACAAAAACATGGTTGCATGTCACACACACACACACACACACACACACACACTCACACTCACACTCACACTCGCACACTCCTGGGAGATGTGTGTAAACCCCTAACCTTCTCCAGGCTTTAGTACTGCACTCCACTTCCCTGTGGCCTGCACTGATCTTACACACATCACTCTAAATACGGATTTCCCACTTTTTACTCTCTTCCAGGTTGTGCTCATGTCACCGGGTAAAACAAACAATGACTAACTTATCAACACTTACAAGAGGATTCACTGAGAGGAGAAACTGACACACGCCCATGAATTAATTCATTTCCGAGTGTGTGGGTATTTCTTTTCACCACATCTGACCACACCTCTGCTGAGCTGCTCTCATTATCCTTCCCTCCGTCTCTTTTCCTGCCCCTTGTCTCTCGTCTTCCTCATCCCTCTCGTCTATATTCTCTTATTCCAATTAATGATCTTCCTCCTTTAGGCATTCGTTGTTTCCATAGGAACAGTGCTCTGTAGTCCACACTGGTCGCCTAGGCAACGGCGAGCAAGGCAGGACATTCTGTGGCGGGTGTGTGCGTGTGTGTGAAGGCGCGTGCACATGTCACGTGTTTACTTGATTTTGGGCTTGCCCCATGCACAGGTTTTCTCTGTTTATATAACTTTCTGTTAGATAAACATGTTTCTGTGCGTCTTTAACATATTTCATTTCGTAGTCGAGAGAAACAGGAGTATTTTGTTTCATCTTAAAAAGTATAAAACCAGCCTGCACAGCCATTTCCCTCACTCTCATATTAAACTATTATACTACAGTGTGTATCATGATAATACGCCTTTAAAATTAATCCCACAGTACTGTACATACAACGTGTACCTACACTCTCTCTACTTAGCACACACACACACACACACACACACACACACACACACACACCTCTAAAGGGTAGTCCCACTAGATAATAATCTTTTATAATCTCTCACAGTAATAATGCAATCAGGTGCACAGATGACATGACAGAACTGCAGGATTTAGACCAGAACTCTGTGTGTGTGTGTGTGTGTGTGTTTCTGTGTCCATGCGTGCGTGCATTAAATCATGCAGTCACATTTGTGAGACTTAGCAATGACCCATGTTTAACACAGCTGCATCGTGTCAGCATAATAATGGACATGTTACATTCATGTGGAAAATACCTTCAAACTTGACACAGCATATGCGTGCGTATGTCTGTCTGTGTCTGTGTCTGTGTCTGTGTCTGTCTGTGTGTGTGTGTGTGTGGAGGAAGAGTACATGTGTGTATTAGAGAACAGAGGGGTTGCATCTGGCTCCCGGGGCTTCCCTACTCACAGCTGTCTGCATGGGACAAACCTTAATGCTGGATTAACGACAGTATCTACAGAGAGACGTGAGCACAAGGTGAATAGAGCAGAGACGACTGGACATGAAACTAGGGCACAGGACAAGTGGGAATATTAAACAAAGAGAAAGAGAACATGGTTTTATTAACTGATAAGAAATCTATATGTCTAATAATTTGAGCATATTCTCGATTCCAAAAGTGCATCTGCGTTTGTCTCTTGCTTCATACAGTCTTCATTACCAAAAGGGGAAAGCAAACTCTTATTCACAGAGCACTCGTCTTTTTAAAAAATGCAAAACTGAAAAAAAGAAGCAGGCTGGCTAAAGCTGATGACATGGATTTTCAGATACTACTCGCAGCGCACCAACATACTGTGATGTTAAATGTCTATAATATACTCCAAACAGGGCTCAAAATAAATATATTATGCAGTGTATGTGTTGTTTTGGTGGTGTGTTTGTATGCGTGGGGCAGGCCATCTGCCAATGTGTATGGCGAGTGTATGTATGACTGAGCACGTGCAGAGAATCATGCCTGTGTGTGAAAATCTCTTGAGAGCCTGGAGGACTCAGCTCCGCGGTCCATCCCATATACATACATACATACATACATACATACATACATACATACATACATACATGCATAAGATTAAACGTAAAGACTTGTAGATGCAGATGTGTGAATATGCATACACGCACAAGCGTTTGGTAAAACCCTTTGCCCGCGTGCACACGGCTGCACCACAAAAAGCATGAAACAAGTGAGTGACATGAAAAAAAAAAAGTAGGATATTCTACTGGTATACAAAAAACGCACTCGCACAATGTTGTTGATTCCAGCCTCACATCTCTCTACACATGCGCAACCAGATCTGAAATCATCCACGCTCCCTCTCACTCACGTGTGCTCCACTGCTCTACTTTCCCTCCACTGGAAATGGAGAGGAGAGGGCTCATCGGGCCAGAACCCTCTCTCTCTCTCTCACACACGCGCACGCATTACACACAGGGACAAGCTATAGAGGTATGAACACACAATGATGCAGAAATACACAAAAGCATTCATGCATGGTAGTGTACACATATTCACACATACAACGCAGCCTGTGGGTATGCAAATTCGAGTTGACACACACACAATTGGAGTTTGGGACGCACACTCTAGATAAGCAATTACCATTGTATGTACTGTATATACATATTACACAGATGGGTAAAGAAGATGCAGAAGGCTGGTTGATAAACACACATGCTATAAAGTAAAGGAAAAACATCAGGTTGCATCACTTTGGTTACTGGGACCAACAACTTCCTTCCTGACCTTTAATAAACCTGCAGAATGCAAATTAATTTTCATCCACTAACAGAGGTTTTCAGTCGGTGAGAGGCAGTTGGAGTTGGGCGCGGAGGGGAAGAGACGTGATGCAAAGATACCGCCGCGGTGAAAAGCAATTAAGGTACTTTAAACCCTAAGTGCCTGATTGGTGTAATTTGCGTCAAAAATCAGACTCCTTCTTGGAGTTATAACTCAGTCAAATCCGAACTCTGAGACATGATACACATATTTTTAGATTCAGTGTGACTTACACCTCCCGAGGCTATCATTATCTCCTGTGTCCATCTGTGGAAAAAATGGCCAAAAGTCGGCTCAGAGAAGGGCATCAACAAAAAAATGCTCCATATATCTCATGAATGAGTTGAAGAAGTTTTCAATATCAAAGTAGTCTGTCACTGATACCGGCAGACTACTAATAGCCAAAATGTAAAGAAAAACAGGCTAAAAAAAGAGCAAATTGACTTCGTGGTAAGACTGTTCAAAAACTGGTGCAAATCATTATCTTTCACTTGCAATGCAAACACTGCAGTTCAGAGGACTGTTTCAAGTGTAATAGCACTAAAAAAGCAAATCTCTTTTCAAAGTTCCACACATTATGTCCATCTTTTTATGTAGCCAAAAAAATAAATAAATAAAAATAAACAAAAATACACACACACACACACACACACACACACGCCTGCTGGAAATTTAAAGTCCAGCTTGGACTGAATCGAAATGTCAGAAATGAAGTGGGAGCCTCCAAATTAAACCGAGTCTTATTTTTCCAGCCTTTCAAGTTTGCCTTTTACAGTGCACAAACATGGAAGACAGTGAGATAGAAAAGGGAGAGTGTGAAAAGAGAGGGAGAATAAAGTGGATTGGTGTAATCCACTTTATCCTGGCACAAAAGGTTCGAACAGCAATAAAACATGCAGACATTGACAGAGAAACAGACACACACACACACACACACAGTTAATGCTCCATCTTATTTAAGATATATAACTAAAAAGCACTTCACAAACTGAGAAATAAGGCTAGATCTTATGCGTGTGTATGTGTGTTTTCTAATATGAATGTTCCCCGGTGGCTGCCTTCCCAGCAGGCCTCCAAGCTTCCTGGTAATGGAGCAGGGGGAGAACTCTCCACAACAGGAGCCAGGGACAACCAATCAATGTCAATGAATGTCTCCCTCGCTCTGTCTCTGCATTAAACCAGCTCAGGATGATGTCATGAAATGAGTCTCTCCACCATGATGGGTGGGTGGGTACACAGTCATATACTGTATTTTCCAGTATGCTAGCCCGGTGGAGGTGGGGATTCCTTGAAAATGTGGTGATTGAATGATTCTTACTCAAATATGAAAAAGCCCTTTAACACACTTGAAACTCAGCACAAAAATTTGAATGAAGATCTATGTCATGTACAAATAAAAATGATGAGAAAAACAATGAAATCAAATCACTTGTCATAACACTTCTGCAAAAACTCTATCTCTTTTTATTGTGATGAATCTCAGCTGGGTGCACTTTGACACGCCTAAGCGCCCCCTCCTCAGTTGCATGCAACAGGTAACATATCTGTCGAATCATAAGGAACAAAAAGTGAAGCTTTCTGCACCTTGTCTCAGATTTCACATACAGATGGATAGAGAGGTACAGAGGAAAAGAGCAATGGCATGATGTGAAAAGCTTGAGTAATGCCACAAACCTCCATTAACTGAGGGTGGCTATGATTGTGGGGTGGTGACGGAGCAGCAGCAGCAGCAGCAGCGGTGGTACATATTTGTTGTGTTCTACATTGTGTGAAATGGGCCTAATTATAGTTTTGGTCACAATCTGTGTCAGCATCCATCTACTGCACTTTGCTCTGTGGTTGTTGTTGTTGTTGTTGGCCACAGCAGAAACATCTGCAACATTTAACTCTTTCGCAACCATTGACGAGGTAACTCGTCACAGCCTGCCGAACGTTCACGACCATCGACGAGTTAACTCGTCAAAAACGTTTTTGGTTTTTTTTTACAGATTATGATAATAGACACTCTGAGTTACCCTGTGTGTGAATATGGTAGTCCTCTGATATGTAAAAACTGTAAACTAAAATCAAAACATAATGTTTTTTATAAACTGTGTGATCTTGGTTTTGTTTGAGTAATCGGTCTCCTTGAATGCTGCTCTGGGGACAGCGTGCAGCGTGCTATGCGGCTGTCGGCTACAGTGTTGCGACTTTCTCGCTAAATCTGGCGACTTTCCAAACCCTCTTGGCGACTTTTTTTTTGTCTAGCGACAAATCTAGCGACTTTCTCCGGTGCTGTTACAAACGTTTCTGGTTTGCAGATTTGGACCTGAAAGCACGTTATCACTGCTGTTTTCACCGTGCAGCGGAGCGGGTGCTGTGCAGCGGGTGCTGTACTTTTATAGAGTGTTTGGTCTGAAACACGGGTCTGTCAGTCACTCTGCTCTGCTGTAAGCCGAGGAGAAAACTTTCCTTGTATCCTACAACCTTTATCCAATGAGGAGAGAGAACGGCATAAAGGGGCGGTCCTCTCTGTGTGTGCAGCCAAGGGATGCGTGTGAATGTGGTGGCGTAGGGACGAGGGCGGGGACTGCTAACTCCATCGGCTGACAAGAAGTTAGCCAAAACCACCGGATTGCTTACTTCTGCTTTAATAATTGCACTTATTTGGGAAGAAGGGCCACATAAACATGATGCTACTTTGATAATACAGTATGTGACAGTCAAACACAGGTGTAACTTACACCACAGAACCGTCTTTAATGTTACACACATGCATTTCCTGCTTTGACAAGTCAACATGTCTGCCAGGAGGAATTTGAAATATGTGTTGTGATGTATGACTACTGAGGCTGCTTTTCTGCAAATCTGACAAAGTTCTGCACTGTCACCAGCACAAGCTGAAGCATTTTGATGTTTTGTTAAGGCAGGATCAGACTACACGATTTCAGGCCATTTTTTACACGATTTTGTTGTGGCCGACACATTTCCAGCGTCTGGCCCGATTATGAGCGTCAGGAACGACGAACGGACGTGTAGTAACTGACGAACAGCAATTTTGCATCTAGGACGTTCTACAACACTGTACGACACTGTACTACGCCCCGATGGAAAGTCTAACATCTCCTACGACGTGCTCTGATGCAGTGTTTGTTTACACACAGTGAACATGTGCTTCATGTGCGCGACATAGGTTAGTGGTTTTGAGGTGTACACATTTGTTAATGCACCTTAAGTTCTCTCTGAAGAACGGTCCAAAGCCTTCTGTCCTCTTCACCGGACCCTGGACCGGCTCCATGATCGTTGTTCTTCCTTTTATTTTTCATGTCTTTTGTTGTTGTGATGCCTTCCCGATGGCCTGAACTCGTGCAGCGTCGTGGTTGGTCGTGATCGATGATTGGTCGGGGTGATACTTGTAGTGTTGCCAGTCTCCCAACCAAGACAAGGCAAGAATTTATGCCGCTTTGATCATTTAATCTGACATCGTGAAAGACAAAAAAATCGTGTAGTCCGACCCCGGCCTTACAGTGACACTTGCATCCTTAAAGCCAGGAACAAAACACGTGAATTTAAAGCCTGATTACCTAAGTTGGTCATGATGACAAATGATTTTCTAGATGAAGAAGAAGTTAAATCGAATGAATTGATCTGTCAGTGGAAGTCACCACAGACGATCAGAGGGCGTTAAAGTTCAGACTCCCGGAGCTCATTAAAAACCTTTTCAACACACACACACACACACACACAGGAAATCTCAAAAACACAGAAATAAACCAGATTTCGGTTCGAGTGGAGTTTCGATTGCAGAAATAAACTATGGAAACAAAAGGTCTGCAGCAGACACCTTCTACCACAAGTTTTATAACTCCTCAGGCAAAGTTTTTTCTCACTGAACAGAAGAACGACTTGGCTTTAATTCAGATCCTCTTACTAATACGCCGACACCGTGCTGAATTACCAAACTTGTAAACTAGGCTAAAATTACAGCCTGCATTATCAACAATCTCCACTTCAGAGAGGGAAAAAAAAAGCCCCGACTCCTCCAGGGACGCTGCTCTTCAGCTGACTCTGCACTGCCCAGTGGAGATGCAAAGAGAGAAAATCTCCATGCATCACCTTAAACCACAGATTTATATTCACCTCTTCTGAACAGGGCTGAATAATAACCTTCAACGTTTTTGGAGACGACCCGAAAACCACGGGCCTTACCTCTCTGAGCGAGCCCAAGGACTGCTCTTTACCTCTTAAACAGGACTAAAGGTTAGCAATTAAAAGTGTTAGTCTGAGATGATATCCAACGAAGGAGTCACCATAGCAACAGTAAGAGTGATTCACAGAGCGTGTCAGGCTGTGAAATAAATTTCACACCTCAGTGCACCACGGCCTCGACTGTGAGATTTTGTGTGTGTGTGTGTGTGTGTGTGGATGTTAGCAACTAAAATAAAACTGTATTTGTTTGTATTGTAGCTCAGCCCTATATATATATATATATATATATATATATATATACAGTATGTGTTAGTGTCTTTGGTTCAAACCGGCCAAGACTGTGTGAGTTCTGCTGCATTTGATCCGTTCGCTCTGTGCAGGTTTTTTGCCTTTATATCTTATTACTTTAACACAACTCATCGTGATTTTGTGTGTTTTTCTTTCTATTTCATACTAACACTGAGCAATAATCCAGTGATGAAGTTTGCTTTTTGTACCTCAACATGTTTGCTTTTATTAGAAAACACTCTCAAAGCAGATTTTAGATCAAAGTGCACTCCACTTTTTTCCCTCCCTCCCTCTCTTTCTCTCCTCTGCTAACTTCTTTCCATCGGTCTCACACTGGCGCACTGCTCATTAGCTTTCTGTCAGTCTTGGTTTCTGTCTCCCGCTCTCGCTCTCTTCTCTTTTCTCGCCCCTCTACTTCTTCCTCTTTTCTCCTGTGCTGCCGTGCAGATTTTCCTTCAATCTCATTCCCTCCTTCATTGTGTGTGAATTTAACAAAAGATTCTTCAGGGATCTCCTCCCTCCTCTCTCGTCACCCTCTCCTTCACTCAGGACATTTTCTCTCTCATTCAGAGCCTCACTTTCTCTTTCCTCCTCGCCTTTCTTTCAATCACTCTCTCTCATCTCTCCCCGTCTGTCCCTTTTTCTTTCATTTGTGAGAATGTTTTCTTGCGAGGATGAGACTACCCACCTCCCACATTCCTTGCAAAACACACACACAGATACACACATTAGCAGGAATCGTGACTGCTGTACCCATACAAGCAACAGCAAGAGAGAGAAACAGAGAGAGAGAGCAAAAAATACAGCAGTGCAGAGGACTATCAGCTTCATGGTGATTACACACACACTGGTGTCTGGTATCTGCACACATGAAGATGCACAACACTTGAGAGTGCAGCAGAAAAGACAATATGAACACAATGGCACATCACCGTCTCGCCCTGAGCACGGAGCAGGTGAGAGGAGGGAAAGTGGAAATGAGGGGGAAAAACGGAGTGAGAGGCACAAGTGAGAAGAAGCGATGGTGTGAAGGGAGGCAGGTGATGCTGAGTGAGGAGGAACTCGACTCTCTTTTAGTGTAATGGCTTTCAAACCGGGCCGCTTCGTGAGTTCAGCTTCACTTCTTTCAAAGGGAAGTCAAATCCTTCCATCTGTCCCCCAAACACACTCACTGATCCTTCTTTAATGCCTCCTTCTGCTGGAGGAAAACACCCAGGACACTGTCTGCTTTTTGTGTATGCGCGTGAGTCTATTGTTAGCACATATATGGCAGAGCATGCAGCCTTTGTTTATGTCTTGAGTCAGGCTTGTCCCTTGTAAAGCTCGTGGCATTCAAATCTGAGTTGTTGTGAGCGGGAGATCAAAAGATCCTTTGAATACTTTGGTCTGATAACATTTTTTCAGGCATCGTCTTCTCTCAGGGAAACAGTAAATTTGTGCAATGTATCACGCAAATCCCTGATTTCAAAAAGGGACATCTATTTTACCCGGCGCTGTTTCAAGTGATGACACACAAAACAAACAAATCTGAACAAGCTCAGGCCTGAGGACTGTGAGGTTTTCAAATGTCCAGCTATTTTCTTAATGGAGCCATTCAGGAAATATTGACAGCCTGAAAACCTGCACAGTGGAAATGATACGAATAGCAGAGAAGGAAGAGCACTCCTTGGCTGCAGTGAGGGCAGTCACTAAATAGGATGTGATGACAAAGTATCCGATACGATACTGTATAATTTTCAACTTGTTGAATGCCACCAGGCACCGTTAATGTCAAATCCAAACCATCAGCGTGGTGACGACAAGCTCTTATGTGTAATTTTACAAATTTAGTTGTTGTTTTTTTTTTTAAAAGGATGGAAATTTTTCAGTAAACATGTTTGTTTTTTTGTATTTGCATTATCGTGCAGTACTTAGTTGTCTCTACCTGCTTCCATTAACATGATTCACACAATATGACCTTTTCTACCACTGCATTATTCCATTTAGCCGAGCACCGAATGCGGCACTGAGTACATCATGAGTAATTCTATCCCATTCAGAGTTCGGGAGTCACCTACGTTTGTTGATAGCGGTGTCTCTTGTCTTAGTGTGTCAAGGTCAAGCGTGGCTAATGGCCAAAACATCATCATTGTCACATTGACACAGCGGCGGTTCGAGCGGCAGCCAGCAGCTGAAGGGCACTCCACATCGTGTAAGTCAGCCGGTCAAACTGATGGAGCTGCAGAGATGAAGTGGAGATGTAAAGTGCCGCTATTATCGACTTCACTGTCGCTGAGAAGTAATTTACAGATACACAGCTGTGCGCATCTAAACCTTCATAGGTGTGTGTGGAGACTGTTTTATGTTTGTTTTTCTGCTTTAGGGCTTCACAATAAATCGCAATCGTAGCTTCCAACAATTAAAACAAACATGGTCAACTGTGATGTTGACTTGAAGTTCGTGCGCTCCTCATCTGCATATCAAATCATGCACTTCCTGAACTTCCAGCCAACGACCAGGGGGGGGGACTGAGATGTTGTAGCTGTCATAACGTCCTCTTAAGGTTGTGTAACATATACACAGGCCCTTTGAAGTATGAATTTCACACCAATCAAGACCATATTACAGTAATCTGAAAAAGCAAAAATGCTGGGGCTAGCAGATGAACCAAAGACTACTGATTACTTTCCAAGAATACTTATTTTCCCACCAAAGATAAAGAACCGCATAAATTATTGCATAATATATGGATATTTCTTTTTTTCTTGTTTTTACAAAATAGAAATAAAACACAATACCAACCATGAGCATTGATGCTATATCATATGGGAGTGCTTGATCTTAATGTGGTAATCTGAGGTTAGCAGTCTGTTGCATACAGCTGTTTTCTTTTTTTTTTGCCTATGGTTGAAGGCGTGGGATCATTGCTACTAGATGTTGAGTTATAATGTTAGACCAACTGTACCTTATGCACATGTGAATGCTCCTGATAATGTCTGATTATGCAACTTCTTCAACTGCTGCAGCTGGAAGTTGAGCTACATACACGGCATGTAATCATGGTATTTGACGGTTGGACTCGAGTGTTTAGCTGCGAGAGGTTTAGAGGAAGATTTATAGGGAGTTTTCAGTGCACAAACACACAGAGACATAAGAGGGTTTATGCTAAAACCCCCATGTTCCCGCTGGCATTTATCAAGAAAAATGGAATTGATATTGGTGAGAATTCCCAGCAAATACCAGGCTCTCAGTCTACAAAATATTAAACCCCGGTGAGGACAGACACACAGACTTTTGTTAACGATACCTCTGTAAGTGCTTGGTGGATGAAACAGGCAGTCTGAGGGGACACATCCCAGGGTGATTTCTCTTCCACCATGATGGCGTCCAGCGTGGCCTTCTCCAGGATGACATCAAAGGACGCGGCGGGAAAGCAGAGCTGCCGAACGTCCATCTGATGCCAGGTCATACCCGGGCAGTCGCTGTACCTGTCGGCCATTGCGCCAATGCACACCGAGGAGTAATCTATGTTGGTGATGGAGCGGTAGCCGGCGCCGTACATGTCGCCGCTCATGCTGCTGTTCCCGCAACCTGAGGGAAGGAGAAGGAAGAGAACGGTGAACATGATGGGAGAGGAGAGGAGAGAGCGAGGGAACGGGGGATGAGGAACAATATGTCTCTGATGAGTCAAGTCTACAAAGTGTTTTTCAGAATGAGTGAACGACGGTGTGACCGTGACAGCAACAGCACATAGTCGAACAGTTACATAGCTGCTATCATGACAACAGAGACTGATAGCTGGGACCACCTTCTGTAATTGATGAGACTGAGACATACACATACACATACACATACACACAGTAGACACTAGGGGTGTTCCAAAAAAATGTATTCACATAAGAATCGCAATTCTCATTTAATACGTTTCAGAATCGATATAAAATGTCCCAAAATTGATGCACTTTTAATTATTTTGTTACTTAAGCAATATGTGATATGCAACAGTTTCAACAATTGCATCTAAGCATGGATAAATGTTTAAAACTCAATAAATGTGAAAAAGTCACTTCAGTCATTCTGTCTTGCAAAGCAGACTGGAAAAGATCATGAGGATCCTTTGCACACCGATAGACTGAAGCAGAAATTATTATGAATCAAATCATTTTGAATCGAAAATCGATTTTGAATCGCATCGTAGCCCCAAAAATCAGAATCGAATTGAATCGTGAGATAGTAAAGAGCCGTGTTTCCACTGCAGGAGTTCCTGGTAAAGGGAGGGGGTAGGAACTTCTACAGGAACCGTCCTCTCACTCGGCCCTCTCAGTGGTCGTGTCTCCACTGCAGAGTCGGACCCCATGAGTTTCGATCGCCGCTTAATCGCTGTGCGACAGTTTCGACCGTGACGTCACCCAGGCAGATCACAAGCACATGCACAAAAGTCATAACAACAACGAAGAAGGATGGAAGGAGCTGAGGCGGTAGGCGCGTTTCTGGTTTGTGTGTTTGTGCACATGGCGGTTGATTGTAATCCTGCTTGAGTTTTTTTTTTTAACTTTTCACGGCCTTGTTTTGCGGCGTGATGGATCCCCAGTGTGTCGAGGTGTGCTGATATTTTCATTTCGACTCAAACCCCCTCTGAATCTCCTCGGTGCTGTAGACTGCAATCAATGTCTGCATCTCATCGTCGGTCCACTTGTCGTACATCTTCCTGCTGTTTTCTTGTTGTTTACAGCGGTGTCTGCTAGGCTAATGCTCCCCTTCTGCTCCCCCTTTTAAAAATGCCAGTTGTTTTGGTGCTTTCTGGTAGCGTCAGAGCCTGCTCTAGCTTTAGCCAATCAGCGCCGGGTTAACCTCGAGCCCCACCCAGGAGCTTTTCAGGGCCGAACGGAGTACCTACCCTGGAGTAGGTACTCCGTTGGCCCCCGTAAAAGTTCCTGTAAATGGCCCTGTGGGGGAGGTTCCTGCAGTGGAAACACGCACCAACGGGGCTGGCCCCGTAAAATTACCCCGAAGTTCCTGCAATGGAAACGCGCCTAAAGATTCCCACCCCTAGTAGACACTAGTCCCCATTTGATCAACCTGTGGCTTAACTGCGAGCAGCAAACAGAGACGGAAACCTCCCACTGCAGGGAGCGGTGTGGGGCTCACAGAGGTGTGCGTTTGGTGTTTTTGGGGTTAGGAGTGTGGGGACAGAAGGGGGAGGGAGTGGGGGGGTCATAAACAGCAGCAACACGGTTTCAACTTGTAGCTCGTCTCTAGGTGACAGACGGATGAAAGCAGAGGAGAGAAATTAAAGAAATATAAAAAAAAGGAGACTAAAGGAAAAGTTAAGATAACCTCTCATGTAGAAAGATGAGATGAAAATGCAGCATCTCACCTTTTGGATCAGATGACTCATAGATCGTGTAGATGGAGGAGGAGTGGGTGGAGAAGACAGGCAAAAGAAAAAGAGGGAAAGAGAGGAGTGGGAGGAAGCCTGGGAGGGAGGCACACAAACTTAGTTGATGCACATATTTGTTTCAGTAAAGGTTCTTGAGTGTAAGCCTGCACAATGGTCATTTTATCTTACACTCTCAGTGTGTGTGTGTGTGTGTGTGTGTGTGTTTATGGGTAACTGCCTGGGAAAGGGGGGAGAACAGTGCGATAGGTGGGGCTGTGACTTCCGGCAGCACGTTGGCATTGACACCTCTGTTGCAAACGTGTGGCTGGCGCTTGTTATCACCTTACTGCTCCGACTAATTACCAGCCTCCGAGTGTGTGTGTGTGTGTGTGTGTGTGTCTGTGTGTGCGCGTGTGCATGTGAGTGTGTGTGTGTAAGACTGATTCAGTTAGCAACCTCACACGCTCCACAACACATTTGTAACCTATTTAGACGGGTGCGTGTGTCGCTGTAGAAATCTCATCTTGTAAAATCATAGCAGGCATTAATTGACACGTATAGACATACGTGGACAAGTGAGAAGTAGCAGATGCGAGGTAAAAACTGATGAAAACAGAAGTGAAATGAAGAGGAGGGGAGAAAAGGAAAACAGTCAGAGACACATTAAAACATTGAGTAAAAAGAAGCCTGTGCATCATCCACTCCAGAGATATTGCAGTGCAAATGCATGCAGGAGTGTGTGTATCTGTACGTGTTGTGTGTGCACTGCAGACATCAGAGGGCTTGAGCCCTGATGGCTCCCCCCCGGTGACGTTGGCTTCAAAACAAGAGGGGAAATATGTCAGGGCTTCTTGTCACTCTCAGATAGTCCAACGCTTTCTTTATGGATGGCTGGAATATGAGAGAATGTGTGGGAGTTGAATTACACAGGCTCAACAGGTTATTTTAGATGGCTTTAATCTTGCTCGGCGTGTGCCAAAAGCAAGCAACCACTCTGGAAAATATGGAGGAAAGGCAACCTGACAAACAAGATATGAGTTACAGGAGAATTCCTTCCACTCAAAAAATAGGTCAGAAACATCATAAAGAAATCATCCTTTATGAAAAACAAAGAAAATCATTTTGCACTCACTGTCCAGATTGAGGTCAAAATGAGGGTCTGCAGCCTTTTTTTTATGCCCACATTTGGTGCTCTGCACTCCCCTCTCAGATCTCCAGGCAAGCCAGACATTGTTTCCAAAGGGTTTTCCCCGCTGACACAGCTATGTGTGCGAGTATGTGTTTTCTTTTTCCATGCACTCGACTCTGAGGAAAGGAGTGTCACATGACGGCTCATTCCTAGGGGTTGTCACGACAATTATAGTTGCCAGGCTGTCATCAAGGGCACTCCTCTCATTTTTGGGTCTGTGACATCAACTGGTGCCCCCCGCAACCTATGACCTTATACATGCACACACATACATACACACACACACACGCCAAAAAGGAGCTGTAACCAAGCTCGCTGTACACGTATCAGTATGTGTGTGTGTGTGTGTGTGTGTGTGTGTGTGTGTGTGTGTGTGTGTGTGTGTGTGTGTAGATCCAGAGACGTTCTATATCCCAGAGTGTGCGTTTCTGTGGCGAAGGTTTACTGAGGATACCAGGCTAGTCCAGGCCAGACTGAAGCCTGAGTTTTTTTTTTCCTTCCATCTGGAAAAGAGGAAGCTAAAGCCTCCTGATGGCCACAGAGCGCATCCTAACTGGATTATCCAGAGCGGTGGACTAAAGTTAGAGGTGTCATATCACCTCGTCCTGCCGGCTGTGTGAGCGCATGCATGTGTGTGATGGAAAATTTGAGTCCTGGTTTTAAAAAGCATCATCCCACTCATAACAAATCTGCAAGAAAAAACAAACTGTAGTGAACATCTGTCATCTGTTTGTGACATGTGTAAACTGTTTGTTCGCCGCGTTTGCTTCCTCGTGTCTATTTATACAGGAAATTCTACACAAGCAAGATTTCTTAAAATTGGAGAGGAAGCGGAGCAGCTGCTGGCTCGGAGAGGAATTATGTCCAAACATGGACGTGGTTCCTTCCGGCAGAGTCAGAGATGCTCTGTACAACAATGGTATCAGATTGCAGGTCTGACCTGACAGAGCCTTTGATATTCAGGGGGGAAAAGAAATGTGACTATTATAAGCTGTGGAGATGCACCACAGGGAAGGAAACCTCAAAGGTAATCCACTGGAATAACGGTGCATTCCTCTGCTGCTCAGACATGGCCGCTTCACCGAACATGAGGAAGAGGACCACACAACGGTATTTTTCCTGAATGACAACATTTCTCCATCAAACTGGTTGGCTGGGATAGTTTTTTAGTTCAATCCACTAAACCTGTGCCATGTAGGATTACAACATAAACGAAGATGCTTCAAACAGCAGGGGGAAAAAAAAAATCTGACTTTCTGAGCTGTTTTCTTAGCTGTTTTATTTGTAAAGACTAACACAAGGTGGTCATGGGTGCTCACCTCATTTACAGAAAAAAGGTGCAGGGGATATTGTTACAGCAGTGTGCACGGGTTGATAGAAACTTTATTGTCCCTTAGTAGGGAAATTCTTTTTTCACATAATCCACCATGAGGACAAAGCAAGCAAGGTGGTTACATTGGGGCAGGGCACACATAATACAGCATATAAACATAAGTCTATGTCTATAGACATCAATCTGCAATCTGGAAAAGAGAAAAAAGAACTTTAATGATTATATAAATGCTTTTTGGCCATCAAGAAAATGCAGCTCCATCAGAATATTTGTATCTCCATTCAAATTCTACATCAAGAATAATCACACTGATGTGGAGAAAAGCCTTAGTCTTTCCTTTAGCAAACATGTCGGTGAAGATTTAAGCTTCTCCATAGTAATTGCAACAGTTTAGAGTCGAGCTCCTTGACTCTTACTCAACGTGAACTGTTTGCGATTTGACCTTTGAGCTATCAGATGACCTCCCTTCCACAAAAACAGTGACTCTCTAGAGCCCATCTATGGTCCGAAGGGGTTGTGGGTGGGGAACCCCTGCCAGTGAGCCAGCGGGGTAAAATATCAAAGCTGCTATCTCTGAGGTGAGCCGGGCGCAGCAGTGGAAACTCCATGATGTCAGAGGCATGCCGGGTATTCGTTCGCATCGCAGATTGGTTTAGACACATTAAGGATGGGGTGAGGGGGGAGTGTGGCCAGCGCTGATGAAAGGTGATGTCCACATGCGCCGGAGCAACAACACCGAGCCCCCCCTGCACACCCACGCACCCAGCAGGCTGCGGGCTAGCCCCAAAGTAAACTGATGCCATGGCGACGCTTCACAAAGTTCAGCCGTATCTACTGTAAATGTCAACAAATGAAAAACGCCCTGTTTTTGTGCGTGAGTTTTCAAGTCTGTGCGCATTAATCATGTGGCTGTGTGTGTGGATGTGTTATGTTACCAGTCAAAACAAATACCAAACATCTTAATGTTCAGCAAGTGCAAACTGCTATAAATAAAAATGGACCCGGGGGAGAATTTTCCATGATGTTCACATTGTCGATGCAGTTTTGTGCACAATGTGATGTGGAGTGTGACTGTGAGTGGTCGTGACAGATCACAAGAAGCCTGCACGTGTGTTTGTGCATGTGTGGGCGCACCAGGACGATGATCAAGGTAGACGTGTCACACTGGGTCTTGTTTTAACCAATTACCTCTTGTTATGTTTCCTTTAAGTTATGGTCTTCTGTTACCTGATTAATTAGGCATGAACGTTTATGTGACAGGCGTTTGTGGACATTTAACACACAATCATGACCTTTCATTTGTTTGGCCTGTATGACTTCATTTAAACAGGGTAAACTTTCTGACTCTACCTCTGACAATATTCAAGGTGTTGCACTCCTCCGTCTACTCAAGCAGTAGTGGAGGAATGGAAAGAAAAGTTGAGAAATGACCGTGTTTTATTGACCCCTCTTCAAATTTTCTCTTCAAAGAAAGAGACTTCACATTGAGACAGAGGACAGAGAAGAGGCAGGAAGGAGGAGAAGTAGGGGAAGAGAGGATGGAGGAAGATTAGAGCACTGGAAGAGAGGGGACTACAAGCAATAATAAATGGGAGTGAGATAAGAGAGAGAAAGGTAGAGATGAAGGTGAAAAGGACAGAGGAGGAATAAGCAGAAAGGAGAGAAGGGAAAAAAGAGACGAATAAATGGGTGAACTAACCAGCCGTGTCTCCATGGAGCTGAGCATCCCTCGTACACCGAATCCTTTCTCCTATTCTAAATGTCTTTACATCACGTGCACATGGCAAATCTAGCGACTATTTAAAGAGAGGAAGGGATATTTAAGTAGGCTTTGTGGTTAAGTGTGTGTGCATTTTGTCTTTTTCGCACCATCTCTGCATCTTTTCCCCACATATAGCAACAACTCTTTATTTTCATGTTTTTCAAGCAGTTTCAGAAGCTCTGGAGAAGTTGCATCAGCAGTGAGGCCAGATGAAATTCTCTCAAAAAGCTCAGCTTTTTCCGCCAAGTTCTCCTCCAAAGTCTCTCCTTCCCTCCGCTCACAAAAGCAACCTCAGTTGCATAACCGCGTATACGAGATAATTAGCGACTGAATAATTAAGTGTGTGCCCGTGACAGTGTGACTGTTTGATGGAGTGTGAGGTCTGTGTGTGTGTGTGTGTGTGTGTGTGTGTGTGTGTGTGTGTGTATATGAGTGATGGAGGACTTCTTGAAAGACTCAAATGTATGAATCTGCTTCTCTGTAGTGGCATGCAGCCGAAAGCGTCTCCTGGATCCAAAACCTCACCGGGTTCCAGGAACAGAGGCTTAGTGGATGGCCACGAGAAAAGGGAGCCATCTTTTCTCTCTCTCTCTTTTTTTGGGGGGGATGAAGTTATTGAAAACCTCCAACTCTACCCTCCATATATTTGTTAATTCCCCTTGTTGCACATTTGTGGGTTTTTTTTATTAATAAATGAGAAGCCTAAGAGTTTTTTCACTCAAAAACAACCAAAAAAAAAGAAAAGAAAAAACCTCCCCTTAAAAAAAAGGTTCTGTAAGTAAAAGTCTGGAGACCAAGAGTGATGGTCAGAGCTCTACTGATGGGCAGCTGTCAGACAAAGTGGGCGAGCTGGGAGCAACAGGGGTGAGTAGGAGTCAAGTGAGTGAGAGAGAGAGTGTGTTGGTACTGTAGAGTCCAAATGATACAATTTGGCCTGCTCCATCTGTGCAACCAACTAGTGGTACACACACACACGGCACGGGTCAGCTATATCACTGCAGAGTCGACCTTGTAAAGGATGTTGTGACACTTCCAGAGTCAATAACAACAACAACAACAACAACAGACGATCTTCTCTTAAAACAACAGACAATGGCACAATGAAGTAAGTTGATATGATCACAGTCTGCTACTCAGACAACAGCCTGGTACTGCAGCTATTGTGTCCACGTCTGTCTCCCTCCCACTTTCCATCCCACAGAAGTGGCTGCACAAAACTCTCATTAGATCCATCAACACCCCACACAGCATATCAAAGTCCACTCATCATCACATCCCCCGTCACTAATACTCATCGATGATATATTACATTTCTACTAGAGGAAGGAGCGCCATTCTTCTGAAATGAGTTGGTGTTTTGGTAGTTGAGGAACAGCTGCTCCAGAGCCGGACACAGGCTCCTGAGTTACAATCTGGTGAGAGTAAATACTGCACTCTATAATGCACATACTGTATATTATATATATATATATATATATATATATATATATACTAACAAATTCTACAGTGCATAGTGCTGCAGTGGTTAGCACTGTCACCTCCTCAGCCAGCTGGTTCTAGGTTTGGTTCCCAGGCCTTGGACAGACTGGAGGTGGAATTTGCATGTTCTCCCCATACCTGTGCAGGTTCTCTCAGGGTTCTCCAGTCCAAAAGACATACGCAATAGGTTGATTGCCAACTCTGAAATTGTGTGTTAAGTTTGTGTGTGTTGTCTGTCTCTATAATCGCCCTGTGATGGATTGGTGACCTGTTCTGGGTGGTACCTGGATGGATGAGCTGTAGAGCAGAGGGAGATGCAAGTTTGGGTGTTGTACTGATATTGTGTGATAGATTTAAAGGGACAACGAGGAGTTTTGGAAAGCGAAGTGTTTTCATAATACATTTACCATGAGCCTCCGCACGCATGGTAAATTCTTGGACCGGCGCAAGACAGACGTCTTGCCAAGAATGTTTTCATTTATCAACAATGAAAGTCAGAGGTTTGAAGGGCGATTCGGCGGCGTTATTATCATGACCCGCCGGGCAGCGTCCGCAAAACCGAAAGTAAGGAAACACTGGTCAGCTCGCCCAGCATTTCCGACACTACTAATAATAACAAAATAACGATAGAGACAAAACGATATATTTATCGAAAATGGAGCCATTAACAAGTGTGGGTAGCGTAGATTCATCCACATTAATGTGAGACTTTTTTATAACCAAATAGAAACTCCTCGTTGTCCCTTTAAGGAGACTATTTGATACGTTTTCTTTGACACTGAACAGTTTCAGAGGTGGTGAAAGATTCAGCCATTGCTGCTTTCACAAGACAAGAGGTTGTACTGCAGCTTTTTCACAGTGCCAGGTCTTCAGGGATGACTGGAGTCTAAGTGATGCCAATGCTGGTTATGTAGCAACAGCTAAACTTTCAAATGCAAGAATACAAATACAAAAAAAAAGTCAAGTTATGGTCACTACTCAGTTTAAAATAAGAAACTTTACAGTTGGGAACAAAACCATAGTTTTTATATTCATCCAAAACTGGCCCAAAATCTGAAAGTAAATTAATTTTATCTGCAGATCCAAGCTTTAAAATTATTCCATTCAATATCTGTTTATTTATTCAGGTTCCTCTCTTTCTACAGTGCAGCCTAACACCAAACCTGCAACACATCACCAAGGTACGCAACACCTTTCACTGCTCCACACCTGCCACATGGAAAATCCCCAGCGCCGTCATCACAGTGGTTGTTCACAATAGGCTACAGCAGCCTGTGTACCCCATAACTGTAAACTGTAAACCTACCTATAATTGGGCGTTCACACTGTGTGAATCAAGAGCTATTTAACACAAGGGCAAACCTAATCCCAGATCTCTCAATTTGCTTCAGCAACTGAAGTGTGGCGTCTTTTGACCGCAGTGGAAAAATCCATCTTGTCACAGCCTTTTGTCGGGTCATGCAACCTACACTCAACTGGAGAAGCTTGTCCAGCGCTGTTTGCTTACACATTTGTGTTAACAGCTGTGTCTGTCAACAGCTTTCCCCTCTCACTCCCCTTGATATTCATTATGGCCATGCACCTTTAGACAGTTGCTGAAGCACCAATATTTATTTTTCCATGAGGGTGTTCTAGAAAGAAAGCATGTGTCTGTGCTTGCGTGTGTCTGTGCGTGCCGGCGTGTGTCTGTGTGTGTGTCTTAACCACGCTCTCCCTGTACTGTTTGTTCTCTTTGACTGGCAGTGTTTTAATCTGTCTGTCAGTCAGCGGTGTAGCAGCAGAGAGGAAGGTCATGATTCAGCAAGAAACTGTGAGGGTGTGAATGTGTGTATGTGCAATCAGACTCTCAGGAATCATCCCTCTGCTCCCTTTAATCTGGGATTAGTCTCCCTAACCTGCACCCTGACTAAGTACAGCAGTAGGCAGAAACACCCAGAGTTGTAGATACTCTTTTGTTTTTACCTTCACAGCAGCAGCCCTCGCTGACATGCTGCATGAAGCTGGAAGATGCAAGACTCACAGAGACATCACTGTCAACGTGAGGAACCTGCGTGCAGCACGGGTTCGGTGCACACCGCCTCAGCAAGAAAAACACAGCACATTATAACAGTAAAGATTAGGCAAAGTCACAGAGATAAAAACTCAGAAGGTACAGAGACGAGCCCACAAAGATCCATCAGAGATTTCATGACAATTATCACAAGTTAGACAAGTGACAATGACATTTCACTGCAGGAAAACTGCAAGTTTCATCCCTTTTTTCTTCTAAATGTGTGCGTTGTGTGAGGTAAGATTTAAATGAGGCCAAAACTTGGAGAAATCTCTGTGTCCCAGTAAGTGTAATGTTGGTGGATAGTCTGACACATGCTGTGAACAAGAACACGAACACAGAAAATAAATACACACACAGAGACGTGCGCACACACACACAAACACGTCGCTGTGTCGAGGGGGGAAGAGAAAGTAACAGCAGTATAGGCATTTTCAATTAGCCACCTACCAAGACCACGTCTGTGACAAAATGAAACGGCCGAAAAAGCACAGGTATTCTGAAGTTTTATACACACACACACACACACACACACACACACACACACTTGCACACGTACACAGAGGCTCAAACTTGACTAGTTCATTTTCTGCCTGGTTGGCAGGCGAGTTTGTCAGTTCAAGGTGCCTGCGTCTATATGTAAATGGCTCTGTTGCCTGACCTTGGTGTGATTATGCAAAATGGATCAGGTTTTACAGATGAGGGCCGGCCCAGTGTGGGAGCTTTATGGCTGACCAAGCATTGATCCCTGCAGGAGGAAATAGCATGTCTCTCCGCAGTGTCATTCTGTCATCGTCTGATCAGAGTCTTTGGTCTCAATACTTCAGTGCTGAAAAAAATCAAGGCTCCTGACAACGGCTCCACACACGGCACTGAAACACTCGGGTGTCCTGAAAATTGCTCAGCATCATTTAGTTTGCATAGGAATCAGGCATAATCACATATCTGCATGCTTAGAAAAAGAGTTATCAGAGGACAAAAGAACAAGTTGAATTTTGTATTATTGATATAAAATGACTGATCTTCCCGCTTTAAATGTAGTTGTAGTACATGCAAAATAAATGTTGAGATTCTGCACTTTGTGATGAGAGTGAAAGGTCATAGGCTGGAAGAACACTTGCACTAGAAATGTATCTGCAGCATCACAATGTAAACTGGTTTTATAGTAGTCTCATGTTCATTCAGTCAGCAGCCCCTTCCCTCATTAACCAACATCCAAACTTCAAACTGTCCCTTCAGGCCTGGGCTACGCTGCATTGCACCCATGCGTAAAACAATTGCTGCCTGGACATATGAGGGTGCGGGACTCTTGGCAAATACCAAACTTTGACAGGGAGGTCAGTCAGTTTTGAGCGAAGAGCACATTAACATTTAACCGTGGGAAACATTTAATGCTAAATTTCAAACTGCCAACTCCATTAAACATCACCTTCCTCATTAATATAGCGTGGTAGTGCTTAAACTAAGTCATTAAATGCCATTCATTGATTGCACATTAACATCTGTGCCAGCTATTTAAATGGCTAAAGCTGCCTTCTGCCTGTGTTAAAGCGGTGCAGGTGTTGACAATTTTATGATTCAACAACAAAAGACCACTTGTAATGTTCATCACACTTCATCCTTACATATATCCAGGGCCGTTGCTAGTAATTCTGGGCCCCGTAAAAAAAATACTGAAGTGGGCCCCTGCCCCTTGACTTTTTGTCACCACTTTTATGTATTATCATTTTTTATTTATTTCAACCAGGACAACAATGACGATGAGTGACAGTAGCAGACAACTTGGATGTCATTCAGATGTAATAGTTCTCCACTATGTCTTTTGGTTTTCTTGTTTCTAATCTATCTTATCGGTTAACGAGCGTCGGTTATCGGTCAGAAAAAAAATTCAAAATGTGCATCCCAGATAGATAGATAGATAGATAGATAGATAGATAGATAGATAGATAGATAGATAGATAGATAGATAGATAGATAGATAGATAGATAGATAGATAGATAGATAGATAGATAGATAGATAGATAGATAGATAGATAGATAGATAGATAGATAGATAGATAGATAGATAGATAGATTACAGGCCAAAAGTTTGGACACATCTTCTCATTCAATGTGTTTCCTTTATTCTCACTGAAGGCACCAAAACTATGAACACATGTGGAATTAACAAAAAAGTGTGCAATAACTGAAAACACGTCTTTTCTTCTTTGTCTTCTCTTTCTTCTTTTCTTCTTCCTCTCCTTCTTCCTCCTCCTCCTCTATCTTTGCCCCCACCAATTCTAGTTTCTTCAAAGTAGCCACCCTTTGCTCTGATTACTGCTTTGCACACTCTTGGCATTCTCTTGATGAGCTTCAAGAGGTGAACCTGACCTGAAAATGGTTTTCACTTCACTGGTGTGCCTTGTCAGCGTTCATTAGTGGAATTTCAGTGAGAATCTACAATGTAAATAGTCATGAAAATAAAGGAAATGCATTGAGTGTGTCCAAACTTTTGGCCTGTACTGTAGATAGATAGATAGATAGATAGATAGATAGATAGATAGAACAGCCCTGCATACATCATGACTTTGCAACACAATGCAAGTCATGTTCCAATTTGACAGTGTCCTTAAACATAATCAAGGCCTTTAATTGCATCAGTTGCCTCAAAGTTGTAGACTTTTCAACAGGTGGTCCAAAATAGTTACTGTATTTTGTCGTGACATGACAGTATGGTCATCAGTCAGCATTTGGGCCAGTAGTGAGCAGCTGACAGCAGTCAAGTTGCTAATGAAGAGTGAGTCAGCCTCTGAGACAGGCTGGTGGATAAAGAAGGTGATTAATGCTGCATGCTTCATCTTCTTCCTCTGGATGGCTACTACTACATATGCCAATGCCTCATCACTACTCTCCATCACTCTGTGACAGACTCACACACACCACTTTGATTCATCCAGTGCTCTGGCTGCTCGTCTGGTCAGTTCTTTCAGTCATCTGCATACGGCCGTTGCGTAATACGGATGAATACAGGGAAGGTCGGTTGGCAAGCATCTATTGTCCCAGTGACTGAGGAAGTGGACCGGGCCGGACTGTCCAACAAGAAAAACACACTGACACACACACACACACACACACGCACGCACACACACGATAGTCTGTTCTCACTGAATCATGACCACTTCCTGTTTGGCAGGAACTGGATGTTCTTCGTCCATGAGAAAAGCAAGAAACAAGAAGAGGAGGAGGTGAGAAGAAGGACATGAGAAGTCAGATTGTGTTTGTGTCCCAACAGGCTCCGTCTAAACACCATAATATGTCCAACTTTTGAAAAGGGAGAAAAAAAGAAATCTGTGACCTTTCACTATAGTGTTCAAGACCAAGACCACTTATGTCACCAACCAAGAGGAAGTACTTCTATGGTCATGGGAGCAGGAACTGCAAGAGGAGCTGTGAATGTCACAGTGGTAATATCTGTGATGCTCTGAGGCTGGATGCAGTGTGAGGAGGGCTGCTGAAACTCTGAACAGCTCTCTCTTGGCTGCAGGGGATTGAGAGGTATGAATGACATTCAATTTGGGGGAAATGGGAAAGTGAGGGATGTGAATGGCTGGGGCTATGAATAAGGATAAGAGCGGAGGAATTTAGTGGGTGGGGTAGAGAGTGAAAAGGAAGAGATGCGGAAGAGGAGCAGGCCGAGATGGATGAGTGTGAAAAGGAGTAATTGGCAAGTGCGACGATAAAGAGGGGAGAGGAGAGGGTGGAAGTGAGTGGGTGGTATGACGTATTCAGAGTCTTTCTCTAACTCTCTCTTCTCTCTCCTGCTTTCTTATTAGGCATCTCTGCTGCAGCATCAACTCCAACTGCATACTTGATGAGCAAGCCAGCACAGGTCCCAAGTCTCCACACACACAAAAAGAAACACACACACACACACGCATACTGTTTGATAAGGCAGTGCCAAGCTAAAAGTCTGGCACCAGTCCTGAACCTGCTGCTACCCCCTGCCTGACTCTCTCTCTCTCTCTCCGTAACACACACAAGCGTACACAAACACATCAACAAACACATCGGCAGGTTGTGAGAGGACTTCCACTGGTTTCCAGCACTCTTCCCAGGCCTTGATATATTTGTTTACTGAAGACATGTTTAACAAACCTAGATATGTAGGCTACAACCAAGGGGGCAGTTGTCGGTCTGAGAAGTGAAGCTCACTTCCGCGTTCAAAAAACTGCAATCCCCTCGGCTTCCTCTGGGGGCTGGTGTCAGAAGGGAGCATTCTCCATAGACCCCCATGTTAAAATCACCGACTTTACATCCTCAATAAACATGTTAAAAGCCTGGGGTCAGAACGTTTTTTCGTCTCAATCGATAGTTTCTACCCCCGCACACACTCTGAGGGGGGTGAATTTTTTTTTTTAACTCTACCGTTTTACTGTTATTAGGTTAAAATTCTGGCCAATTAGGGCGCGGAAACGTTGAGTGACAGGTCCGAGCAGCTCCGTGGACAGCTGCTTCGAGGCCAGTGGGCGGGTTCTCAGCCGGCCAATCCAACATGGCGCTGTTCAGGCCGCCATATTTGAGTCACAAAAACGACTCCCCAAAACCAATGGGTGACGTCACGGGTGCTACGTCCATTCTTTTTACAGTCTATGGCTACAACAAGCTACTATTCTTTTTCTTCGTATGTTAGCTTGAGTCAGTATGCCTGCTAGCTAACTTTGCTTAAGCAATGAGTGCTCAGCATAGTGGCTAGTGAAAGAAACAAATAGGCAGCCATGGTAACAGCTTTCTGAGTTTTTAGGTTACCATACACACACCATAGCCAAATCATAACATCAGCATTTGAACAACATGGTGTTTGGCAGGTAGCAACTGCGTCACATTCAATAGCCATGCTTCATGAGTTAGCATGCTAATATTAGCCAATTAGTGCAAAACAAAAAGTAAAGCTATAGGGTTAATTTTTCAAGGATATACTGTTGTAGCCTACTGTTAAATATTGGGTGAATTTGAGTGTCCACCTGCTGCTAGCATTAAACGTGAAGTCACAGTGGGCTTCACCCACGTGGGACAATGAATGTCTGTTCAAAATATCAGGGAAGCATTCAAGCAGGATTTTTCATTTGAGAGGAAGTCTACAACCACTAACACACACACACACACACACACACACACACAGGGGATAGTGAGACTATAGATAGAATAAACAGCTTTACATCATAATAACTAGTCCTCTGAAAAACAGAGCAGAGCAGCAGCTCCTCCCGTATTGTCCAATCCTGCCCTTGACAGTAATACAATTTTGACACACACAAAATAACAATAAAACCATTATTATTATTACAGATTAAGATAATTGTTAGTTAATAAACAGATGAGCTGCCCTGCCATACTCTGTTGTCAAATGGTCTTTCATAAAAACGTACACAAAGACTAAGGCTTACCAAAGCCAAAGGCTGTCTAGCAGTCAGTGACAATCAGATTCAAAGCTAAGTAGTAAACTGAGCCAGCTGGTGTGATCACTGGGTGATGTCATACTGCTGTGTCCCTGCGAGGAGGTTAACACGCTCCGAGTCCTCTGATGACATGGACCTCATTTCCTGACCCAGGAGGCTGATCTATGACAAAACTCACACCTCTCCAGGGACTGTCTCAGGTTTAGGTTCAGACTGCAGGGGATACAATTACAATAGCAACAGGGACTGTGTCCTCAAAGGAATGCAGGTTTCGTTTAGTGATGCACACGTCAGATAAAATGAAAATTACAAACTCAGTGGAATACAGAGAATGCATCATATTTTGATGTAACGGTTAAATTGATGAAATAATTGTATGTACAGTGAGTTCTTGATTTGAGCTAGATTGTCTAATTAATTCAACATTTTATACATAATATGTAATCCATGGTTCATTTTAGGGAGACAATAGAGGACAAATCTCAAAGTTTGCAGAAAATTTAACTGATTTAATTTTCATTTCACTACACTGTGTTTGAAAGATTTCTAAAGTGATGGGTTATGTACATAAGATGACAAAAACGTAGAGACATTCAGTGATAAAGTCAGTAAACATTATTAACATCAATAATAAGTAGAACATTGCATTTCTGCCAGTAAAAAAAAAAAGCTGATTCAGGCTACAGTAGGAGGGTCAAATGAAAGGGAAAGCTACATGTGCTGAAAAAACAGTGAGAATGCTTCATTTATTATTCCTCCCACTACAAACCCTTGTAGTAGCAATGAGTGACAGATAATTGCCAACCTGGAGTAACGTCCTGCTACTCCAGAGTCTGCATAAATCAAGCACAGCACAACACTGAACTACTGGGTCATTTTTCATGTTGGGTGACTGTCCCCCTGTGAACCCTGCGAGCGAGGACTGACTGCAACTGAATGACTGGGATAACCAGATAACCACAAAACACAGGCACATAATCCAATTTATGTTACAGAAGAGGGAACATATCAGTCTGATAATCAGCCTGCAATATTGTTACACTGCCAACTGTTTGTCGGTACTTTAAGGAGAGGGGGTCATTTTATTTTGTTTTTACGGAACAAATCAAGAGCGAGTGAAATAATCGATCCAGCAAAAATAATTTACAGTCAACAGAGGCCATGGTAAAGTTTTCTTTGCTTAAGTTAAATGCTATTAAATGTACCGGTAAGATAAATCCACCAGGGGATAGAAACACATCGTTATTTCATTCTCATATGGTTCTGAAAAAAGTCTGACCAATCACCACAATCTATGATTGATCATTGCTGTAAATCAGCTTTCTCCGTCTGTTTTCAGGAACGTAACCAAGTATCTAGTTTGCTAGAGAAAGAATTGGCAGGCACTTTCTTCACCTGGAAACAGTGATCTTCACAACATCAGAGCTATCTAATCATTGAACACATTTGCGACGTTTGTGGTAATCCACAGGTGAGAAATATAAAACAGCAGACTTTTAAATATCACAAATATAATAATAATAATAATAATAATAATAATAATAACCTAGAATTATATAATATACAATATATTTTTGTTTAACAATGTTTCAAGTGTCCAAGGCAAGAAGCAGGAGGATGCTAAGTCCCATCATCATTTTACTCATTACTTCAGCAAGTGAGCAACATCCATGTCATGTCATGTCATGTCATGTCATGCAGAGTTTCCCCAGCCGTCTGTCTTTACGTCTTTACAGTCGTACAACTAGAGCACCAAATCATCTGGGAACATTCCCAAAATCTCCTCCCCTTCAATCTCATTCCCCTCACCCCTCACCCCCTTTGAGCTACTGCTGGGAAATGCATTAGGAACAAGATTAAGACCTGGTAAAAAAGGAAAAAAAAAAGAAAAAAAAGGGCCAGAGTGGGAAGAGTGGAGGGCCGACTGAGAGGGGGCAGTTCTCAGAAGGATGGGAGACTATAATGCTTGGTGAGGGTAGAGTCTGTTGCCAAAATGTAGTTACATCATCGCAGGTCAGCGAGGCAAAGTGTAATCATGACAGAGATGAGATGATGAGAGGATGAGAGAGGGAGGGGAAAAAAGGGGAGGAGAGGATGGGCAGACCAGATGTCAGCTCCTGAAGATGATATACTTGCTTTCAAAAACAGGGTGTTATGTAGGGGGATGAAAGAGTAATCTGCACCTACTGAGAGAAATTAAACAAAACCAAGTTCAATGAATTTACCAATATAACAGTAAGAGTGTATATTCTAAATAAATAATAATAAATAAAAAAAACGTGTCGACCCCTCAGACAGATGAAAACACCAGGCTTCTCAGCACAGCAGCAGGATGTCTTCCTCCCCTCATCCATCTTCCTTTCCTTCCTCACTTCCACTGTTCCTCCACCTCTCTCTAATGTACATTATGTAACCAGAGCTACAGACTCCAGATGAGAGGTGGGTGCCGGCCGGGGATAAAGAGCAAAAAGACAGTGTGCCAAAGGTAGAGAGACATACAGACAGATGCATGTAGACAGGCATAGAAACAGACATGAACACAGAGGAAAGAGACAGATGTGAAGCATGAGAGCAGCTGCCATGATTTGAGAGGGGTCTTAAAAATCTGAGGCAGCATTAAGAGGGGCGTGTGTCATGAGGAGACAAAAAAACAGATGATGAGAAAGAAGTAAGAGTAAGGCAACCGAGGTGATGAGTCACTAATAATTAAGAAGTGGCATGCAAATTAAAATAATACAGAGAAGCAGACTATCTACAATGGCTCAGAGAAGAAATAAAAAGAGGAGAAAGAAAACAAAAGGGGGGCAAAAAAAGAGAGATGATGTGGTGGATGTGTCAGTGGTTTAATAGTGTCACTGTGCGCAGCATAAAAAGCAGAGAGAGACGCTCAGATTCTCTCATCATCAAATAGTCATGGACCGAGCACTCATCAGCTTCCACACAGCTTCATAAGCAGCATACTGTGACAGGAACCACATTTATTATCCGAGCATAATGCACAGCAGCACAGCAGGCAAATGGGACTTGGGCTCTTTAAAGTAAGAGCTATGTCTTGTTACAGGGACTGGTGAAGTCTCATCTGCAGGGACACGACTACGGACACACAGCCAAGTGAAAGAGTGCGACGGCGTGCATTGTAAAGCAGAGCTCCCCGGCTGGTTTGTGTTTGTGTGTGGTGGTGACATAGTTTAAATATGCGTGTGTGTGTGTGTGTGTGTGTGTGTGTGTGTGTGTGTGTGTGTGTGGATTTAATCTGCATTGGAACACAAGGTCTGGAAAGATTCCCAACAGTGGGATTTGTGAAAATCTGCAGCTCAACTCTCTCGTTCCTCCCAATCTTTCCTTCTTCCTTCCTGTCTTTTTTTTTCACTCTCTTTCACGAACCCAAAAAAACAGGTAAACTGACCGTTCACTGAACTCCTCCCCCTAACCGGTGAACACCCTATCACTCCGTAGCAACTGTAACTAGGCACGGCGGGCCTGCCAAAGCTTTGGATTTCTCCACATGTTGAAGAGGTGTGTGTGGGGCTGCAGTAGGAGTGAGACACTGCATATAAAGTGTCTGGAGGGGCTCAGATTTTTTTTTTTAGCCTCTCCAAAATGAAAAACACAAGAGCCAAGGTGTAAGTAAGACGTCCTCCGTCTGTGCATGTGCATACTAGGCTATGTAATATCTCTCTACAGAGTGAATGTCAGCCCTGGAGGTTGAGCTAACGTTTGCAGCACTGTTCTGCTCATCGACTGTAAATAAAGATTGACGTCTCAGTGATGACACCCATAGGTTTCTGAGGAGCAGTTGTGTTGCCTGCTTCACAGCGCCCGACTCCTCCTAACTCACAGCTCATCCAAAAATGGACAAGCACATGCAGGTTTGTGGCCAGCATCTGCTCTCCTACCTGCTAGTCAAGGCAGCACACCCTCAATAGTGTCCAAGTTTAATCTTTAATAAAACTTGATAGTGTGAGTTGTATAATAATCTGGCTACTGTGCAAGTTCTGTGAGGGTGGGGTACGATGGGCATTTAAACATGGGTGTCTATTGAAACACTTTTGGAGTCAGTGTTACAGTAAGTGATGATTTTTGAGGAACTGCAGTTTTTGGCATTTCTGTCTTGCCTTCACTTTTCAGCCCTGGGGCCTCATTTATCATTGTGGATACACGTTTTTTTACACGCTCTTTCCCCCGTTTTGTGCGTACGCACTTTTCTCCGCCTAATTTGGGATCTATCAAACCAAAACCTGTTGGGAGAAAGTGCAGAAATTTACGCCCACTCTGACCATGGCGTACCGTGATTTACACGCTTTTTGAAGAACAGGAGGAATTGGCGACGCCGCTGCTGAGTCAGAGAATTGCAGTGTGCGAGGGAGAGAGGAGCAGAGTAGCCTACACAGTGTTTGAAGTAGTGGTGGTGATGATGGGTTAGGGTTAGGGTTTTTGAGTATTTTTTATTTTGATCAATAAAAATTAACTAGTTTTACACTCCCATAATGATGCTGTCCCTTGATTTATTCTTCACCTTCATAGTCTTAAGCTACTTTATGTCTTAAACTACACCGGTGCCTCGATGCCATGGGCACCTTTTCGAAGTTCTCAAGGGAAAGCGTCGCCCTGCAATTCACCACTATTCATGTCTTCCTGCTTCGTTCTTCCAGGCACAGTGAACAATGGCCAACAAAGTGGAAAGAGCTTTTAAGATGATTGATATGGAACAACAAATGCTATGAAACACTTTAAAAATGGTGGTATAGGCATGAAGAAGAGAAACCGGAAGCTAAAAGCTGGAAATGACGTTCTGAGTGGACCAATCAATCACAGCACTTGCGGTCTGCATTGTTTTGGGGGGTGCACGTCAGGCGACGGAGTAGGGGTTTGCGGCGCCGCAGAGGGCTCCGTGAATGTAGGCCGACTTGACGCAAAAGCATAAACCAGGCTTTAGTCAAACAGAAGGCTTTATCCTCAGTCATTTTGCACAAGTATGCTCAAGTATGCTGCCATCAAATAGCTACAACGAGATTCTCATTGTAAAATCAACCAACAGTCATCAGCTAGTGGGCTGCTTTTGTAAATGTAAAACTGCTGCCATCAGCGATGACAACTTCATATGCTGTGATAACACAAAGCTTGGCAGACGTAGCGACAGTAAGTAGGCTAATGCCGACAGGGTTAGCAAACAGTCAGCTGAATGCTAATATATGGCATCAGTACAATGCTCACAGCTTGTGACATGCTCCATGCTGGCTCTGCCTCTCATTAAGCTCACACCAAGAACAACACCTTCTTGTTACCGTCCATAAGTAAAATTAATGCATAACAATGTGTTTTTAAATAAATATTGTCTGGGGGAGTACGGTAGCCATGGCAACAGGCAGAGTAATTGACTGTGCAACGGTGGTTCGGCTTTGTCTCTCTGTGCTCACACGGACTCCAGCATGATTTAACACTGTAGGATTGGGGAGGACCTGCCTTGATAAAGTGCGCTGCATTAAAACAGAGAGCTGGACTCAAACCTCATGGGTGTGCTGCTCTCCGTCTCACTTGACTGATCAAAACTGCCTCACCCTCTGCATTTCTTTCTCCATCTTTTCATGTGTGTATGCGTCTGTGTTTACGGAGGAGAGCAGGGGGTGTTCAAGGCCCCCGCTCTCAGGTTAAGTGAACAGAGTCTTACAAACTATGGCAGACCATCTGCTCTCCGATTCCCTGTGCAGGCTAATATAGGCCAGGCATACACACACAACACACAGTTGTTTGTTATGCTCTGATGATGCTAGTTAATCCTAACACCGGTGGACAAGGTAATCCTTCATCCAAACTTCAGACTCCACCTCGAAATACCTTCTTACCCATCAGTGCATTGTGGTCCTTTAGCACCATCCTGCTTCAACTCAGCCACAGTGAGCCCACTTCCTCTCATCATTTCTATCTGTAAGATAGTTGGAACGTAGAAAAAACACAATTATCGGCACATATAAAAAAAGGGGGTGCAGGGAAGTTTGATCATAGCAAGCAGTAGACCAAATGTGGACATCATTACCAGACCCTTCGATCAGATGTTCCACTCTGACAGGGAAACATCAATACTTGTAGCTCCAGTTACTAACTTTTGTTTATGTGTTGTCTGCATCATCACACACATCTAATTGTAGGCATGAGCCGCAGTTCTATTATAGTAGACTACGTGTAATCTTACATCACACGGAGCCGCATTTCATTCTCAATTAATCAGATGTTTTTTTTCCCCTGATTAATTGTTCATCAATAAATAAAGAAAAATCCTAAATAAACAGCTTGTTTCGTCCAATTTACTGTCTAAAGAAATGGCAACTAGTGAAAGTGACACAAAAATCTTAAACAATATTGCGCTGAAAAAGTCGACGCTGTGTCGCTATTCTGTGTTTGAGAACACTTGTGATGCTGACAACATCCCACTGCACATGCCCTGCAGCACAGAGAGCAGAGGAGGCTCGGGACGGTCAAAGTCAGTGATGTGCAGTGATGGAGCCGAGGGGACAGGTGGCTTTCAGTGAGCCAGAGTGGTTTCCACCATTAATCAATCCAATCTCCCTCACACACATACCTCATTTCGCCCTCTCCGTACCCTTTAACTTGTCTCGCTCCGCGCCCTCATTGGCTTTCTGGTCAGTTCATCGAAGAACCCGCGGTTAATATATACAGACAATGCAGTGAAGAGACGCTTAGAGAAATTGTCCTCGAGAGAAAAGCATTGCAGGGATCTATATTAGTTTCACCTCGAGTTTTTTTTTTTTTTTCTTCCCCCTCCATAGGTCACAGGTCAGTGCACAGCCTGTATTAACACAGGGCCTTACATAATGACTTAACTGGCTAATTATTTTTCATTCATTTCTTCTGGGTAACAAGAAATCAATCTATAATTTATATGTCATGTTTTTTCCAATTACCTCCTGTTGTTGTTGAATCTATACCTTTCTTGGTAGGCTGACCAGCACAACATCAAGAATTCCTGACGAACATGTGCATTAGATTCTGAAAACTCATTAGACACAACCAGGCAACAATTAACACTGAAATGATACAATAAACAGATCTTTGCACACAACACAGCCTGGACAGACACACACACAACTTGGTCAAGGGTTGGGCATATTTGATTTGACAGGTCCTAGATTTCTTTCCGTCTTTGTTTTTTTTTTTGACAGATATTGTTATCAAAAAATACATACATAAATGAATGAAGTGATTTTTGTTGGGTCCTGTACCAAGCAAACATGTTCCTTTACATCTAGAATATACAGTATGATTTGTAGGCCAGGACGTCTCTGTAGCACGAAACGTTTAACATCAAATGGATAAAACAGCAATTTCTCCCCAAAATGACAAAGTAAATAAAACTGTTTTATTGTAAATGTATTAAAAATAACAAACTCTCTCATTAAACCCTTTTGCAGAAATTACAGCGTTGAGTCTTCTTGGATAAATCTCTGTGATCTTAGCATAGTTGGATTTGGGCAGTTTATCACATTCTTCTCAGCAGAGCCTCCACAGATGTCCTACAGCCATGAAGGCCTGGTCTCTGGGGCTTTGGGTCACCTCCCTGACCGAGGCCCTTCTTGCTCTCAGTTTGATTGGGCGACCAAGTCTCCTGATGGTTCAAGCTCAAAACTCCACTAAATCTTATCAGAGAATCCACAAAGAGTCCCTCTGACTCAATAGTTTCTGTTATAGTCAATAGTTTGTCACAAAAAACTACAGAGAAGTCTCCTGTGTCTGTCAATCCAGAGGAGTTAAAACAGACACACAGAGATTAGAGAAGCAGTAACTTTATTTTACTGTGAATAAACCTGTGATTCCCTTCTTTTACCCAGAATTGCACATCTCTTGTGTGTGCAAGTGTCTGTTTGAGACAAGGGAGAGTACAAAGGCAAATGGAGAGTTACATAAGACCACCATGACCAAGCCGAATCAACACTCTGTCTCTCTCTCACTCTCTCTCCCCTCTGATATAGCATGCGTAACAGAGGGAGAGAGAGAGAGAGAGAGAGGGAGGGAGGGAGGGAGGGAGAGAGAGAGAGAGAGATGAACAGGCAGTCAGAGAATATCTGAGACTGGCACTCAGATGGGCACAAACAGACACAACGATGAAACAGACAGAGAATTAGCAACAGACAAACAGAGGCTCAGGGAGTAAATCTGTCAGTTAAAAGCCACAAAGAGGGAGAAACATTAACAGCTACAAGGATATGCTGCCAGGCACATAACTCAGACTTGAGGGGGTGGTGGTGTTTGGTTGGTTTGAGTCAGAGACACAGACTAAACAGACAGAGGTGGAGGTGTGGGTCTCTTAGTCCCTAACCTGCAGCATTACAAGCAGTATTATGTAACCGTGCTGGGGACCGCCTCGCACAAAGCCAGCACTCTCCTAAAAATCCTATTGGACACACACACAGAGACACACACACACACATTAAAAAATATATCAGTGTATTTAACGACTTAGCTGCAGTAATAGTCTTACAGGGCTGGATGACGAGGGGATTTGGAGACTTGTAGGAGATACAGCAAACGCAAGGTTCTGGTGAAAGATAACAAACTGATGAGTTAGAGCGAAGGAGAGACCGGCAAAGATGATGTCATTGTGCAGCTACAATGAATGTGGTTGTAGAGACACTTAATATATGACAACAAATAAATACTGAAGGGGGTGGTGGAGAATGCAGTGGGTTCACATCAGGAAGGCAACAAAATCCATTGTACTGAAAAATGTATGTAATCAGTGATTTGATTGGACGAGAGGCTTCACATGAGTGGTATGCAGTAAAACAGCACGAGGGGCTTTACAGGTGATCTGTTGCTGCTTATCATTCGCTACGTTTACATGCAGTCAATATTCGGGATAAGGTAAAATTTCCGGTTTCTGAAACATTCGGAATAACTCGTTTACATGCATGAGCAAACAGGGTTATTCCTGTACACATGGTAATTGCAATCAATTGGGATAAAAACGGCTTTCCGGCTGATGTGTTGTGCTTATTGTTATAAAGCCTTATGATCATTTTTGAGTGTTTATAATGATAGTTATACACATTTATAAGCCAATTATAACACATTATAATTATATTTATAATGCATTATCGATGTGGGCATTGTCAGCGAGTTACTAACAATTATAACGTAATACCTGACCTTATAAGTCATGATAAAATGCTTTATAGTGTGTTTATGATTATTGTTATAAAGCATTATGATCATGAGTGTTTATAGTTATACAGTGATATAACTGCATTATAACTCATTATAGGTATGGTTATAATGTCTTACAGAGATAGGCGTCAAGTAAAGTGTTACCGAAATTAGGAATCAGTGGTAACGCGTGGTCTTCACTACATCAGCAAAACAGTGCTATTGTAAAGCATACTGTATTATAACGTGTCTGACAGTTTATTTAAAGTGGCCATTGTTCAGCCAGTACAATGTACAGTACACTCTCTTACCGACTGTTGATTCACAGAGCCGCACTCTAATATTTCGCACACACAGAGCCTGAACTACACACAGCACCACACCTATTCACAGGTGATTGAAGGGTACTACTCCACGGCTCCACAGCAGGCTCGCAGCAACAGTGCGTCACTGCAGAGAGCGAAATGAATTAGGACATCGATGACGCACTCACAGTGCTCTCACCTAGCTGACAGGGCTTTCCCTGCTCAAAGCTATGTGATGATAGGTTAATGACGCCATTGAGACCCACATCACAGTGCCTCCCCCTCTCTCTGACAAGCAACAATCAACGGCAGCGAAATAACTCTCTTAGAAACAGGCACAGAAACCCTGAGACGCAGCCATGTCTCTATCCACTTTTACTGAAGGCAGCTCACCGTGGAAGGGGATCATTCTGATGCTGTTTGAAAGTAACACAAGTATTTACTCCTATAGGTCACTCCTGGCTTAATAGCAGGGCCATATGTGCTCCAATAAGCCTGCGCTGTGCACATCTATATTCATTCTATCATTTGTTAAGCTCGACTGTATATGAGCACATTAAATAGAGTCAATCTCTCAAAGCTTCATCATTCTCTCCACAGAGCCCTGGCTGTTGTTTTAATGTTACATGTTGATCGTTTCGGACACAGCCTGTCGCTGGCATCACAAAACACAAGTGTACAAGGTCACAGAAAAGTGACTTTGTGTGCTGCGACATGCAGCTGTTGTCACAGCAAGAGAAGCCCGTCTTGGTATTCATGAGAAAAGAGCAATGCGACTCTGAATGCACTTAGATGACCTGTCTTTAAGGTCGACATAATGTCTTTGTGAGAAATGCACAGCGAGTTCCAGGATGACACTTCAGCTCTTTTAGAGGCAGCTTTGGCTGCAGATGTACCTCTCAGCAGCCACTCTTCCTTCCTCCTCCTCCTCCTCCTCCTCATCCTGCTCCATACCAGGGGAAAGGGGGAGTAGAGAGGGGACAGAGGGGAGGGAAAGAGAAGAGGTGAGAGAGAGAGAAAGGAGGGAGAGAGAGAGCCAGGGTAATGTGATGCAGGAGTGTGCAGTGCAGACAGAGCAGTCTGCGTGAATGCCAATTGCCAATATACTATATTCCCTATAGCCTTGACACACACATGCACAGAGCACTTGTAATATAACATTTCTCATGAAACTCACTCATTCATACTCTGCAGATCCAATTTAATGTGTCAGTTTTACAAATGTTTTATATCTGGTTGCTAACATGCGAGGGCAGAGTCCATATTTCAGCTCGTACACACATGCATGTAAACACATCTGCAGGAACTTGAAATGGTGCAAATGTGACGGTTGTATTTCGATCTGAGTAGGAAAAAAAAGAGCTCTGTGCTCTCCCCTTGGGTTTTAAAGGGGAACTATGCAAGTCTGGTTGCTTTTCCACTGTTTTGCTAACCCTCCTCCTGGCCATCTGCATTGGTTTTCAATGACGGCGAGAAAGTAATCCAAGGAACGCTGGATATAATGTTATATATCATATACGATGTTATGATTGTGTAGTCTTGTCTGTCATAAACAAGAGATTACAGGTTACGGGGCGCATTTGTGTTGCGGTGCCGCCGAGACGAGAGCTGGGACACCAGGTCGGTGGCGCTGATCTTGCAAGGTTGGTTTTCAGCCAAGAGACGCTAGGTGGGAGTCTCCTCCGTAACAAGTTACAAGTCATTTTATTTATTTAACCATCACAATTACTCCAAAGCTGTTTAATTAAGGTAAAAATGTGTCATAGTTCCTCTTTAAAATAGTCCAAAGAAAAGCTAAGTTCACTTAATTTGTATCACCATGCAGACCTTGATGTCCACCTCCCCTACATGGAGTTTTGTTCTCACGGTGCCATTCCATCTACAGTATCTTTCCATTATCAGTTTCCCCATGACTCGAGATAAGCCACAGACTTTGCGGTGAACAGATTTTTATTGAAATCACTCTCCACCTACTAAATAGTCCCTATGAAAACTTGTTCTGACCATGTATATGGAGGATTATCCATTTTATTGGGGACATTGTTTCCAGAAACAGATGTTTGCTGTTGAAATCTGAAATGTAATGCTCTCGGGGACGGAAGGAGAAACATTCGACCCAGATAGCTAAAAACACTAACAAATAAAACTTAAATGATCTGCATAGTTAGACACCACACAGGTGGAGTAGTGCATTTGACCTGAACTTTTAAAACATGTCCATCAGTTGATGAATTACACATGAAACACTGTGGCACGCAGTAATTTATGTTTTATATATCTCGTTACATATTATGACATCTTGTGTTTTCTAACTTATGCCACATTTCAGTAAACTGTGACACTTTCTGAGGTGAGTTAGGTTTGATAACCAATTGTATTTCAACATTTTATACACCAGGGGTCTTCAGGGTTTTTCAGGCCAAGGACCCCCAACTGATGGAGAGATGGAGCAGGGACCCCTACTATATTAAAAAATGGTGTATTATGTTAAACTGGGCCCAGGACCATGTATAAATGTAGCTTGTTATATTGTGCATTCAATACTGAGCTATTCAAATATACACAAGTTCATATATTCATGTTTTTTCTAAATGTGTAGGCTACAAGGTACAGTGAGTAGGGGGCCGTCCCTCTGCCA